>NC_081825.1:637500-1262500 GCF_030867095.1 Alligator mississippiensis | reverse complement strand
TCCTTAGCTTTTATGGTCTCCGAGAGCTGCCTCAGGAGCCCCAAATCTAGTTCTTCCCCTTGGTGTGGGGGTCTGTAGCAGACCCCTACCACCAAATCCCTTTCTCCTTGACTTCCATGTAACCTAACCCACAATCCTTCTACTTTCTCCTCCTCCGATTCCATTTTGATAAGGGTCGATGTATATCGCTCATTAACATAGAGAGCAACCCCTCCCCCTCTCTTCCCCACTCTATCCTTTCTGTACAGCTTATAACCCTCAGTGTGTACCTCCCAGTCATGGGAAGAATCCCACCAGGTTTCTGTTAGCCCTACTAATCGTAGGTGTTTTGTGCAAGCAGGAGCGCCAGTTCATCCTGCTTGCTCCCCATGCTCCTAGCATTAGTGTATAGGCACTTGAGCCCTGTGACTGGCACCTTTTTTGACCCCTAGCTCTGATGCCCAAAGAGCCTATTATTGCTTACCTGATTATTGCTTACCTGTGCAGTACTACTGGCCACCCCATGGCTTGCAGGTTCCCAATGTTCTCCTTCTTCAGGCTAGGCTGTCCTTGTGGGTGCCACATGGTTTGGTGGTCCATGGCTTCCCCCGGCCTCATCATCCCCTCCCCCCAACGAGCCTAGTTTAAAGCGCGCCGGAGGAGATCCACCAACCTAGAAGAGAACACACGCTTACCTTTGGGAGACAGGTGAAGACATCCCAACTGAGCATGTCCCAACTGAGCATGTCTTGCAGGAATCTTTCCCTGGCCCAAGGTAAAGAGGAGGGAGATTTATTTATTTTTTTATTTAAATTTTTCCATGTTCCAAGACAAATCAGCCAAATCAGTTTCAAATCTGCTAGTCAGTCCAGAACCATAATTG
Source organism: Alligator mississippiensis (assembly GCF_030867095.1). Taxonomy (NCBI): domain Eukaryota; kingdom Metazoa; phylum Chordata; order Crocodylia; family Alligatoridae; genus Alligator; species Alligator mississippiensis. The sequence continues at coordinate 1,261,638 of NC_081825.1, read as the reverse complement.
GCCCTACTACCAACAAAATCCTCCACCCCCCGATCTGGTGCTTCAGATGTTTCCAAAACCTTTGACTGGCATCCTACTTGCAGGCCCAAGCCCAGAGGATTTAGGTTTGGATGCCACCAAGTTTTGCTTCCCCATATCCATAAGGCCCCAGGAGCAAGCTAGGCAGGAGTCTCCCAGTTCCATAAGGTGGGAATAAAGCCCAGGTTAACTATGGCTTACCAACACAGGTACTATCCCATGCCAGCAGAGTGGTCTTCCCTAGGCACGACTAGGAAACCCCTGTGGTGATCATGGTATATCCCCTAGGTAAGCACAGGCTACACTTGACCTGAGCCAACGAGAGGCCGAGAAGCAGTTTGCCTCCTCTCAGTGTCTCCCTGAAGTCAGTTCCTATGATCCAGCATAAGAGCCATCATTTACCCATAAGCCTCCACTGCTCTCCCTTGAGCCATTGTTATTTCCCTACAAAAACCCCTCCCAAGCTCCAGTCTCTGTGCTGGGCCTTGGATCCAAAATGCTGCCCCAGCTCCACTGGGACTTCACCTCCTCCTTTCCTGCCTGAATACCTTCACTGGTCATGCTGAGGGCGCTGCCCGTCTGCAAGCTCCAACAAACACACGGGAACCTTGACCACTTCAAGCCTTGCTGACAGGTAAGATCCCAACTTTCTCTCTGTCTCTTAATCCAGGCACAGACCTGACTTTTGCTGATGTCTCTTACTCCAGGTACAGCTTTCTAAACCTGACTTTTGCAGATCACACTTGAGCTAACACCCCCAAATACCCAGTTAAAACTATATCATATCGTGTTTTTCCTTGCAAAGCTATTACTACTAGTATCATCATCAGTGTCCTATACCTGCCAATAAAATCACTTCTATGGTCAAGCTGGTTGCCATACTCTCTCTGAACCTCATTTACTCTTCCTACTCCTCAACCTCCCCATTTGCTCTGCAGCAACGCTTCTTTTACCTGACCCAAACACCAAAAATTCCTGTGAGGTCTGCTCATCAAGGGAGTTACTACCACAACTATGATGAGATTACGGGGGGAGGGAGGGGGGTTTTGAGTTTGGAGCCTTTGAGGGCGTCAGCCTGTAAATGCTGATTGACCCAGCTGGTTCAGACAGGCTCCGTGTCTGTGCTGAGTTTGGGGCCCAAGAGGGTATAATCTGGAAATGCTGAGTAGCCCTGCCCATTCAGATGTACTCTGTTAATTTGTGTGTATGTGTTGGCTTCAAAGGACCAACTTATGGGACCATAATAAATTCTAGTTTATTACAGAGGGGGAAGTCCTTCAGTGTGGGCACTGTGGCTTAAATGGTTAAAGCACCTGTCTTGTAAACAGGGGGTCCTGGGTTCAAATCCCAGCAGTGCCTGCTTCTTTTCACCACAGTGCAGAGTTGTGATTAGGCCAAAAGAAATCTGAAGGTTCAACTAGAGCAAAATCCTGCACTTAGCACAGAGCAACCGGGACAGGCTCAGGGCTTGCTGGCTGCACAGCAGGTCTGCAGAAATCCAGCCCAAGTTTCTCTAGGTCACTCTGAATCCTAGCCCTACCCTTCAGCCTACCTACTACTCCCCTCTGCTTGGTGTCATCACCCAGCGTGCTGAGGATTCACTCTGTGTCACCTTCCAGGACAGTGATGAAGATTTACAGGTTATAGGGGCTGGAAGGGCCCTTGGAAGAGTATAGGGTCCAGCCCCTTGCACCACGCAGGAAAGACACCCATGGGCCAGGTGACCCCAGCAAGGTGCTGTCCAGTCTCTTGAAGGTTTCCAGGGTCGGCGATTGCACCACCTCTGGAGGGAGCTTCTTCCACAGTCTGGACACCCTGCCTGTGAAGGAGTTTTTCCTGATGTTGAGCCGGAATTGATCTTCCAGGAGTTAGTGGGCATTATACTGGCTTTCCCCTCGGGTGTCCTGGTGAACAGTTGCCCAGATGTACCCCGCTAGTGTAGCGGTAAGCTGCTACCAGGTCCCCACTCGACCTTCCTTTCCTCAGGCTGAAGAGTCCCAGGTCCCTCAGCCTTTCCTCGTATGGCTTGCCATGTAAGACTCTGATCCTTTGGGTGGCTTTTCTCTCGACTCTCTCAAGCTTATCCTTATCCTTGTTCAAATGCGGTGCCCAGAACTGGATGTCCTCTTGCAACTCCACATCCCAAAGCAGCCCTCGTCCTGCACTCGACCGCTGCACTGCACCCGACTCCAGCGTGCCCCCTTCTCAACCGCTGCATTCGCCTTCCCGTGCCCCGGGGCAGCTCTCCCCGCTGGGCTGAGTCCTTCTACCTCTGGGGTGCGTCCACTCTCATGTGCATCAAACCTCTCTCATCAATACAGCATACGCGCATCCCGACAACTGCTCCCACGATTTATAGGCCTTGAGCGGGGCAGAAAAAGCCCCCTGCCCGCCTTGTTGCGGTGTAAACATTACTCCACACATGCTGGCGCCGGGCTGGAAAAGAGTGCCAAAACCATGTCCAAAAAGAGCACCACAACAGTGTACAAAAACGGCGCCAAAAGACTTGTTGGGGGCAGCCCCTTTGGGTGGCTTTGCAAAGTGCTTGGGTGGTTGGGGGGATGGGAGGTGCGATGCCAGTGTGCAGGGATCCTGGCAAGCCAGACTTGTGAGGGGCAGGCACCCCTTTGGGTAGCTTTGCCAGGAAGACTGCACCCCAAAAACTGAGCACCCAATCCAACCCCCCCCCACCCTCCCACCCACCCCTGCCTAGGAAAAGCAGCAATACTGCACCCAGGGTAGGAGCAGGGGAAGGTTTTACATTTGAAAGAAGTCAATTAGCAACTGCTCAGGCCCAGCTCCCCCTCTTTGTTCTCCCGGAAGCAAAAGCCCTTTCCTTTGTAAAAAGTTTATTCACCCTCCCCCTCAACCTCCCAGCACCACCCTTGCACTTGGTCCCTGCCTACACTTGGGGTTTGATTTGTGCATCCTGCACCCCCCCACCTCCCTCCACCACCACCCACACCGTGAGCAGGGATTTTGGCAGCCCTTCACAAGTAGGGAGCCACACAAAGGAAGGCAGGGTAACATGAGGCTTTATTGTAAAGGTTTGGAGACAAGGCCAGTTGGACAACTGGGATTCACGTGTCAGAGGGACAGAAGACTGCGCTCACATGGACCCACCACCTGCTGAAACAGGAAATGATGCCAACTGCGCCCCACAGCACCAGTGGATCTGTAAGACGGCCCTTGGGTAGGCTTGGCTGTGACACCATGGGTGCATCTACAGGTGCATTTACTGTGCAGTAACTCATTCTGCCATAAGTTCATAGATTTCATAGATTTCAGAGACATTAGGGATGGAAGAGACCTCAGAAGATCATCGAGTCCAGCCCCCTGCCACAGGGGCAACAAGTCAGCAGGGGTCATAGGATCCCAGCAAGATAAATATCCAAATGTCTCTTGAACGTGTTCAAAGTAGGTGCTTGAACCACCTCCAGCGGCAGTCTGTTCCAGACCTTGGGAGCTTGGACAGTAAAGAAGTTCTTCCTTATTTCCAGCCTGAAAAGGTCATGGAGGAGTTTGTGATCATTCAACTTTGTCATCCCTTGGGGCACTCTGATGAACAAATGTTCCCCCAGATCCTGGTGAACACCCCTGATAAACTTATAGGTGGCCATCTGAACACACCTGAGCCTGCTCTTTTCCAAGCTGAAGAGTCCCATAGCTCTCACCCTCCCAGCATAAGGTCTGTTTTCCTGACCTCTGATCATGTGTGTGGCTCTCCTCTAAACTCTCTCAAGCTTCTCCACATCCTTCTTGAATTGTGGAGCCCAAAACTGAATGCAGTACTCCAGCTGTGGCCTCACCAAGGTCGAGTACAATGGCAAACTGACATCCTGGGATTTGCTTGAGAAGCTTCTATGCATGCAAGCCAGGGTTTTGCTCGCTTTACTAGCTGCAGCATCACATTGAAGGTTCATGTTCATCTTGTGGTCAATCATGACCCCCAAGTCCCTTTTGTCTGTAGTGCAAGCCAGCGTAGCACTGCCGAGCCTATAAGCATGCCGCGGGTTTTTCTTCCCAACATGGAAAACCTTGCATTTTTCAGTGTTAAACACCATCAGGTTCTCATCTGCTCATTGCCTGAGCCTGTCAAGGTCAGCCTGGATCACCCCTCTGTCCTCAGGTGTGGATGCTTTACCCCTAAGTTTGGTGTCATCCATGAACTTGGCCAGTCTGCTTCTGATGCCAAAGTCCATATCATTAATGAAGAGATGGAACGATATGGGACCAAGGACAGAGCCTTGGGGGACCACACTGGCCACAGGGCACCATGACAATTGGCTTCCATCAACCACTGCCATCTAGGTCCGACCATGGAGCCAATTCCCCAGCCAGTGGATCATAGTGAGGCCAGGGCTGTAATTAGCCAGTTTTGTTAGGGGTGATCGTGGGATACCAGATCAAAGACTTTTTTAAAGACAAGATATATGACATCAATCTCTTCTCCCTTGTCCAGGTGATAGGTCACCTGGTCATCAAAGGACATGAGATTGGTCAAGACCTACCCATGACAAAGCCATACCGGCTATCCCTCAGGATGTTGCCATCAGCCAGTTTGTTAATAATGGTGTCTTTGATAATCTTTTCTAAGACCTTACCCCGGGATAGAGGTCAGGCTGATGGGACTGTAGTTTGCCGGATCCACTTACCTCCCTTTCTTGAAGATAGGAACCACATTGGCCTTCTTCCAGTCTTCGGACACTTCACCAGAGTGCCAGGAGTTCTCAAAGATCCATGCCAGGGGCTGGGCTATGATGCTTATCAGCTCCTTGAGTACCCTGGGGTGTAAATTGACAGGGCTGGCTGACTTGAAGGTATCCAGCATCTCAAGGTGTTCCTTCACGAGGTCAGCATTGATGGAGGGTAAGGAATGACCCTCACCTGGGTCTCCCTGTCCTGTAATGGGCAGGGGCGTCCCATGCGACTGGTGAAAGTCTGAATCAAAATATCCATTAAGCAGGTTGGCTTTTTCCTGGGCATTGGTTATCAGTTGTCCCATCTGATTTAGCAGGGGTCCAATGTTGCCCTTGCTTTTCCTCCTGCTCCTCACATATCTGAAAAAGGATTTTTTATTGTCCTTCATATTCAAAGCTAGTTGGAGTTCAGTAGCAGCCCTGGCTTTCCTGGTTTGCTCCCTGCAGGTCCGGACCAGAGCAGAGTATTCCTCCTTGGAGGTGGATCCCATCTTCCATCCTTTGTAGATCTGTCTTTTTAGATACAGGAGGTCCGCTAGATCCCTGAAGAGCCAGGGGGCTGCTGTGCCCTTTTCCTGCCTTTCCTCCGAGATGGGATAGACTGAGCTTGTGCATTGAGGATCGCTCCCTCTAGGAGCAACCACTCATCCTGAACTCCTCTCCCCTTTTGGTTGTGACCCTTTAGGGCCTCACTGACAAGCCTTATGAGCTTGTCAAAGTCAGCTTTCCTGGAGTCAAGGACTTCTGTATTGCTGACATGCCAGGTTTATGGCGGATAGTGAAAGTGGTCAGCTCATAGTCACTGTCACCCACCTTCCCTTCAATCATTAGGTTGCCGATTACATCATCCCAGGTTGCCAACACCAGGTCAAGAAGTGCTTTGCCTCTCATTGGCCTGTAGACTTCCTGTGTCAGATAGAGGTCATCCACGCATGAGAGAAAGCTTTGTGACTCCTCAGATTTGGCCAAGCACTTTTCCCGCCAGATGTCTGGGTAGTTGAAGTCTCCCATGACAACCATGCACCGGGAGCGTGCAACCTCAGGCAATTCCATGGCGAACTCCTGGTCCAGCTCTTGACTTTGGGTGGGAGGTCTGTAGTAGACTCCCACCATTGTGTCCCCTGTGCTGTGTTCCCAACAGATTTTAACCCAGCGGGTCTCCAGCCGTCTACCTTGGTCACCAATGTCAGCTTGCAGGGACGTGTAACTTTCCTTGACATAGAGAGCTACACCCCTGCCTCTTTCATCCACTTGATCCCTCCTGTACAGGGTATAGCCATCTATACCCATGGTCCAGTCATGGGTGAAGTCAGGGGTGGGCTCCCTTAAGTGCCTTGGCCTGCTAGCTTTGCAAGGGTTGCTCAGAGGGCCAGCAGTGGCAGTAGTCCCCCCATCCCTCGGCAGGCTTAGTTTGAAGCCCGGTGGAGCAGGTCAGCCGGTCTGGCTGAGAAGAGCCTCCTCCACAGTGGAGAGAGGTGGAGGTCATCCCTTCCCAGCAGCTCACTGCCTGTCTCACAAAACAGCAAACTGTGGTCATGGAAGTCGAAGCCTTCCAGATGACACCAGCGCCGCAGTCATTGGTTAACTACCTCGATCCTCCTCTCGCTCCTCAGTCCGTAGCCCAAAACTGGGAGGATCAAGGAAAATACCACCTGTGCCCCGAGACCCTTTAGTCCTGCTCCCAAATCCCTGCAGTGCTTCATGACCCGGCTGGGATTTCTCTGAGCCCTCTTATTGGAAACCACATGGAGAAGGAGCATAGGGTAGTTGTCAGTGGGCTGAAAGAGTTTAGGGATCTTCTCCACAATGTCTCGGATATGGGGTCCCGGTAAGCAGCAGTCTTCCAGGGTTGAGCAAATTGCCCCCTCTGCCCCGCTCAGGATGGAGTCTCCCACAACAAACACTTTGAATTGTGCCTTGGGGAGAGTGGGGGCGGTAGCTATGGTTGAGCCGGTGCTGTCTACTGGAGCTGGTGACTTAGCAGGCTCTGCTGGGGCTGCAAGAGGTTCGTACCTCTTCCAAAGCTCTAGCAGTGCATGGGCCTTAGTGTGGCCGGGCTTGGGGCCGTTGACCACCTTGGCGTTACATCACAGTAACTGTGTGTGGACTGACTTGGGACTAACTGGGCATACATTTGCTCCCTGCATCATGTATTGCAAATGAATCTGTTACCTGCCCTTCACCTGGTGTCTGCACTGGCCAAGGCGGTCCTGATTGGAGCCGGGCCGGGGGCTGGTCTCTGTGGTCGTGACCTGGCAGGTGTGAGCATGGCACAGCCCAAGAGACACCACGGGAAACCCACAAGAGCCGAACCCAGCGGGAAGCTGAGGCAGAGCCAAGCTGCCTCCTCTCGTGGCTGATCCCGTCCCGCAGGTGCCTGGGCGCTGATTTCCAGCCCCTGCAACCATCGCGTCGTCAGCCTCTCGGGTTTTCTTCCTGGTGCAAGTTCAAAGTCAGACGTGATTATTTCTGCCTCCCTTCTCTCCCCCGCTGCGCGCCTCTTTGGTCCATGAAAGGTGATTTTTTTCCCTCAGCCCAAGCTCTGCTTTGTCCTCTGCCTCAATTTCCCTCCCTCCAGCCCTTCTCTGGCTCCCAGCTCTGCCCCGTGCGGAGGTGACGGGCTCCCAGTCCCATCGCCAGTGTGCCCCCTCCACAGCTGAAAGGAAAGGCCAAACAGAAAGATTTGGAGCTTCCTCCGCAACCAGAGCCAGGGACGGGGGGAGCACGGCGGGGCACAGATTTGCGTTTCTGTCATCTTTCATGCATGGAGGCTCAGGGCATGGAGAAGAGGGCGCCCGGCCCCGTGCTGCCCTGGCACCCCACCAGGGACCAGCTCACGCTGCCCAAGGCTGACCTGCAAGTGCTGCAGTCATGGCCTTCCCTGCCCGCAGGCAGCGCACAGCGCCCGCCTGCACCAAGCACACCGCTGCAGCCAGCGCCACTTGCATGCACCCGTGTCTCCACTGACTTGTGCGCATTTGGGCTGAATCCTGGGGCCAACCGCACTCCCGACACAAAGGCACGTCCGCCCTGGCCGGCCCGCGCCATTCACGCCTGACAGAGCCCATGCGAATGGATCTGAGAGAGACCCTGGAAATCTTCATGCTCCCTTCACAGCTGTTCCCAGACGGGCGGGCAGGCATGCAACCGTGGGTGTGAAGTGCAGCAGAACAGATTGTAGCCTGGAGCGGGGAGGTGAAGCAGGTGGTGTTTGGACGGTGGGCTGGAAGAGCTGGGCATTGAGTCTGGAGAGGAGAAAACTGAGTGGGGATTTGATCACAGTCTGCAGATACCTGCAGGGCAATGCAGAGGGGCTGGAGACGGGCTGTTCTCCGTGGGCACAGGGGACCAGACGGGAGCAATGGTCCTGAGCTGCAGTAGGACAAGCGGAGGCAGGAGCGGAGCAGGAACGCCGTGATGCCGAGTGGGGCCGAGAGCGGGAACAGGCCCCGAGAGACGTGGGGAGGATCCATCCCTGGCAGGTCCCAGGAGGAGGTTGCAGAGACGTGGCTGGGGTGGTGTAGTGAGGGCTGGTCCCGCCTGGAGCTGGGGATGAACTAGACAACCATGTGAGGACCCTTCCAGCCTGACTTTCAGTAGCCCTTCGATCCTGAGCCCCCGGGCAGTCTCACAGTCCCCAGTAACCAGCACGTGCAGACAAGGGGACACAGCGCCAGGAGGAGATGATGATCTAGTCCAGTCTGCAGCCCAGCAGGACCGGGGAAGGTCACCTTGGCTTCCTGCATGGAGGCCAGGGCTACATGGAAGGGACATCAAGACACTGCCCTTCCCCGGGTGGAGAAAATCCATCCGCAGCATCTAGCACCGGCCCCAGTGCACAAGTCCAGCTCTGCCCATGCTGCTGCCTTTGCCATGTCCTGCCCCGGGTCTGTCCTGTATTTCTGTGCACTTCCCCGGTTCAGACTCCCTGCCCTCTGGGGCTAAAGCTATGCAGGGCTGCAGTAAGGGTGGGGCCCACCGTCACCACACTGTCGGGGTCCAGCCAGGGACCCTCAGAATCGGGGCTGTCTGTCCCAAGGCCTGGGCTGTCCTCTCTCCCTTTCCCATGGCCTCTCCTCTCCAGGCTCAGCCTGCCCTTCCTCTCCTGGGACTGGCACAGAAACCCCTGATCTCCATCCAGCCTGGGCCACTCACAACCAAACCCCACATCCCTTCCCCCGCCAACACAGGCTGAGCTGAGCATTGCCTGCAGCTGCCCCAGCCCCCTGAAGGGAACCGCCACCCTGTGAGGCTATAACACCTCCACCCTACTCCTGTTGCAGGCAGTGAGTGTGGATAACACTTAATGTTGGTGCTGTCGGGGAGTGCAGCTGGATGTGGTGTGTGACTTGCTCAGATTTCACTTGACGGATGTAGCACTTTTTACTTGGTGGTCAAAAGCCTTTGGTTTCACTTGTTCAGAGGATTTGCAGTGCTCACTTCTCATTTGCAGTGCTCAGTCCCTACATTTTTGTGCAGGAAGGATACTCTCACCAAGCAGTTGGGAGGAGACGGCGGCTGGGTTCTCCGTGCACTATGAAAGCAGCAGCAGAAAACCCTGTGTATGAGACCATGATCATGTCAGACGTTCCTTGCCAGTCTTGTGGGAAGGGTAAGACTCTCCTGTTCTCTGCTTCATGGCTTATTCTTCCTAAAGGCTTCTTGCTTGTGAGCAGCAGCATCATGGGGACAGGGCACAACACTGCTGTGCAACACACACGAGCCATGCGGGCACCCAGGCAGTGCGCAGTCAGTCCCTCGCCTGGTCTCCCATGGGATGGTGGGGAGCACAAATCAGGTTAAGAACAAAAAGGCTCTCTCAGACTGGGGCCAGATGAGTGCACTTACTGTGCCCGACCCCTTTAGCCTTTTGCTGCTGGTTGCAAATGATGCTAGAAACCAAATGTTGCAGGTTCCAAGTGGCGCTAGGACAGCCAAGGGAGGCATCCAGCACTGCGTACTTCCATTCTTCCTGGAAGACCCGGTCCCAGGAGTGCCACGGTCCCTCCCCATGTGCGTTTCCAGCCAGGTCCTGGGAGGGGGCATAAAGGGCGAGCCTTGTGCTCACTGTTTCCCGTGGGTTAGCTGTAGGCTTGTGTCTGCTCAATGCCTGGGCACTTCACCCTCCCTGCCAAACCACAAAACAAGAAATGGTTTTGCTTGTGAGAATGATCTAAATCTGGCCCTAGGCACCATCTGGGGAAGGGAGATTTTCTGAGAGAGGGGATTTGGGTCCAGCAGAGAAAGGCCCAGTGGGTGGATGCTGAAAGCTGGAGAATGAGGATCACAGAATCACAGACAACGAGGGTGGGACAGGACAGCAGAAGGTCACATCCAGTCCAACCCCCTGCTCCAAACAGAACCAGCCCCAACTACATCATCCTAGCCAAGGCTTTGTCTAGTTACGTCTTGAAAACCTCCAAGGATGGAGATTGCACCACCTCTCTGGGGAGCCTGTTCCAGTGGTTTACTACTGTCTTAGTGAGAAAATTTTTCCTAATTTCTAACATAAACATCCCTTGTTGCAACTTGAAATTCAGAGCAGCAAGAAGGTCCAGTGTGTAAGAGGCCAGGCGAGAACCCTTAGCACAGCTTACCAAGGCTGGAAGGGGGGTGCTCCCTTACTGGAAATGTCTGTATCTAGATTAGAAACACACCCAAAGCATGAACGGAAGCAGAAACTCTGCCATCAGGCTCAAGCCAGGTGAAGCAGTAATTCTCACAGCCGGCGTTATGCAGGGGTTCAGTCTAGAAGGTGATGGAGGTCATGTCCTCTGGACTGGAAGTCTGGGAATGCCTTACACACACCAGTTCCCCAGGTGGGCTGAATGATGTGTGGGCAGACGCGTGTGCCACCTTCTGAGGGCCTGACTTATTGCAACAGTGTGGACAGGAACTACAACTGAAGACTGTGCTGAGGACACTGATCGTGTGACTTCCCTGGAGACGTTTCTTCTTCCAGGAAACCTTCCTGAGTCCTCTCCAAAGAGATCCTGTATCCTCTACACTCTCCTCCTGCTGCTGAGCCTCCTCCTCGCGGCTTCTCTTGGTGGAGTCATGGCCATGTGTAAGTCCAGCACCAGTCACAAACACACCTTTCATGTGAACTTTTGTGAATCAAAATGAATTCACTGGATGTCAGTAAATGCAGAAAACCTAGATCTATAAAAAGAGCAACTGGGCACAAGCTGGAGCAATCAACCCTCAGAAAACCCCATAATTACCACAGCCCAGCCCCTTGTTACATGAGGTGCATTCAGTGGGTCTTTTCTGGTCATAATCGCTGGGCATCTCACCTTGCCACAGCTCCTCCAGTCTCCTCCATAACTTAGCACTTCCCCCCGTCCTGAACAGACGTGATCGCTGCGGTGTTTGGTGATGCCTTTGTGGGCTCCATAAATACTGTAGATGGAAATGTTCTCAGTAGGAGATCCCTGGTTCAGAGGAGAAAGACACAGAGGATAGAAAAAGGCTTCTGTTCATTCTGTGCTCCCAGCATCCTAGTCTAGCCGTGCAGTCAAAGCTAAGGTCCTCACTGTGGAGGAATCCTGTCCCAGCCTCCTCCTCTGCCGGGGGCAGTCTGTCACTCCCCTTCCTCGCTCATGTGTCTATCACTCCAGTTGCTAAGCAACCCACTCTGCCTAGGTGCCTGAGGACACATAAGGGGGCGGGAACTCAACCCCTCCCTTGTTTTAAGCACTGACCTCATGGCATGGAGGTAGGGGCTTGAGCCATGTCACTGCTGTAGGGGTCCAGTGATGCTTCTCAAACTGGTTGGTCGGCCTCAAACAACACCGGTCATGATTGGGTCTGGAACATGAGGTCAGAAACATTATTTAAGAATCCCTCCGTCCTGGAAGTGGGGAGGAGCCATATTGGGGAACATGGAGTAAACACATAGCCTCTGGAGCTCATCTAGGCTCCAGATGAACATGTGAATAACTTACCTGAAACTTATCTAGAAATATAGTTTACTGTAATGTAGGAGCCTGTCCAAAGGTGACTTTTTGCTCTGGGCTATTCTGTGATACTTCTCTAACCCGTACCAAGCCCCAAGCCTACCCTCTTTAACCAATGAAACTCTCGTAGATGTTAGATGTTAGGGTCGGAAGGGACCTCAATACATCATCGAGTCCAACCCCCTGCATAAGCAGGAAAGAGTGCTGGGTCTAGATGACCCCAGCTAGATAATCATCTAACCTCCTCTTGAAGACCCCCAGGGTAGGGGAGAGCACCACCTCCCTTGGGAGCCCGTTCCAGACCTTGGCCACTCGAACTGTGAAGAAGTTCTTCCTAATGTCCAGTCTAAATCTGCTCTCTGCTAGCTTGTGCCCATTGTTTCTAGTAACCCCCGGGGGCGCCTTGGTGAATAAATCCTCACCAATTCCCTTCTGTGCCCCTGTGATGAACTTATAAGTGGCCACAAGGTCGCCTCTCAACCTTCTCTTGAGGAGGCTGAAAAGGTCCAGGTGCCCCAGTCTCTCCTCGTAGGGCTTGGTCTGCAAGCCCTTAACCATACGAGTTGCCCTTCTCTGGACCCTCTCCAGGTTATCCGCATCCTTCTTGAAGTGTGGCGCCCAGAATTGCACACAGTACTCCAACTGCGGTCTGACCAGCGCCCGATAGAGGGGAAGTATCACCTCCTTGGATCTGTTCGTCATGCATCTGCTGATGCACGATAAAGTGCCATTGGCTTTTCTGATGCCTTCGTCACACTGCCGGCTCATGTTCATCTTGGAGTCCGCTAGGACTCCAAGATCCCTTTCCACTTCCGTGCCACCCAGCAGGTCATTCCCTAGGCTGTAGGTGTGCTGGACATTTTTCCTCCCTAGGTGCAGCACTTTGCATTTCTCCTTGTTGAATTGCATCCTGTTGTTTTCTGCCCACTTGTCCAACCTATCCAGGTCTGCCTGCAGCTGTTCCCTGCCCTCCGGCGTGTCCACTTCTCCCCATAGCTTTGTGTCATCTGCAAACTTGGACAGAGTACATTTGAATCCCTCGTCCAAGTTGCTGATGAAGACATTATAGAGTATCGGTCCAAGGACCGAGCCCTGCGGGACCCCACTGCCCACACCCTTCCAGGTCGAAGCCGACCCATCTACCACGACTCTCTGGGTGCGACCCTCTAGCCAATTCACCACCCACCGGACTGTGTAGTTATCCAAGTCACAGCCTCTTAACTTGTTCACCAGTATGGGGTGGATTACCGTATCGAAGGCCTTCCTGAAGTCTAAGTATACGACATCCACCCCTCCTCCTGTGTCCAGGCGTTTCATAACCTGGTCATAAAAAGAAACTAGATTGGTCAGGCAGGATCTGCCTGCCACGAACCCGTGCTGATTTCCCCTCAGCATAATTTGTCCTGCCAGGCTCTCACAAATGTGAGCCTTGATAATTTTTTCAAAGACTTTGCCAAAGATGGAGGTGACACTGACTGGCCTATAGTTGCCCGGGTCCTCCTTCCTCCCCTTTTTGAAAAGGGGGACCACATTAGCCCTTTTCCAGTCCTCTGGGACTTGGCCCGTGCGCCACGAGCGTTCAAATATTCCCGCCAGTGGCTCTGCAATGATGTCGGCCAGTGCCTTCAGCACCCTTGGATGGAGCTCATCCGGGCCTTCCGACTGAAAGGCATCCAGTTCCTCCAAGTGACTGTGCACCATCTCAGGGTCTACGCATGGCAATCTGGTGCCTTGCTGCTGTCTCTCTACAACCCCAGTGAGAGACTTGTCGTGCCCCTCACTTAGGAACACTGAGGCAAAGAACTCGTTGAAGAGTTCAACCTTGTCCCCCCTGTCCATCACCAATTGTTTCTGCCCATTTAGCAGGGGTCCTATTCCTCCCTGGGCCTTCCTTTTACTCCCTATATATCTAAAAAACAATTTCTTGTTGTCTTTTACTTGGGTTGCCATCCTCAGCTCCATGGTAGCTTTGGCCTGTCTAACTTCAAGAGGAGGTTAGACGAGTATCTAGCTGGGTCATCTAGACCCAGCACTCTTTCCTGCTTATGCAGGGGGTCGGACTTGATGATCTATTGAGGTCCCTTCCGACCCTAACATCTATGAATCTATGAATCTATGAAACTGCCTCCCTACAAGCACGAGCAGAGGAGGTATATTCATCTTTGGTGATCTCTCCCTGTTTCCACTTTTTATGTGCTCCCCTTTTGGCCCTTAGGCTGCCCTGGATTTCTCTGGTCAGCCAGGGAAGCCTCCTGGCCCCTTTCCCTCTTTTGCCTCGCTCGGGGATCATCTTGCTTTGTGCCCGAAGGATCGTTTCCTTAAGGCACAGACACCCTTCTTGGGCTCCCATTACTTCAAATCTCCTACTCTGCAGTGGGTCCTTGACTAATCCCCTGAGTTCATTGAAATCAGCTTTCCTAAAGTCTAGCACTTTCACCCTACTAGTTACCTTACCCACTCGACGTCTTATGGTGTATTCTATTATTAGGTGATCACTGTCCCCCAGATGGCTACCGATCTGGAGGTCCACTACCATGTCATCTCCCGTTGCCAATACCAGATCCAGTATGGCATTCCCCCTAGTGGGACCGTGTACCTCCTGTGTCAGGTGGACGTCCTGTACACAGGTTAGAAACCTGCGTGAACGGTGGGACTTTGCTGTCTGCGTCTCCCAGCAGATGTCTGGGTAGTTTAGGTCCCCCATGACTACCGCCTCTTTAGCTTTTATGGTCTCCAAGAGTTGCCTCAGGAGCCCTGAATCTCTTTCTTCCGCTTGATGTGGGGGTCTGTAGCAGACCCCTACCACCAAATCCCTTTCTCATTGACCCCATGTAGCCTAACCCACAATCCTTCTATTTCCTCATCCTTGGATTCCGTCTTGATGAGGGTTGATGTATATTGCTCACTGACATAGAGCGCAACCCCTCCCCCTTTCTTCCACAATAACAAACTTGGTGGACTTGCTGCGAGAGGGATTGGGTCATGCCTTATGCTCCCTACGCTTGGCTGACTAAGGGAGGCTACTATCTGTGCTTTGGGTTGAAGGAAGCACCCCAAGTTCTCGCAGTGGGTCAAGCACCCTCCAGGTCTACAAGGCCTGTGTAGCCCAGAGGGCACAGGGCCAAATAAAGATCAGACCCCTGTGTGGTGGCAGCAGTTACCCCAGGCTTCTGGATGTGCTCCAGGAAGCAGGGTGGCCAGATGTGAAGCACCTGGGGGAGGCACTTGGGGTTTGGTAGGTATTTGGGCTCAGTGTGGTGGGTAGCTCAGCTCAGGATTGTCCCCTACTGGCCCACTACATGCACCCAATCCTTTCCACTCAAAAGCAGAACCATGGTATGCAACACATTTAGGGCTGAATCTGCAGGACGGAATTAGTATTCTTAGTAAGAAGCATTAATTCTTTTGCAAAGCAGCCATGTGGCCCAGAGGGAGGGAGACTTCTTCAAAGCCTCTGCTTGTTTGTATTTGGGACAACCTGTTCCACATCCCCCTGTCCCTGCAGAAGTTGGCCCTGAAGCACCCTGTAGATGTAGCTGCAAATGGGTGAAGCTGTACGGATGCAATGGCTCTGCGAGCACGCAGCTGTAGTAGATGGTCCTGGACTGTGTGGGTTGTAGGTGAGTTGTTGTGGGGCCCCTGGCAACCAATAAATGGGGCTCCAGGAGAAAACGGTCTTCCCAGTCTCTAAGCTAGTTCAACTCACTCTCATGTAGACAAGGCCGCATGAGCACTGGCTCTACAGCCCATCACCATACACAGCCTCACTGATGCTCTCATTAGGCAGGCACGGGCTCTTCGTTCTCCTCTGGACAAATGACAACTCTTCCCCTCTCCCTAATCGAGCCTGCCCTGATGTCCTCCCTAGATTTCCAGGAGCAGCAGGAGAAGCACCGAGTGGCCGAAGCGGTTCAGGAAATCCGAGACTTCTGGAAGGAAAACAGCACTGTGAACGTGTCTGTCCTGAAGCAGACGGGTGAGCAGCAGCACAGGACAGACTGGGTTAGACCAATGGTCCCTCTCCTTGTATCCTGTTGCCTACAGCGGCAGGGGTGGGTGCTGAAGAGGGAGAGTACTGAACATGCTCCATCCCCTCTTCAACACCCTCCCTGACGCCCCCCAGCACTGGGTGAGACATGCCAGAGGAAATGTCTCCACCCATTCTGTGCCACAGCCATGAGCAGCTCCATCCTCCAGCCATGTGTCCAGCCCCTTGCTGCCCCTGGCTCTGCTCCCTGCCCCCACCCCTCCTGGGGCAAACAACTACACACAACCACTGCACGTTGCATCAAAAAGTCCTGTCTCTTGCTAGTTTTACACCCATCACCTGCTCATTTCAGTGTGCCCCCAGTTCTGAGAGCTGGTGAACAACAGGCCCCTCTTCCCTTCGTTCACACCCGTCAACATTTTGTAGACCTCGATCCTATCCCACCTGAGCCCTCTTCTTTCCAGTTGAACAGTACTGGCCATTTCAGTCTTCAATTTGTTTTACCCCTGCCTGCCGCCGGCCCCTGCCCTTCTGTTTACTCATCTTATGCTGCTGGTGACAGTAGGGTTGGAGCATTTGCTCAGCCATGATGGTCCATGACATGTACAGGAGGCAGGTATTTGGCGTGAGCCCTGTTCCTCGACCCACTGATTAGCTGGAACAAGTGTTGAGCCAGCTTTTGAGCATCATGTGTCTCCTTTGGGTCTCCTTTCTACTCTGGGAGGAAGTGGCCACTACCAGAGGCTGAGGAAGGGCAGGTGATGCTTGTCCAACCCCATTTCCAACTGTTCAGTGGGTTGGATAAGAGAGGCTGCTCCCAGCCCTACTGGGAGGCACGGTGGGGTCAGATGGCAGGGCCAGGAACACCATCTGTCACACACGTCCTGTGCTGCTTCGGACATCACCTCGTGTGACCTGCTCAGGCTCACACCATGGGGCTGCCTCCTGTGAAGCCTTTCCATCCTTTCCAGGCCAGCAGCTGGTGGGTGAAATTCAGCCATTACTGGGCCTGTGGGAGGAGATCATCTCGCCCTGCGCTGTGCTCCAGGAGCAATACCGTGAGTACCAGAGGCAAGCGCTGCACTCAGGTCTGCTAGGGCAAGGGTTGAAGAGAAGGGGAAGAGCTCCCCCACCCCTGAGCCAGGCCCACGGTGAAGAGATCGAGCTCAGCAAAGTTCCCAGGACTGTCCTACACTGAGTGGGGCTTAAGCCCCAGCAGAGCCCCTGACGCAGGACATTTGTCCTAACTGGGAAGAATTTGTCCTCTTTGGGCAAACTGCCAAACGTCCCATTGGCCCCGGGCTGTGGGCACAGGAGCAGGATGTGGCTTGGGAAGCGTCAGCTGCTGGGGCTTCCTCCTAAAGTGGAAGCATTGGCACATTCACATAATGCTCTGCCCTGCCTAATTACCTCCAGCCTCTCCACAGAGCTAATTAGCCTGCCACCATCACCACACTCAGGCAGATTCCTTACCAGTTATCCCAGCCCTTGTCCCTGCAGGGTTATTCAAGCACAAGGGGCATCACCTTGGAACCCATCAAGCTGCAGGCAGGGCCCTGCCACTCTGGGCACCGTACACCCCAATTGGGGGCTCACAGCAAGCTGCATCCAGGGTCCAGGTGGAAATCCGGGGGTTGCTGTTCACCTCTGGGCCCTCGTTGTAGCACCTTTGCACTGTGACTCCACCACATGCTCCTGACCTGAATCTTTAGGCTACCTCCTGACCAGGGTTTCCCAAGGCTCGAGCCGGGGTTCATCTTCCTCTGTAGTGGGGGCACGTCCTCTGCCTGGGATTTCTTGATCTTATTTTAACAGCCCCTACAGCAGCAGGACATTGGCCACCACAGCCCCCTGCTTTCCCTGTGGCAGGTTTGGGTGTGATGTCTGGTGCTGTTTCTGGTGTGATTTTAGCCTTAGATGATGGTTTGTCTGGGCTGGTTTGGACAGGGCTTATCCTGGCTCAGGCAGGCCTTGGAGTAGATGTGACCCTGCAGGTCCCTTCCAACCTCGACTTTTCTATGATGTCTGTGATCACCCCTAGATTTCCAGGAGCGGCGGGAGAAGCGCCGAGTGGCTGAAGCGGTTCAGGGAATCCAGGACTTCTGGAAGCAAAATAGCACTGTGAACGTTTCTGTCCTGGAGCAGACGGGTGAGCAGCAGCACGGGACAGACTGGGTCAGACCAATGGTCCCTCTCCCTGTATCCTGTTGCCTACAGCAGCAGGGGTGGGTGCTGCAGAGGGAGAGCACTGAACATGCTCCATCCCCTCTTCAACACCCTCCCTGATGCCCCCCAGCACTGGGTGAGACATGCCAGAGGAAACGTCTCCACCCATTCTGTGCCACAGCCACGAGCAGATCCATCCTCCAGCCATGTGTCCAGCCCCTTGCTGCCCCTGGCTCTGCTCTCTGCCCCCACCCCTCCTGGGGCAAACAACTACACACAACCACTGCACATTGCATCAAAAAGTCCTGTCTCTTGCTAGTTTTACACCCATCACCTGCTCATTTCAGTGTGCCCCCTGGTTCTGAGAGCTGGTGAACACCAGGCCCCTCTTCCCTTCGTTCACACCCGTCAGCATTTTGTAGACCTCGATCCTATCCCACCTCAGCCTTCTCCTTTCCAGTTGAAGACTACTGGCCTTTTCAGTCTTCAATTTGTTTTACCCCTGCCTGCTGCCGGCCCCTGCCCTTCTGTTTACTCATCTTATGCTGCTGGTGGCGGTAGGGTTGGAACATTTGCTCAGCCATGATGGTCTATGACATGTACAGGAAGCAGGGATTTGGCATGAGCCCTGTTCTTTGACCCACTGATTAGCTGGAACAAGTGTTGAGCCAGCTTTTGAGCATCATGTGTATCCTTTGGGTCTCCTTTCTACTCTGGGAGGAAGTGGCCACTACCAGAGGCTGAGGAAGGGCAGGTGATGCTTGTCCAACCCCACTTCCAACTGTTCAGTGGGTTGGATAAGAGAGGCTGCTCCCAGCCCTACTGGGAGGCACGGTGGGGTCAGATGGCAGGGCCAGGAACACCATCTGTCACACACGTCCTGTCCTGGTTCGGGCATCACCTCATGTGACCTGCTCGGGCTCACACCATGGGGCTGCCTCCTGTGAAGCCTTTCCATCCATTCTAGGCCAGCAGCTGGTGGGTGACATTCAGCCATTACTGGGCCTGTGGGAGGAGATCCTCTCGCCCTGCGCTGTGCTCCAGGAGCAATACCGTGAGTACCAGAGGCAAGCGCTGCACTCAGGTCTGCTAGGGCAAGGGCTGAAGAGAAGGGGAAGAGCTCCCCCACCCCTGAGCCAGGCCCACGGTGAAGAGATCGAGCTCAGCAAAGTTCCCAGGACTGTTCTACACTGAGTGGGGCTTAAGCCCCAGCAGAGCCCCTGACGCAGGACATTTGTCCTAACTGGGAAGAATTCATCCTCTTTGGGCAAACTGCCAAACGTCCCATTGGCTCGTGGCTGTGGGCACAGGAGCAGGATGTGGCTTGGGAAGCGTCAGCTGCTGGGGCTTCCTCCTAAAGTGGAAGCATTGGCACATTCACATAATGCTCTGCCCTGCCTAATTACCTCCAGCCTCTCCACAGAGCTAATTAGCCTGCCACCATCACCACACTCAGGCAGATTCCTTACCAGTTATACCAGCCCTTGTCCCCACAGGGTTACTCAAGCACAAGGGGCATCACCTTGGGACCCATCAAGCTGCAGGCAGGGCCCTGCCACTCTGGGCACCGTACACCCCAATTGGGGGCTCATGGCAAGCTGCATCCAGGGTCCAGGTGGAAATCCGGGGGTTGCTGTTCACCTCAGGGCCCTCGTTGTAGCACCTTTGCTCTGTGACTCTGCCTCATGCTCCTGACCTGAATCTTCAGGCTACCTCCTGACCAGGGTTTCCCAAGGCTCGAGCCGGGGTTCATCTTCCTCTGTAGTGGGGGCATGTCCTCTGCCTGGGATTTCTTGATCTTATTTTAACAGCCCCTACAGCAGCAGGACATTGGCCACCACAGTCCCCGTGCTTTCCCTGTGGCAGGTTTGGGTGTGATGTCTGGTGCTGTGTCTGGTTTCATGGTAGCCTTAGATGATGGTTTGTTTGGGCTGGTTTGGACAGGGCTGATCGTGGCTCAGGCAGGCCTTGGAGTAGATGTGACCCTGCAGGTCCCTTCCAACCTCGACCTCTCTAGCATGTCTGTGATCACCCCTAGATTTCCAGGAGCAGTGGGAGAAGCGCCAAATGGCTGAAGCGGTTCAGGGAATCCGGGACTTCTGGAAGCAAAATAGCACCTTGAACAAGCCCGACCTGGATCAGACAGGTGAGCAGCAGCATGGGACCCTGTCTGCCACCAGCCCCTGCCCATATGCCCCCTCCGACTGGACTGTAGCAGTGGGCACAAGGGTGGCGTCCCTGGGAGGGATCAGGCTGCAGTGCCAGGAGTATCTTTTCTCCTGTGCTCTGGGTCAAGCATGTTCCACCTGGGTTTGGGCATCACCTTGTGCGACCTGCCAGGTCCTGCTCCATGTAGCAGCCTCCTATTCACCTTTTCCCTGCTCTCTAGATCAGCCGCTGCTGGGCGAAATTGAGCCCTTACAGGTCCTTTGGGAAGAGGTCATCACCCCTTGTTCTGTGATGAAGAACCAGTTCAGTAAGTACCAGAAGCAAAAGATGCAGAGATAGTTGATGTTGGAAGGAACTAACATACGGAGGGGAAGGAGTGTTCCCTTCCTGCTAAAGGCCGGGATTGAGACACCAACATCTGGCATTTCCCAGGACAGTCGCACATTGACGGGATCGTTGAGCATAGCAGGATTTTTTTTGTCCAGGATTTGAAAGCATTGCCCTCTGTGATGGGGGAGCAGCCAGCCCTGCCTGAGCCTGGGGCATGGGTGTGGGGTCACCAGCTGTGCTGAGATGATATGGAGGGGACGGAGGAAGCCATGGGAAGAGTTGGCCCCACCCAAGGTTTATCTGCACCTCAGAATTCATCCTGAATAAGTCCCTGGGTGACTTTTAAATGGATTGCCTCTTCCCAATTCATTCAAGGGTCAGATATTAGGTTTCTGGGACAAGAATGTCTATATACAGAGCTAATCAGGGAGCTAATAATGAGAAACAACTCATCAGGAATGACTCCATGTGGACAGGCCCTATTCTTAGTGGAAGGCACATGATTGACATTTGATTTCAACCCCCACATGTGTGACCTTAGATATGGGCCAATCCAGGATTTTGAAAAGGGGGTGCAGGCGGTGTGGTGCATCATCACATATAACAACATCTTCCTTTCCCGTTAAAAGGAAACTAGAAGCCTTGCTACAAAGCTAGGGGCCTAGGGCTAAATTATATAGTTTAAGACTGAAGCAAATATATATATATATATATTTGACATTATTGGAATACACATTACTTTGCTAAATGAGATATAGAAACATATAACAAATGAGGCAAAAATACTCAAAAGTTGTTGTTTCATTACTTCTGTCATCATGAGAATTAAATGTGCATCTCTCAGATCCATAAAACTAAATCTCAGCTTCTTCAGCATCTTCAGAGCACATTCAATGTGTCCCCCAAAGTTCCTGCCATGCCTGAGTTCATGTTTCTAGCTGGAGTTAGAAACAGGCTGCAGGGCTGTGAGGTAGGAGCAACCTGAGCAG
This sequence comes from Alligator mississippiensis, assembly GCF_030867095.1. NCBI lineage: Eukaryota > Metazoa > Chordata > Crocodylia > Alligatoridae > Alligator > Alligator mississippiensis. Next base: position 1,240,319 of record NC_081825.1, on the reverse strand, counting down.
CAACAGTCAGCAAGCAGCAGAATTGTAGGAAAAAGGCTAGCTGGACCAGTACATCAAGACCATTAAAAAAAGGAAGGAGAGAGGGTCATTAACACATATGGAATGAGGAGTTTAGAAGACAACAAGTAGATTATGATGAGCCATGAAGTGAAGTGACTCCCCCAGCACTGCCTGGATAGAAATGCCACTGCCACTCCTAGGCACTTGGCTTGAAGTTTGGGTGGAGCAGGAATCAAAGGCAGATGCGACTGCACTGCTTCCCTGCCCCCTGGCCCCAGACCCCAGGCTTTCATAGATTTCATAGACATTAAGGCTGGAAGGGACCTCGGAAGATCATCGAGTCCAGCCCCCCGCCCAAAGGGCAGGAAGTCAGCTGGGGTCATAGGATCCCAGCAAGATAAGCATCCAGTTTCATCTTGAAGGTGTTCAATGAAGGCGCTTGAACCACCTCCGGTGGCAGGCTGTTCCAGACCTTGGGGGCTTGGACAGTAAAGAAATTCTTCCTTATGTCCAGCCTGAAACGGTCTTGTAGTAGTTTATGACCGTTCGACCTAGTCGTCATCTCTTGGAGCACTCTGGTGAACAGACGTTCCCCCAGATACTGGTGGTCACCCCTAATAAACTTATAGGTGTCATCGGCAAACTTGGCCAGCCCGCTTCTGACTCCAGTGTCCACATCATTAATGAAGATGTTGAACAGTATGGGTCCAAGGACAGAGCCTTGGGGGACTCCACTGGTCACAGGACACCATGATGAGTGATTCCCATCAATGACTACCCTCTGGGTCCGACCACGGAGCCAGTTGTCCAGCCAGTGGATCGTGGAGGACCCAAGGCGACAATTGGCCAATTTCTTCAAGAGGGAATCATGGGAAACCAGATCGAAGGCTTTTTTGAAGTCAAGATATATGACATCAATCTCTTCTCCCTTGTCCAGGTGATAGGTCACCTGGTCGTAGAAGGAAATGAGATTGGTCGAGCAAGACCTACCCGCAACAAACCCGTGCTGGCTATCCCTTAAGATGTTGGCGTCGGCCAGTCCATTAAGGATGGCCTCTTTGATAAACTTTTCTAAGATTTTCCCCGGGATAGAAGTCAGGCTGATGGGCCTATAGTTAGCCGGATCCACTTTCCTCCCTTTCTTGAAGATAGGCACCACATTGGCCATCTTCCAGTCTTCGGGCACGACACCAGAGTGCCAACAGTTTTCAAAGATCTGTGCTAGAGGCTGGGCTATGATGCTCGCCAGCTCCTCGAGTACCCTGGGGTGAAGATTGTCAGGGCCGGCTGACTTGAAGGTATCCAGCTTCTCAAGATGTTCCTGCACGAAGTCAGCATTAATGGAGGGCAGGGGATCACCCTCACCCAGACTTCCCTGTCCCATAGCGGGCATGGGCGTCCTATGGGACTGATGAAAGACCGACGCAAAGTACCTATTTAATAGGTTGGCTTTTTCCTGGGCGTCAGTTGTCAGTTGCCCCATCTGGTTCAGCAGGGGTCCAATGTTTCCCCTGCTTTTCCTCCGGCTCCCCACGTATCTGAAAAAGGACTTTTTATTGTCCTTGATGCTCAAAGCTAGCTGGAGTTCAGTTGCAGCCTTGGCTTTCCTGGTCAGCTCCCTGCAAGACCAGACCAGTGCAGAATAATCCTCTTTAGAGGTAAGTCCCATCCTCCATCCTTTGTAGGCCTTTCTTTTTAGCCTCAGGAGGTCTGCTAGGTCCCTGGAGAGCCAGGGGGGCTGCTGTGCCCTCTTGCTGCCTTTCCTTCGAGATGGAATAGACTTAGCTTGTGCATTGAGGATCGCTCCCTTGAGGAGCAACCACTCTTCTTGAACTCCCCTCTCCCTGTGTTCACAGTCCCTTAGGGCCTCACTGACAAGCCTCCTGAGCTTGTCAAAGTCGGCTTTCCTGAAGTCAAGGACTTCCGTGTTGCTGGCTGACTTGCCAGCTTTTCGGCAGATGGTGAAGGTGATCAGCTCGTGGTCGCTGTCACCCAGCTTCCCATCGATCACTAGGTCGCCGACTAGGTCCTCCCCAGTAGCCAGTACCAGGTCGAGCAGCGCTTTGCCTCTCGTTGGCCCATAGACTTCTTGAGTCAGGTAGAGGTCATCCACGCATGAAAGGAAGCTTTGCAACCACTCAGATTTTGCTGAGCGATCCTCCCACGAGATGTCCGGGTAATTGAAGTCACCCATGACAACCATGGTCCTGGAGCATACCGCCTCAGCCAGTTCCCGGGCAAAATCCTGGTCAAGCTCAGGACTTTGGGTGGGAGGTCTGCTTTTGCTAGATGCTCAGGAGCAGATAGTGAAAACCCAGACTTACCATAAGAACATAAGAACTGCCATGTCCTGGGTCAGACCCTAGGCCCCCTTGCCCAGTCTCCTGTGTCGCACAGCAGCAGAGAGCAGAGGCTGGAAGGGAGAGTGAACAGGACCTGAGGGTTTATTCTGCCACTGTTCCTGTCTCACTTTCAGCCTCCAGCATTTGAGGTCTATCCCAGACCTTGTCCCCTTGTTTCATAGTTGGTCGGGTTGGAAGGGACCTGAGCAGATCATCAAGTCTGACCCCCTGCCATGGCAGGAAAGAGTACTGGGGTCAAACGACCCCAGCAAGGTGTTCATCCAACCTCCTCTTAAAGACCCCCAGGGCAGGAGCCAGCACCACTTCTCTTGGAGGTTGGTTCCAGATCCTAGCCGCCCTGACCGTGAAGTACCGCCTGCTGTGATGAGATCCATGCAAGGCCTCAACCAGGGATGACACCTTGAGGCCGATCAGAAGCTGGAGCCAGCACCGTGACACTGTGGGCACTGCACATGCACACGCTGGGTCTGCAGTCACCAGCACCTGGTTTCAGGTGGAGCTGAGAGTGTTGGTGTTCACCACTCAGCCCTGGGTGTACCACTGGACACCGTGCACCCCTGTCTGTGCACGTGGGGGTGCTGCGCCTTCGCTTTCTGATGCTATCTCATGCTTCCGTCTAAAACATTTGCTTCCAGGGCGTGTCATGACCATGCTTTCTCAAGGCTGGAGACATCATGGGGGGAACCTCTACTACTTCTCAAGGAAGAAAAATTCCTGGGAGGAGGCTGAGCGGTTTTGCATGTCCCAGAACTCACACCTGAGCTCCGTCCTCTCCCCGGAAGAGCAGGTGAGTGTAGGGATGTCTCAGGGACCTCCCCAACCACAGCACAACAGCCTCCATGCCAAGCCCTTCTCCCCCACAGCAGTGAGGACATTGCTGCCCTGTAGCCAGGGTCACACTAATGCTGCTATTTGTGTCTGGTAGGAGTATCTTGCCACGCAAGTCAAAGGTGCAAATCACTGGATCGGGCTGAGTGACCGTGAGGCAGAAGGCTCCTGGCGCTGGGTGGACGGCTCCAAGTACACGGAGGGGTAACGGCACTGGGACACTCTGGCCTGGGTGGAGCCTCTTGGAAATTTCTGCTGGCTTCAGAGCATAATCTTGGGCTGGAAGAGCCCTCAGGAGACCTCTAGTTCATGTCCCTGCTCCAGGCAGGGCCCCCCCACTCTGCACCATCCCACACAAGGGTTTGTCTGACCAACTTCCCCAGACAGAGATTTCCCCCCTCTCCAGGGACCTGCTTTTGTGCTGAACACCCTCAGAGCTGGAAAGGTCTCCCTAAGCTCCCACCCAGTTCTGCCAGCCTTTCCTCGCAGGTCAGGTTTTCTAGACCTCTGATCCCTTTGGTTGTTCTGCTGGCGTCCCTCCGTGGCGTCTTTGTGTTTCTTGAAGTGTTCCCCATCGCAGGCTTCCAGGACCTCTGCACTGCTCTAGAGACCAGTTTTGCAAAGATGAGTGGGTTCCAGCGTGACATGGTCCTAGCTCTTCACTCAGTAATGGTTGGAGCTGGAGGACAGGGGAAAAGGAGTTGTGCATGTAGGCCTTGAGATGGTGGAGGTGTGGACAAGGAGAAGTGAGGCCCACGACTCCCCTGCCAATGGGGAAAGGGAAAGGTCCTGGTAGGGGAGGTTTGTGCCCCTGCGGGATGGGGGAAGGAGGAGGAGGAGCACACGGGGCACCTCTGCAGCATGGCAGCGCAGCACTCAGCCTTGCTGATGAGGAAATGAGCCCTGGCTACCCACTCCCGACCCTTGGGCATCCACACCACAATGCAAAGGGGGCACCTGGGGCTTTCCAAGCCAGGCTCTGGGGTCCAGGTCTGAAGGAGAGTGCTAGGGTGACACCCCACCTGCATTGTCTCCTGGCTGATGTGGGTGGACAGAGCTTATGGTACCAGGATGCAGAGAAGCCCTAGTGACCGTGGTAAGTAGGAGGCAGCAGAGAAGGCTCTCAGAGCTGCAGGCACAGGGGAGTGGGGGGCATCATAGGCTGCCCCTGACATAGCTGGGGAGGGGAGGGCACTGGGTGCCACATGCTATTCTACCTCTTGGGTGTGCAAGTGGGCTTGGGCACCCATGTACCGTTTCCTTCCCCCGTTTCAATCTCTGGAAAACTGGTAATGCAAAAGGTGGGTGGGTCCTGTTACTCCTCACTGCTTTTTGGTGACTGAAAGGTGACATGGTCTTACATACTAGATGCACTCAGGGGTTTTCAGGACATGAACAGGGTGGCACAGAAGCACACCTAAAATGGGAAACAGAAGCTGGCCCTAGGAGTCTGCAGCGGCCTTTGCCTATAGAAGAACAGACACCTGGTCAGGGGCGCCTACACTGGCCAGTCAGCAGGAAATGTCCTTTTTTCCCTAGGTTTTGGACAGAAAGCCAGCCAGACAACTGGGATCAGGGAGTTGGAGGGACAGAAGACTGTGTTCACCTGGACCAACCAAGTTATGAAAGATGGAACGATGCCAACTGCACCCTGCAGCACCGCTGGATCTGTAAGGCGGCCCTGGGGTAGGCCACTGTTCTCCCAGGGAAGCCACACGCAGTAGGCTAAGACTGTAAAATAAGCATCTGTAAAGCAAGCTTGCTCAATATGTTAAGACAAGTTCAGATAAGTGCTTTTGGGCATCACTAGTAGCAGTTAAGAGTAACAGCCGCTGTTCTGCTTTGCGGTAAGAACTGAATTGCACGTAGTCAGCTAGCAGCCTAGGATCCCCAAATCGTGGGCACGCAGCTCCGCAGAGCCAGGCCCCCCTGCACCAACACCGAAGTTGCGACAAAACAACAGAATTGCCCTCGAGCCCCTGCTTGCACGTGTTCCCAGACGTGGGGGGAAGAGAGAAGAAGTCACCCCTGCCAGAACCGGAGGCCTCACCCGGGCCCCAAGGAAGCTGGTTTAAGACATGGCAGCGAAGGCAGTCAGCACATCTTGAATACAACGCGCCGCACAGAAACGTTGGGTGTCGACTGAGCGGGGGATTTCGGAGAGCCCCGCACATTGGAGATGCCGTACCGCCAGTCTGTGTGCCACCCTCCTGCATGTCCCGAGCTCGGAGAGGGGCAATCTCTATTACAGCGCTGTGGGCAGTGAGACGGGCACGGCGATGAGCCATTTTTCTTGTGCTTGTAGGTGTGAGCAATAAAAGCCTGGGCCGTAAGCCTGTCTCTTTGCTTTCTGTCGGCCTTCGGCGGTGGAGACCCAGGCAGCCAAGAGTGGGTGGAGGGTCACAGGGATGCACCGTCATATCTTGCTGTAGCGTCTGAACGAGGCAGCGCTCGGGGAGAAGGAGCGGGACTGTCCCTGCCTCGTGCGTCTGCGCCGGCCGAGGAGGTCCTGACTGGAGCCGGGCCGGGGGCTGGTCTCCGTGTCCATAACCTGGCAGCATGAGCATGGCACAGCCCAGGAGACATCATGGGAAACCCGCCAGAGCCGAACCCGGCGGGAAGCCGAGGCCGAGCCGAGCTGCCTCCTCTCCTGGCTGAACCCATCCCGCAGGCGCCTGGCGCTGATTTCCAGCCCTGCAGGATGCGGGCCGGCCGTCCCGGGCCATCAGGAAGGGCACAGGCCCCATGAGCGGGGGTCACCCCCCATCCCCACCCGGGGCTGCACACCAGTGCCATGGCCGCCGGCAGCCATCGCACTGTGCCTGTGAGGGAAGGGCGGCCATTTTGAACGTGGGAGCACCCCTGAGGCGGCACCCCTGTGGGCATCTGCACAGACAGACAAACCCCCAATCTCCCCTCAACCTCTCGGGTTTTCTTCCCGGTGCCGGTCCAAAGTCGGACACAGTTATTTCTGCCTCCCTTCTCTCCCCCACCACGCACCTCTTTGGTCCATGGGAGGTGATTTTTCCCTCAGGTCCAGCTCTGCTGCCTCCTCTGCCTCAGTTTCCCCCCCTCCAGCCCTCCTCTGGCTCCCAGCTCTGCCCTGTGCGGAGGTGACTCGGGCTCCTGGTCCCGTCGCCAGCGTGCCCCCTCCACAGCTGAAAGGAAAGGCCAAGCAGAAATACTTTGAGCTTCCTCCGCCACCAGAGCCAGGGACGGGGGGAGCACGGCGGGGGACAGAGAGTTGGTTTCTGTCATCTTTCCTGCACGGAGGCTCAGGGCACGGAGAAGAGGGTGCCCAACCCCGCACCGCCCTGGCACCCTACCAGGGACCAGCCACGCTGCCCAAGGCCGACCTGCAAGTGCTGCAGCCATGGCCTTCCCTGCCCGCAGGCAACACACAGCACCCGCCTGCACCGAGCACACCGCTGCAGCCAGCGCTGCTCGCATGCACCCGCGTCTCCCCTGACTCGTGCGCGTTTGGGCCGAATCCTGGGGCCGACCGCACTCCCGACACAAAGGCACGTCTGCCCAGGCCAGCCCGCACCATTCACGCCTGACAGGGCCCATGCGAATGGATCTGGGAGAGATCCTGGAAATCTTCATGCTCCCGTCACAGTGGTTCCCAGACGGCCAGGTGTGCAACCGCGGGTTGGAAGTGCAGCAGAACAGATGGTAGCCTGGAGCGGGGAGGTGAAGCAGGTGGTGTTTGGACGGTGGGCTGGAAGAGCTGGGCTTTGAGTCTGGAGAGAAGAAAACTGAGTGGGGATTTGATTATAGTCTGCAGATCCCTGCAGGGCGATGCAGAGAGGCTGGAGACGGGCTGTTCTCCGTGGGCACAGGGGACCGGACCGGAGCAATGGTCCCGAGCTGCAGCAGGGCAAGTGGAGGCTGGAGTGGAGCAGGAATGCTGTGACTCTGATTGGGGCCGAGCACGGGAACAGGCCCCGAGAGACGTGGGGAGGATCAATGCCTGGCAGGTCCCAGGAGCAGGTTGCACAGACGTGGCTGGGGTGGTGTAGTGAGGGCTGGTCCTGCCTGGAGCTGGGACTATTGAAAGTCTCTGTTCATTGAAGAGATCTTAGGGCCACCCCGGTCGGGTGGCCAATGTCGATGCCGGCATCCGGCTGGTTGCCGGACAGATGACAATGTTGGTAGCTAAACAAAAAAATTCTTCGGGGGCCGCCGCTGTTTCTATTGGGCGGCTGGGCTCCCGACATTTAAATAAACATTGCGGGGGACCCTGCCTGGAGCTGGGGCTGAACTAGACGACCGTTTGAGGGCCCTTCCAGCCTGACTTTCAGTAGTCCTTCAATCCTGAGCACCTGGGCAGTCTCACAGTCCCCAGTAACCAGCACGTGCAGACGAGGGGACACAGCACCAGGAGGAGATGACGATCTAGTCTGGTCTCCATCCCAGCAGGACCGGGGAAGGTCACCTCGGCTTCCAGCATGGAGGCCAGGGCTTTTGGCAGAGCTGCGACCTCTTGTTCAACGAGACGTGGGGTGCCACAGCGTGACAGGTTGTGGTTTGTGAGGCTTTCTGGATTTCTTGCCTGGGCGTGGAAGCTGGAAGGGGAAGCCCCTGCGGCTACCACGTCTGAGGGGAACATTCAGCCTTGCAGACCCCGACCACAGCAGGTTCTTCCCACCGCTACATAAAGTGGACTTCGACAAATTGCCATGGCCCGGGGTGGAGAACATCCATCCGCAGCACCTAGCGCCTGCCCCAGTGCACAAGTCCAGCTCTGCCCATGAGGCTACCTCAGCCGTGTCATGCCCCAGGTCTGTCCTGTTTTCTGTGCCCTTCCCCGGTTCAGACTCCCTGCCCTCCAGGGCTAAAGCTATGCAGGGCTGCAGCTAGGGGGGAGCTCGCCATCCCCACACTGCGGGCATCCAGCCAGGGACCGTCAGCATCGGACATGTCTGCCCCACGGCCTGGGCTGCCCTCTCTCCCTTTCCCACAGCCTCTCCCCTCCAGGCTCAGCCTGCCCTTCCTCTCCTGGGGCTGGGCACAAAAACCCCTGATCTCCATCCAGCCTGGGCCACTCGCAACCAAACCCCACATCCCTTCCCCCGGCGACACAGCCTGAGCTGAGCATTGCCTGCAGCCCCCTGCTGCCCCAGCCCCCTGAAGGGAACCTCCACCCTGTGAGGCTATAACACCTCCACTCTACTCCTGTTGCAGGCAACGAGTGTGGTTAATGCGTAATGTTGGTGATGTTGGAGGCCTGCAGCTGGATGTGGTGTGTGGCTTGCTGCTCAGATCCCACTTGACGGATTTAGCGCTTTTAACTTGGTGGTCAGAGGCCTTTGGTTTCACTTGTTCAGAGGATTTGCAGTGCTCACTTCTCATTTGCTTCTTTCTGCTGGAAATATTACTTTAACTAGATGCCCTGTTTTAAACCCTGCCTCCCTGCTGCCTACTCCTTCAGATGGTGAACCCCACAATTGTACTGCTGTTACTGCCCACCTAACAGTGCCCCACACTGATCTAAAGGACACCTCCTTGCAAAACCCAAATCTAGTATTTTATGTTGATGGATCATGTCAAAGAAGCTCAAAAGGTTCTCTTGTTGCAGGATATGCAGTATGTTCCCAATATGATGTTATAGAAAGCCATCACTTGCCCAATGTGTATTCAGCTCAAGTTGCTGAGCTTGTGGCCCTTCCCAGGGCTTGCACCCTAGCCTCTGGTCCCTCTGTTAATATTCACACTGATTCTCACTATGCCTTTGGTATTGTACATGATTATGGTCAACTTTGGAAGCAAAGAGGCTTCCTTACGTCAAAAGGTGCCAAAATTAGTAATGGTCCATATGTAAATGCCTTGTTAAATGCTTTACAGTTACCTTCTGCTGTTGCTATTATTAAATGCCAAGCTCACCAGAACCCTTATGATGATGTTACGTGTGGAAATGCTCTGGCAGACTCCGCTGCCAAAGCTCCAGCTATTTCCTCTCCTCAGGCTACACCTGTGTTTTTGTCTATCTCAACTAACCAGTCTCCATTGGCAAGTCTTCATGATGTTGCCCTCCTCCAAGATCAGGCTCCAGAACCAGAAAAATATATGTGGAGACTGGCTGGGTGTTTGTTATACCCTGCCCATTTGTGGCGCTCCCGGGACGGCCGCCTGGTTGCCCCAATGGTCCTTCTTCCCTATCTTGCTTGCATGCACCAGGGCATAGCACACGTGAGCAAAGGCGGGGATGATAGAAGCTGTTAAGCTTGATTGGTTTGCTCCAACTTTTCCATCTGTGGCTCAACAATACTGTTATACCTGCCCTATTTGTCAAGCCCATAATGTGGGAAACCTGTAAAAACAAAAAAAGGCAGCACATCCCCCACCTTGGGGGCTATTTGTAAATTTACAAATAGATTTTATTCAAATGCAGAAATGTTGTTCTTATGAATACGTTCTTGTTATTGTATGTATGTTCTCTGGATGGGTAGAAGCCTACCCGTGTGCAAAAGCTGATACCATCACTGTGAGCAAAAAGTTGCTCAGAGACTTTATTCCAAGGTTTGGTATTCCTTTATCCATAAACTCCGATAGAGGAATTCATTTTACTGGGCAGATAATGAAAGAAGTCTGCAAAGTCCTGCAAGTCCAGCAAAACTTTCATTGCCCGTACCATCCACAGGCCTTGGGCCAACTGGAACCCCAAAATAGCATTTTAAAAAATAAAATGGCCAACATTTGTGCTGAGACTCACCTGAAATGGCCAGGTGCACTTCCTATAGCCCTTATGAGCATGAGATCTACTGTTAACCGAAAGACTGGACTCAGCCCACATGAAATCCTGATGGGAAGACCCATGAGGCTCCCTGCCTCCCCACCTGTTGCCTCCCACTTTTGCGATATACATTTACTTGATGATACTATTCTAGACTACTGCACGGCACTAATGAAGTATGTCAAGGCTTTTCATTCACAGGTACAAGCAGCTCTCCCCAAGGAACCAGATGAGCCATGCCATCCCATCCTGCCTGGTGACTGGGTTCATGTAAAAGTCCATCAACAGAAGTCATCGCTGGAACCTGGCTGGAAAGGCCCATTCCAGGTGCTATAAAGGTCAAGGACTCCAACCATGGATCCATGCTGCACACACTAAGAAAACATCAGCCCCATGAGACCTAGAGTTTCCTCCATATCAACCTTGTAATCAGCCTCCACAGACTGGTAGTGAGCCTAGCGCCTGCCAACAGGAGAGCTCAAGACCAGTAGTGAGCCAAGTGCCTACTGGCGAAGAGGATTTGTCACTACAGAGCGAAGAGGATTTACCACTACAGAACGAAGAAAATGTACCCCAACGACTATGCCCTTCGGGGAAGGAAAAAGACCTCTACCTAGTTCCTGGTTCCTGCGGTGGGGTTGGTTAGTCGTGACTTGGGTACTTCTCAGTCTTTCCTTTTGTATCACCTTATATGAACTTAAAGACTCAGCAGGTAAAAGAAACTTTGTAAATCAGACTAGACTTCAAAATAGGTCAAAAAGACCACTCCCCCACTGGCATGATCACCAAAATGCTTTTCTTCAACGGTCTTATCAATATGCAAAGGATTTAAATGTTTCTAAATGTTGGGTATGTCCCCACTTGCTTCCTAGTACAATGAACAGGGGTGCCTATACTTGCTTTATCCCTTAATTGGACCGACTTTTGTGATATGTATGTTAAAATAGCGAAAAGGTAAAGAGAAAGAAAAATTAAAAGTTAAAAGGCTCATGGCTATAAATATCTAATATGTTGGGCCAAAAAGGTCCAAAAGGGGGGGATGTGGAAATAAGTTTAACCAGGCCTCTTACTTGACTAAGAAGAGAGAGAAAGAGAGAGAAAAAGATGCTGATGCTGATGCTATGTGTTTCAAAATGTTCTAAGATAAGGAAAAACCTTCATGCCTTGTTTTGTGTGTGTGTGCAAATGTTAACCTCCTCCTTTCCCCCGAACCAGAAGCTGATAACTGTTCCCAAAACACAGTGGTTTTTTTCTGAATAAACTGCTTACATGTGACAAACAAATGATCAACATCTTTCTGTTTCTCTCAAGGTTGCTCTGTCTGAACCCTGCATCTTTTCTCGCTGTCTAAAGTATAAATGCGCTTGTAAACTTGTAGAGGTCCGAGTTCCTTTGAGAGCTCTCCTTGTGATCACTTGTCTAGCTTTAAATAAACCTAGATGGCTCTGCCAATTCTAACACAACCACAACGCAAAGTTTCATTTCTTCCACAGAAGGGACCTCAGGAAGTCACATCTAGTTCAGCTCCCTGCTCAAAGCAGAACCAGCCCCACCTACATCATCCCAACCAGGGCTTTGTCTAGTCACGTCTTGAAAACCTCCAAGGACGGAGGTTGCACCACCTCTCTGAGGAGCCTGTTCCAGTGGTTTACTAGCCTCTTAGTGAGAAAATTCTTCCTAATTCCTAACTTAAACATCCCTTGCTGCAACTTGAAATTCAGAGCAGCAAGAAGGTCCAGTGTGTAAGAGGCCAGCGTGCCCCCTCCACAGCTGAAAGGAAAGGCCAAACAGAAATATTTGGAGCATCCTCCACCACCACAGCCAGGGACGGGGGGAGCACGGCAGGGCACAGATTTGCGTGTCTGTCGTCTTTCCTGCATGGAGGCTCAGGGCACGGAGAAAAGGGCGCCCGGCCCCGCGCTGCCCTGTCACCGCACCAGGGACCAGCTCACACTGCCCAAGGCCGACCTGCAAGTGCTGCAGCCATGGGAGCCGCAGGGAGCGTGCAGCACCCGCCCTGCACCGAGCACACCACTGCAGCCAGCTCCGCTCGCATGCGCCCATGTCACCCCTGACTTGTGCGCGTTTGGGCCGAATCCTGGGGCCGACCGCACTCCCGACACAAAGGCACGTCCGCCCTGGCCGGCCTGCACCATTCACGCCTGACAGAGCCCATGCGAATGGATCTGGGATAGACCCTGGAAATCTTCATGCTCCCATCACAGCGGTTCTCAGACGGTTGGGCGGGCAACCGCGGGTTGGAAGTGCAGCAGAACAGATGGTAGCCTGAGCGGGGAGGTGAAGCAGGTGGTGTTTGGACGGTGGGCTGGAAGAGCTGGGCATTGAGTCTGGAGAGAAGAAAACTAAGTGGGGATTTGATCATAGTCTGCAGATCCCTGCAGGACGATGCAGAGAAGCTGGAGACGGGCTGTTCTCTCTGGGCACAGGGGACCAGATGGGAGCAATGGTCCCGAGCTGCAGCAGGGCAAGCGGAGGCAGAAGCGGAGCAGGAATGCTGTGACTCCGACTGGGGCCGAGCACGGGAACAGGCCCCGAGAGACGCGGGGAGGATCCATCCCTGGCAGGTCCCACAAGCAGGTTGCACAGACGTGGCTGGGGTGGTGTAGTGAGGGCTGGTCTTCCCTGGAGTTGGGGCTGAACGATATGACTGTGTGAGGGCCCTTCCAGCCTGACTTCCAATAGTCCTCTGACCCTGAGCACCTGGGCAGTCTCACAGTCCCCGATAACCAGCACTTGCACATGCAGGAGACAGAGCACCAGGAGAAGATGATGATCCAGTCTGGTCTCTAGCACAGCAGGGCCAGGGAAGGCCAACTCGACTTCCTGCATGGAGGCCAGGGCTACATGGAAGGGACATCGAGACACTGCCCTGCCCTGGGGTGGAGAACATCCATCCGCAGCAAATAGCACCTGCCCCAGTGCACAAGTCCAGCTCTGCCCATGGTGCTGCCTCAGCCGTGTCCTGCCCCGGGGTCAGTCCTGTTTTCAGGCACCCTATGCCCTTGCCTGACTCAGTCTCCCTGACCTCTGGGGCTCCATCTGGGGCTGCAGCAAGAGGGGAGCCCACCATCCCCACACTGGGTGTCCAGCCCAGGGACCCTCAGCATTGGGGCTGACTGTCCCATGGCCTGAACTTCCCTCTTTCCCTTTCCCACGGCCAATTCCCTCCAGGCTCACCCTGGTCTTCCCAAACCCCACATCCCTTCCCCCGGGGACACAGGCTGAGCTGAGCATTACCTGCTGCTGCCCCAGCCCCATGAAGGGAACCGCCACCCTGTGAGGCTACAACACCTCTGCCCTGCTCCTGTCGCAGGCAGTGAGTGTGGGTAACACGTAATGTTGGTGCTGTCGGGGAGTGCAGCTGAATGTGGCTTGTGGCTTGCTGCTCAGATCTCACTTGACGGAAGTAGCACTTTTAACTTGCTGGTCAGAGGCCTTTGGTTTCACTTGTTCAGAGGATTTGCAGTGCTCACTTCTCATTTACAATGCTCAGTCCCTACATTTTTCTGCGTGAGGGATACTCTCACCAAGCAGTTGGGAGGAGACGGTGGCTGGGTTCTCCGTGCACGATGAAAGCAGCAGCAGAAGAGCCTGTGTACCCCCTCTCCAATTGAAGGGTTCAGAGCAGGTGCACAAGCGCTGGGGGAGGTGTAGGGACTCTTCTCCCCCTATAAAGCAGAGCCAGATCACTAGTGGGGACTTAACCATATACCTTTTAATGAGAGAACTGTGCTGGGAACATAACCAGTATAAACCAGGGGGTACTGGGAACACTACAACACCCTGAGGGGGCAGGATTCAATAAAGGTTATGCACTTACAGTCACAGACATATTCATCCAGTTGACAAAAGACAGGGTTAACAAAATATAAAACACAAACAGCACAACAAACTATACTGAAGGGTGAAATACAAAAGGCTCAAAATGCAAAACATCAAATAACAAGGAATATAGGACTTGGGTACCTGGAGTGGGGGGATGAGGGAAAACACAGTGACCCCATTCCACTGCAACAAGAACTTCACTTTGTCATTTCACTCATCCTAGCTGGGACTTGAACTCAAATCACCCAGGGGGGAGGCAGAAATTCCACCACACAGCCACCCACACTGGAACTACTCCTGACTGCTAAGGGTCTTGTTCTTCCCGAAGCACCAGCTTCATGTCATGCTTCTAGGCTTCTTATTGGAGGAGCTGAAGCAGAGCTGGGAGCCTCTCAGGTCACTGCTCAGATCCTTGCTGGAGCTGGGGAACCTCTCCTGCTGGCTGCAGCCTCTTGTAGGTGATCCTGGAGCCCAGCAGGGAGCCTCTCCTGCCCCCCGCATGCCACACTGCTGAGGGTCCAACTGCTGCCTGCAGGTCCTGCTTCTTCAGGCTCTTCTGGGGCAACTGCTTCCGTCCCCCTGGCCCAGCTCTTGCCAGCTCTTTGAATCTCCTTCCTTGTGGTCCCTCGCTGGTCTCCCCTGAGTCAGCTGCGCTGCCCCTTTTATTCCCCACCAGGTGACCCAAGGGGCCAATGAGGGGATATGGAGGGTGAGTCTCTGGGGCCTGATTGGTGAGGAAAGGGAATCCCAACCCCTCCAATCATCTTTTACCCTTTCAAAGCCCCTGGTCTAGGTCACTGCCAGCTAGCCCGTCACTTCCTCCCCCGCGGAACCCTTCACCATCCCCGGTGAAGCGCAGGCCTCAGCCTGGGGAACTACTGGACCCACGGGGCAGCGATGGGGACCTTCCCTGGCACCCCCAGGGCATCGTAGGTGAAGTGGAGGACTGGCTGAAGCTCCCACCTTGGCCGTGGGGTGTGGTCTGGGGCAGGACTCCACGAGAGCCCCAGCACTTTGGGTTCCCTCTCACTCGAGGAGTCTGCCCCACTGGCAGGGAAAGGCATGGGGATGTATTTTCCTTCGGTCTCGCCAGACGGGGCCCCATGAGCAGCAGTCCCTGTCTCTCCTTCGCCCTGAGGAGTGGCAGGTCCTCAGCTCGGGTGAAAGTCAGTAGGGTACCACCAGTCAGAGTCCGAGCCCTCCGTGGGAGCTGCAGGTACAACTGCCGGCTGGGTGGCGTGAGGCCTCCTTCTATGGGGAGACCTAGGCCCCTCTTCTCGCAGCTCTCTCTCAGGCGGAGGGGGCCCCACCAATTCGCCAATAGGCAGCAAGAGGTTCCGGTGGACCACGCGACTTCAACCCGGTCCAGACTCAGGGGAGATCTCGCATACTGGGGGGTCTCCCAGTTGTTGCACCACTTTATAGGGTTCAGCCCACCACCAATTAGCAATTTTGTGTCTCCCAGTTGGCCTCAAGTTTCGCAGCAGCACCTGGTCCCCTTCTTGTAACCCTTGCTCATGAACTAAAGCATCATAAAGCCGCTTATGGCATTGCTGGTTTCTTCCAGCAGTTTTGGCTGCCAGTCGGTACGCACGACGGAGACGGTCCTGAAGCTGTTGTGCATATTGACCATGAGTCAAATGTTGTTGGTAGACTCGTTCTACCCCAAAGCACAAATCTGTGGGTAACCAGGGCTCCCTCCTGAACATGAGTAAATATGGACTGACTCCTGTTGCATCATTCCTAGCGGAGTTGCAGGCATGCACCAGGTATGCGATATGCTGGCTCCATGCGGCCTTCTGTTCCTGCTGAAGGGTACCCAGCATGTTCAAGAGAGTACGATTGAAGCGCTCAGGTTGGGGATTCCCTTGGCGGTGGTAGGGTGTAGTCCTCAATTTCTTTATGCCAGCCACTGTCAGTACTTCACGCAACAACCGGCTTTCAAAATCTCGCCCTTGATCGGAGTGGATTCTTGCAGGCAGCCCAAACACGGAGAAGTACTTTTCCCACAGCACTTTGGCAACTGTTCTTGCTGTTTGGTCTCGTGCAGGGAAGGCCTGGGCATATCAGGTGAAGTGGTCTGTCACAACCAGCACATTCCCCTTTCCGTGCCCGAACCCTTCTATGACTAGGAAATCCATGCACACGAGCTTTGTGGGTTTTGAGCTCTGGATGGTGTGTAGATAGGCAGTTCGAACGGGCAGGGTCTTCCTCCACACACACCGATCACAGTTTGAGCATTTAGTCTTTACATCTTCAGCCATTTGGAGCCAAAAGAACCGCTAATGGGCTAGCACCAGAGTGCTCTCCACCCCCATGTGCCCAAAGTCATCATGCAAGGCCCGTAACGCAAGGGCCGTATTCTTCTGAGGGAGGACAAGCTCCCAATATTTCCATCCTTCTGGGGCTGGGTCCTGCACGTCCCGATGTAGCACTCCATCAAACAAGTGAAGCCTTTCCCATTCCCTCAATAGGAGGTGGGCTGCTGGGGTAGCATTATTAAGGGCTGTGGGGAGGGTATTCCCTGATCTCTGGGCACGCAGCACCTCTCACACATCCGGGTCCTGTTCTTGAGCTGTCTGCCATTCTGTGGCCATGACCTGGGGCAACGAAGAGGGAGTCAGCATGGTGTACTGAACCCAGGCCTGTGGGATCCCCTCAGGGGGCAACCCCAACACCTCAGCCATGCAAACAGTACTTTCCCTCATTCCCACAGGGTCTTGTAGCTGCAGATCACAAATGGCCTTCACTGTCTCGGGGCTCCAAACAATCCTGGGTTTGCTGGGGTTTTGTCGAGACAGGGCATCAGCATCCATGTTCTTTCGTCCTGCTCGATAGTGCAGGCTGAAGGTGTCGTCAGCTAGAGCCGCGATCCAGCATTGGCCAGGCGCATCCAACTTAGCACTGGTGAGCACATAGGTAAGGGGGTTATTGTCTATCCACACCTGGAAGGTGGTTCCATATAGATAGTCCCAGAATTTCTCAGTGAGGGCCCAGTTGATGGCCAAGAATTCAAGTTTATGTACCAGGTAGCGCGTCTCGCTGGGTGACAATCCCCTGCTGGCAAAAGCCACTAGTCACCGGTGTCCATCATGTTCCTGGTACAGTACAGCCCCCAGTCCTCACAGGTTAGCATCCATGTGCAAAATAAAAGGGTGGCTGGGGTCAGCATATGCCAGCACAGGCGCCTGAGTCAACCGCCCGATCACCTCCTGGAAGGCATCTTCACACTGTGAGTCCTACCGCAGACCAAAAGGCTCTGTGGGGCTTCATGTTGCAGGAAGCCCATTTAAGCCATTGTCTCGCCCCTTCTTGTGGGGTGACCTTCCCCCCGGTGTCCGCGAGTCAGGGCTTTTAAAAGTCCAGTTATTGTAGCATGGTCTTTAACAAATGGCCAATAGAAACCCACAAATCCCAAGAACCTTTTCAATTCCCTAAAGTTCTTAGGTCAAGGCCAGGTGGTCACAGCACTTACTTTCTCCAGATCAGTGCTGACCCCTTCCTGTGATACAATATGTCCTACGTACTTCACGGAGGCCTGGCAGGAATTACATTTATCAATGGCCAACTTAAGTCCAGCAGTCTCCAACCGATCGAGTACCTGGAGTAGCCGTTCTTCGTGTTCCTCCAGGGTCTTTCCAAAAATAATAATATCATCTAAATATACCAGTACTTGGGTCATATGCATATCCCCAACTACCTTCTCCATTAGTCGCTGGAAGGTGGTGGGAGCCCCAGATATCCCCTGGAGCATTAGCTCAAACTGATAGAAACCCAAGGGGCAAATAAAAGCAATCTTCTCTTTGTCCTTTTCCCGCAGAGATATCTGGTAGTAGCCACTGCGGAGGTCTAGTACCAAAAAACATTTGCTCCCTACTAAACAGTCCAAAGCCTCCCACACCTGTGGGACAGTGTATTGATCAGTGATGGCAGGGGCATTCAAAGTCCAGTAATCAATACACATATGGAGTTGGCCGTTCTTCTTCTGCACAATCACAGTCGGAGAGGCATAAGGACTCTTAGATTCCGTGATGATGCAGCGATCCATGAGCTCCTGTAGATGATGTCTTACTCCCCCCATCTCAGCAAGGGGAATGCACCGAGACCTTTCGTGAAAGGGTCGTGGGTTGCTCAGATGAATGTGATGCTCCACCCCCTTAGCCTCCCGCACATTCCATTCATGCAGGGAGAAAACACAGGCTCAAGCCCCGAGTTTGTCCCGGAGCTGAGCTTTACAGGCTTCAGGCACCAGGGAGTTCCTAAAAAAGAACCTTGAAGGGTCAATTGGAGGGAGGTTTGCCTCCTGCTCAGGGCTCACCACTTCAGCTTCCTTTATCAAGGCCACCTTCTGTCCCAGGTGGACCACAATATCTTTCAAGGTTGGGTTAACCACTATCACTGTAACTGGGACTTTGTTGAGGCTTTTTGTCTCGATCATGCCATCAGGGACCCTCAGCACACCGGGTCTCTCTCTCCCAGTGGGGGTCTCCACCACCAGCAGCTTATTCTTTTCATCCCTCTCAATCCAGTTGCATACAGTAGGCAAAGCCCATTGGCTCTGTGCAGGGATTCGCTGGGGCTTTGCTCAAGAAAAGTGCAGGGTCCCCATAACCTCAGGGTGACCCCACATCTCTCTATCCTCCCATCGGTCATACGCCTCTGAGCACAACGCATACATCGTTAACCATTGTTGGTAACCTGGGCCAGCCTGTTGTTTACAGTAGTGAGCAAGAACCTGGAAAAGGCTGGGGTTGGTCCATACAATGAGTGTGGCCATTTTATCCACCCCGGATAAGGGCATACTAGAGTGATGGTTGACACTTCTTCCTCCACCCCAGCTATTTCAGCAGAGAGTTTTAGCCTCACGCTCACATAACCCCTGTAAGGATACTGTTCCTGGCTTAAGCCACAAAGACCCAGCCCTGTAAGGGGGAGCAAAGGCAAGTGTCTCAGATGTTCCTCATAGAAGGATTGAAATAGGATGGTAACCTGGGACCCTCTGTCTAGAATGGCCCAGCACGGGTGACCATTCACAGTCACAGGGACCTCTGCACAGGGTCCTACTAGCCCCTTTGGCAGTGAATTTACTGAAGGTAATGTGCGGTAGTCTGTCTGGGTCCAGAATGGAGCCGACTCCATTGCTCTGCCCCTCCCCCATTTCCTGCTGCCCACCGCCCTTTTAACCTTTCAAATACCAAACCAGGGTTCTGAGGCTGGGTGCACTCCCAAGCTGTGCAGCCCAGCTCTACACATCTATAGCAGAACCATGGGGCCCTAGAGCAGGTATGGGGCTGGGGTCCTCCCGAGGCACGATGACAGGGTGAGGGCTGACCCCTGGGGAGGGGGGTCTGGCCACAGCAGCTGCTAATGTTAGAGCCACAGGCTCCTCCTCCACTCCCAACAAGGTGGCCTCATGGGGAGCCGCCGCTAGCACCTGACCCATGGATCCTCTCCGGGGGGAAACATCCTCTGGGACCCACACAGATTCATAGATTGTAGAGTCGGAAGGGACCACAATGGATCATCGTGTCTGACCCCCTGCCTCTGGCAGGAAAGAGGACTGAGGTCAGATGACCCCAGCCAGGTGACTATCTAGCCTCCTCTTGAAGACCTCCAAGCTAGGTGACAGCACCACCTTTCTTGGAAGCCCATTCCAGATCCTGGCCACCCTTATTGTGAAACATTTTTTCCTAATATCTAACCTAAATCCACCCTCAACTAGTTTACACCCATTGTTCCTAGTCACTCTCTAGGGCACCTTAGTAAACAGCACTTCCCCTATTCCCCTTTGACCTCCCCTAATAAATTTATAGGTGGCTACAAGATCTCCCCTCAGCTGTCTCCTGTGAAGGCTGAAGAGATTCAGCTCTCTTAACCTTCCCGATAGGGTCTATCATGAAGACCACTAATCATGCGAGTGGCCCTCCTCTGGACTCTCTCGAGATTCCCTGCGTCCCTCTAGAAGTGTGGCACACAAAACTGGACACAGTACTCCAACTGCATCCTATTTCTCTCCTATTTCTCTCTGCCCATTGATCCAACCTGTCCAGCTCAGCCTGAATCTGCTCTCTACCCTCCGGTGTACTAACTTTGCCCCATAACTTGGTGTCATCAGTGAACTTGGAGAGGGTGCTCTCCACGCCCTCGTCCAAATCGTGGATGAAGATTTTGAATAATATCAGTCCAAGGACTGAACCCCGCAGGACCCCACTGCCCACCTCCCTCCAGGCCAAGAAGGAACCATCCACCACCATGCTCTGGGTGCAGTCCCTAAGCCAGTTGGCCACCCACCTGACCATGTAGGCATCCACTCCACAGTCTGCTAGTTTCCCAATGAGGATAGGGTGCGAAACTGTGTCAAAGGCCTTCCTAAAGTCCAGGAAGATGACATCAGCCTCAGCTCCCACGTCCAGGCAGTGTGTGACCTGGTCATAGAAGGCTACAAGGTTTGTCAGGTAGGATCTACCTGTGACAAACCCATGCTGGTTTCCCCTCAGCATCGTTTCCCCTGCTCGGCCTGCACAAACGTGTCCTTTGATTATTTTCTCTAGCATTTTCCCAGGAATAGAGGTAAGACTGACTAGCCTAAAGTTACCCGGCTAATCCCTTCTCCCTTTAGAGGCCATCCTTAATGGACTGGCCGATGCCAACATCTTAAGGGATAGCCAGCACGGCTTTGTTGCAGGTAGGTCTTGCTTGACCAATCTCATTTCCTTCTATGACCAGGTGACCTATCGCCTGGACAAGGGAGAAGAGATTGATGTCATATATCTTGACTTCAAAAAAGCCTTCGATCTGGTTTACCATGAGGAGAAACTGGTAAATTGTCACCTTGGGTCCTCCACGATCCACTGGCTGGAAAATTGGATCCATGGTCAGACCCAGAGGGTAGTAATAGATGGAAGTCACTCATCATGGTGTCCTATGACCAGTGGGGTCCCCCAAGGCTCTGTCCTTGGACCCATACTGTTCAACATCTTCATTAATGATGTGGACAATGGAGTCAGAAGCGGACTGGCCAAGTTCGCAGATGACACCAAACTTTGGGGCAAAGCATCCACACCAGAAGACAGGCAGGTGATCCAGGCTGACCTGGACACGCTCAGCAAGTGGGCGGATGAGAATCTGATGGTGTTCAACGCCAATAAATGCAAGGTTCTCCACCTTGGGAAAAAAAACCCGCAGCATCCTTATAGGCTCGGCAGTGCTATGTTGGCTAGCACTATGGAAGAAAGAGACTTGGGGGTCATCATTGACCACAAGATGAACATGAGCCTGCAGTGCGATGCTGCAGCTAATAAAGAGATCAAAACGCTGGCTTGCATCCATAGATGTTTCTCAAGCAAATCCCAGGACGTCATTCTCCCCTTGTACTCGGCCTTGGTGAGGCCGCAGCTGGAGTACTGCGTTGTTTTGGGCTCCACAATTCAAAAAGGATGTGGAGAAGCTTGAGAGAGTCCAGAGAAGAGCCACGTGCATGGTCAGAGGTCAGGGAAGCAGACCCTACGATGACAGGCTGAGAGCCCTGGGGCTCTTTAGCCTGGAAAAGCGTAGGCTCAGGGGTAATCTGATGGCCACCGATAAGTTTATCAGGGGTGACCACCAGTATCTGGGGGAACGTTTGTTCACCAGAGCGCCCCAAGGGATGACGACTAGGTTGAATGGTCATAAACTACTACAAGACCGTTTCAGGCTGGACACAAGAAAGAATTTCTTTACTGTCCAAGCCCCCAAGGTCTGGAACAGCCTGCCACCAGTGGTGGTTCAAGCTCCTACATTGAACATCTTCAAGAGTAAATTGGATGCTTATTTTGCTGGGATCCTATGACGCCAGCTGACTTCCTGCCCTTTGGGCGGGGGGCTGGACTTGATGATCTTCCGAGGTCCCTTCCAGCCCTAATGTCTATGAAATCTATGAAATCTTTCTTGAAAATGGGCACCTCATTGGCCCTTCTCCATTCCTCAGGGACCTGGCCGGAGCACCATGAGTGCTCGAACAGCTGTGCCAGTGGCTCAGCTATGACACTGGCCAATTCCTTCAGCAGCCCTGGATGGAGGTCATCCGGGCCTGATGACTTGTACCCATCCAGCTCCTCCAGGAGCTCCTACACTATTTCAGAACTGACCGTAGGTGGACCGGTGCCATGTGGACATCCGTCAATGATCGAGGTGGGGGAATTGGCTTGGTTGGTACATAGAAATTCTGAAGCAAAGAACTCATTGAAGAGCTCTGCTTTTTTCCCCAAGTCAACCACCAATTGTCCTGATTCATCCTGCGGGGGCCCTATGTTGCTCTCAGCTTTCCTTTTGCCCGCTATATACCTGAAGAAGGACTTTTTATTGTCTATTATTGTTGAAGCCAGCCTGAGCTCAAGCTCTTTCTTGGCCTGTCTAACTGATTCCCTGCAGTATCACTGCAGGGGGAAATATTCCTCCTGGGTGGCTGCTCCCTGCTTCCATTGCCTATACATCTCTTTCTTGGCCCCTAGACTCTCCTGGAGTTTCCTGTTCAGCCAAGGGAGCTTTTTTGCCCCCTTACCTCCCTTCCTATATAATGGGATAGACTCCTTTTGAGCCCCATGGATCACTTCCTTGAGATACCTCCAACCCTCCTGGACCCCCATTTGCTCTATGTTCTTGAGTTGCATCCCATCACTAACTAGCCTTCTAAGCTTCCTAAGTTGGCCCTTCTGAAGTCCAACACTTTAGCGCCACTAGTTACTTTACCCACCCTTTGCTGGACAGAGAACTTGACTAAGTGATGGTCACTATCTCCCAGGCTACCATGAACTCGAATGGTCCCCACGAGATCATCCCCTGTTGCTAAGACCAGCTCAAGCAAGGTGCTACCTCTGGTGGGACTAGACACCACCTGGGTTAGGTGGAGGTCCTGCAAACAGTGTAAGAACCTCCATGAGTGGCTTGTTTTGGCTGTCTGCTCCTCCCAGCAGATATCTGGGTAGTTTCTCTGAGTTTGGATATCTCTTCCTCTTCACAAATCTCACGGAGGAGGTGACTGAAGTCAGGTGGGCTGCTCCTGCTCCCCACTAAGTTGATGTTCTGAAGTAACTCCAAGCTATACCATGCCCCAATATAGATTCATAGATTCATAGATGTTAGGGTCGGAAGGGACCTCAATAGATCATCGAGTCCGACCCCCTGCATAAGCAGGAAAGAGTGCTGGGTCTAGATGACCCCAGCTAGATACTCATCTAACCTCCTCTTGAAGACCCCCAGGGTAGGGGAGAGCACCACCTCCCTTGGGAGCCCGTTCCAGACCTTGGCCACTCAAACTGTGAAGAAGTTCCTCCTAATGTCCAATCTAAATCTGCTCTCTGCTAGCTTGTGGCCATTATTTCTTGACACCCCCAGGGGCGCCTTAGTGAATAAAACCTTACCAATTCCCTTCTGTGCCCCCGTGATGAACTTATAGGCAGCCACAAGGTCGCCTCTCAACCTTCTCTTACGGAGGCTGAAAAGGTCCAGTTCCTCTAGTCTCTCCTCATAGGGCTTGGTCTGCAGGCCCTTAACCATACAAGTTGCCCTTCTCTGGACCCTCTCCAGGTTATACGCATACTTCTTGAAGTGCGGAGCCCAGAATTGCACGCAGTACTGCAACTGCGGTCTGACCAGCGCACGATAGAGGGGAAGTATCACCTCCTTGGACCTATTCATCATGCATCTGCAGATGCACGATAAAGTGCCATTGGCTTTTCTGATGGCTTCGTCACACTGCCGACTCATGTTCATCTTGGAGTCCACTAGGACTCCAAGATCCCTTTCCACTTCCATGCCACCCAGCAGGTCATTCCCTAGGCTGTAGGTGTGCTGGACATTTTTCCTCCCTAGGTGCAGCACTTTGCATTTCTCCTTGTTGAACTGCATTCTGTTGTTTTCTGCCCACTTGTCCAACCTGTCCAGGTCTGCCTGCAGCTGTTCCCTGCCCTCCGGCGTGTCCACTTCTCCCCATAGCTTTGTGTCATCTGCAAACTTGGACAGAGTACATTTCACTCCCACGTCCAAGTCACTGATGAAGACATTGAAGAGTATCGGTCCAAGGATTGAGGCCTGCGTGACCCCACTGCCCACACCCTTCCAGGTCAAAACCGACCCATCCACCACGACTCTCTGGGTGTGACCCTTTAGCCAATTCACCACCCACCGGACTGTGTAGTCATCCACGTCACAGCCTCTTAACTTGTTCACCAGTATGGGGTGGGATACCATATCGAAGGCCTTCCTGAAGTCTAAGTATACGACATCCACCCCTCCTCCTGTGTCCAGGCGTTTCATAACCTGGTCATAAAAAGAGACTAGATTGGTCAGGCACGATCTGCCTGCTATGAACCTGTGCTGGTTTCCCCTCAACATAATTTGTCCTGCTGGGCTCTCACAAATGTGAGCCTTGATAATTTTTTCAAAGAATTTGCCAAGAATGGAGGTGAAACTGACTGGCCTATAGTTGCCCAGGTCCTCCTTCCTCCCCTTCTTGAAAATGGGGACCACATTGGCCCTTTTCCAGTCCTCCGGGACTTGGCCCGTGCGCCATGAACATTCAAGTATTCCCGCCAGTGGCTCTGCAATGACGTCAGCCAGTGCCTTCAGCACCCTCGGATGGAGCTCATCCGGGCCTGCCGACTTAAACGCATCCAGTTCCTCCAAGTGACTCTGCACCATCTCAGGGTCTACGCATGGAAGTCTGGTGCCTTGCTGCTGCCTCTCCACAACCCCAGTGAGAGACTTGTCGTGCCCCTCACTTAGGAACACTGAGGCAAAGAACTCATTGAGGAGTTCAGCCTTGTCCCCCCTGTCCATCACCAATTGTTTCTGCCCATTTAGTAGGGGTCCTATTCCTCCCTGGGCCTTCCTTTTACTCCCTATATATCTAAAAAACAATTTCTTGTTGTTCTTTACTTGGGATGCCATCCTCAGCTCCATGGTAGCTTTGGCCCGTTTAACTGCCTCCCTACAAGCACGAGCAGAGGAGGTATATTCGTCTTTGGTGATCTCTCCCTGTTTCCACTTTTTATGTGCTCATGTTTTGGCCCTTAGGCTGCCCTTGATTTCTCTGGTCAGCCAAGGAAGCCTCGTGGCCCCTTTCCCTCTTTTTCCTCGCATCGGGAACATCTCGTTTTGTGCCCGAAGGATCATTTCCTTAAGGCACAGCCACCCTTCTTGGGCTCCCATCACTTCAAGACTCCTATTCTGCAGTGCATCCTTGACTAATCGCCTGAGTTCACCGAATTTGCTGGAGCTGTATCTGATCAGCAATAGTGACACTAATCACTCCTTGGGTCACCAGACTTTGTAACACTGGCTCTAAGTGCAGGACATACACTGAAACAGTGCTGCCCTTGCACTGGGAGGTTCCCAGCAATTTGTAGTACACCCCCCCCCCCAACTCCCTATGGGTTGGTCAAAAGCATCCTGAAGGACCTGCATGCATTGCTAGGTGGTGATAACAGGGTTCCAGAGTTTGGCAGTCCTCACAACCCCTAAGGCAGGATCCCTCAGGACCTCCAGCAGATGCGTCACTTATCCTCGACAGGTATTTGCCAAGTCAGTAAAATCTCTTGAATATGGGAAAGCCAAGAATTGAATCCTTCCTCCCCTGCAGGGACTGGAAGGGTTCCTGAGAAACTCTGGAGTCTCTTATAGGCCACCTGGTCACTGGAGGAATGGGTCACCTCCTGCAGAATCTGCTGGAAAGCCCTCACCCATTCTGGGGTAGCCTCAGTACCAGCAGGTTGTCCCACACCCCTCTGCACCGTCCCATCACTCCCGGAGGGTATGCCAGACAGTTTGCATTGGACATGTCTCCTGGTGGCTCTCTCTCTCTCTCTCTCTCTCTCTCTACAGGCATACACAGCACTTGAATAATATTCTAGCACCCTGTCCCAGGGGAGCCGGGGTTACAGGAAGGCCCCAGGCAAAAGGAGAGCCTCACTTACCTTCTGCAGAGCCTGGAGAGCAGGAGGAGATGCACGCGGCGAAACTGCCATCACAGCTGATCAGCCGTGCATATATTCAGCTGTGGCCGAGCAGCATGAGTGAGACACTGCCTAGTGGAAATAAAAAGCTGCCCCGAGGATGCGGCGAGGTGGCAGACGAGCAGAGGCTCAGGGAGAGAGCCCTTACCCAGAGGGGCTCAGCTGCCGTGTCAGGCAGTGAGGAAAGTTGGGGGACGGAGTCAGGAGAGGCTCCGACAGTAGAGCCAACAGGGTCGACAGCAACACCGACAACAGAGTCGGCAGGAAAGCCAGCAGTAACACCAGCAGAGAAGCCAGCAGCGAGGCCAGCAACAGAGCTGACGGAGCCGGCAGTGACGCTATCAGTAGAGGCGGCAGCAAAGCCGGGAGCGACACCAGCGGAGGAGCTGGCGGAGACGTCTGCAGCAGGGATCACTGCAAAGTTGAGAGAGAGGTTTGTAGCAACGCCGACAGAGGCTACAGCAGAAGCACCTGCAGCAGAACCGGCAGCGGCATTGGTGAAGGAGCCAGTTACAGACACGGAGAACGCAGCGTCAGAGCACTCCGGTGCGGGGAGCAAAGAGTGAGCCAGCATTAAAGCCATGGAGAGGAGGTAACAGGCGTGGCCAACGGGGTCCCATTGGGCTTTGCCAGAGGACAGCTGAAGACCCAAGGAGGGACTGAGCAAGTGACGGACGTGGCCCACTATAGCCCTAGGATAAAAGGCTGGGACTCAATACCCGAGTAGGGCGAGCCACCAGGGCTGTGGAACCCGGGCACAGGGGAATCCACGAGACCCATAGACCAGAGGCACCCTTCATGGCCTCCTGGCCCAGTAGCTTAGTACTTCAGCTATTACAGTGGTGGGATTGGCACGTCAAGTCACAGGGTGATTAGTATAGGGCTCTAGGGATTCGGATCGGAGGGACCAGGTCCAAGGACTTCGAGGTCCATTCATCAAGGCCCGAAGACTCTGGCGTGTAGCTGGCAAGCCGTGGGAAGAGGTTGGGTAAAACTAAGAACACCTAAGGGGCCCGAAGACCGGCAACCCAAGGTGGTGAGTGGCCGGGGTGTAGGGGAGGTCAGAGTCCCGTGAGTGCCCACTGGGAGGTGCAACAACCTTGGAGACTGCCTCGAAGGGGAGCCCCTCCACTGAGGTAACATTCAAAGTCATGGCAGAAGAGTCAAGGGGATCCCCTGACATCAGCTGGGGTAGTCTTTGGGGTCCACCCGCAAGCCCAGGACAGGCACGAGCAATAGTCCGGGCTAAGGCCGCACGAGAGCGCCTAATTGAACAGAGGTGGGCACACACCCACTTCACAGAGATCCCGGATGAGCCCCCAAAATGTAACCTGGGCACTACTCCAAGAGGTACCCCTTCTCCAATTGAAGGGATCAGAGCAGGTGCACAAGCACTGTGGGAGGTGTAGGAACCCTCCTCCCCCTATAAAGCAGAGCCAGATCACTAATGGGAATTAACCATATACCTTTTAATGAGAGAGCAGTGCTGGGTACATAACCGGTATAAACCAGGGGGTAAAGGGAACACTCCCTCTGCTGCTGAGCCTCCTCCTCATGGCTTCTCTTGGTGAGGTCTGACTCTCTTCTCTCCCCCACTACGCGCCTCTTTGATCCAATGAAGATTATTTCTTCCCTCAGCTCCAGCTCTGCTGCCTCCTCTGCCTCAGTTTTCATAGATTCATAGATGTTAGGGTCAGAAGGGACCTCAATAGATCATCGAGTCCGACCCCCTGCACAGGCAGGAAAGAGTGCTGGTTCTAGATGACCCCAGCTAGATGCATATCTAACCTCCCCTTGAAGACCCCCAGGGTAGGGGAGAGCACCACCTCCCTTGGGAGCCCGTTCCAGACCTTGGCCACTCTAAATGTGAAGAAGTTCTTCCTAATTCATAGATTCATATACATTAGGGCTGGAAGGGACCTCGGAAGATCATCGAGTCCAGCCCCCCGCCCAAAGGGCAGGAAGTCAGCTGGGGTCATAGGATCCCAGCAAGATAAGCATCCAGTTTCATCTTGAAGGTGTTCAATGAAGGCGCTTGAACGACCTCCGGTGGCAGGCTGTTCCAGACCTTGGGGGCTCGGACAGTAAAGAAATTCTTCCTTATGTCCAGCCTGAAACGATCTTGTAGTAGTTTGTGACCATTCAACCTTGTCATCCCTTGGGGCGCTCTGGTGAACAAACGTTCCCCCAGATACTGGTGGTCACCCCTGATAAACTTGTAGGTGGCCATCAGATCACCCCTGAGCCTGCGCTTTTCCAGGCTAAAGAGCCCCAGGGCTCTCAGCCTGTCATCGTAGGGTCTGCTTCCCTGACCTCTGATCATGCGCGTGGCTCTTCTCTGGACTCTCTCAAGCTTCTCCACATCCTTTTTGAATTGTGGAGCCCAAAACGGGACGCAGTACTCCAGCTGCGGCCTCACTAAGGCCGAGTACAGGGGGAGAATGACGTCCTGGGATTTGCTTGAGAAGCATCTATGGATGCAAGCCAGCGTTTTGGTCGCTTTACTAGCCGCAGCATCACATTGCAGGCTCATGTTCATCTTGTGGTCAATGATGACCCCCAAGTCTCTTTCTTCCATAGTGCTAACCAACATAGCACTGCCGAGCCTATAAGAATGCTGCAGGTTTTTTTACCCAAGGTGGAGAACCTTGCATTTATCGGCGTTGAACACCATCAGATTCTCGTCCGCCCACTTGCTGAGCCTGTCCAGGTCAGCCTGGATCACCCGCCTGTCTTCTGGTGTGGATGCTTTGCCCCAAAGTTTGGTGTCATCTGCGAACTTGGCCAGTCCACTTCTGACTCCAGTGTCCACATCATTAATGAAGATGTTGAACAGTATGGGTCCAAGGACAGAGCCCTGGGGGACCCCACCGGTCACAGGACACCATGATGAGTGACTTCCATCAATTACTACCCTCTGGGTCCAAACCCGGAGCCAATTTTCCAGCCAGTGGATCATGGAGGACCCAAGGCGACAATTGGCAGTTTCTCCAAGAGACTCATAGATTCATAGATTCATAGATGTTAGGGTCGGAAGGGACCTCAATAGATCATCAAGTCCGACCCCCTGCATAAGCAGGAAAGAGTGCTGGGTCTAGATGACCCCAGCTAGATACTCGTCTAACCTCCTCTTGAAGACCCCCAGGGTAGGGGAGAGCACCACCTCCCTTGGGAGCCCGTTCCAGACCTTGGCCACTCGAACTGTGAAGAAGTTCTTCCTAATGTCCAGTCTAAATCTGCTCTCTGCTAGCTTGTGGCCATTGTTTCTTGTAACCCCCGGGGGCGCCTTGGTGAATAAATCCTCACCAATTCCCTTCTGTGCCCCTGTGATGAACTTATAGGCAGCCACAAGGTCGCCTCTCAACCTTCTCTTGCGGAGGCTGAAAAGGTCCAGTTTCTCTAGTCTCTCCTCGTAGGGCTTGGTCTGCAGGCCCTTGACCATACGAGTGGCCCTTCTCTGGACCCTCTCCAGGTTATCCGCATCCTTCTTGAAGTGTGGCGCCCAGAATTGCACGCAGTACTCCAACTGCGGTCTGACCAACGCCCTATAGAGGGGAAGTATCACCTCCCTGGACCTATTCGTCATGCATCTGCTGATGCACGATAAAGTGCCATTGGCTTTTCTGATGGCTTCGTCACACTGCCGGCTCATGTTCATCTTGGAGTCCACTAGGACTCCAAGATCCCTCTCCACCTCCGTGCCACCCAGCAGGTCATTCCCTAGGCTGTAGGTGTGCTGGACATTTTTCCTCCCTAGGTGCAGCACTTTGCATTTCTCCTTGTTGAACTGCATCCTGTTGTTTTCTGCCCACTTGTCCAGCCTATCCAGGTCTGCCTGCAGCTGTTACCTGCCCTCCGGCGTGTCCACTTCTCCCCATAGCTTTGTGTCATCTGCAAACTTGGACAGAGTACATTTCACTCCCACGTCCAAGTCGCTGATGAAGACATTAAAGAGTATCGGTCCAAGGACCGAACCCTGCGGGACCCCACTGCCCACACCCTTCCAGGTCGAGACCGACCCATCTACCACGACTCTTTGGGTGCGACCCTCTAGCCAATTCGCCACCCACCGAACTGTGCAGTCATCCACATCACAGCCTCTTAATTTGTTCACCAGTATGGGGTGGGATACCGTATCGAAGGCCTTCCTGAAGTCTAAGTATACGACATCCACCCCTCCTCCTGTGTCCAGGCGTTTCGTAACCTGGTCATAGAAAGAGACTAGGTTGGTCAGGCACGATCTGCCCGCCACAAACCCATGCTGGTTTCCCCTCAGCATAATTTGCCCTGCCGGGCTCTCACAAATGTGAGCCTTGATAATTTTTTCAAATACTTTACCAAGGATGGAGGTGAGACTGACCGGCCTATAGTTGCCCGGGTCCTCCTTCCTCCCCTTTTTGAAAATGGGGACCACGTTAGCCCTTTTCCAGTCCTCCGGGACTTGGCCCGTGCGCCACGAGCATTCGAATATTCCCGCCAGTGGCTCTGCAATGACATCGGCCAGTGCCTTCAGCACCCTCGGATGGAGCCCATCTGGGCCTGCCGACTTAAAGGCATCCAGTTCTTCCAAATGACTCTGCACCACCTCAGGATCTACGCATGGAAATCTGGCGCCTTGCTGCTGCCTCTCTACAACCCCAATGAGAGACTTGTCGTGCCCCTCGCTTAGGAACACTGAGGCAAAGAACTCGTTGAGGAGTTCAGCCTTGTCCCCCCTATCTGTCACCAATTGCTTCTGCCCATTTAGCAGGGGTCCTATTCCTCCCTGGGCCTTCCTTTTACTCCCAATATATCTAAAAAACAATTTCTTGTTGTCCTTTACTTGGGTTGCCATCCTCAGCTCCATGGTAGCTTTGGCCCGCCTAACTGCCTCCCTACAAGCACGAGCAGAGGAGGTATATTCATCTTTAGTGATCTCACCCTGTTTCCACTTTTTATGTGCTCCCCTTTTGGCCTTTAGGCTGCCCTGGATTTCTCTGGTCAGCCATGGAAGCCTCCTGGCCCCTTTCCCTCTTTTGCCTCGCTCGGGGATCGTCTTGCTTTGTGCCCAAAGGATCGTTTCCTTTAGGCACAGCCACCATTCTTGGGCACCCATCCCATCAAAACTCCTACTCTGCAGTGCTTCCTTGACTAATCGCCTGAGTGCATTGAGATCAGCTTTCCTAAAGTCTAGCACTTTCACCCTACTAGTTACCTTACCCACTCACCGTCTTATGTTGAATTCTATCATAAGGTGATCACTGTCTCCCAGATAGCTACCGATTTGGAGGTCCCCTATCATGTCATCTCCCGTTGCCAATACCAGATCCAGTATGGCATTCCCCCTAGTGGGACCATACACCTCCTGTGTCAGGTGGAGGTCCTGTACACAAGTTAGAAACCTGCGTGAGCGGTGGGACCTTGCTGTCTGCGTCTCCCAGCAGATGTCCGGGTAGTTTAGGTCCCCCATGACTACCGCCTCTTTAGCTTTTATGGTCTCCGAGAGTTGCCTCAGGAGCCCCGCATCTATTTCTTGCCCTTGGTGTGGGGGTCTGTAACAGACCCCTACCACCAAATCCCTTTCTCCTTGCCCCCCATGTAGCCTAACCCACAATCCTTCTACTTCCTCAGCCTTGGATTCTGTCTTGATGAGGGTTGATGTATATTGCTCACTGACATAAAGTGCAACCCCCCCCCTTCTTCCCCGACCTGTCCTTTCTGTACAATCTATAGCCCTCAATATGTACCGCCCAGTCATGGGATGAATCCCACCAGGTCTCTGTTAGCCCCACTAAGTCATAGGTGTTTAGTGCAAGCAGGAGCGCTAGTTCATCCTGCTTGTTCCCCATGCTCCTAGCATTAGTATATAGGCACTTGAGCCCTGAGACTGGCACCTTTGCTGCCCCCCCGCTCCCAGTCCCATGGGGCCCATTGTTTCTTACCTTCTTGTTCCTTACCTGTTCTGTTGTGCTGGCCTCCCCATGGCTTTCAGGTTCCCAATGTTCTCCTTCTTCAGGCTGGGCTGTCCTTGTGGGTGCCACATGGTTTGGTGGTCCACAGCTTCCCCTGCCCTCGTACTCCCCTCCCCCCGACGAGCCTAGTTTAAAGCCCGCCGGAGGAGATCTGCCAACCTAGAAGAAAACACAGGCTTACCTTTGGGGGACAGGTGAAGCCCATCCCAGCTGAGCATGTCCCTCATCGTGATGTGCGGGTCATGGTCCAGGAAGCCGAAGCCTGCCTCGAGACACCACTGCCGAAGCCGCCAGTTGGTCTCTCGGATGCAGTTCTCCTGCCGTCTTCCTCGTCCGGTCACGATCATGGGACACCAGATCGAAGGCTTTTTTGAAGTCAAGATATATGACATCAATCTCATCTCCCTTGTCCAGGTGATAGGTCACCTGGTCATAGAAGGAAATGAGATTGGTCAAGCAAGACCTACCCGCAACAAACCCGTGCTGGCTATCCCTTAAGATGTTGGCATCGGCCAGTCCATTAAGGATGGCCTCTTTTATAAACTTTTCTAAGATCTTCCCCAGGATAGAAGTCAGGCTAATGTCCAGTCTAAACCTGCTCTCTGCTGCCAGGCTCTCGCAAATGTGAGCCTTGATAATTTTTTCAAAGACTTTGCCAAGGACTTTTCTTCCCTCCTGCTCTACTCTGGCTCCCAGCTCTGCCCCGTGAGGAGCTGACTTGGGCTCCTGGTCTCATCACCAATGTGCTCCCTGCAGAGTTGATAGGAAAGGCCAAAAAGAAAAATCTGGAGCTTCCTCTGCCACCAGAGCCTGGGATGGAGGGGAACAAGGCAGGGACGAGAGATTTGCTTTCCTGTTGTCTTTCCTGCATGGAGGCTCAGCGCACAGAGAAGAGGGAGACTGACTTGACCAGTCTGCAGATCCCTGCAGGGCAATGCAGACAGGCTGGAGACGAGCTGTTCTCTGTGGCCTCCAGGGACAGGATGGGAGTAATGGTTGTGAGCTGCAGCAGGGGAAGTGGAGGCTGGAGTGGAGCAGAACCATGACTCTGAGAGGGGCTGAGCATAGGAACAGGCCCTGAGAGATGTGGGGAGGATCT
This sequence comes from Alligator mississippiensis, assembly GCF_030867095.1. Lineage (NCBI taxonomy): Eukaryota > Metazoa > Chordata > Crocodylia > Alligatoridae > Alligator > Alligator mississippiensis. The sequence continues at coordinate 1,207,506 of NC_081825.1, read as the reverse complement.
TTAAGAGGAGGCTTAACGTCTACCTGGCTCTGGTCATTTGAGCCCGGATTTCTCTCCTGCCCAGGGCAGGGGGTTGGACCTGATGATCTACGATATCCCTTCTGACCCAACTTCAGTGAATCTATGAATCTATGATCCATCCCTGGCAGGTCCTAGGATCTGGTTGCACAGATGTGGGATGGTGTAGTGAGGGCTGGTCCTGCCTGGAGCGGGGGCTAGATGACAGTGTGAGGGCCCTTCCAGCCTGACTTTCAATAGTCCTTTGACCCTGAGCACCTGGGTAGTCTCACACAGTCCCTGATAACCAGCACTTGCAGATGAGGGGGACAGAGCACCAGGAGGAGATGACGATCTAGTCTGCTCTCCAGCCCAGCAGGGCCGGGGAAGGCCACCTCAGCTTCCTGCACAGAGGCCAGGGCCACTGGCAGAGCTGTGACCTCTCGTCCAAGCAAAATCTGAGGTGCCACGATGTTACACGTTGTGCGTGGGAGGCCACAACTAGCACAGCTGACCCTCCTCATCAGACGCACATCAGTCAGACCACTAAAGATCAGGAGACTAGCTTGAAAATTCCTGTGATGCCCTCAGATAATGAGGTTTGTGAGGTTTTCTGGATTTCCTCCACCCTACTCATGTTGCAGGCAGCGAGTGTGGTTAACACGTAATGTTGGTGCTGCCAGGGGCCTGCAGCTGTAGGTAGTGTGTGGCTTGAGGTTAAGATCTCACATGATGGATGTAGCACTTTATACTTGGTGGTCAGAGGCCTTTTGGTTTCACTTGGTCAGAGGATGTACAGTGCTCACTTCTCATTTGCAGTGCTCAGTCCCTACATTTTTTCTGTGCAAAGGATACTCTCACCGAGCAGTTGGGAGGAGACGGCGGCTGAGTTATCCGTGCACGATGAAAGCAGCAGCAGAAGAGTCTGTATGAGAACATGGTCATGTCAGATGTTCCTCGCCAGTCTTGTGGGAAGGGTAAGACTCTCCTGTTCTCTGCTTTGTGGCTTCTTCTTCCTAAAGGCTTCTTGCTTGTGAGCAGCAGTGTCTCGGGGACAGGGCACAACGCCGCTGTGCAACACACATGAGCCATGCGGGCACCCAGGCAGTGCGCAGTCAGTCCCTCGCCTGGTCTCCTATGGGATGGATGGGGGCATGAACTAATTTATGAATGAAAAGTCTCTCTCAAACTGGGGCCAGGTGAGTGCACTTACTGTGCCCGACCCCTTTAGCCTTTTGCTGCCGGTTGCAAATGATGCTAGAAACCAAATGTTGCAGGCTGCAGATGGTGCTAGGACCGCAAAGGGAGGCGTCCAGCACCGAGTACTTCCATTCATCCTGGCAGACCCGGTCCCAGGAGTGCCACGGTCCCTCCACATGTGTGTGTTTCCAGCGGGGTCCTGGGAGGGGGCATAAAGGGCGAGCCTTGTGCTCACTGTTTCCCGTGGGTTAGCTGTAGGCTTGTGTCTGCTCAGCTCCTGGGCACTTCACCCTCCCTGCCAAACCACCAAACAAGAAATGGTTTTGCTTGTGAGAATGATCTAAATCTGGCCCTAGGCACCTGTCTGGGGAAGGGAGATTGTCTAAGAGAGGGGATTTGGGTCCAGCAGAGAAAGACCCAGTGGCTAAAAGCTGGAGAATGAGGATCACAGAATCACAGACAACGAGGGTGTGAAGGGACCTCAGCAGGTCACTTCTAGTCCATCCCCCTGCTCCTAGCAGAACCAGCCCCAACTACAGTATCCCAGCCAAGGCTTTGTCTAGTCACGTCTTGAAAACCTCTAAGAATGGAGATGGCACCACCTCTCTGAGGAGCCTGTTCCAGTGGTTTACTAGTCTCTGAGAGAGAAAATACTTCCTAACTCAGGCGTGGCAGGTACTTTGGGGGACACATTGGATGTGCTCTGAAGATGCTCAAATGGGTAAACTTCCCTTGCTGCAACTTGAAATTCAGAGCAGCTCCCACTGCATCCTCAGTGCACGCCGGGCATCTTTCCCTGGCCAGTAGATCTTCCACCAGGCCCTGTGTACACTTTTACAAACGCGACTCCCCCGACTCTAGCTTCAACTATTTGTCTCAGGGTCCACCATCTGACTTGCCCTGGGATGTTATTAACATACACGCATGGCCGTCTTCCTCTCCTTTGTTCTTTTTCCCACCGAATTACCTTGGTTGTTGATGGACCTTCGGTTTCCTTAGCTTGACCTGTGGTCTGTATTCGGTCTAGCCTCTGTTTCTGTGCAGGGCTGGACACCTCACCTTTAGGGTGAAGCTTGAGACCTCCTTCTCCTCCCCCCTTAGTTTCCCAGGGGTTTTGGCTCCTCCGGTCCCTCTCAGGCCTTTGGGCCTCTCTGTTACTTAGATGTTCTACCGCTCTCTCTCTTTTGGAAACTGCACCTTGCTTATTGTATGCCCGAGTCTGGGCCATTTTTGGTCTCTGGTCTAGTTTCCTCTGTTGCCCTTGTTTTGGTACAGTCAATTTTCCAGCATCACGCGAGCCTGCAACTTTCTCTAGTTTTTCCCTCAGGCCGTTCATTTCTTCAGTGAATTGGTTCACCCACTGACCCCATCTCTGATTCAGGCACTCCATTATGGTAGCGGTGATCTCTTCTTTCATCCTCATGGGGGTTACCCCTGAGAGTGCCTCCATCCTTGCATTCCTTTCCTGCTGCTCTGTTTCCTCTTCTCTAGAAATATCTAAGCCTTTTGTCCTGGATGGTTCCTGATTTTTCAGGACATTTAGGAGCATGGGCTGCACAGTCTTTACCAGTTTTCCTGTGTTCATTAGAATCTCTTTCAAGACTTTATACTCTGTAAGGTGCTCCTCGTATCCGGCTTTAATCTTGGAGGCATGTTCCTCCAACCGGCTGCTTATTGTGATCAGTCTCCTGCTTTGTATTTGAGCAGCCTGTACTGATTGTTGTTCGATCCTCTCTTGCAATGCCAGCTCCCTGGCTGTGCTTTCTCTTAATAGGGTCTTCAGGGACCATATCTCTTCCCCCAGTTGGTCCTTTAGTCCTGCTTCTGTCTGGGTCGCTGTATTTGTTATCTCCATTTCCACTGACTCCCCAGAATCTTGGCCTTTTGCATCTATCTGACTGTTTGTTGCTTGTAGAGTTTTATTTTCTGCTTCCAGGGCCTGAATCCGCTGCTCTAAAACTTGCCTTTGAAGCTGTGACTGCTCTTTCTCGGCATTTGCCACTGCTTCTCTAGCCGAGCTGTCCCTGGGGCAACCGCCCACCTACTTGTCTGCCACGCCTTGGTCTTAATGAATTAGTGTTAATCAGTGGGAGGCTACCCTTATACTGTCCCGCTGCTAGGGGGCGCTATCTGCAGCTCCGTTTCCTCCCCTACACCGCAGTCCACACCTCGCCGATGTTAACTCAGGTCTATCCCTATCTTGGCCCCTTCCTGTTCTCTCTGGGCCTTCCTTCTCTGTGCCCTCACTTGGGCTTCCTAATAATGCTGCCCCCTGTCTGGGGCTCGCCGTGCCCAACTTGGGCTTCCTAATAATGTTGCCCCCCTTTCTGGGGCTCACCGAGCCCTCACTTGGGCTTTCTAATAATGTTGCCCCCTCTCTGGGGCTCACCGTGCCCCACTTGGGCTTCCTAATGATGCTTCCCCTGCCTGGGGCTCGCCGTGCCCAACTTGGGCTTCTTGTAATGCTGCCCCCTATCTGGGGCTTGCCGTGCCCACACTTGGGCTTCCTAATGATGCTGCCCCTGCCTGGGGCTTGCCACGCCCACACTGGGGCTTCTCAATAGTGCTCCCCTCTCTGGGGATCGCCACACCCACACTAGGGCTTCTCAAATGCCCCTCTCTGGGGCTGGGGTCTATGCACCCCATGTGCTTCCCCCGCTGGCGCTGGGGTCCTCACATTCTGCTGTGAGTCCCCTATGAGGCCTCCTCCAACCCCTAATAGCCTTACCCAAACCACCGGTGCAAAAGCAACAAAGCAAAACACAACAGCCCCTAGGCTATAACATAACGTAGAGCCGCTCGGCTAAAACAACATTGCTCAACTCAGGTCAAGCTATACGTGGAGTTCCGCTTCTCCTCACATCCTGCCTTAGGGAGCTCCTGCCTCTTTGGCTGCTGGCAAGGAAGTGCCTCAGGCCTCTGCTCCTGGGCTTTATAAGGGCCAGGCCCTGCCCCTTCTGGTCAACTGACCTCCTTTGGTTGCCCCGGCAACACACAGCTGTGCTCCTTAGTCACTGCTAGGGCTCCTTCCCTAGCAGTTTTCCCCTCTACAGGCACAGGGCACCTCAGTGCTCTGTGACAGTTATGCAGGGGTTCAGTCTACATGGTGATGGAGGTCATGTCTTTTGGACTAGAAGTCTGCGAAAGTCTTACACACACCAGTTCCCCTAGGTAGGGTGAGTGATGTGTAGGCACACGCGTGTGCTACCTTCTGAGGGCCTGACTCGTTCCAGCAGTGTGGTCAGGAACTACAACTGCAGACCGTGCGGGGGACACCGATCGTGTGACTTCCCTGGAGATGTTTCTTCTTCTTCCAGAAAAACTTCCTGAGTGCTCTCCAAAGAGATCCCATGTCCTCTACGCTCTCCTCCTGCTGCTGAGTGTCTTCCTCGTGGCTTCTCTTGGTGGAGTTATGGCCACATGTAAGTCATGCATCAGTCTCAAACGCAACTTACATGTGAACTTTTGTGACTCAAAATTAATTCACTGGATGTCAGTACATGCAGAAAACCTAGATATATAAAAAGAGCAACTGGGCACAAGCTGGAGCAATGAACCTTCAAAAAACACCATAATTACCACTGCCCGACCCTGCTGTGCTCTGCTGCTTTGCCTGCAGGTTACCAGGTAGCCTTTCCTTCTGCCAGGTGTTCCCTGCCTCGCTGATGTGGGGCTGGACGGGGGTGAGAGCTCTGCACAGTGTGATCCCACCTTGCTTTCTATGGAAAACCTCCCTGCCTCATGCACTGCTTGGCCAGGTCTCAGTCAGTCCCAGTGGCACCTCTTGGGATTTTCAGCCTTGTCAGTGCAAATGGAATCAGGCTCAATATGAGGTGTAGATCCAAAGATTTCAGGCCAGATTGTGAACGCTGTGGAGAGTCCCTGTCAAGGAAAAATGTCCCTTGCAAGGGAGTGCCCTGGGACCAGAACCATTGCGCTCATCAGATATCACTATGAAAACCCCAGTTCCAGTAAACATGCAGGACATATAGCAGGGAGTGGTCCATGCTGCTGGGAGCAACATGAGGTGGATATAGTGGTCTTTTCTGGTCATAATCACTGCACATCTCATCTTGCTGCGTCTCCTCCAGTCTCCTCCATAACTTAACACTTCCCCTCATCCTAAACAGACGTGATCGCTACGGTGTTTGGTGATGCATTTGAGGGCTCCATAAATATTGTAAATGGAAATGTTTTTGCTCCTGGTTTAGAGAAGAAAGACCCAGAGGATAGAAAAGGCTTCTGCTCATTCTGTGCTCCCAGCATCCTAGTCTAGCTGTGCAGTCAAAGTTAAGGTCCTCACTGTGGAGGAATCCTGTCCCAGCCTCCTCCTCTGCCGGGGGCAGTCTGTCCCTCCCCTCTCTCACTCATGTGTCTATCACTCCAGTTGCTAAGCAACCCACTCTTCCTAGGTGCCTGAGGACAGGTAAGGGGGAAGGAACTCAACCCTTCCCTTGTTTTAAGCACTGACCTCATGGCATGGAGGTAGGGGCTTGAGATATGTCACTGCTGTAGGGGACCGGTGATGCTTCTCAAGCTGGTTGGTCGGCCTCAAACAACACCTGCCCTACTAATTCTGTTACAAAGCAGCCATGTGGTCTGGAGGAACAGAGACTTCTTCAAAGCCTCTGCTCCTCTGTATTGTTCCACATCCCCCTGTCCCTGAAGAAGTTGGCCCTGCAGCACCCTGTAGAAGTAGCTGCAAATGGGTGAAGCTGTACGGATGCACTGGCTCTGTGAGCACGCAGCTGTAGTAGATGTTCCTGGACTGTGTGGGTTGTAGGTGAGTTGTTGTGGGGCCCCTGGCAACCAATTAATGGGGATCCAGGAGGAAACGGTCTTCCCAGTTTCTAAGCCAGTCCAACTGACTCGTGTGTAGACAAGACCACAGGAGGACTGGCTCTACAGCCCATTGCTGTACACAGCCTCACTGATGCTCTCACTAGGCAGGCACGGGCTCTTCGTTCTCCTCTGGACAAATGACAACCCTTCCCCTCTCCCTAACCGAGCCTTCCCTGATGTCCTCCCTCGATGTCCAGGAGCAGCAGGAGAAGCACCGAGTAGCCGAAGTGGTTCAGGGAATCCAAGACTTCTGGAAGGAAAACAGCACTGTGAACGTGTCTGTCCTGGAGCAGATGGGTGAGCAGCAGCACAGGACAGACTGGGTCAGACCAACGGTCCCTCTTCCTGTATCCTGTTGCCAACAGCGGCAGGGGTGGATGCTGCAGAGGGAGAGTACTGAACATGCTCCATCCCCTCTTCAACACCCTCCCTGACGCCCCCCAGCACTGGGTGACACATGCCAGAGGAAACGTCTCCACCCATTCTGTGCCACAGCCACGAGCAGGTCCATCCTCCAGCCATGTGTCCAGCCCCTTGCTGCCCCTGGCTCTGCTCTTCCCCCCACCCCTCCTGGGGCAAACAACTACACACAACCACTGCACGTTGCATCAAAAATTCCTGTCTCTTGCTAGGTTTACACACATCACCTACTCATTTCAGTGTGCCCCCCAGTTCTGGGAGCTGGTGAACAACAGGCCCCTCTTCCCTTCATTAACACCCGTCAACATTTTGTAGACCTCGATCCTATCCCACCTCAGCCTTCTCCTTCCCAATTGAAGAGTCCTGGCCTTTTCAGTCTTCAATTTGTTTTACCCTGCCTGCCACCAGCCACTGCCCTTCCATTTACTCATAAGAAGGATCATATTATGCTGCTGGTGGCAGTAGGGTTGGTGCATTTGCTCAGCTATGATGGTCCATGAAATGTACAGAGGAAGGTGTGGTAAAAATACGTTATAATCTAACCACCAGACTTCTGCAAACGCTTCTGCACTCAACATGTTTTCGCAATTGCTTCTGCATATAGATTAATGCTTGCTTTGCACATAAGTTTTGCAACCATACTTTTCAGTGCCCTAGAGTTACACCAAGATACAAGGTTACTAAAAGGCATTAATTTTGCCGCAGTTCCCCTTTTCAGCTGCGCATGCGACAGGCCTTTTTGCCTCAGTTCTGCTTTTAGGACTACGCATGTACTAACCTCTGCAGAAAAAGTAACCAATTACAAATTGGGCTAGACTTGCATGCAAGACATAACAATAAGGAAATGTTAAGACTGCCAATAATCGCACGACACGTTAAAATCCTTTCTTTATGTTAGCTATAAAAATGGAACCTCGGGCACAGCTCAGGGTCGACTCTGCTTTGAGCGACTCAGCTCCTTTGTCGATCTGTTTGCTCAAACAATAAACTCGAGATGGACCCAACCTGAGAGTGTGACTCTCTCCTTGAGGTAAATTGGACAAGCCTCCAGGGGCACGAAACTAGCCATTTGTGCAACACAGGGATTTGGCGTGAGCCCTGTTCTTCGACTCACTGAATACCTGGAACAGGTGTTGAGCCAGGTTTGAGCATCGTGTGCCTTCTTTGGGTCTCCTTTCAACTCATGGAGGAAGCCACCACTACATGAGGCTGAGAAAGGGCAGGTGATGCTTGTCCAACCCCACTTCCAACTATTCAGTTTGCCTGATACAAGAGGCTGCTCCCAGCCCTTGCCCCTCATTGACAGTGTTGGCATTCGGTGTGGTGGGGTGGGAGGGTAGAACCCCTGCCTGGAGGCACGGTGGGGTCAGATGGCAGTGCCAGGAACAGCATCTGTCACGTCCTGTCCTGGTATGGGCATCACCTCTTGTGACCTGCTCAGTCTCACACCATGGGGCTGCCTCCTGTGAAGCCTTTCCATCCTTCCTAGGCCAGCAGCTGGTGGGTGAAATTCAGCTATTACGGGGCCTGTGGGAGGAGATCGTCTCGCCCTGCGCTGTGCTCCAGGAGCAATACCGTGAGTACCAGAGGCAAGCGCTGCACTCAGGTCTGCTAGGGCAAGGGTTGAAGAGAAGGGGAAGAGCTCCCCCACCCCTGAGCCAGGCCCACGGTGAAGAGATCGAGCTCAGCAAAGTTCCCAGGACTGCCCTACACTGAGTGGGGCTTAAGCCCCAACAGAGCCCCTGATGCAGGACCTTTGTCCAGAACTGGGAAGAATTTGTCCTCTTTGGGCAAACTGCCAAACGTCCCATTGGCTCATGGCTGTGGACACAGAAGCAGGATGTGGCTTGAGGAGCATCAGCCGCTGGGGCTTCCTCCTAAAGTGGAAGCATTGGCGCATTCACATAATGCTCTGCCCTGCCTAATTACCTCCAGCCTCTCCACAGAGCTAAGTAGCCTGCCAGCATCACCACGCTCAGGCAGATCCCCTTGCCAGTTATCCCAACCCTTGTCCCCGCCGGGTTACACAAGTGCAAGGGGCGTCACCTTGGGACCCATCAAGTTGCAGGCAGGGCCCTGCCACTCCAGGCACCATACACCCAAACTGGGGGCTCACGGCAAGCTGCATCCAGGGTCCACGTGGAAATCTGGGGGTTGCTATTAACCTCAGGGCCCTCGTTGTAGCACCTTTGCTCTGTGACTCTGCCTCATGCTCCTGACCTGAATCTTTAGGCTACCTCCTGACCAGGGTTTCCAAGGCTGGAGACATCATGGAGGGAACCTCTACTACTTCTCAGAGGAGAAAAGGACCTAGGAGGAGGCCGAGCGATTTTGCGTGTCCCAGAACTTGCACCTGAGCTCCGTCCTCTCCTGGGAAGAGCAGGTGAGTGCAGGGATGTCTCAGGGACTTCCCTAACTGCAGCACAACAGCCTCCCTGCCGTGGGGGAGAAGGGCTTGGCAGTGAGGACATTGCTGCCCTGTAGCCAGGGTCACACTAATGCTGCTATTTGTGTCTGGTAGGAGGATCTTGCCACGCAAGTCAAAGGCGCAGATCACTGGATCGGGCTGAGCGACCGTGAGGCAGAAGGCTCCTGGCGCTGGGTGGACGGCTCCAAGTACACGGCGGGGTAACGGCACTGGGACACTCTGGCCTGGGTGGAGCCTCTTGGAAATTCCGCTGGCTTCAGAGCATAATCTTGGGCTGGGAGAGCCCTCAGGAGACCTCTAGTTCATGTCCCTGCTCCAGGCAGGGCCTCCCAGTCTGCACCATCCCACACAAGGGTTTGTCTGACCGATTTCCCCAGACAGAGATTTCCCCCCTCTCCAGGGACCTGCTTTTGTGCTGAACACCCTCAGAGCTGGAAAGGTCTCCCTAAGCTCCCACCCAGTTCTGCCAGCCTTTCCTCGCAGGTCAGGTTTTCTAGACCTCTGATCCCTTTGGTTGTTCTGCTGGCGTCCCTCCGTGGCGTCTTTGTGTTTCTTGAAGTGTTCCCCATCACAGGCTTCCAGGACCTCTGCGCTGCTCTAGAGACCAGTTTTGCAAAGATGAGTGGGCTCCAGCGTGACATGGTCCTAGCTCCTCACTCAGTAATGGTTGGAGCTGAAGAGGACAGGGAAAATGGGGTTGTGCATGTAGGCCTTGAGATGGTGGAGGTGTGGACAAGGAGAAGTGAGGCCCAGGACTCCCCTGCCAATGGGGAAAGGAAAAGGTCCTGGTAGGGGAGGTTTGTGCCCCTGTGGGATGGGGGAAGGAGGAAAAGAGCACATGGGACTCCTCTCCCTGGCACCTCACCAGACCTCTGCCACTGCACTCTGCCTCTGCCCTTCATGCGGCTGTGCTGCTGCACCTCACTCCTACCCCCGCAGCCATGACACCAGGACTAGGCTTTGAGTGCCCCAGAAGGTGGCAGCCATCTTTAGTGAGGGCAGCTCCCTGCTCCACATTAGCACTCTAAGGGAAAGGATGAGCATCTTGGTGGCATCCCCTCCCTTGACTGAGCATGGAGAAGAGGGAGCCCGGCCCCATGCTGCCCTGGCACCACATCAGGGACCAGCTCATGCAGCCCAAGTCCAACCTGCAAGTGCTGCAGCCATGGGACCTTCTCTGACCTCAGGTAGCTCATATCATCCGCCTCTGCATGCTGTCTCTGCACCATCCAGACCGCTGCAGCCAGCACTGCTCACATGCACCCGCATCTTCCGCTGACTCGTGCACATTGGGGCTGAGCCCAGGGGCCAACTGCACACACGACAAAGGCAGCTCAGCCCTGGCTGGCCAGCACCATTCACTCCTAACAGAGCCAATGTAAATGGATCTGAGAGAGACCCTAGAAATCTTGTGTTCCCGTGAAGGCTGTTCCCAGATGGCAGGACATGCAACTGTGGGTTTGAAGTGCAGCAAAACAGATTGCAAGGAAATTTCAGGGGGAAAGTCTTTCTTAATGTCAGAGCAGCAGGGCAACGGGACCAAGTGTTCCAGAGACCTAATGACCCTGCCTCCCTGGAGGTTTCCAAGCAGAGGTTGGATGGGGTGTGTGTGCGATGGCCTAGGAAGAGTATCCTGCTGCCTCCACGCAGGGGCCTGGATTCGATGCTTGAGGTCTCTCCAACCCAGTATCTTCACAGTGCGGTGGGCAACAGTGCCACCTGCCGAGTCCTGCCGCAATATGCAGGAGAGCCCAGGATTTGTTTGTGATCCCTTTTCTTGAACCAGCTCATAGTTGGCAGGGACAGAAGGCAAGCTTTTGGGCTCAAAGACCCTGTTTCACCTGCTCCATCCAGCACTGGAGACTGCCCAGGTTTGGGCCCCACACTGCCAGAATGATGTGGACAGATTGGGAAGAGCCCAGCACAGAGCAACCAAAATTATCAGGACCTGGGAGGCAAGAGCACAGGGTGGAAGAGCTGGGGGGATTGAGTCTGCATGTGACTGGGATGGTGTAGTGAGGGCTGGTCCTGCCTTGAGCAGGGGGCTGGACTAGATGACCATGTGAGGGCCCTTCCAGCTTGACTTTCCAATAGTCCTTTGATCCTGAGCACCTGGGTAGTCTCACAGTCCCCGATAACCAGCACTCACAGGTGAGGGGGACAGAGCATCAGGAGGAGATGATGATCTAGTCTGGTCTCCAGCACAGCAGGTCTGGGGAAGGCCATGTCAGCTTCCTGCTTGGAGGCCAGGGCTGCTGGCAGAGCTGTGACCTCTTATACAAGAGTAATCTGAAGTGTCATGAAGTTACAGGTTGGGTGCGAGGGGCCACAACCAGCCGGCTGACTTACGCATCAGAGGCTCATCAGCCAGACCACTAAAGATCTGAAGACTTGCTTTCATAGATTCATATTCAGCCACAAGGGACTTTGGAAGATCATTGGGTCCAGCCCTCAGTGCCAAGCAGGAAAGACAACTGGGGTCAGGTGACTCTAGCAAGGTGATCATCCAGTCTACTCTTGAAGATTTCCAGGGTCGGTGATTGCACCACCACTGGAGGGAGCTTCTTCCACACTCTGGACACCCTGCCTGTGAAGGAGTTTTTCCTAATGTTGCACCTGAAATCATCTTCCAGGAGTTTCACACCATTGCTCCCAGTTTTCCCCTTGGGTGCCCTGGTGAACAGTTACTCACGAGCCCTTGCTGTACTCCCCTAGTGTAGCGGTAAGCTGTTACCAGGTCCCCGCTCGGCCTTCTTTTCTTCAGGCTGAAGAGTCCCAGATCCCTCAGGCTTTCCTCATATGGCTTGCCATGTGAGACTCTGATCCTTTGGTTGGCTCTTCTCTCAACTCTCTCAAGCTTGTCCTGGTCCTTGTTCAAGTGTGGTGCCCAGAACTGGATGCAGTACTCCAGCTGTGGTCTCGCCAGTGCTGAGTACAGTGGGAGAATCACCTCCTTGGTTTTTCTGGAGATTCATCGATTGATGTATGCCAGAGTATTGTTTGCCCTGCCGGCTACAGCATTGCACTGCCAGCTCATGTTCATACTGTGGACTGTTCATAGAATCATAGAAGTCGGGTCGGAAGGGAACTTGTATATCTTCAGGTCCGACCCCCTGCCTGGGCAGGAAGAAAACTGGGCTCAAATGACCCCAGCCAGGTAAGCATCAAGTCGCTTCTTAAGGACCCCCAGGGTAGAAGCCAGCACCACTTCCCTTGGAAGTTGGTCCCAGATCCTAGCTGCCCTGACTGCGAAGTAGTTCCTACGGATGTCTAATCAAAACCTGCTCTCCAACAACTTGTGGCCGTTATTCCTTGTGATCCCGGGGGGCACTAGGGGAAAAAAGGTCTCCCCCAAACCCTTCTGGTCACCCCTGGTGAGTTTATAGACAGTCACCAGGTCCCCCCTCAGCCTTCTCTTATGAAGGCTGAACAGGTTCAGGTCCCCTTGGCCCTGCCTGTGAAACGCCAAAGCAAAGTAGTCATTCAGGGGTTCAGTTTTCTCCTGAGTGCCGGTAACCTGTTATTCCAAGCTGTTGAGCAATGGCCCCAAACTACCATTTGTTTTCCTCCTGTTCCCTACATACCCAAAGAAGAACTTCTCTTGTGTCCTTGATCCCCGTTGCTAATTTCAGTTCAGTGGCTGCCTTATGTGATGGCCAGAACCAAAGAAATTAATAAGCAATAAATATGTGTTTCTTGGAGGCATTTGGAATTTTTGTCTAATATAAAGCTTGTAAGTTTGTAGCCCACAAATGTAACTTGCCTGACTTAAGTTTAACCAAAAATGATAAAACTAACTTTTTGTGGAACTGCCTAAGCTTTAAAGACAAAGCTATAGCTGTAAGATTAGCTGACCTAATGGTTTTTGCTCAGAATTCAGCCTTGATGATAAAAACTGGATTCAACCACCTGGCATACCCAGCACATTCCAGGAAAGCACATCTCAAGGAAGCATAGTCAGAGAAATCTAAAGGGATTGGATTTAGGCAGAGTACTGTTCATTTCAAACCTAAAGGTGCTGCATTGTATTTTGCTTATTGGATAAACCCAAGTCTGGGTAGTGACCTTTTATAATAATGTTTAACACCTTTTAGTCCCATAGAGTAACTGCTATAGGGCAAGATTGTGAGTGCCTCTAAAGCCAGCAGATTAGCATAAGACTAGGTACAAAAAGCACATGTGCCAGGTGACCAGCAGGAAGGAGGGAACAGGACAGTAATTGCTTTTCCAAGCCCGGACCCGAACTCCCAGTGTGAGTGAGGATAGGATCCTGATCAAGGGAATTTCCCCGGTAATCCCTCCAAAAGTGTTGATCAAGGACTCCTGACTTCGCTGGAATCACTTGGCATGCACCTGGCATTGGGGGACTATCGATAAGTTCCCAACCCATGTCTGTCTATTTGTTGTTTTAAACAGCCCAGTGGCTGATACCCTCGCAGTGCCCAGTTGGCCTGTGACAGACTGATCTATTTATCTGTTGTCATTATCTGTTGTTATTATTTACTATTAGCTCTTTAATACTGCATTATCTGCTTATCGCATTTCTCTTTCTGTTAACTGTTGTGTGTGTAAGCTATAATAAATTTGCCATTACTTCACTCCCAACTCTGCCTCCTCGCTCCCAAACCAAAGGGCCCAGTGGTCGATACAGTTGCAGCACCCAGTCAGCCTGCAACTAAATTGATACACTCCCAGTGCCCAGCTGGCCCCTGACAGCCTTAGCCCTTCTTATCTGTTCCCATCCCTCACACCCATAATCTAAACCCACCTAATGCACATTCAGTTAACGTGCATTAAATGTAGGCACGCTTAAATGCACGTGTAGATGTGCCCCATAAGTCTATCTTCAACCCTGATACAACACAGCCTTGACACTGTAACCTGCCACAGGCAAATCAGGGCAAACATAGCAGCCAATTTCCTCCTCCTATACAATTCTGTCTGGATATGCTGAAGAGGTCCCAGGCAGATGGCCATGTCCCCTGCTCCAGAGGAAGGCAGACCCCCGCAGTCCATACGGTCTGCATCATCCGCTCAGCACAAGGAGACAAAACATACTTTCCCTCTTCAGCAACATAGACCTTTCAGTATTTGCAGACTGTTACAAAGTCCCTTATTAAAACACCTTTTCCACAATGTGAGCATTGAATTATACAAAATTAGGGTTGAAAGCAGGACAAGCCCCAGCTAGGTCATTCCAGCCAGGGCTTTGTAGAGCTGGGCCTTAAAAACCTCCAAGGATGGAGTCTCCACCACCTCTCTCGGTAACCCATTCCAGCCATCCTCTTAGCAAGAAGATCTTTCCTAATATCCAACCTCAACTTCCCTTGCTGCAGCTTGAGCCCATTGCTCCTTGTCCTGTTATCTGCCCCCACTGAGAACAGCCCAGCTCCATCTTCTTTGCAGTCCCCCTGCAGGTAGCTAAAGGCTGCTATCAAATCTCCCCTCAGGCTTCTTTCTCCTGGCTATATAAGTCCAGTTCCCTCGGCCTCTCCTCCCAAGTCATGTCCCTCAGCCACCTCCACACATTCATTGCCCTCTGCTGGCTATTTCCAACTTGCCCATGTCCTTTCTGTATTGGAGGCCCCACAACTGGACCCAGGACTCCAGATGTGTACTCACCAGGGGAGAACAGAGGGGAATAATTACTTCCATCAATTTGCTGCAATGCTCCTACCAATGCAGCCCAGGATGCCGTTAGCCTTTTCGGCAACATGTGCACACTGCTGGTTCCTGTCCAGCTTCTTGTCTACTGTAACCCCAGGTCGTTTTCTGCAGAGCTGCTCTTTAGCCGGTTGGTCCCAAGCCTGTAGCGGTGCCTGGGGTTGTTCCATCCTAAGTACGGGACTTTGCACTTTGCAAGTTTTTCAGCAGTAGGTCAAGAGCAGTCCCCCTAGTTGCTCCCTGCAACACTTGCACCAGGAAGTTGTCTCCAACATTGTCCAAAAACCTCCTGGATTGCCTGGGCATTGCTGTATTGCCCTCCCAGCACATGTCAGGGGGATTGAAGTCCCCCATGAGAACCAGAGCCTGTGATCTGGATGTTTCTGCTAATTGTCTGAAGAAAGCCTCATCTACCTCATCCTCCAGGTCTGGTGGTCTATAATAGACACCCAGCATGACATCAGCCTTCTTGCTCCCTGCTTTAACCTTAACCCAGAGACTATTGAAATACTGGTTTCACAGTGAAGCTCTTAGCAATCATACAGCTCTTTTACATATAACACAAATCCTGTGGGGTAATTTCCTTTTCCCCACCAATCAGGCCCTGGAAAAGGAGAAGGCTTGCCCCCCTCACCCAGGGTCCAGGTAGGGAAACCAGACCAGAGAGCTGGCCAGTGGGGTGGAGTGGCTGCCCCTGAAGAGTCTGGGAGCCGCAGGAGGCAGTTTGGCTGAGGACCGGACCTGCAGGCAGTGGCTCAGGCTCCAGCCACTCAGCATTCAGGCAGTGCACAGTGGATCCCCTGCTGGGAACAAAGCCCTGAGCCAGGGCGGCAGCTCAGGCATTCGACCCTGGCAGGGATGCCGGGAGCTGGGTGTACTGGCGGCACGTGGTGGGGACCCAAGTCCTGAGCTGCAGGCAGTGGCTCGGGCATCCGACCCCCCAGCAAGGAAGCCGGGAGCTCAGCACACAGGCAGCAGGAGGTGGGATCAAAGCCCTGAGCCTGCATGTGGCAGCTCGGGTTTTCCCATCCCCAGCATGAAGCTGGGCAGCTTGGTATGCAGACAGCATGTGGAGGATCCTGGAGGGACTAGAGCCTGGGGCCACAGACAGCAGGCCAGGCATTGATAGCTCAGTGGTAGAGTTGTTGTGGATTGCCTCTGCTAGATGTACATGTGTACCTAACCGTTACTGAATCCCCTCTTGCTCTCCTGCACCCAGTGCCCTCCCCACTGTGTCGTATTTTAACCCGGTTCTTTTCCTATTAAACCAGTATATGATTATGTTCCAACTGGTCTCTGCTCTACTCTACAGGGGATAGGAGGGGAGTGACTGCCCCTCCCACAGCACACTAGCACTTGCTAAATCCCTTCAATTGGACAGGGGGGTATCTTGTCTGAGTACCACCCGGGTTACATGATCAATAGACTGACCTATTTAGGAACTAAATGACTCACATTTAGAGAAATTTAAAAGATCCTCATTTGGAGAAAGATTAAAGCATATTCTTAAGACAATATCAATTCTATTTGCTTGCTCTCCGTTGGGAGGAGCAGCACTTTCCCTCTTGCTCTTAAAGCAAAGTGACACTCCAAAGCACCAAAGACAAAGGATCAGACAGGGCCCCAGGGCTGGACAGACCTGGCAGCACTGAGGGCCACTGAGCTGCTACTGGAGGGGAGGTCACTGCAGAGGAGGTAGGAGGCAAGTTCACCTCTCGACTCACCACCACCGTCACTGTGGTAAGCCAGTAGAGGGAGCTCCTGTGTTGAGCCTCCCACCTCACTATGCCCGTCCACCTTCCAGACTCCACATGTCTCTCCAGGGGTGCCTAAGCCCTGGCAGACCCCCTTTCAAGACCCACCGCAGAGTCCCAGGGTAACATGTGCTGCCACCACCCCAAGAAGGGACTATCTGGGGCCTGTGTCCTCAGGGAAACACAGGCCTAATAGTCCTACAGGTAGTTGACCCAATACAAGAACTTGGGGCACTTCCCCAAGTCAGGGGCCAAAAAGGATAGTCTCCCTTAGTCCGCAGACCCAAGGGGCCTCCTGGGCATAATTAAACCCACCCTTCAATAAGTCTCCCACACCAGTGACAAAGGAGAACTTTATTGGTTACAGAGGGTAGGGTTAGAATAGGGTACAGGGTAGAGCAGTACCAGAGACATCCCATTGAGCAAACTCCCCTGGCTGGGTAGCCTTTGATCTCGCATCTGAGTTACTGCAAGCTATATATCTAGTTGGATCTCAGGTAGCTTACTCACAAGTATCATCCAGAGGCAGCTGGAGATTCCTTCTGGAGGCAGGCAGTTCCTTGATCATGACTTTTGAGAGATAGAGCAAGTTTCAGATGGTACAGCTCTTCTTTGTTCCTGAGTATCCCTCATGGCTGCTGCTCGCCCTACTCCTGGGCAGTCCTTAACTTATATAGCCCTTGTGACCTCATTTACCGGGTCCAATGGAGGTCAGCACCTGTTGGCTGTCAACCAACCAATTTGAAATACATCACTAGTTGCCAGCAGACTCTAGCCCACCAGGAAAGAAGCCCCTCACCCAGGTATGTGATGCCAGTCATGTAGGCAGAGGGAGCAGGTTTCTCCCCTCCCTCAGGAATGTATCCAGCTCAGGTTCCCCAAAGAGATAGGGTAAAGGTGTGTATCCTCTGCTGGCCCATCCTAATCACAATTGTGATACAGCAGAGTTTTTTGGGGAGAAACAAAGGTGGCTTTCTGCCACAGCTCCTTTCCCCCTATTCCCTCATAGTTTCATAGTTTCTAGGGTCAGAAGGCAGCTGAACAGATCATCAAGTCTGACCCTCTACCCTGAGCAGGAACAAGTGCTGGGATCATATCACCCCAGCCAGATATCTGTCCAACCTCCTCTTGAAGACCCCCAAGGTAGGGGAGAGCACCACCCCCTTGGGAGCCCATTGCAGAGCCTGGCAGCTCTAACCATAAAGTGATGTCTCCTGATGTCCAGCCTGAACCTTCTCTCAATCAATCTGTAGCAGTTATTCCTAGTTATCCCAGGTGGTGCCCGGGAGAACAGAGCCTCACCTATTTTCCACTGGTTCCCCCTGGTGAGTTTGTAAATGGCCACCAGATCCCCTCTCAGCGTTCTCCTGTGGAGGCTGAACAGGTTCAAGCCCTTAAACGTCTCTTCGTAGGGCCTGACCCTCTGCCCCCTGACTGTGCGAGTGGTCCTCCTCTGGACCCGCTCAACACTGGCCACCCCCCTCTTCAAGTGCGGCGCCCAGAACTGGACGCAGTACTCCAACCACAGCCTGACCAGTGTCGCATAGAGGGGGAAGATCACCTCCTTGGACCTGCTTCTGATGCATCTGTAGATGCATGACAACATGCAGTTGGCCTTCCTGACTGCTTCCTCACATTGGCAGCTCATGTCCATCCTGGAGTCAACAATGACTCCAAGCTCCCTTTCTACCACCATGTTGTTCAGAAGTGTGTTCCCAGCCTATAGGGGTGTTGCTGGTTCCTTCTCCCTAGACGCAGCATCTTGCACTTGTCTGTGTTGAAATCCACCCTATTCTCACCCACCCACCTCTGTAACCTGTCCGGAGCTAGGTGGATTCTGAAAGTCCAGAGCTTCCACCCTACGAGTTATCTTACCCGCCCACACTGGGTGGTGAACTCGACTGATTGGTGGTCGCTGTCCCCAAGGTGAATACGAATCTGCACCTCCTGTGTTAGGTGACGGTCCTGCACGTAGGCTAAGGACCTACATGCTTGGTTGGATTTGGCTGTCTACTCCTCCCAGCAGATGTCCGGGTAGCTCAGGTCACCCATGACAACCAAGTCCCTGGACTGTACGACCTCCAACAGCTGTCTCAAGACTTCCAAGTTGAGTTTTTCCTCCTGGTGTGGTGGTCTGTAGCAGACCCCACCACCAAGTCTCTTTACCTTCGACCTCTATGTATCCTAACCCACAATGCCTCAACTTTCTCCTCCTCTGATGCCATCTGGATTAGGACAGAAGTATAATGCTTCTTAACACAGAGAGCAACCCCGCTCCCCCTTTCCTCTCTTCTCTGTCCCTTCTGTACAACCTGTAGCCCTCAATGTGCACCACCCAGTCATGGGTAGGGTCCCACCAGGTTTTCTTTAGCCCCACTAAATCAAAGTTATTGTCTGCAAGCAGAAGTGTGTTTTTCCAGCTTGTTCCCCATGCTCCTAGCATTAGCATAGGGGGGTGGTACCGGGAGTGGTAGCTCAGCTGCAGGGGGGCGTGGCTAACATGAATTTTTAGGGGCTCTAGCCCCCACGGCCCTCCCAGTGCCACCAGCCCAGCCCCAACCCCTCCCCCCCAGCAGGTGGGGCACGGCTCTCCCAGCCTGGCCCCAGCCTTGCCCCCACTGCTCCCAGCCCCATGGCGTGGGTACTTACAGCTCCCAGGGAAGCAAACATGAAAGCTGCAGTTTTAAACTTGGCGCCAAACGTGGGTGGGAGATTAAAAGTGCAGCTTTCCCTTCCCTGCTGGGGAGGATCCCGGGTCCTGAATTGCAAAGGGCCCCTGGGGTCCTGCCCAGCCCCTACATTAATCTGTTGATGGTGGTGGGGGGAGCACTGCCACAGTGACACCCCCCACCCCATCCCCTCCCTGCTGACTGCTGTTGGGGGGCACAGTGGGTCCCTCGCCTCCAACTCCTCCCTGAGCAGTGGCGCAAAATTGTGCTGGCACCCGCACTCATGCATGCGTGGTTGACACAGAGCATTACAGACAGACAGATGCACAAAAACAAGGCTTTTATTATATAAGAAATTTTTCCCCCTTAGGGTTAGGGAAAGTTACAGTGAAGCATTCTTTTCAAGGACTACCTGAGGGCCCTAAGGTAAGCAAAGTATTCACTCAAGCCATATCTACACTGGCTGGGAATTGAACCCAGGTATCCTGCATGGCAAACAGGAATTCTACCATTGAACCACCAGTGCTGGATAAAACAAGCAGCTTGTGGCAGCCTTGGAGAAGAAAAGGCCATTGGGACCCCCCACCCTTCACTCCAAGGAGAAATAGGTCAAAGGTTTTGGGTGTTTTTCAGTCTCCTGGTCCAAAGCTGATTGCTAAGTACTGCCCAGAACTGCAAGAAACAGCCTGCCCTGGAAAAGAGCACATAAATGTACTTGGGCTACCTTTGGTGTGGTTGTGTTTTGTCTTTGCTTCGACAAGGACCCCAAATCCCATTCTCAGCTCCTGCTTTCCATGTGACTCCATCCTTTCCTGGGCTGGGTGCTGAGGGGACCCTGCAGTGATTGAAAGCATCTGGGAATGTGGGCACCCAGGAGAGGCTGGATGGACATAGCAGATGTCCGCATGGGTGGTGTCTGTGCCAAGGAGGGGCATTTGGCTATTCCTATTCCTTTTTCTGTGCTGATTCTTATTCATAGATTCATAGATGTTAGGGTCGGAAGTGAACTCAATAGATCATCGAGTCCGACCCCCTGCATAGGCAGGAAAGAGTGCTGGGTCTAGATGACCCCAGCTAGATGCTTATCTAACCTCCACTTGAAGACTCCCAGGGTAGGGGAGAGCACCACCTCCCTTGGGAGCCCGTTCCAGACCTTGGCCACTCAAACTGTAAAGAAGTTCTTCCTAATGTCCAATCTAAATCTGCTCTCTGCTAGCTTGTGGCCATTGTTTCTTGTAACCCCCGGAGGCGCCTTGGTGAATAAATCCTCACCAATTCCCTTCTGTGCCCCCGTGATGAACTTATAGGCAGCCACAAGGTCGCCTCTCAACCTTCTCTTGCGGAGGCTGAAAAGGTCCAGTTTCTCTAGTCTCTCCTCGTAGGGCTTGGTCTGCAGGCCCTTGACCATACGAGTGGCCCTTCTCTGGACCCTCTCCAGGTTATCCGCATCCCTCTTGAAGTGCGGTGCCCAGAATTGCACGCAGTACTCCAACTGCGGTCTGACCAGCGCCCGATAGAGGGGAAGTATCACCTCCTTGGATCTGTTCATCATGCATCTGCTGATGCACGATAAAGTGCCGTTAGCTTTTGTGATGGCTTCGTCACACTGCCGACTCATGTTCATCTTGGAGTCCACTAGGACTCCAAGATCCCTTTCCACCTCTGTGCCACCCAGCAGGTCATTCCCTAGGCTGTAGGTGTGCTGGACATTTTTCCTCCCTAGGTTAAGCACTTTGCATTTCTCCTTGTTGAACTGCATCCTGTTGTTTTCTGCCCACTTGTCCAACCTGTCCAGGTCTGCCTGCAGCTGTTCCCTGCCCTCAGGTGTGTCCACTTCTCCCCACAGTTTTGTGTCATCCGCAAACTTGGACAGAGTACATTTCACTCCCTCGTCCAAGTCGCTGATGAAGACATTGAAGATTATTGGTCCAAGGACCGAGCCCTGCGGGACCCCACTGCCCACACCCTTCCAGGTCGAGACCGACCCATCCACCACGACTCTCTGGGTGCAACCCTCCAGCCAATTGGCCACCCACCAGAGTGTGTAGTCATCCAAGTCACAGCCTCTTAACTTGTTCACCAGTATGGGGTGGGATACCGTATCGAAGGCCTTCCTGAAGTCTAAGTATACGACATCCACCCCTCCTCCTGTGTCCAGGCCTTTTGTAACCTGGTCATAAAAAGAGACTAGATTAGTCTGGCATAACCTGCCTGCCATGAACCCGTGCTGATTTCCCCTCAGCATAATTTGTCCTGCCGGGCTCTCACAAATGTGAGCCTTGATAATTTTTCCAAAGACTTTGCCAAGGATGGAGGTGAGACTGACTGGCCTATAGTTGCCCGGGTCCTCCTTCCTCCCCTTCTTGAAAATGGGGACCACATTGGCCCTTTTCCAGTCCTCTGGGACCTGGTCCGTGCCCCACGAGCGTTCAAATATTCCCACCAGTGGCTGCGCAATGACGTCAGCCAGTGCCTTCAGCACCCTTGCATGGAGCCCATCCGGGCCTGCCGACTTAAAGGCATCCAGTTCCTCCAAGTGACTCTGCACCATCTCAGGGTCTACGCATGGCAGTCTGGCGCCTTGCTGCTGCCTCTCTACAACCCCAGTGAGAGACTTGTCGTGCCCCTCACTTAGGAACACTGAGGCAAAGAACTCATTGAGGAGTTCAGCCTTGTCCCCCCTGTCCATCACCAATTGTTTCTGCCCATTTAGCAGGGGTCCTATTCCTCCCTGGGCCTTCCTTTTACTCCCTATATATCTAAAAAACAATTTCTTGTTGTCCTTTACTTGGGATGCCATCCTCAGCTCCATGGTAGCTTTGGCCCGTCTAACTGCCTCCCTACAAGAGTGAGCAGAGGAGGTATATTCGTCTTTGGTGATCTCTCCCTGTTTCCACTCGCCGCTCGCCTGACTTTCAATAGCCCTTCGATCCTGAGCCCCCGGGCAGTCTCACAGTCCCCAGTAACCAGCACGTGCAGACGAGGGACACAGCGCAAGGAGGAGATGATGATCTAGTCTGCTCTCCATCCCAGCAGGACCGGGGAAGGTCACCTCGGCTGCCTGGATGGAGGCCAGGGCTATATGGAAGGGACATTGAGACACTGCCCTGCCCTGGGGTGGAGAACATCCATCCGCAGCACCTAACACCAGCCCCAGTGCACAAGTCCAGATCTGCCCATGGCGCTGCCTCGGCCGTGTCCTGCCCCAGGTCCGTCCTGGTTCCTGTGCCCTTCCCCAGCTCAGACTCCCTGCCCTGCAGGGCGCCAGCCATGAGTAGCTGCAGCAAGGGGGGAGCCCACCATCCCCACACTGTGGGTGTCCAGCCAGGAACCCTCAGCATCGGGCCTATCTGTCCCATGGCCTGGGCTGCCCTCTCTCCCTTTCCCATGGCCCATTCCCTCCAGGCTCAGCCTGGCCTTCCTCTCCTGGGACTGGGCACAGAAACCCCTGATCTCCATCCAGCCTGGGCCACTTGCAACCAAACCCCACGTCCCTTCCCCCGGCGACACAGGCTGAGCTGAGCATTGCCTGCAGCTGCCCCAGCCCCCTGAAGGGAACCGCCACCCTGTGAGGCTATAACACCTCCGCCCTGCTCCTGTTCCAGGCAGTGAGTGTGGATAACACTTGATGTTGGTGCTGTTGGAGAGTGCAGCTGGATGTGGTGTGTGACTTGCTCAGATCTCACTTGACGGATGTAGCACTTTTTACTTGGCGGAAACACTTTTTACTTGGTAGTCAGAAGCCTTTGGTTTCACTTGGTCAGAGGATGTACAGTGCTCACTCCTCATTTGCAGTGCTCAGTTCCTACATTTATGTGCACGAAGGATACTCTCACGGAGCAGTTGGGAGGAGAAGGCGCCTGGGTTCTCCGTGCACGATGAAAGCAGCAGCAGAAGAGCCTGCGTATGGGAACATGGTCATCTCAGATGTTCCTCGCCAGTCTGGCAACAAGGGTAAGACTCTCCTGTTCTCTTCGTGGCTTCTTCTTCCTAAGTGGCTTCTTGCTTGTGAGCAGCAGTGTCTCGGGGACAGGGCACTACGCCCCTGTGCAACGCACACGAGCCATGCGGGCACCCAGGCAATGTGCAGTCAGTCCCTCGCCTGGTCTCCCACGCGACAGTGGGGAGCACAAATCAGGTTAAGAACAAAAAGGCTCCCTCAGACTGTGGCCAGGTGAGCATGTTTACTGTGCCCGACCCCTTTAGCCTTTTGCTGCCGGTTGCAAATGATGCTAAAAACCAAAAGTTGCAGGCTGCAGATGGTGCTAGGACAGCAAAGGGAGGCGTCCAGCACCGAGTACTGCCATTCATCCTGGCAGACCCGGTCCAGGAGTGCCACGGTCCCTCCCCATGTGCGTTTCCAGCGGGGGTCCTGGGAGGGGGCATAAAGGGCGAGCCTTCTGCTCACTGTTTCCCATGGGTTAGCTGTGGGTTGTGTCTGCTCAGTGCCTGGGCACTTCACCCTCCCTGCCAAACCACCAAACAGGAAACAGTTTTGCCTGTGAGAATGATCTCTATCGGGCCCTAGGCACCGTCTGGGGAAGAGAGATGTGCTGAGAGCGGGGATTTGGGTCCAGCAGAGAAAGGTCCAGTGACTGGGCGCTGAAAGCTGGAGGATGAGGATCACAGAATCACAGACAACCAGGGCTGAAGGGAGCTCAGGAGGTCACATCTGGTCCAACCCCTGCTCCAAACAGAACCAGTCCCAACTACAGCATCCCAGCCAAGGCTTTGTCTACCCAGGTTAAATCATGTCCCCCAGTCCCCAAACCATTTTTGTTGCCCTCTGCTGGACTCTCCCATGTCCACACCCTTTCTGCAGTGGGGGCCCACAGCTGGACACAGGCCTCCAGATGTGGCCGCCCCAGTGCCAAATAGAGGGGAAGAGTAATTTCCCTTGAACTACTGGCAGTACAGCTCCCAGTGCAGCCCAGTATGCCCTTAGCCTTCTTGGCAACAAGGGCACACTGCTGGCTCAGTCACCTTAGTGCCCACTTTAACACCCAGGCCCTTTTCTGCAGGATGGGTGATTAACCTCTTGGAGTGGCTCCTAAAGGACACTCATGGAGCCAAATGGCTTCCGCACTAGGAGGGAGGCCTCAGTATGCCCAAAGGGAGATTACAACTTGATGCATTTCACCCAGAGGATCCCTTCATTCTTTCCCAACCCTTCCACAGAAGAGGCAGGACATATCACAGGCTGCACTTCCTTTACCCTTATAATTGCATTTCACAGCTCTTGAGAGGACAGAGACCAACCACAGGGGTATCATGTTACGTTGTGGGGCTTGATGACCAAGGAACCTGCTACAGAGAATATCATGGTGGAAAGGAAGTCCGGGGGGCAGCTAGCACCTGGTGGTGCTAAGTTTTGATGAGGGGCTGAGCAGCAGAACCGGCTGAACTTGGCCCACGGGGTGGCAGCAGTAGTTTCTTGCAGACCACAATGGCCATGTGCAGGCCTGGGAGAGGGGTGATGTGCTGGGGAGCAAAGGTTTGGTCAGAGTGGAAAGCAGGGAATCCTTCCCCAGGAATATACGTTCTCCTTCCTGCAACTCTGCAGCTTCAGCACAAGAACCCTGGGGCCAGCAGGGACGTCAGAGTGGGAGTCTGCCAAACACAGTCCCTGGGTGTCATACGGAGCCAGCTGTCTTGGGGAAGGCACCTATGGTGAAGACGCTTCTTCTCCCTCTGGGAGCACTGGCTGTTTTAGAAAATGATGGGGATGGCACAGGCTCCAAGGCTGATGCAAGGATCATCTCACAGATCCCCCAGGATCCGTCCTGGCCTCCGCCTGAGGTGTTTCCTTATAACCCTTCACCTGCATCAAGGTTGGGAGACCAGCCTTTGTGTCCATTCGGTTTTCCAGTGGCCTAGAAGGGCTGAACGGAGGCTAAACTGTTGCTGCAGTCCACCAGCATGAGACTGCTTCTTGAATGCAAACACCAGTGGGTGCTGAGCTGGTATACATCCCCAAACCATTCCTGCATTGCTTGCAGAATTATGGACATCCCTGGATACAGATACATTGGTGCTGAGCCAGTTGCAAGGAGTGGAGGAAGCACTCCCCGCACTCCAAGCACGGATACAGTTTCTTCTGTGTGTGGATGAGTTGGTGTCGAGACAGGTGGGAGGACTGGGTGAAGCTCTTCCCACACTCTGAGCACTGATGTGGCTTCTCCCCTGTGTGTATCAGCTGGTGCCGGACCAGGGCAGAAGATAGGGTGAAGCTCTTCCCACACTCGGAGCAATGATATGACTTCTCCCTCGTGTGGATAAGTTGGTGTCGAGCCCGGCTGGAGGAGTGAGTGAAGCTCTTCCCACACTCTGAGCATTCATATGGCTTCTCCCCTGTGTGGATCAGCTGGTGCTGAGCCAGGTTGAAGGAGTAAGTGAAGCTCTTCCCACACTCTGAGCACTTATGTGGCTTCTCCCCTGTGTGGATACGCTGGTGCTGAGCCAGGCTACAGGACTGAGTGAAACTTTTCCCACACTCTGAGCACTGATGGGGCTTCTCCCCTGTGTGGATACGCTGGTGCTGAGCCAGACTGGAGGACTGAGTGAAGCTCTTCCCACACTCTGAGCACTGATGGGGCTTCTCCCCTGTGTGGATACGCTGGTGCCGGGCTAGGCTGGAGGAAAGTGTGAAGCTCTTCCCACACTCTGAGCACTGATGTGGCTTTTCCCCTGTGTGGATACGCTGGTGCTGGACCAGGCTGGAGGACTCGGTGAAGCTCTTCCCACACTCTGAGCACTGATATGGTTTCTCCCCTGTGTGGATACGCTGGTGCTGAGCCAGGCTGGAGTAGTTAGCAAAACTCTTCCCACACTCTGAGCACTGATGTGGCTTCTCCCCTGTGTGGATACGCTGGTGCCGAGTCAGCCTAGACGAGTGAGTGAAGCTCTTCCCACACACTGAGCACTGATGTGGCTTCTCCCCTGTGTGGATACGCTGGTGCTGAGCCAGACTAGAGGACTGACTGAAGCTCTTTCCACACTCCGAGCACTGATATGGCTTCTCCCCCGTGTGGATACGCCGGTGCTGAGCCAGGCTGTAGGAGTGAGTGAAGCTCTTCCCACACTCCGAGCACTGATGTCGCTTCTCCCCTGTGTGGATACGCTGGTGCTGAGCCAGGCTATAGGACTGAGTGAAGCTCTTCCCACACTCTGAGCACTGATGTAGCTTCTCCCTTGTGTGCATGCACCAGTGCCTTGCCAGTTTGGAGAGCTTCCTGAATCTTTTCCCACACTTGGTGCAGTGGTGCCACACACACTCATGCTGGGACAGGTCTTGCAAGCAGATGAAGTTCTTCCTGCACTCAGTGCAGTGGTGTGTCTTCCTCCCTAGGTGGATGCACCAGTCCTGAGACGGGGAGAAAAAAATGGGTGAAGCTCTTGCCACTCGTGACACAGCTGTGCCTGATGCTTCCCTGTCTGCATATGTAGCTGCTTGACCAGGTCTATGAGGCACACAAAGCTCTTTCCCCATTTGGCAAAGCAGTAGGGTAGCTCCCAAGAATGCATCTGGCAGTGAGCAACCAGGGCAGAGGCAGGTGAAGCTCTTCCCACACTTGGTCCATACATGGGACTTCTCCCCAGTATACATTATCTTGTGAAGAGCCAGGACTGATAGCAGTGAGCTCTCGCTTACCTCTGCGGCCCTCCCTACTGCCTTAGCCTGCATGCAATGTATCTTTCCAGTGGCTCTTTAGGTCTCTCAGCTCTTTCCTGCACCCAGGGAACCTGCACCACAAATTCGTCTCTGCACCCGGGGATCTTTCTAGGTTCTGCCCCTTCTCCACCCTCATGCCCAACTGGAGATGGTACCTGGTTCATGGCTACATTCTCCTTCTGCTTTTGGGACCTCCCCTGACTTTCGTGCCATGGCTTCTTCTCAGGTCTCAGGGAGTCCATGTCACCCAAACTCCCTGGGGAAACCTGTGCTGGCTCCAGGTCTGCAGACCCTTCCGCAGGAGGCTGCTCCTCAGCTCTGCTCAGTGGCCAGGCACCTCCTGCATGGGGAAGTGAAACTCCAGATTAGTCCCTACCCTGCTGGCAATGGACAGACAGTGCTAGGTTCAGGTTCCTTGGCATGGCTCCACAGCTGGTCTGCGTTCCTAGGTAGTCCAGTTGGCAGCTTCTTCTGGCTGCTACCAGCCAAGCCATAGTGGCAGGTGTAGGGCGTGCAGCCCTGTACCCATGCGCTCTACACCAGCTCCAGGCTCGCCTCTCCGGGCTGAGCAATGGCAATACAGGAGAGAAACTGCTGCTCAACGTGGGACAAAAGCAACCCCTCCTGCTGTCAGTATTTCCAGGTATAGCCGCCCAGAGCCCATGTGGGGCTGCCCTGAGTCTCCACCGTGTCACCGCCGTCTCCAACCTGCCCAGTGGGGCAGAGGTGGCAGTGCAGAGCAGACCCAGGACAGCCAGGGTGTACCGGCTCTGGGCTGTTGTGGGGTGGGGGCAGGGGCTGACTAGCTTGGTTGGGCACACGAAGGGGCTCCCACACACACCCCACATATCCTCAAACCCTCCCACACAAACCCCACATCCACACCATCGCCCGCTACAATCATACACACGACAAAGGCCACACCTTCCCACACCCTTCTCTACAACCCTCAATACTCACAGCCACAAGCCCGTGGGAAGCCCCATTTACTGCTACATGCACACACCACACACACACCCCATAGCCCCCCACAAGTCCCATACCTACACACACATCCCCACAAACCACCCATACCCACCTCCAGACACACCCTGTACCCACCCACATTTTCTAAGGGTGCACTGATAAGAGATTTTGTGGGCTGATACCGATAGTCACTTTTTAAGGAGGCATATCGGCCAATACCGATCCGATTTCATATACAGCTGCATTGAGCTGGTAAGTCTGTTGTGGTGGAAGGGGAGGGAAGTGGTGTGGGGGGGAGATCAACAGCCCCCCAAAACACGTGGTGAGGGCAGGAATGGGGCTGGGGCACGCACTGCCTCCCCTGGGGCAGGGTGGGGGACAGAGCCGTGGCTTGTCTGGGGCATGGGGGGGAAGGGCAGCTCCCGCCACTGCGCACACCTCAGGAGGGCATTGCGGGGGGCGGGTCATGACCCCCTGGAATCACGGTCAGCACCCTGCAATGGCAGCACAGGGCAGGCCTGCGGCTTCCAGGTCCTGCACGCACTCTGGCTATGGAGCTGTACTGATAGTGTTGGGTGGGGGCGGGGAACAGCCACAACTCACCTGGCAGCAGGTCCTCCCATCTTGAGATTTCCCCACGGTCCTCATCATCACAGACCCAGAGCTCCACCTGTTCCTGCTGGATGTTGCAGATTAAGTCAGGTGTGGGACCTCGATATCCTGTGTTGGCAGTGGTTAAAGAGCATTTGTGACTGTGTATGGGACACAAGATTCAAGTGGGATTTGGGGAATGGATCCAGTGAACTCAAGGTGTCTACTAGGGCCTTGATGGACAAGGGAGGATGGGCATTTAAGATGAAAGAGAGGGCACTGCAGAGAGAAGCCTTCAACAGATAACAGTCCTTGTGACCCAGGTGGATGAGGAACAGTCACAGGAAACAAAGCACCAACCACTCCTGATTTAGAAAGAGCATTAAACTGGGAAAGTCACCAGGGACATGTGTAGAGATGCAGTGATCTATCTTAAAGAAGGGGAGGAAGGAGGACCCAGGCAACTATAGGCCAGTTAGTCTCACCTCCATCCTTGGCAAAGTCTTTGGAAAAATTATCAAGGCTCACATTTGTGAGAGCCCAGCAGGACAAATTATGCTGAGGGGAAACCAACACGGGTTCATGGCAGGCAGATCATGCCTGACTAATCTAGTCTCTCTTTATGACCAGGTTACGAAACGCCTGGACACAGGAGGAGGGGTGGATGTCGTATACTTAGACTCCAGGAA
This sequence comes from Alligator mississippiensis, assembly GCF_030867095.1. Taxonomy (NCBI): domain Eukaryota; kingdom Metazoa; phylum Chordata; order Crocodylia; family Alligatoridae; genus Alligator; species Alligator mississippiensis. The sequence goes on along the minus strand of NC_081825.1, from coordinate 1,178,614 downwards.
GGCCTTCGATGCGGTATCCCACCCCATACTGGTGAACAAGTTAAGAGGCTGTGACTTGGATGACTATACAGTCCGGTGAGTGGCGAATTGGCTAGAGGGTCGCACCCAGAGAGTCGTGGTGGATGGGTCGGTTTCGACCTGGAAGGGTGTGGGCAGTGGGGTCCCGCAGGGCTCGGTCCTTGGACCGATACTCTTTAATGTCTTCATCAGTGACTTGGACGAGGGAGTGAAATGTACTCTGTACAAGTTTGCAGATGACACAAAGCTATGGGGAGAAGTGGACACGCCAGAGGGCAGGGAACAGCTGCAGGCAGACCTGGATAGGTTGGACAAGTGGGCAGAAAACAACAGGATGCAGTTCAACAAGGAGAAATGCAAAGTGCTGCACCTAGGGAGGAAAAATGTCCAGCACACCTACAGCCTAGGGAATGACCTGCTGGGTGGCACGGAAGTGGAAAGGGATCTTGGAGTCCTAGTGGACTCCAAGATGAACATGAGCCGGCAGCGTGACGAAGCCATCAGAAAAGCCAATGGCACTTTATCGTGCATCAGCAGATGCATGACGAATAGGTCCAAGGAGGTGATACTTCCCCTCTATCAGGCGCTGGTCAGACCGCAGTTGGAGTACTGCGTGCAATTCTGGGCGCTGCACTTCAAGAAGGATGCGGATAACCTGGAGAGGGTCCAGAGAAGGGCAACTCGTATGGTCAAGGGCCTGCAGACCAAGCCCTACGAGGAGAGACTAGAGAAACTGGACCTTTTCAGCCTCCGCAAGAGAAGGTTGAGAGGCGACCTTATGGCTGCCTATAAGTTCATCACGGGGGCACAGAAGGGAATTGGTGAGGATTTATTCACCAAGGCGCCCCCGGGGGTCACAAGAAACAATGGCCACAAGCTAGCAGAGAGCAGATTTCGACTGGACATTAGGAAGAACTTCTTCACAGTTCGAGTGGCCAAGGTCTGGAACGGGCTCCCAAGGGAGGTGGTGCTCTCCCCTACCCTGGGGGTCTTCAAGAGGAGGTTGGATATGCATCTAGCTGGGGTCATCTAGACCCAGCACTCTTTCCTGCCTATGCAGGGGATCGGACTCGATGATCTATTGAGGTCCCTTCTGACCCCAACATCTATGAATCTATGATGCATGGGGACCAAAAACAAAGCTTTCACTGTTTGCAAGGTACCAAAAAGAAGACATATTGGACACACTGATTGATGGATAACACTTATCTTATCAGTGTAATTCCAGGAAAAGAAGTGAAAATGAGCTGAGTGAAGGGAGTCATGGCAGTGAAAAGCATCCTTGAGAAGTGGATAAATATGAGACTTTTTTCTGGGACTCAGACTAAGTCATCATCACCAGGGACAGGAAAGGATGATCTCATAATAACTGTAGCTGCAACTCGGCCATCATCCCATCCATTGGGAGGATCACCCCAGGAGGGGTGAGGAGCGCAGAGGTTGGCAAGTATTGCAGGCTTGAACACCAAGCTGTGGATATGGACAGAAGAAGGCAGAAAGAGACACGTTTCACAGCATGTGAAAGGCCGTGATATAGAAATGGTCCATATGGTCTTTGCTGAGCTAGAGAAAACACTGAAGCACTTCCTCTGGGGGAAGGGAGGGGAAAGAAAGCATCAGAAAAGCAAACTGACCTCTTAAAGGCTCAGTACCACAACCCTGCGCACAAGCCAGTACAAGCCCCTGTATTAGAGATCCTCTGGGAATGAAAACTGGTTTTCACTAGGTCCTGCAGCTAGCCCACTTCTTGTTATCCTGATCATGGGTACCCGATCAATAAAGGGATTTTAGGAAGAGCACAACTTCTCAGAGTTGCAGAGGGAGCTGGAGAGCAAATACAGCAAAGCCAGCGTCTCCGGTCTATGGAGATAAAGATGCTCAGAAGGAATGTGGACAGGAGCTTCCAGGGACCCCTTCGCAGACAAACTTGGGTTACATCTCGTGTACACGTCACTAGAGGAGCAGTTGAGGAAATGCATCATCCCCTGTTGTAGCAGCAGAGGCTGGTAAGTCTGTTAACCTCTGCTGGGTCATAATGACAAGAGAAAGGGGATTTAGATCTCACAGAACGGAGCATGCTAGGATTGTTAAATGTGTCTGGAGAGGACTCGCTAGGCCAGACAGGGAGGAAGTCGGAATCCTCCCCCAGGGAACAGCTCTTAGTGCATTCGTGCACAATGACCTGGAGTTGGTGTGAACATGCTGAGAAGGCAAAGGGAGATCGTGTTGCCAAGAAACTGCTGCATGTGGAAGAACCAGGAGTCACAAGAACGGGGAAGGGACAGGTGAAGGCGGCTGGAGCAAATGAAGGAGGAGACCTCAGTCTGAAAATGTGAGGGAGGCCTGATCACCAGGGATCCTGGTTTTCCATGGAAAAAAATTACGAATTCTCTGATAAAAATCCCTCAATCTGTAGTTAAAATTAAATGCCCCCCACAGCCCTGCTGGTGTCCCTGACTTCCCCCTCACAGCCCCCCAGCCCTGCTGGAGGGGGCCCTCAGCTGCCAGTGCTATGGGGCCAGGGACCCAGGTCCACAGTCCTGTGCCCCCAATGGAAGGCAGCTGCTGCTACAGCAGGAGCCGGCTCCCCCACTGCTGCCTGCCTGCTGCAGGCTTGCGCAGGGCCAGCTCCCAGTGGCAGCATGCACTCCTGAGGGGTAGTGGGGGACCCACACCCCCCAGATCTGTGGGGGGAGGTGGGGGCAGGCAGATGAGCACTCCCCCCATGCACGCAGAGGAAGTGTGGCTAGGGCAGCACAGAACCTGCAGCGGCAGGCAGCTTTTGTGCATGGCTCCGCTGTGCCCTGCTGCACCTGTCACACACGCTGTGCTCTGGAGAGCCTGGGGGAGGGCGGCAGGGCGGGGAGCACAGCGTTTGTGACCCAGGGTTTGCAGCTGGCCGAGCACGTCAGCCAGGACGGAGTTTCCAGCCTGCCTGCTCCTGGCCAGAATGCTCGGGCAGCTGCAAACCTCCGCCACTCCCCCAGCCAGCTGGAAACCCCCTCCCAGCCAGAGTGCCTGACTGGGGAGCGCCCAAGCTGGCTGGGGGCTGAAGGAGCGGGGAGGTTTGCAGCAGGGGTTTCCAGCCAGCTGAGCACTCTGGCTGGGGGCAGGGAGGCTGAAACCCCCCCCCAGCCGGAATGCCTGGCTGGCTGCAAACCTCTCTGCTTCCTCAGCCCCTACCCAGCTTCGCCCCCACCAGCCCTGCCCTGCAACCCCCAAGTCCCACTTGCCTCCAGCAAGAAGACTGAGCCCGAAGCACCCTCCAATAAGTGTGAGTGTTGGGCCTTGCCCTTCCCTCCTCCCTTCCCCTCCCCGCAAGGTTGAGGGTTTCCCCACCCCTTTTACAAACAGCTCTTGTAGGCTGGAACTCTGCTAGCCTGCAGAACTCTTTGAAAAGAGGGAAATCCACGGGTTTCTCTTCTAAAAGGGAAAATCCATGTTTTCTCTGATAAAAATAGTAAATCCATGGTTTTCTCTATTTTTCTGTGGGAAATGGAAAACCAAAATCCCTGCTGATCACTGACAGGGCAGTGGGGAGGAAGGGGATTTAAACCTACGGCCAAAAGTTCATCAGGATGAGACTGTTGGAACAGGGAGGTGACTGCAAAACTGCAGAGTTCACATATCTCCGGGGGGAAGCAAGACCCAGAGCTTTACCCAGGGAAACAAGGGCTTGGTGATTCTTCAGCATCTGGTCCCGGTAAAGCACCTTGTCTTCATCGTCCAGCAGCTCCCACTCCTTCCGTGTGAAATACACAGCCACGTCCTCGAACACCTCCCGGAGCTGCAGGCACAAGCATTGCACCATCAGTGTCTCCTAGGCCAGCTGCCCCCGGCCCCACAGCCCAGCCTGCAATCACTGGGTACTACCACGAATTGCAATCTTAGCCATGACAGGTAAGGGGGCACAACTCCCCAGTCTTCAGCTGAAATGTGACGTGGATGCAGCTGCGGATACAGGAGTTCATGTGCTGCCTTTAGCCCAGATCATCACGATCTATTTGCTTGGTACTTTGGGGCAGCCTGGGCAGCACTTCTAAAGGCAGGGAGGCCCGGCTGCACGCGCTATAACCCGGCCTGCCCGCGCCAGCACCCCTGGTATCCGCACTCGGGAGGGAGCTCCAGCTAATGCAGTTTGGGGTGTTTGCAGCCTCCGTCAATGCAGCCTTCATGCTCTACAGGTCTCTCTGCTCCCCAAATTCCTTACAGCACCCCGGGCTCCTCCTGCGCTCTGCCCCAGCTGTACTCCCCACCACAAGTGAACCGGGTGCCCTGCTCACCTCCGAGCTCTCCTCCTGCTTTGGAGGCCTGCCCTGCCCCTTCTGCACTTGGCCTGGCTCAGGGGTCGGGGAGCTCCTCTCCTCCAGGCTCCCTGCGCACGTCCTCTGCAGCTCCAGGATCACCGGCCCCTCCTCAGCAGGCTGCTGCTCAGCTCTCTGCAGGGTCCCAGCACCTGCGCGTGGGGAAGGGAGTGCACACGTGAGCCCTGGTGCTGCTGGCACGGGGAAAGCCCTGCGAGTCTCCTGCACTGGCCTGGGACTGAGGAGACGGAGGCCACAGTGTGTGGAAGAGGGGGGAGAAGGAAGACTCAGAATCCCGCAGCTCTTGCTAACACACCTCCACATGCATGAGGCTGGAGATGAGCCCCGGTAACTCTGTCCCAGCGTGGGGAGGTGATCACAGCACCACGACAGAGCCTGCAGGGACATCGCTCCTGGGGAAAGCAGCTCAAGGGATGCTGGGGCCGTGTCAGATCCACATGCTAAGGGCAGGGGAGGGGAAACGCAAAGTCGGTCTGCTCCTGGGCCGTGAAACGATTGCAGGGGCACCAGGAGAACAAGCAGCGCTGATCCATGGAGCACTGACCCCACCACCATGCTGTGGAAGGGAGATTTCTGCACCGAGGGACGGTGCTCACGCTGCTGGAGAGTGGAGACCCACCGCCCCCGCCCTGCCCCGGGGATCGAGCCTCGCCTGGGCCACCAGCCTGAGCAGCTTTCGTCTGCGGACAGCTGCCAGGTCTGCTCCGGGTCAGGGGAGTCTGCAGCAGCACACAGGCCTGGGCGAGCTGCACCTTAATCAGTCATAGGCCACTGGGAAGTTTCATTTCCATGGCACCTGCACCAGTCATGTATTGGGTGCAGAGGACTCACAGGAGCATGAGAGATTAGGTTATCAATTGTTACCCTAGCTGCATGAGAAGCCCCAAGCCAGACGCAGCCTCTCTGCGCTGGGCCCGCGCAAGCAAAGATCAGGGTCTCAGCCTGGGGGCTGCCCGCCCCAGGGATCAGGTCTGTCCCAGCCCAGTCACGTGGTTACGCATATTGCAGCTCCATCACGGGCAGGGGCGGACGTTCAAGCCTCGCTCCCTGCACGCAGCACAGACACTCGGGCACCCGGACCCACATGGACGGCTCCGTGCTGGACCTCACCTGAGTGCTGCAGGGACGGGGGATCCTCTCTGGGAATGCGAGGTGGCTTGTCCCGAGACCCTGGGGTTTCCATCTCTCCTGACTGCTCCAGAGGCCTGTCCGCACCACGGGTGCTGGGCTGCTCCCGCCGGGGATCACCAGGGTCCTGCAGGGCCCCCGGGGGCTGCATCTCGTCGGAGGGCCCCTCCTCGCCCTTCACCCTCACCGCGACCTGGGGACGAGATCCGCGCGTCACCGTGGAGCCGGATGTGGGCGAGATGGGGCTGGGGGGGGGGGGAGGGGGGACGTCCCCCGATCGCACGGGGACGGGGACAGCAGCATCCACGATCAGAGGGAAACCATTTCTCCCGGAGCGTCTCGTGGTGCCCCAGCCCCATAAACCCCTCCGCCAGGGCGGTGCTGCCCCCGCATCTCATCCCCGGGGCAGGATGGCAGGCACTGCTCCAGCACCACCAGCTCCAGCACCTGCTCCTTGCTGCGGCGCTGGGGCTCCAGCCAGAGCACACGCAGCTCCCGCAGGCAGGCAGGCAGGCAGGCGGCTGCAAACCTCCCGCGGCCCCGCGGCTTCCCCGTAGCCCAGGCCCCGCAAACGGGGCCCCAGGTCTCTGGGCCGGGCAGGTCGTGCCCCGCTGCGAGCTGGGGGGGCTCCGCGGGGAGCTGGGCCGAGCAGGGGGCTGCACGCCCGCCACGCCCGCCCGGCTCCCAGCGACACCTGCGGCTGCGGCACGGCTGCGAGGGGAAGGCCGCGGGGGCTGCCCCGGGCTGCAGCAGCACACGCGGCTCCCCGGAGAGGCCTCCCCCGCGGCGGCCGGGCTCTCGCTCACGCGCGGCGCCTGCCCACAGCGCGCGGTCTGCGGGGAAGGGGAAGGGGAAGGGGAAGGGGACGGCACGGACGGCCCCGCGCGGTGGGAGCGCCGGGACAGCTCCCCCCACACCCCCCGTGCCCCGCACGTGGGCCCACGGGGCTGCCCCTCCCCCCGACGGGGCACGGTCCCCGCACGTGTCCCGACAGCCCCGCACACCAGCAGACCCGCACGGCCCGCACCCGCTGTGGAGGCCCGGCGGCCCCGTCCTGCCCCGCCCCGCCCCCCGCAGCGTCACGACACAGCCCCCGCCCCCCCGCACGGGGCTGCACCTCCCGCCCCGCCGACGCCCCGCCCCGCCCCGCCCCGCGCGGGGGCTCCTGGGACCCGACCGCAAACCTCCGGCCGCAACTCCCGCTTCCGCGGCCCCGGCCGCGTCACACCCGACGTCACGACACCTACAGCTGGCCCCGCCCCCGCGCCGTAACCCTTTGCTGCCCCGTCCCGTCCCGATGTCCCTGCGCGCCGCGGCACGGGGTCAGCCACGACAGGAGGCAGCCCGGCTCGGCTCGGCTCGGCTCGGCTCGGCCTCCCGCCGGGTCGGCTCTGGCGGGTTTCCCGTGGTGTCTCCCGGGCTGCGCCGCGCCCACGCTGCCAGGTCACGGCCACGGAGACCAGCCCCGGCCGGCTCCGCTCGGCACCTCCTCGGCCGCCGCAGACGCACGAGGCAGGGAGTGCCGCTCCTTCCCCGCGCGCCGCCTCGTTCAGACGCGACAGCACGATACGGCGGCGCGTCCCTGGGACCCTCCACCGCGGATGCCGGCAGAGAGCAGAGACAGGCTTACGGCCCAGGCTTTTATTGCTCACCTACAAGCACAAGAAGAAAGGCTGGTCGCCGTGCCCGTCTCGCTGCCACAGCGCTGTAATAGAGATTCCCCTCTCCGAGCTCGGGACACGCAGGATGGTGGCACGCAGACTGGCGGCACGGCATCTCCAACGTGCTGGGCTCTCCGAAATCCCCCGCTCAGTCGACACCCAACGTTTCTGTGCGGCGCGTTGTATTCAAGATGCGCTGACTGCCTTCGCTGCCATGTCTTAAACCAGCTTCCTTGGGGCCCGGGTGAGGCCCCCGGTTCCGGCAGGGGTGACTTCTTGTCTCTTCCCCCCACGTCTGGGGACGCGTGCAAGCAGGGGCTCGAGGGCAATTCTGTTGTGTTGTCACACCGTCGGTGTTGGTGCAGGGGGGCCTGGCTCTGCGGAGCTGCGTGCCCGCGGTTTGGGGATCCTGGGCTGCTAGCTGACTACGTGCAATTCAGTTCTTACCGCAAAGCAGAACAGCGGCTGTTACTCTTAAGTGCTACTAGTGATGCCCAAAAGCACTTATCTGAACTTGTCTTAACCTATTGAGCAAGCTTGCTTTACAGATGCTTATTCTACGGTCCCAGGCTGCTGCGTGTGGCTTCCCTGGGAGAACAGTGGCCTACCCCAGGGCCGCCTTACAGATCCAGTGGTGCTGCAGGGCGCAGTTGGCATCATTCCATGTTTCATAACGTGGTTTGCTCAGGTGAACACAGTCTTCTGTCCCTCCAACTCCCTGATCCCAGTTGTCCGGCTGGCTTTCTGACCAAAACCTAGGGAAAAAAGGACATTTCCTGCTGACTAGCCAGTGTAGGTGCCCCTGACCAGGGGTTATTAGGCTCTGTTCTTCTATAGGCAAAGGCCGCTGCAGACTCCTAGGGCCAGCTTCTGTTTCCCGTTTTAGGTGTGCTTCTGTGCCACCCGGTTCATGTCCTGAAAATCTGTACATGCATCTAGTACAGGGGTGGGCAATTATTTGGGGCAGAGGGCCGCTTACTGAGCTTTGGGAAGCCATCAAGGGCTGCATGACAGGCAGCCCAGCACAGATAAATATTAATTTTCTAAATTTTGTAGGGGCCCCACAGCTGGGATAGAATGGCCTGGCCCGCCGCATTCTCCCCACCCCGATCTACTGTGTAAGACCATGTCACCCTTCAGTCTCCAAAAAGCAGTGAGGAGTAACAGGACCCACCCACCGTTTGCATTACCGGTTTTCCAGGGATTGAAACGGGAGAAGGAAACGGTACCTGGGTGCCCAAGCCCACTTGCACACCCAAGAGGTAGAATAGGATGTGGTGTCTAGTGCCCTCCCCTCCCCAGCTATGTCGGGGCAGCCTAGGACACCCTTCCGCTCCCCTGTGCCTGCAGCTCTGAGAGCCTCCTGTGCTGCCTCCTCCTCACCACGGTCACTAGGGCTTCTCTGCATCCTGGAACCATAAGCTCTGTCCTCCCACATCAGCCAGCAGACAATGCAGGTGGGGTGTCACCCTAGCACTCTCCTTCACACCTGCACCCCAGAGCCTGGCTTGGAAAGCCCCAGGTGCCCCCTTTGCATTGTGGTGTGGATGCTTAAGGGTCGGGAGTGGGTAGCCAGGGCTCATTTTCTCATCAGCAAGGCTGAGTGCTGTGCTGCCATGCTGCAGACGTGCCCCGTGTGCTCCTCCTCCTCCTTCCCCCATCCCGCAGGGGCACAAACCTCCCCTACCAGGACCTTTCCCTTTCCCCATTGCCAGGGGAGTCCTGGGCCTCACTTCTCCTTGTCCACACCTCCACCATCTCAAGGCCTACTTGCACAACCCCTTGTCCCCTGTCCTCCAGCTCCAACCGTTACTGAGTGAGGAGCTAGGGCCATGTCACGCTGGAGCCCATTCATCTTTGCAAAACTGGTCTCTAGAGCAGCGCAGAGGTCCTGGAAGCCTGCGATGGGGAACACTTCAAGAAACACAAAGACGCCACGGAGGGACGCCAGCAGAACAACCAAAGGGATCAGAGGTCTAGAAAACCTGACCTGTGAGGAAAGGCTGGCAGAACTGGGTGGGAGCTTAGGGAGACCTTTCCAGCTCTGAGGGCATTCAGCACAAAAGCAGGTCCTTGGAGAGGGGGGAAATCTCTGTCTGGGGAAGTCGGTCAGACAGACCCAAGCAGACCTGGACAAACCCAAGCAGACAAGCAGACCTGGACAGGTTGGACAAGTGGGCAGAAAACAACAGGATGCAGTTCAACAAGGAGAAATGCAAAGTGCTGCACCTAGGGAGGAAAAATGTCCAGCACACCTACAGCCTAGGGAATGACCTGCTGGGTGGCACAGAGGTGGAAAGGGATCTTGGAGTCCTAGTGGACTCCAAGATGAACATGAGTCAGCAGTGTGACGAAGCCATCAGAAAAGCTAACGGCACTTTATCGTGCATCAGCAGATGCATGACGAATAGGTCCAGGGAGGTGATACTTCCCCTCTATCGGGCGCTGGTCAGACCGCAGTTGGAGTACTGCGCGCAATTCTGGGCGCCGCACTTCAAGAGGGATGCGGATAACCTGGAGAGGGTCCAGAGAAGGGCCACTGGTATGCTTAAGGGCCTGCAGACCAAGCCCTACGAGGAGAGACTAGAGAAACTGGACCTTTTCAGCCTCCGCAAGAGAAGGTTGAGAGGCGACCTTGTGGCTGCCTATAAGTTCATCACGGGGGCACAGAAGGGAATTGGTGAGTATTTATTCACCAAGGCGCCCCCGGGGGTTACAAGAAACAATGGCCACAAGCTAGCAGAGAGCAGATTTACATTGGACATTAGGAAGAACTTCTTCACAGTTCGAGTGGCCAAGGTCTGGAACGGGCTCCCAAGGGAGGTGGTGCTCTCCCCTTCCCTGGGGGTCTTCAAGAGGAGGTTAGATGAGTATCTAGCTGGGGTCATCTAGACCCAGCACTCTTTTCTGCTTATGCATGGGATCAGACTCGATGATCTATTGAGGTCCCTTCTGACCCCAACATCTATGAATCTATGAAACCCTGGTCTTGGACGTTGCAAACTGGGAGGCCCTGCCTGGAGCAGGGACATGAACTAGAGGTCTCCTGAGGGCTCTTCCAGCCCAAGATTATGCTCTGAAGCCAGCAGAAATTTCCAAGAGGCTCCACCCAGGCCAGAGTGTCCCAGTGCCGTTACCCCTCCGTGTACTTGGAGCCGTCCACCCAGCGCCAGGAGCCTTCTGCCTCACGGTCGCTCAGCCCGATCCAGTGATATGCGCCTCTGAGTTCCGTGGCAAGATACTCCTACCAGACACAAATAGCAGCATTAGTGTGACCCTGGCTACAGGGCAGCAATGTCCTCACTGCCGTGGGGGAGAAGGGCTTGGCAGGGAGGCTGTTGTGCTGCGGTCGGGGAAGTCCCTGAGACATCCCTGCACTCACCTGCTCTTCCCGGGAGAGGACGGAGCTCAGGTGCGAGTTCTGGGACACGCAAAACTGCTCAGCCTCCTCCCAGGAACTTTTCTCCTTTGAGAAGTAGTAGAGGTTCCCTCCGTGATGTCTCCAGCCTTGGGTAACCCTGGTCAGGAGGTAGCCTACAGATTCAGGTCAGGAGCATGAGGCAGAGTCACAGTGCAAAGGTGCTACAACGAGGGTCCTGAGGTGAACAGCAACCCCCGGATTTCCACCTGGACCCTGGATGCAGCTTGCCGTGAGCCCCCAATTTGGGTGTACGGCACCCAGAGTGGCAGGGCCTTGCCTGCAGCTTGATGGGTCCCAAAGTGATGCCATTTTCACTTGAATAACCCTGCGGGGACAAGGCCTGGGATAACCAGAAAGGGGATCTGCCTGAGCTTGGTGATGCTGGCAGGCTAATTAGCTGTGTGGAGAGGCTGGAGGTAATGAGGCAGGGCAGAGCATTATGTGAATGTGCCAATGCTTCCACTTTAGGAGGAAGCCCCAGCAGCTGACGCTTCCCAAGCCACATCCTGCTCCTGTGCCCACAGCCACGAGCCAATGGGACGTTTGGCAGTTTGCCCAAAGAGGATGAATTCTTCCCAGTTAGGACAAATGTCCTGCGTCAGGGGCTCTGCTGGGGCTTAAGCCCCGCTCAGTGTAGGACAGTCCTGGGAACTTTGCTGAGCTCGATCTCTTCACCGTGGGCCTGGCTCAGGGGTGGGGGAGCTCTTCTCACTCACTTCAACCCTTGCCCTAGCAGACCTGAGTGCAGCGCTTGCCTCTGGTACTCACGGTATTGCTCCTGGAGCACAGCGCAGGGCGAGACGATCTCCTCCCACAGGCCCCGTAATGGCTGAATTTCACCCACCAGCTGCTGGCCTAGAATGGATGGAAAGGCTTCACAGGAGGCAGCCCCATGGTGTGAGCCCGAGCAGGTCATGCAAAGTGATGCCCGAACCAGGACAGGACGTGTGTGACAGATGCTGTTCCTGGCCCTGCCATCTGGCCTCACTGTGCCCCCCAGCAGGGTCTCTACCCTCCCACCCCACCACACCGAATGCCAACACTGCCAACAAGAGGCAAGGGCTGGGAGCAGCCTCTCGTATTGGGCCCACTGAACAGTTGTAAGTGGGGTTGGACAAGCATCACCTGCCCTTCCTCAGCCTCAGGTAGTGGCTGCTTCTTCCCAGAGTAGAAAGGAGACCCAAAGAAAGCACATGATGCTCAAACCTGGCTCAACACTTGTTCCAGCTAATCAGTGGGTCGAAGAACAGGGCTCATGCCAGATCCCTGCCTCCTGTACATGTCATGGACCATCATGGCTGAGCAAATGCTCCAACCCTACTGCCACCAGCAGCATAAGATGAGTAAACAGAAGGGCAGGGGCCGGCGGCAAGCAGGGGTAAAATAAATTAAAGATTGAAAAGGCTGGGACTCTTCCACTGGAAAGGAGAAGGCTGAGGATAGGATCGAGGTCTGTAAAATGCTGACGGGTGTGAACGAAGGGAACAGGGGCCTCGTGTTCACCACCTCTCAGAACCAGGGGGCACACACTGAAATGAGCAGGTGATGGGTGTAAAACTAGCAAGAGACGGGACTTTTTGATGCAACGTGCAGTGGTTGTGTGTAGTTGTTTGCCCCAGGAGGGGTGGGGGCAGAGAGCAGAGCCAGGGGCAGCAAGGGGCTGGACACATGGCTGGAGGATGGATCTGCTCGTGGCTGTGGCACTGAACAGGTGGAGTCGTTTCCTCTGGCATGTCTCACCCAGTGCTGGGGGGCGTCAGGGAGGGTGTTGAAGAGGGGCTGGAGCACGTTCAGTGCTCTCCCTCTGCAGCACCCACCCCTGCCGCTGTTGGCAACAGGATACAGGGAGAGGGACCATTGGTCTGACCCAGTCTGTCCTGTGCTGCTGCTCACCCGTCTGCTCCAGGACAGAAACCTTCACAGTGCTCTTTTGCTTCCAGAAGTCCCGGATTCCCTGAACCGCTTCGGCCACTCGGCGCTTCTCCCGCCGCTCCTGGAAATCTAGGGGTGATCACAGACATCATAGAGAGGTCGAGGTTGGAAGAGACCTGCAGGGTCACATCTACTCCAAGCCCTGCCTGAGCCAGGATCAGCCCTGTCCAAACCAGCCCAGACAAACCATCATCTAAGGCTACCATGAAACCAGACACAGCACCAGACATCACACCCAAACCTGCCACAGGGAAAGCAGGGGGGCTGTGGTGGCCAATGTCCTGCTGCTGTACCGGCTCTTAAAATAAGATCAAGAAATCCCAGGCAGAGGCCGTGCCCCCACTACTGAGGAAGATGAACCCCTTCTCGAGCCTTGGGAAACCCTGGTCAGGAGAGTGCCTACAGATTCGGGTCAGGAGCATCAGGCAGAGTCACAGAGCAAAGGTGCTACAACGAGGGTCCTGAGGTGAACAGCAACCCCCGGATTTCCACCTGGACCCTGGATGCAGCTTGCTGTGAGCCCCCAATTGGGGTGTACGGTGCCCAGAGTGGCAGGGCCCTGCCTGCAGCTTGATGGGTCCCAAGGTGATGCCCCTTGCACTTGAATAACCCTGCAGGGACAAGGGCTGGGATAACTGGTAAGGAATCTGCCTGAGTGTGGTGATGGTGGCAGGCTAATTAGCTCTGTGGAGAGGCTGGAGGTAATTAGGCAGGGCAGAGCATTATGTGAATGTGCCAATGCTTCCACTTTAGGAGGAAGCCCCAGCAGCTGACGCTTCCCAAGCCACATCCTGCTCCTGTGCCCACAGCCACGAGCCAATGGGACGTTTGGCAGTTTGCCCAAAGAGGATGAATTCTTCCCAGTTAGGACAAATGTCCTGCGTCAGGGGCTCTGCTGGGGCTTAAGCCCCACTCAGTGTAGGACAGTCCTGGGAACTTTGCTGAGCTCGATCTCTTTACCGTGGGCCTGGCTCAGGGGTGGGGGAGCTCTTCCCCTTCTCTTCAGCCCTTGCCCTAGCAGACCTGAGTGCAGCGCTTGCCTCTGGTACTCACGGTATTGCTCCTGGAGCACAGCGCAGGGCGAGATGATCTCCTCCCACAGGCCCCGTAATGGCTGAATTTCACCCACCAGCTGCTGGCCTGGAAAGGATGGAAAGGCTTCACAGGAGGCAGCCCCATGGTGTGAGCCCGAGCAGGTCACACGAGGTGATGCCCAAAGCAGGACAGGACGTGTGTGACAGATGGTGTTCCTGGCCCTGCCATCTGACCCCACCGTGCCTCCCAGTAGGGCTGGGAGCAGCCTCTCTTATCCAACCCACTGAACAGTTGGAAGGTGGGGTTGGACAAGCATCACCTGCCCTTCCTCAGCCTCTGGTAGTGGCCACTTCCTCCCAGAGTGGAAAGGAGACCCAAAGGAGACACATGATGCTCCAAAGCTGGCTCAACACTTGTTCCAGCTAATCAGTGGGTCGAAGAACAGGGCTCACGCCAAATCCCTGCCTCCTGTACATGTCATGGACCAACATGGCTGAGCAAATGCTCCAACCCTACTGTCACCAGCAGCATAAGATGAGTAAACAGAAGGGCAGGGGCCGGCGGCAGGCAAGGGGTAAAACAAATTGAAGACTGAAAAGGCCAGGACACTTCAACTGGAAAGGAGAAGGCTGAGGTGGGATAGGATCGAGGTCTACAAAATGTTGACGGGCGTGAACGAAGGGAAGAGGGGCCTGTTGTTCACCAGCTCTCAGAACCGGGGGCACACTGAAATGAGCAGGTGATGGGTGTAAAACTAGCAAGAGACAGCACTTTTTGATGCAACGTGCAGTGGTTGTGTGTAGTTGTTTGCCCCAGGAGGGGTGGGGGCAGGGAGCAGAGCCAGGGGCAGCAAGGGGCTGGACACATGGCTGGAGGATGGATCTGCTCGTGGCTGTGGCACAGAATGGGTGGAGACATTTCCTCTGGCATGTCTCACCCAGTGCTGGGGGGCGTCAGGGAGGGTGTTGAAGAGGGGATGGAGCATGTTCAGTGCTCTCCCTCTGCAGCATCCTCCCCTGCCGCTGTTGGCAACAGGATACAGGAAGAGGGACCATTGGTCTGACCCAGTCTGTCCTGTGCTGCTGCTCACCCGTCTGCTCCAGGACAGACACGTTCACAGTGCTGTTTTCCTTCCAGAAGTCTCGGATTCTCTGAACCGCTTCGGCCACTCGGTGCTTCTCCTGCTGCTCCTGGAAATCTAGGGAGGACGTCAGGGCAGGCTCGGTTAGGTAGAGGGAAAGGGTTCTCATTTGTGCAGGGGAGAATGAAGAGCCCGTGCCTGCCTAGTGAGAGCACCGGTGAAGAGGGGCCTGTTGTTCACCAACTCCCAGAACTGGGGGCACAGTGACATGAGCAGGTGATGGGTGTAAAACTAGCAAGAGACAGGACTTTTTGATGCAACGTGCAGTGGTTGTGTGTAGTTGTTTGCCCCAGGAGGGGTGGGGGCAGAGAGCAGAGCCAGGGGCAGCAAGGGGCTGGACACATGGCTGGAGGATGGATCTGCTCGTGGCTGTGGCACAGAATGGGTGGAGACGTTTCCTCTGGCATGTCTCACCCAGTGCTGGGGGGCATCAGGGAGGGTGTTGAAGAGGGGATGGAGCATGTTCAGTGCTCTCCCTCTGCAGCACCCACCCCTGCTGCTGTTTGCAACAGGATACAGGGAGAGGGACCATCGGTCTGACCCAGTCTGTCCCGTGCTGCTGCTCACCCGTCTGCTCCGGGACAGACATGTTCACAGTGCTGTTTTCCTTCCAGAAGTCTCGGAGTTCCTGAACTGCTTTGGCCACTCGGCGCTTCTCCTGCCGCTCCTGGAAATCTAGGGAGGACGTCAGAGCAGGCTAAGTTAGGGAGAGGGGAAGGGTTGTCGTTTGTCCAGAGGAGAACGAAGAGCCCTTGCCTGCCTAATGAGAGCACTGGTGAGGCTGTGTATGGCGATGGGCTTTAGAGCCAGTGCTGCTGCAGTTTTGTTTATGCACGAGTCAGTTGAACTAGCTTAGAGACTGGGAAGACCGTTTCCTCCTGGATCCCCATTAATTGGTTGCCAGGGGCCCCACAACAACTCACCTACAACCCACACAGTCCAGGACCATCTACTACAGCTACGTGCTCACAGAGCCAGTGCATCCGTACAGCTTCACCCATTGTCAGCTACTTCTACAGGGTGCTGCAGGGCCGACTTCTTCAGGGACAGGGGGACATGGAACAGTTTATGTCCCGAATACAAAGAAGCAGAGACTTTGAAGACATCTCTGTTTCTCTGGGCCACATGGCAGCTTTGCAAAAGAATGAGTTCCTCTTACTAAGGACACTAATCCCATCCCACAGACTCAGCCGTACATGTGTTGCATACCATGGCTCCACGTATGAGTGCAAAGGATTGGGTGCATGTAGTGGGCCAGTAGGGGACGCTCCTGCACTGAGCCATTCACCACACTGCGCCCAAATACCTACCGAGTGCCTCCCCCAGGGCACCTCACATCTGGCCACCCCACTTCCTGGAGCACATCTGCAAGCCTGGGGTAACCGCTGCCGCCACCCAGGGGCCTGATCTTTATTTGGGCCCTGTGCCCTCTGGGCTACACAGGCCTTGTAGACCTCGAGGGTGCTTGACCCACTGCGAGAACTTGGGGTGCTTCCTTAAGCCTGAAGCACAGACAGGCTGGGACAGCATTCCTCCACAGTGAGGACCTCAGCTTTGACTGCACGGCTAGACTAGGATGCTGGGAGCACAGAATGAGCAGAAGCCTTTTTCTATCCTCTGTGTCTTTCTCCTCTGAACCAGGCATCTCCTACTGAGAACATTTCCATCTACAGTATTTATGGAGCCCACAAAGGCATCACCAAACACCGCAGCGATCACGTCTGTTCAGGACGGGGGGAAGTGTTGAGTTATGGAGGAGACTGGAGGAGATGTAGCAAGGTGAGATGCCCAGCGATTATGACCAGAAAAGACCCACTGAATGCACCTCATGTAACAAGGGGCTGGGCAGTGGTAATTATGGGGTTTCCTGGGGGTTGATTGCTCCAGCTTGTGCCCAGTTGCTCATTTTATATATCTAGGTTTTCTGCATTTACTGACATCCAGTGAATTCATTTTGTGTCACAAAGGTTCACATGAAAGGTGTGTTTGTGATTGGTGCTAGGCTTACACATGGCCGTGACTCCACCAAGAGAAGCCACGAGGAGGAGGCTCAGCAGCAGGAGGAGAGTGTAGAGGACACGGGATCTCTTTGGAGAGGACTCAGGAAGGTTTCCTGGAAGAAGAAGAAGAAACATCTCCAGGTAGAGTCACACGATCAGTGTCCCCAGCACAGTCTCCAGTTGTGGTTCCTGGCCACACTGCTGGAATGAGTCAGGCCCTTGGAAGCGAGCACACACGCATACCACACACCTACACCTGCCCCTGCTTTGCCTCCAGCAGGGGACTGAAAGGTCTCCTGGGTGCTCCTGCAGGAGCCTCGCAGGCTGTGTTGTTCCCTTCTAGCGCCGGAGCTGCAGCCCGCCTAGGGAGCTGCTGGCCCGTGCTCTCCTTCTCCAACTCTCCCCCCGCCCGTGTTCTGGCGGGGCTTTTAAACTTACCTGTGGAGGCCGGTACAGCCGCTGGGATTGTTCCAGCTGTTTCCCACGGCAGAAACATCTGATTAAACAACCGGCATAATGCTAGTTCATGCAACTGCGGCTGTGGCCGCGGCTCCTGCTCCAGCTGCCTTGCAGGAGATGAGTTACCCTCGCCGGAGGTCTGCTCCCGGGGTATGGGGCCCGTGGGGTCTACTCTCTCCCCTTCGGGAGCCTGTGGTGGCACCTTGCCACCATAGAAAATAATCAAAGAACACATTTGTGCAGGCCCAGCAGGGGAAACGATGCTGAGGGGAAACCAGCACGGGTTTGTCACAGGTAGATCTTGCCTGACAAACCTTGTAGCCTTCTATGACCAGGTCACGCACTGCCTGGACATGGGAGCCGAGGCTGATGTCATCTTCCTGGACTTTAGGGAGGCCTTTGAAACAGTTTCGCACCCTATCCTCATTGGGAAGCTAGCAGAGTGCACGACTACACGGTCGGGTGGGTGGCCAACTGGCTTAGGGACCGCACCCAGAGAGTGGTGGTGGATGGTTCCTTCTCGGCCTGGCGGGAGGTGGGCAGTGGGGTCCCTCAGGGTTCGGTCCTGGACAGATATTATTCAATATCTTCATCAGCGATTTGGACGAGGGCGTGGAGAGCACCCTCTCCAAGGTCACTGATGATACCAAGTTATGGGGCAAAGGTAGTACAGCAGAGGGCAGGGAGCAGATTCAGGCTGACCTGGACAGGTTGGATCAATGGGCAGAGAGAAATAGGATGCCATTTAATAAAGATAAATGTAAGGTACTCCACCTGGGAAGGAGGAACCCCCCGCACACCGACAGGTTGGGGAGTGTCCTTCTCAGCAGCTTGGAGGCAGAGACGGATCTTGGAGTCATAATTGACTCCAAGAGGAACATGAGCTGGCAGTGTAACGAGGCCATCAACAAAGCCAATCGCACCTTGTCGTGCATTAGCAGGTGCACGAGTAATAGATCAAGGGAGGTGATGCTCCCCCTCTATGCGACACTGGTCAGACCGCAGTTGGAGTAGCGTGTCCAGTTCTGGGCCCCGCACTTCAAGAGGGACGCGGGGAATCTGGAGAGGGTCCAGAGGAGGCCACTCGCATGATCGTTGGCCTTTGTGATAGACCCTATGGGGAGAGGTTGATAGAGCTGAATCTCTTCAGCCTTCACAAGAGACGGCTGAGGGGAGATCTTGTGGCCACCTATAGATTTATTAGGGGAGGTCAATGGTTAATAGGGGAAGCGCTGTTTAATAAGGCGCCCCAGGAAGTGACTAGGAATAATGGGTGTAAAGTAGTTGAGGGTGGATTTAGGTTAGATATTAGGAAGAAATTTGTCATAGTAAGGGTGGCCAGGATCTGGAATGGGCTTCCAAGAGAGGTGGTGCTATCACCTAGCTTGGTGGTCTTCAAGAGGAGGCTAAATAGTCACCTGGCTGGGGTCATCTGACCTCGGTCCTCTTTCCTGCCAGGGGCAGGGGGTTGAACATGATGATTCATTGTGGTCCCTTCCGACTCGACAATCTATGAATCTCTTCCCCAGACGGTGCCTAGCACCAGATGGAGATCATTCTCAGAAGCAAAACTGTTTCCTGTTTGGTGGTTTGGCAGGGAGGGTGAAGTGCCCCGGCGCTGAGCAGACACAAGCCTACAGAGCTAACCCATGGGAAACAGTGAGCACAAGGCTCGCCCTTAATGCCCCCTCCCAGGACCCCGCTGGAAACGCACATGGGGAGGGACCGTGGCACTCCTGGGACCGGGTCTGCCAGGATGAATGGCAGTACTCGGTGCTGGACGCCTCCCTTTGCTGTCCTAGCACCATCTGCAGCCTGCAACATTTGGTTTTTAGCATGATTTGCAACCGGCAGCAAAAGGCTAAAGGAGTCGGGCACAGTAAGCCCCCCCCCGGCCCCAGTCTGAGAGCGCCTTTTTGTTCTTAACCTGATTTGTGCTCCCCACCATCCCATGGGAGACCAGGCGAGGGACTGACTGCGCACTGCCTGGGTGCCGCACGGCTCATGTGCGTTGCACAGTGGCGTAGTGCCCTGTCCCCGAGACGCTGCTGCTCACAAGCAAGAAGCCTTTAGGAAGAAGAAGCCACGAAGAGAACAGGAGTCTTACCCTTGTCGCCAGACTGGCGAGGAGCGTCTGACATGATCATGTTCTCATACACAGGCTCTTCTGCTGCTGCTTTCATCGTGGACGAAGAACCCAGCCGCCATCTCCTCCCAACTGCTCGGTGAGAGTATCCTTCACGCACAAAAATGTAGGAACTGAGCACTGCAAACGAGAAGTGACCACTGCATATCCTCTGACCAAGTGAAACGAAAGGCTTCTGACCACCAAGTAAAAAGTGCTTCCACCAAGTGAGACAGAGAAAACAAGCCCCGCACCACACCCAGCTGCAGGCCCCTGGCAGCACCAACATTAAGTGTTATCCACACTCACTGCCTGTGACAGGAGCAGGGCGGAGGTGTTATTGCCTCACAGGGTCAGGGGGCTGGGGCAGCTGCAGGCAATGCTCAGCTCAGGCTGTGTCGCCAGGGGAAGGGATGTGGGGTCTGGTTGCGAGTGGCCCAGGCTGGATGGAGATCAGGGGTTTCTGTGCCCAGCCCCAGGAGAGGAAGGCCAGGCTGAGCCTGGAGGGGAGAGGCCATGGGAAAGGGAGAGAGGGCAGCCCAGGCCATGGGGCAGAGATGCCCGATGACCCGGCTCCCCCCTTGCTGCAGCCCCGCACGGCTGGCGCCCCGCAGGGCAGGGAGTCTGAGCCGGGGAAGGGCACAGGAACCAGGACGGACCCGGGGCAGGACACGGCCGAGGCAGCGCCATGGGCAGATCTGGACTTGGGCACTGGGGCTGGTGCTAGGTGCTGCGGATGGATGTTCTCCACCCCAGGGCAGGGCAGTGTCTCGGTGTCCACTTCATATAGCCCTCGCCTCCATGCAGGAAGCCGAGGTGACCTTCCCGGGTCCTGCTGGGATGGAGACCAGACTAGATCGTCATCTCCTCCTGGTGCTGTGTCCCTCGTCTGCACGTGCTGGTTACTGGGGACTGTGAGACTGCCCGGGGGCTCAGGATCGAAGGGCTACTGAAAGTCAGGCTGGAAGGGCCCTCACACAGTCGTCTAGTTCAGCCCCAGCTCCAGGCAGGACCAGCCCTCACTACACCACCCCAGCCACGTCTGTGCGACCTGCTCCTGGGACCTGCCAGGGATGGATCCTCCCCACGTCTCTCGGGGCCTGTTCCCGTGCTCGGCCCCGCTCGGCGTCACGGTGTTCCTGCTCCGCTCCAGCCTCCGCTTGCCCTGCTGCAGCTCGGGAACCATTGCTCCCATCTGGTCCCCTGTGTCACTGTGCCACTGTGGGCAGTGGGGTCCTGCAGGGTTCGGTTCTCAGACCGATATTATTCACTATCTTCATCAGCGATTTGGACAAGGGCGTGGAGAGCACCCTCTCCAAGTTCGCTGATGACACCAAGTTATGAGGCAAAGCTAGTACACCGGAGGGCAGGGAACAGATTCAGGCTGACCTGGACAGGTTGGATCAATGGGCAGAGAGAAATAGGATGCCATTTAATAAAGATAAATGTAAGGTACTCCACCTGGGAAGGAGGAACCCCCAGCACACCTATAGGTTAGGAAGTGTCCTTCTCAGCAGCTCGGAGGCAGAGACGGATCTTGGAGTCATAACTGACTCCAAGAGGAACGTGAGCCGGCAGTGTAACGAGGCCATCAACAAGGCCAATCGCACCTTGCCGTGCATTAGCAGGTGCATGACTAACAGATCAAAGGAGGTGATGCTCCCCCTCTATGCGGCACTGGTCAGGCCGCAGTTGGAGTAGTGTGTCCAGTTTTGGGCATTGCACTTCAAGAGGGATGTGGGGAATCTCGAGGGTCCAGAGGAGGCCGCTCGCATGTTTAATGGCCTTTGTGATAGACTCTACAGGGGGAGGTTGGGAGAGCTGAATCTCTTTAGCTTTCACAAGAGACGGCTGAGGGGAGATCTTGTGGCCACCTATAAATTTATTAGGGGAGGTCAACGGGGAATAGATGATGCGCTGTTTACCAGGGCACCCCAGGGAGTGACTACAGGTAATGGGTGTAAACTAGTTGAGGGTGGATTTAGGTTAGATATTAGGAAGACATTTTTCACAGTAAGGGTGGCCGGGATCTGGAATGGGCTTCCAAGAGAGATGGTGCTATCACCTAGCTTGGAGGTCTTCAAGAGGAGGCTAGATAGTCACCTGGCTGGGGTCATCTGACCTCGGTCCTCTTTCCTGCCAGGGGCAGGGGGTCGGACACGATGATCCATTGTTGTCCCTTCCGACTCTACAATCGATGAATCTATGAATCTATTAATCTCTTCCCCAGACGGGTGCATGGGGCCAGATACAGGTCACTCTCACAAGCAAAACTGTTTCCTGTTTGGTGGTTTGGCAGGGAGGGTGAAGTGCCCAGGAGCTGAGCAGACACAAGCCTACAGAGCTAACCCATGGGAAACAGTGAGCACAAGGCTCGGCCTTCATGTCCCCTCCCAGGACCCCACTGGAAACATGCATGTGGAGGGACTGTGGCACTCCTGGGACCGGGTCTGCCAGGATGAATGGAAGTACGCAGTGCTGGACGCCTCCCTTTGCGGTCCTAGCACCATCTGCAGCCTGCAACATTTGGTTTCTAGCATCATTTGCAACCGGCAGCAGAAGACTAAAGGGATCGGGCACAGTAAGTGTGCTCACCCAGCTCCAGTCTGTGGGAGCCTTTTTGCTCTTAATCTGATTTGTGCTCCCCACCATCCCATGGGAGACCGGGCGAGGGTCTGACTGCGCACTGCCTGGGTGCCGCACGGCTCCCGTGTGTTGCACAGCGGCGTAGTGCCCTGTCCCCGAGACACTGCTGCTCACAAGCAAGAAGCCTTTAGGAAGAAGAAGCCTCGAAGAGAACAGGAGAGTCTTACCCATCTCGCCAGACTGGCGAGGAGCATCTGACATGATCATGGTCTCATACACAGGCTCTTCTGCTGCTGCTTTCATCGTGCACGGAGAACCCAGCCGCCGTCTCCTCCCAACTGCTCGGTGAGAGTATCCTTCGTGCACAAAAATGTAGGGACTGAGCACTGCAAATCCTCTGACCAAGTGAAACCAAAGGCTTCTGACCACCAAGAAAAAAGTGCTACATCCGTCAAGTGAGATCTGAGCAAGTCACACACCACATCCAGCTGCACTCCCCGACAGCACCAACATTACATGTTAACCACACTCGCTGCCTGTGACACGAGTCGGGTGGAGGTGTTATAGCCTCACAGGGTGCCGGTTCCCTTCAGGGGGCTGGGGCAGCTGCAGGCAATGCTCAGCTCAGCCTGTGTCGCCAGGGGAAGGGATGTGGGGTCTGGTTGCAAGTGACCCAGGCTGGATGGAGATCAGGGGTTTCTGTGCCCAGTCCCAGGACAGGAAGGGCAGGCTGAGCCTGGAGGGGAGAGGCCGTGCAAAAGGGAGAGAGAGCAGCCCAGGCCATGGGGCAGACAGCCCCGATGCCCAGGCTCCCCCCTTGCTGCAGCCCCGCACGGCTGGAGCCCCGCAGGGCAGGGAGTCTGTGCCGGGGAAGGGCACAGGAACCAGGACGGACCCGGGGCAGGGCACGGCCGAGGCAGCATCGTGGGCAGAGCTGGACTTGGGCACTGGGGCCGGTGCTAGGTGCTGCGGATGGATGTTCTCCACCCCGGGGCAGGGCAGTGTCTCGATGTCCCCTTCATATAGTAATGGGAAGGCCTCGCTGTGATTGGGGTCTGCAAGGCTGAATTTTCCCCTCAGACATGTTACCCACAGGGGCTTCCCCTTCCAGCTTCCACGCCCAGGCAAGAAATCCAGAAAGCCTCACAAACCACAACCTGTCATGCCGTGGCACCCCACGTCTCGCTTGAACGAGAGGTCACAGCTCTGCCAGCAGCCCTGACCTCCATGCTGGAAGCCGAGGTGGCCTTCCCCGGCCCTGCTGGGCCGCAGACTGGACTAGATCATCACCTCCTCCTGGCGCTCTGCCCCTTCGTCTGCACATGCTGGTTACTGGGGTCTGTGAGACTGCCCGGGGGCTCAGGATCGAAGGGCTATTGGAAGTCAGGCTGGAAGGGCCCTCACACGGTCGTCTAGTCTGGGACCTGCCAGGGATGGATCCTCCCCACGTCTCTCGGGGCCTGTTCCCGTGCTCAGCCCCGCTCGGCGTCACGGCGTTCCTGCTCCGCTCCAGCCTCCGCTCGCCCTGCTGCAGCTCGGGACCATTGCTCCCGTCCGGTCCCCTGTGCCCACAGAGAACAGCCCGTCTCCAGCCTCTCTGCATCGCCCTGCAGGGATCTGCAGACTATAATCAAATCCCCACTCAGTTTTCTTCTCTCCAGACTCAAAGCCCAGCTCTTCCAGCCCACCGTCTAAACACCACCTGCTTCACCTCCCCGCTCCAGGCTACCATCTGTTCTGCTGCACTTCATACCCACGGTTGCACGCCCGACCGTCTGGGAACCGCTGTGATGGGAGCATGAAGATTTCCAGGGTCTCTCCCAGATCCATTCGAATGGGCTCTGTCAGGCGTGAATGGCGCGGGCCGGCCAGGGCGGACGTGCCTTTGTGTCGGGAGTGCGGTTGGCCCCAGGATTCGGCCCAAACGCGCATGAGTCAGGGGAGACGCGGGCGCATGCGAGCGGCGCTGGCTGCAGCGGTGTGCTCGGTGCAGGCGGGTGCTGCGCGCTGCCTGCGGGCAGGGAAGGCCATGGCTGCAGCACTTGCAGGTCGGCCTTGGGCAGCGTGGCTGGTCCCTGGTGCAGTGCCAGGGCGGTGCGGGGTCGGGCACCCTCTTCTCCGTGCCCTGAGCCTCCGTGCAGGAAAGACGACAGAAACCAACTCTCTGTCCCCCGCTGTGCTCCCCCCATCCCTGGCTCTGGTGGCGGAGGAAGCTCAAAGTATTTCTGTTTGGCCTTTCCTTTCAGCTGTGGAGGGGGCACACTGGCGACGGGACCGGGAGCCCGAGTCTCCTCCGCACAGGGCAGAGCTGGGAGCCAGAGGAGGGCTGGAGGGAGGGAAACTGAGGCAGAGGAGGCAGCAGAGCTGGACCTGAGGGAAAAATCACCTCCCATGGACCAAAGAGGCGCACGGCAGGGGAGAGAAGGGAGGCACAAATAACCGTGTCCGACTTTGGACCGGCACTGGGAAGAAAAGCCGACAGCCTGAGGGGAGTTTGGGGGTTTGTCTGTCTGTGCACACACCCACAGGGGTGCCGCCTCAGCGGTGCTCCCGTGTTCAAAACGGCTGCCCTCCCCTCGCAGGCACGGCGCGATGGCTGCCGGCGGCCGTGGCACCGGTGTGCAGCCCCGGTTGAGGATGGGGGCGACCCCGCTTGTGGGGCCGGTGCCGTTCCTGAAGGCCCAGGACGGCCGACCCGCAGCCTGCAGGGCTGGAAATCAGCACCAGGCGCCTGCGGGACGGGGTCAGCCACGAGAGGAGGCAGCTGGGCTCGGCCTCGGCCTCCCGCCGGGTTCGGCTCTGGCGGGTTTCCCGTGGTGCCACCTGGGCTGTGCTGCGCTCACGCTGCCAGGTCACAGCCACAGAGACCAGCCGCCGCCCAGCTCCGGTCAGGACCTCCTCGGCAGATTTATGCCCAGTTCGTCCCAAATCAGTCTTCCTTTGTGTGGCTCCCTACTTGTGTGGCTCCCCACGGTGCGGGGTGGTGTGCGGTGCGGTGAGGGCAGAGGGAGCGGGGTGCAGGATGCACAAATCAAACCCCAAGTGTGGGCAGAGACCAAGTGCAAGGGTGGTGTTGGGAGGGTGAATAAAGTTTTTACAAGGAAAGGGCCTTTGCTTTGGGGGGAACAAAGAGGGGGAGCTGGGCTTGAGCAGTTCCCAATTGCCGTCTTTCAAATGGAAAACCTTCCCCCACCCCGCCTACCCTGGGCGCAGTATTGCTGCTTTTGCCGGGGGTGGGGGTGTTGGATTGGGTGCTCAGTTTTTGGGGTGCATTTTTCCTGGCAAAGCTACCCAAAGGGGTGCCTGCCCCTCACAAGTCTGGCTTGCCGGGATCCCTGGGAGCTGGCATGGGGGTACCCCAGGCATTGCACCTCCCATCCCCCCAATCCCGCAAGCACCTTGCAAAGCCACCCAAAGGGGCTGCCCCCGACAAGTCTTTTGGTGCCGTTTTTGTGCACTATTGCAGTGCTCTTTTTGGACAGAGTTTTGGCGCTCTTTTCCAGCCTGGCACCAGCATGTGTGGAGTAATGTTTACACCGAAACAAGGCGGGCAGGGGGCTTTTTCTGCCCCGCTCAAGGCCTATAAACCGTGGGAGCAGTTGTCGGGGTGCACGTACACTGTATTGATGAGAGCGGCTTGATGCGGATGGGAGCGGACGCACCCCAGAGGCAGAAGGACTCAACCCAGCGGAGAGAGCTGCCCCGGGGCACGGGAAGGAGGATGCAGCGTTTGAGAAGGGGGCACGCTGGAGTCGGGTGCAGTGCAGCGGTCGAGTGCAGGACGAGGGCTGCTTTGGGATGTGGAGTTGCAAGAGGACATGCAGTTCTGGGCACCGCACTTGAACGAGGACAGGGACGAGCTTGAGAGAGTCGAGAGAAAAGCCACCCAAAGGATCAGCGTCTTACACGGCAAGCCATACGAGGAAAGGCTGAGGGACCTGGGACTCTTCAGCTGGAGGAAAGGAAGGCCGAGCGGGCACCTGGTAGCAGCTTACCGCTACACTAGCGGGGTACATCCAGGCAACTGTTCACCAGGGCACCCGAGGGGAAAGCCAGGACAATGGCCACTAACACCTGGAAGACTGATTCAGGCTCAACATCAGGAAAACTCCTTCACAGGCACGGTGTCCCTACAACCTGTGAGTCTTCATCGCTGTCCTGGAAGATGACACAGAGTGAATCCTCAGCACGCTGGGCGATGACACCAAGATGGGGGTGGGGGGAGTAGGAGATATGCTGAAGCGTAGGGCTAGGAGTCAGAGTGAACTAGAAAAACTGGAGGATCGGGCAGCCCTGAGCCTGACCCGGTTGCTCCTGAGCTAAGTGCAGGATGATTTTGCCCTTGTTGAACCTTGAGATGCCTTTTGGCCCAGTCACCACTCTGCACTGTGGTGAAAAGGCAAGCACTGCTGGGATTTGAACGCAGGACCCCCTGTTTACAAGACAGGTGCTTTAACCAGCTAAGCCACAGTGCCCACACTGAAGGGTTTCCCCTCCCCCCCACTCCGGGGCAGGGCACTGCCTTGCGTTGCAAACGGAGAGAGCAGCGTTTCTCAAAGGCTTGGCGGTGGGCGCAGGCAGGTGGGGGTCGAGGCACGGTCTTCACCGCCGTGACCGGGACCCAGGGCCCGGGGCTCACATCCCTGTCTCCCGCCCCAGGGAGCCAACGTGACCGTCAGTCCGACCTGCAGCTGCACCCCCGCTCCCGCCAGGTCCCCGCTGTCTGCTCTGCCGCCGGCAGGTCTGTCCCCACCGGCCCCGGCACAAGACACGCGGCCCCGGTCCATGCGCCAAAGCCGGGGCAGCGTTTGCAGGAGTCCGCGCAGGCTCCCGCTGCTGCCACCGTGTCTGGCATCAGTCCGGGGGGCACGGTCCCGTGACGTGTGGAGGACCACGCACTGGCTCCAGCTTCACAGGAGCGTGTCGTCATCATCACACAAGTGTCGGTCTGTGAAACCTGGGTCCCAGACAAGTGCGGGGCACAAAGCGAGTGGACTGCAGCGACCCACGGCTTTGCAGAGACAGCTGCGTGGAGCGGGGAAAGGGCCGTTTGCCGCTGCCCTGCCTCCGGCCAGCCCAGCGGGGGCCGCGTCCGAGCCCTGCGCCAGCGACGGCGGTTCGAGTCCCGTGCGGAGGCTGCACGCAGCTCGGGGTGGTCGGACGTGTGTGGAGGGCGGTGCTCGCCCGGCCGTTCGGCTCGGCGCGGTGCGGTGCGGTGCGGTGCGGTGCGGTGCGGCGCGGAGCGGGGAGCCCTCCCGAGCCTCCAGGCCCGGCGGGAAGAGAAGCGCTCGCAGTGTCGGCAGCGTGCCCCCGCGAGGAAGAGCGCAGCCGGCTGCGGGGAGGCGCTGGGGAGCGGCGGACACAGCAGTGTCTTCACATGGTCACCGGTCCGTGTGGGAGCAGGCAGGCAGTGCGCACTGCTCCACGCGTCCTCGGCGGGGTTCAGACACGCGGGGAAGGCCGGGCCCGGCGGGGGGGCTAGGAGTCGCCGTGCCTGCAGCGCGCGGGGAAGTGCCGCAGTTGGCACCACGGACCCCCCCCCCCCACCCCAGCCCACACACACACACACACACACACACACACACACACACGTGCCCGTGCCTGCGCACGCACCCGCCACCCGTGTCCGCGCTTGTGGGCGGTTCGTGTCGGAGGGAGCCTCCCCCGCCGCTGCACCATGCTCTGCCACGGCCGGCCGGGGTGTGTGGTGGGGCGAGCGCGGGCGGGGACGCGGAGCTGGAGCAGGGCTGACACTCGTGCGGGGCGCTGTGGGGGGACGTGTCCTGCCCCTGCACAGCGGACACGCGGGGAGCCCCGCACGGTCCCGCCCGGCAGCAAGGGGGTTAACGCGCCAGGGGGGAGGACTGGCAGGCAGAAGGGGCAGGGCAGGCCTCCGAAGCAGGAGGAGAGCTCGGAGGTGAGCAGGGCACCCGGTTCACTTGTGGTGGGGAGTACAGGTGGGGTAGAGCGCAGGACGAGCCGGGGGTGCTGTAAGGAATTTGGGGAGCAGAGAGACCTGTAGAGCATGAAGGCTGCATTGACGGAGGCTGCAAACACCCCAAGCTGCATTAGCAGGAGCTCCCTCCCGAGTGCAGATACCAGGGGTGCTGGCGCGGGCAGGCCGGGTTATAGCGCGTGGAGCCGGGGCTCCCTGCCTCTAGACGTGCTGCCCAGGCTGCCCCAAAGGACCGAGCAAATAGATCGTGATGAGCTGGGCTAAAGGCAGCACATGAACTCCTGTATCCGCGGCTGCATCCACGTCACATGTCAGCTGAAGACTGGGGAGTTGTGTCTCCTTACCTGTCATGGCTAACATTGCAATTCATGGTAGTACCAGTGATTGCAGGCTGGGCTGTGGGGCCGGGAGCAGCTGGACAGGAGACACTGATGGTGCAACGCTTGTGCCTGCAGCTCCGGGAGGTGTTTGAGGACGTGGCTGTGTATTTCACGCGAAAGGAGTGGGAGCTGCTGGACGATGAAGACAAGGTGCTTTACCAGGAGCAGATGCTGAAGAATCACCAAGCCCTCGTTTCCCTGGGTAAAACTCTGGGTCTTGCTTCCCCCGGAGATATGTGAACGGTTTTGTAGTCACCTCCCTGTTCCAACAGTCTCATCCTCATGAACTCTTGGCTGGAGGTCTAAATCCCCTTCCTCCCCACTGCCCTGTCAGTGATCAGGTCTCCCTCACATTTCAGACTGAGATCTCCTCCTTCATTTGCTCCAGCCGCCTGCACTTGTGCCTTCCCCGTTCTTGGGACTCCTGGTTCTTCATATGCAGCAGTTTCTTGGCAGCATGATCTCCCTTTACTGTCTCAGCATGTTCACACCATCTCCAGGTCATTGTGCACGAATGCACTAAGAGCTGTTCCCTGGGGGAAGATTCTGATTTCCTCCCTGTCTGGCCTAGCGTGTTCTCTCCAGACACAGCAGAAGTTAATAGAAAGTCCTATCAGCCTCTGCTGCTACAACGGGAAGAGGCATTTCCTTAACTACTCCTCTAGCGACATGTGTACACGAGATGTAAGCCAGGTTTGTCTGCCAAGGGGTCGCTGGAAGCTCTCGTCCACATCCCTTCCTAACATCTTCATCTCTGTAGGTCAGAGATTCTCAAGCTCCCTCTGCCCCTCTCAGAAGTTTTCTTGTGCTCTTCCTCCCTCGTGTGGATAAGTTGGTGTCGAGCCCGGCAGGAGGAGTGAGTGAAGCTCTTCCCACACTCTGAGCATTCATATGGCTTCTCCCCTGTGTGGATCAGCTGGTGCTGAGCTAGGTTGAAGGAGTAAGTGAAGCTCTTCCCACACTCTGAGCACTGATGTGGCTTCTCCCCTGTGTGGATACGCTGGTGCTGAGCCAGACTGGAGGAAAGTGTGAAGCTCTTCCCACACTCCAAGCACTGATGTCGCTTCTCCCCTGTGTGGATACGCTGGTGCTGAGCCAGGCTGTAGGACTGAGTGAAGCTCTTCCCACACTCTGAACACTGATGTAGCTTCTCCCTTGTGTGCATGCACCAGTGCCTTGCCAGGTTGGAGAGCTGCCTAAATCTTTTCCCACACTTGGTGCAGTGGTGCCACACACACTCGTGCTGGGACAGGTCTTGCAAGCAGATGAAGTTCTTCCTGCACTCAGTGCAGTGGTGTGTCTTCCTCCCTAGGTGGATGCACCGGTCCTGAGACAGGGAGAAAAAAATGGGTGAAGCTCTTGCCACTCGTGACACAGCTGTGCCTGATGCTTCCCCGTCTGCATATGTAGCTGCTTGACCAGGTCTATGAGGCACACAAAGCTCTTTCCCCATTTGGCAAAGCAGTAGGGTAGCTCCCGAGAATGCATCTGGCAGTGAGCAACCAGGGCAGAGGCAGGTGAAGCTCTTCCCACACTTGGTCCATACATGGGACTTCTCCCCAGTATACATTATCTTGTGAAGAGCCAGGACTGATAGCAGTGAGCTCTCACTTACCTCTGCGGCCCTCCCTACTGCCTTAGCCTGCATGCAATGCATCTTTCCAGTGGCTCTTTAGGTCTCTCAGCTCTTCCCTGCACCCAGGGAACCTGCACCACGAATTCGTCTCTGCACCCGGGGATCTTTCTAGGTTCTGCCCCTTCTCCACCCTCATGCCCAACTGGAGATGGTACCTGGTTCATGGCTACATTCTCCTTCTGCTTTTGGGACCTCCCCTGACTTTCGTGCCATGGCTTCTTCTCAGGTCTCAGGGAGTCCATGTCACCCAAACTCCCTGGGGAAACCTGTGCTGGCTCCAGGTCTGCAGACCCTTCCGCAGGAGGCTGCTCCTCAGCTCTGCTCAGTGGCCAGGCACCTCCTGCATGGGGAAGTGAAACTCCAGATTAGTCCCTACCCTGCTGGCAATGGACAGACAGTGCTAGGTTCAGGTTCCTTGGCATGGCTCCACAGCTGGTCTGCGTTCCTAGGTAGTCCAGTTGGCAGCTTCTTCTGGCTGCTACCAGCCAAGCCATAGTGGCAGGTGTAGGGCGTGCAGCCCTGGACCCATGCGCTCTACACCAGCTCCAGGCTCGCCTCTCCGGGCTGAGCAATGGCAATACAGGAGAGAAACTGCTGCTCAACGTGGGACAAAAGCAACCCCTCCTGCTGTCAGTATTTCCAGGTATAGCCGCCCAGAGCCCATGTGGGGCTGCCCTGAGTCTCCACCGTGTCACCGCCGTCTCCAACCTGCCCGGTGGGGCAGAGGTGGCAGTGCAGAGCAGACCCAGGACAGCCAGGGTGTACCGGCTCTGGGCTGTTGTGGGGTGGGGGCAGGGGCTGACTAGCTCTGTTGGGCACACGAAGGGGCTCCCACACGCACCCCACATATCCTCAAACCCTCCCACACAAACCCCACATCCACACCATCGCCCGCTACAATCATACACACCACAAAGGCCACACCTTCCCACAACCTTCTCTACAACCCTCAACACTCACAGCCACAAGCCCGTGGGAAGCCCCATTTACTGCTACATGCACACACCACACACACACCCCATAGCCCCCCACAAGTCCCATACCTACGCACACATCCCCACAAACCACCCATACCCACCTCCAGACACACCCTGTACCCACCCACATTTTGTAAGGGTGCACTGATAAGAGATTTTGTGGGCTGATACCGATAGTCACTTTTTAAGGAGGCATATCGGCCAATACCGATCCGATTTCATATACAGCTGCATTGAGCTGGTAAGTCTGTTGTGGTGGAAGGGGAGGGAAGTGGTGTGGGGGGGAGATCAACACCCCCCCAAAACACGTGGTGAGGGCAGGAATGGGGCTGAGGCACGCACTGCCTCCCCTGGGGCAGGGTGGGGGACAGAGCTGTGGCTTGTCTGGGGCATGGGGGGGAAGGGCAGCTCCCGCCACTGCGCGCACCTCAGGAGGGCATTGCGGGGGGCGGATCATGACCCCCTGGAATCACGGTCAGCACCCTGCAATGGCAGCACAGGGCAGGCCTGCGGCTTCCAGGTCCTGCACGCACTCTGGCTATGGAGCTGTACTGATAGTGTTGGGTGGGGGCGGGGAACAGCCACAACTCACCTGGTAGCAGGTCCTCCCATCTTGAGATTTCCCCAGGGTCCTCATCATCACAGACCCGGAGCTCCACCTGTTCCTGCTGGATGTTGCAGATTAAGTCAGGTGTGGGACCTCGATATCCTGTGTGGGCAGTGGTTAAAGAGCATTTGTGACTGCGTACGGGACACAGAATCCAACTGAGATTTGGGGAATGGATTCAGTGAACTCAAAGTGTCTACTAGGGCCTTGATGGACAAGGGAGGATGGGCATTTATGATGAAAGAGAGGGCACTGCAGAGAGAAGCCTTCAACAGATAACAGTCCGGGTGACCCAGGTGGATGAGGAACAGTCACAGGAAACAAAGCACCAACCACTCCTGATTTAGAAAGAGCATTAAAGTGGGAGAGTCACCAGGGACATGTGTAGAGATGCAGTGATCTATGTTCAAGAAGGGGAGGAAGGAGGACCCGGGCAACTATAGGCCAGTCAGTCTCACCTCCATCCTTGGCAAAGTCTTTGAAAAAATTATCAAGGCTCTCATATGAGAGAGCCCGGCAGGACAAATTATGCTGAGGGGAAACCAGCATGGGTTCGTGGCAGGCAGATCGTGCCTGACTAATCTAGTCTCTCTTTATGACCAGGTTACGAAACGCCTGGACACAGGAGGAGGGGTGGATGTCGTATACTTAGACTTCAGGAAGGCCTTCGATACGGTATCCCACCCCATACTGGTGAACAAGTTAAGAGGCTGTGACTTGGATGACTACACACTCCGGTGGATGGTGAATTGGCTGGAGGGTCGCACCCAGAGAGTCGTGGTGGATGGGTCGGCTTTGACCTGGAAAGGTGTGGACAGTGGGGTCCCGCAGGACTCGGTCCTTGGACCGATACGCTTTAATGTCTTCATCAGCGACTTGGACAAACGAGTGAAGTGTACTCTGTCCAAGTTTGCAGATGACACAAAGCTATGGGGAGAAGTGGACACGCCGGAGGGCAGGGAACAGCTGCAGGCAGACCTGGATAGGTTGGACAAGTGGGCAGAAAACAACAGGATGCAGTTCAACAAGGAGAAATGCAAAGTGCTGCACCTAGGGAGGAAAAATGTCCAGCACACCTACAGCCTAGGGAATGACCTGCTGGGTGGCACAGAGGTGGAAAGGGATCTCTATGATGCATGGGGACCAAAAACAAATCTTTCACTGTTTGCAAGGTACCAAAAAGAAGACATATTGGACACACTGATTGATGGATAACACTTATCTTATCAGTGTAATTCCAGGAAAAGAAGTGAAAATGAGCTTAGTGAAGGGAGTCATGGCAGTGAAAAGCATCCTTGAGAAGTGGATAAATATGAGACTATTTTCTGGGACACAGACTAAGTCATCATCACCAGGGACAGGAAAGGATGATCTCATAATAACTGTAGCTGCAACTCGGCCATCATCCCATCCATTGGGAGGATCACCCCAGGAGGGGTGAGGAGCGCAGAGGTTGGCAAGTATTGCAGGCTTGAACACCAAGCTGTGAATATGGACAAAAGAAGGCAGAAAGAGACACGTTTCACAGCATGTGAAAGGCCGTGATATAGAAATGGTCCATATGGTCTTTGCTGAGCTAGAGAAAACATTGAAGCACTTCCTCTGGGGGAAGGGAGGGGAAAGAAAGCATCAGAAAAGCAAACTGACCTCTTAAAGGCTCAGTACCACAACCCTGCGCACAAGCCAGTACAAGCCCCTGTATTAGAGATCCTCTGGGAATGAAAACTGGTTTTCACTAGGTCCTGCAGTTAGCCCACTTCTTGTTATCCTGATCATGGGTACCTGATCAGTAAAGGGATTTTAGGAAGAGCACAACTTCTCAGAGTTGCAGAGGGAGCTGGAGAGCAAATACAGCAAAGCCAGCGTCTCCGGCTTATGGAGATAAAGATGCTCGGAAGGAATGTGGACAGGAGCTTCCAGGGACCCCTTCGCAGACAAACGTGGGTTACATCTCGTGTACACGTCACTAGAGGAGCAGTTGAGGAAATGCATCATCCCCTGTTGTAGCAGCAGAGGCTGGTAAGTCTGTTAACCTCTGCTGGGTCATAATGACAAGAGAAAGGGGATTTAGATCTCACAGAACGGAGCATGCTAGGATTGTTAAATGTGTCTGGAGAGGACTCGCTAGGCCAGACAGGGAGGAAATCAGAATCCTCCCCCAGGGAACAGCTCTTAGTGCATTCGTGCACAAGGACCTGGAGTTGGTGTGAACATGCTGAGAAGGCAAAGGGAGATCGTGTTGCCAAGAAACTGCTGCATGTGGAAGAACCAGGAGTCACAAGAACGGGGAAGGGACAGGTGAAGGCGGCTGGAGCAAATGAAGGAGGAGACCTCAGTCTGAAAATGTGAGGGAGGCCTGATCACCAGGGATCCTGGTTTTCCATGAAAAAAAATTACGAATTCTCTGATAAAAATCCCTCAACCTGTAGTTAAAATTAAATGCCCCCCACAGCCCTGCTGGTGTCCCTGACTTCCCCCTCACAGCCCCCCAGCCCTGCTGGAGGGGGCCCTCAGCTGCCAGTGCTATGGGGCCAGGGACCCAGGTCCACAGTCCTGTGCCCCCAATGGAAGGCAGCTGCTGCTACAGCAGGAGCCGGCTCCCCCACTGCTGCCTGCCTGCTGCAGGCTTGCGCAGGTCCAGCTCCCAGTGGCAGCATGCACTCCTGAGGGGTAGTGGGGGACCCACACCCCCCAGATCTGTGGGGGGAGGTGGGGGCAGGCAGATGAGCACTCCCCCCATGCACGCAGAGGAAGTGTGGCTAGGGCAGCACAGAACCTGCAGCGGCAGGCAGCTTTTGTGCATGGCTCCGCTGTGCCCTGCTGCACCTGTCACACACGCTGCGCTCTGGAGAGCCTGGGGGAGAGCGGCAGGGCAGGGAGCACAGCGTTTGTGACCCAGGGTTTGCAGCTGGCCGAGCACGTCAGCCAGGACGGAGTTTCCAGCCTGCCTGCTCCTGGCCAGAATGCTCGGGCAGCTGCAAACCTCCGCCACTCCCCCAGCCAGCTGGAAACCCCCTCCCAGCCAGAGTGCCTGACTGGGGAGCGCCCAAGCTGGCTGGGGGCTGAAGGAGCGGGGAGGTTTGCAGCAGGGGTTTCCAGCCAGCTGAGCACTCTGGCTGGGGGCAGGGAGGCTGAAACCCCCCCCCCAGCCGGAATGCCTGGCTGGCTGCAAACCTCTCTGCTTCCTCAGCCCCTACCCAGCTTCGCCCCCACCAGCCCTGCCCTGCAACCCCCAAGTCCCACTTGCCTCCAGCAAGAAGACTGAGCCCGAAGCACCCTCCAATAAGTGTGAGTGTTGGGCTTTGCCCTTCCCTCCTCCCTTCCCCTCCCCGCAAGGTTGAGGGTTTCCCCACCCCTTTTACAAACAGCTCTTGTAGGCTGGAACTCTGCTAGCCTGCAGAACTCTTTGCAAAAGAGGGAAATCCACAGGTTTCTCTTCTAAAAGGGAAAATCCATGTTTTCTCTGATAAAAATAGTAAATCCATGGTTTTCTCTATTTTTCTGTGGGAAATGGAAAACCAAATCCCTGCTGATCACTGACAGGGCAGTGGGGAGGAAGGGGATTTAAACCTAAGGCCAAAAGTTCATCAGGATGAGACTGTTGGAACAGGGAGATGACTACAAAACTGCACAGTTCACATATCTCCGGGGGGAAGCAAGACCCAGAGCTTTACCCAGGGAAACAAGGGCTTGGTGATTCTTCAGCATCTGGTCCCGGTAAAGCACCTTGTCTTCATCGTCCAGCAGCTCCCACTCCTTCCATGTGAAATACACAGCCACGTCCTCGAACACCTCCCGGAGCTGCAGGCACAAGCGTTGCACCATCAGTGTCTCCTGCACCAGCTGCTCCCGGCCCCCACAGCCCTGTCTGCAATCACTGGTACTACCACGAATTGCAATCTTAGCCATGACAGGTAACGGGACACAACTCCCCAGTCTTCAGCTGACATGTGACGTGGATGCAGCCGCGGATACAGGAGCTCATGTGCTCCCTTCAGCCCAGATCATCACGATCTATTTGCTCGGTCCTTTGGGGCAGCCTGGCCAGCACTTCTAGAGGCAGGGAGCCCCGGCTCCATGCACTGTAACCCGGCCTGCCCGCGCCAGCACCCCTGCTATCTGCACTTGGAAGGGACCTCCTGCTAATGCAGCTTGGGGTGTTTGCAGCCTCCGTCAACGCAGCCTTCATGCTCTACAGGTCTCTCTGCCCCCCAAATTCCTTACAGCACCCCGGGCTCCTCCTGCGCTCCGCCCCAGCTGTACTCCCCACCACAAGTGAACCGGGTGCCCTGCTCACCTCCGAGCTCTCCTCCTGCTTTGGAGGCCTGCCCTGCCCCTTCTGCACTTGGCCTGGCTCAGGGGTCGGGGACCTCCTCTCCTCCAGGCTCCCTGCGCACGTCCTCTGCAGCTCCAGGATCACCGGCCCCTCCTCAGCAGGCTGCTGCTCAGCTCTCTGCAGGGCCCCAGCACCTGCAGGTGGGAAGGGAGTGCACACGTGAGCCCTGGTGCTGCTGGCACCGGGAAAGCCCTGTAAGTCTCCTGCACTGGCCTGGGACTGAGGAGACGGGGGCTTCAGTGTGTGGAAGAGGGGGAGAAGGAAGACGCAGAATCCCGCAGCTCTTGCTAACACACCTCCACAGGCATGAGGCTGGAGATGAACCCCAGTAACTCTGTCCCAGCGTGGGGAGGTGATCGCAGCACCACGACAGAGCCTGCAGGGACATCGCTCCCGGGGAAAGCAGCTAGAGCAATGCTGGGGCCGTGTCAGATCCACATGCTAAGGGCAGGGGAGGGGAAATGCAAAGTCGGTCTGCTCCTGGGCTGTGAAATGATTGCAGGGGCACCAGGAGAACAAGCAGCGCTGATCCATGGAGCACTGACCCCACCACCATGCTGTGGAAGGGAGATTTCTGCACCGAGGGACGGTGCTCACGCTGCTGGAGAGTGGAGACCCACCGCCCCCGCCCTGCCCCGGGGATCGAGCTTCGCCTGGGCCACCAGCCTGAGCAGCTTTCGTCTGCGGACAGCTGCCAGGTCTGCTCCGGGTCAGGGGAGTCTGCAGCAGCACACAGGCCTGGGCGAGCTGCACCTTAATCAGTCATAGGCCACTGGGAAGTTTCATTTCCATGGCACCTGCACCAGTCATGTATTGGGTGCAGAGGACTCACAGGAGCATGAGAGATTAGGTTATCAATTGTTACCCTAGCTGCATGAGAAGCCCCAAGCCAGACGCAGCCTCTCTGCGCTGGGCCCGCGCAAGCAAAGATCAGGGTCTCAGCCTGGGGGCTGCCCGCCCCAGGGATCAGGTCTGTCCCAGCCCAGTCACGTGGTTACGCATATTGCAGCTCCATCACGGGCAGGGGCGGACGTTCAAGCCTCGCTCCCTGCACGCAGCACAGACACTCGGGCACCCGGACCCACATGGACGGCTCCGTGCTGGACCTCACCTGAGTGCTGCAGGGACGGGGGATCCTCTCTGGGAATGCGAGGTGGCTTGTCCCGAGACCCTGGGGTTTCCATCTCTCCTGACTGCTCCAGAGGCCTGTCCGCACCACGGGTGCTGGGCTGCTCCCGCCGGGGATCACCAGGGTCCTGCAGGGCCCCCGGGGGCTGCATCTCGTCGGAGGGCCCCTCCTCGCCCTTCACCCTCACCGCGACCTGGGGACGAGATCCGCGCGTCACCGTGGAGCCGGGACGTGGGTGAGATGAGATGGGGACGGGGACAGCAGCATCCACGATCAGAGCAAAACCATTTCTCCCGGAGCGTCTCGTGGTGCCCCAGCCCCATAAACCCCTCCGCCAGGGCGGTGCTGCCCCCGCATCTCATCCCCGGGGCAGGATGGCAGGCACTGCTCCAGCACCACCAGCTCCAGCACCTGCTCCTTGCTGCGGCGCTGGGGCTCCAGCCAGAGCACACGCAGCTCCCGCAGGCAGGCAGGCAGGCGGCTGCAAACCTCCCGCGGCCCCGCGGCTTCCCCGTAGCCCAGGCCCCGATCATAGAGAGCAGAGACAGGCTTACGGCCCAGGCTTTTATTGCTCACACCTACAAGCACAAGAAGAAAGGCTGGTCGCCGTGCCCGTCTCGCTGCCACAGCGCTGTAATAGAGATTCCCCTCTCCGAGCTCGGGACACGCAGGATGGTGGCACGCAGACTGGCGGCACGGCATCTCCAACGTGCGGGGCTCTCCGAAATCCCCCGCTCAGTCGACACCCAACGTTTCTGTGCGGCGCGTTGTATTCAAGATGCGCTGACTGCCTTCGCTGCCATGTCTTAAACCAGCTTCCTTGGGGCCCGGGTGAGGTCCCCGGTTCCGGCAGGGGTGACTTCTTGTCTCTTCCCCCCACGTCTGGGGACACGTGCAAGCAGGGGCTCGAGGGCAATTCTGTTGTGTTGTCACACCGTCGGTGTTGGTGCAGGGGGGCCTGGCTCTGCGGAGCTGCGTGCCCGCGGTTTGGGGATCCTAGGCTGCTAGCTGACTACGTGCAATTCAGTTCTTACCGCAAAGCAGAACAGCGGCTGTTACTCTTAACTGTTACTAGTGATGCCCAAAAGCACTTATCTGAACTTGTCTTAACCTATTGAGCAAGCTTGCTTTACAGATGCTTATTCTACGGTCCCAGGCTGCTGCGTGTGGCTTCCCTGGGAGAACAGTGGCCTACCCCAGGGCCGCCTTACAGATCCAGTGGTGCTGCAGGGTGCAGTTGGCATCGTTCCATGTTTCATAACGTGGTTCGCACAGGTGAACGCAGTCTTCTGTCCCTCCAACTCCCTGATCCCAGTTGTCTGGCTGGCTTTCTGTCCAAAACCTAGGGAAAAAAGGACATTTCCTGCTGACTAGCCAGTGTAGGTGCCCCTGACCAGGGGTTATTAGGCTCTGTTCTTCTATAGGCAAAGGCCGCTGCAGACTTCTAGGGCCAGCTTCTGTTTCCCGTTTTAGGTGTGCTTCTGTGCCACCCGGTTCATGTCCTGAAAATCTGTACATGCATCTAGTACAGGGGTGGGCAATTATTTGGGGCAGAGGGCCGCTTACTGAGCTTTGGGAAGCCATCAAGGGCTGCATGACAGGCAGCCCAGCACAGATAAATATTAATTTTCTAAATTTTGTAGGGGCCCCACAGCTGGGATAGAATGGCCTGGCCCGCCGCATTCTCCCCACCCCGATCTACTGTGTAAGACCATGTCACCCTTCAGTCTCCAAAAAGCAGTGAGGAGTAACAGGACCCACCCACCGTTTGCATTACCGGTTTTCCAGGGATTGAAACGGGAGAAGGAAACGGTACCTGGGTGCCCAAGCCCACTTGCACACCCAAGAGGTAGAATAGGATGTGGTGTCTAGTGCCCTCCCCTCCCCAGCTATGTCGGGGCAGCCTAGGACACCCTTCCGCTCCCCTGTGCCTGCAGCTCTGAGAGCCTCCTGTGCTGCCTCCTCCTCACCACGGTCACTAGGGCTTCTCTGCATCCTGGAACCATAAGCTCTGTCCTCCCACATCAGCCAGCAGACAATGCAGGTGGGGTGTCACCCTAGCACTCTCCTTCACACCTGCACCCCAGAGCCTGGCTTGGAAAGCCCCAGGTGCCCCCTTTGCATTGTGGTGTGGATGCCCAAGGGGCGGGAGTGGGTAGCCAGGGCTCATTTCCTCATCAGCAAGGCTGAGTGTTGCGCTGCCATGCTGCAGACGTGCCCCGTGTGCTCCTCCTCTCCTCCTTCCCCCATCCCACAGGGGTACAAACCTCCCCTACCAGGACCTTTCCCTTTCCCCATTGGCAGGGGAGTCCTGGGCCTCACTTCTCCTTGTCCACACCTCCACCATCTCAAGGCCTACTTGCACAACCCCTTGTCCCCTGTCCTCCAGCTCCAACCGTTACTGAGTGAGGAGCTAGGGCCATGTCACGCTGGAGCCCACTCATCTTTGCAAAACTGGTCTCTAGAGAAGCGCAGAGGTCCTGGAAGCCTGCGATGGGGAACACTTCAAGAAACACAAAGACGCCACGGAGGGACGCCAGCAGAACAACCAAAGGGATCAGAGGTCTAGAAAACCTGACCTGCGAGGAAAGGCTGGCAGAACTGGGTGGGAGCTTAGGGAGACCTTTCCAGCTCTGAGGGCATTCAGCACAAAAGCAGGTCCCTGGAGAGGGGGGAAATCTCTGTCTGGGGAAGTCAGTCAGACAGACCCAAGCAGACCTGGACAAACCCAAGCAGACAAGCAGACCGGGACAGGTTGGACAAGTGGGCAGAAAACAACAGGATGCAGTTCAACAAGGAGAAATGCAAAGTGCTGCACCTAGGGAGGAAAAATGTCCAGCACACCTACAGCCTAGGAAATGACCTGCTGGGTGGCACAGAGGTGGAAAGGGATCTTTATCGTGCATCAGCAGATGCATGACGAATAGGTCCAAGGAGGTGATACTTCCCCTCTATCGGGCGCTGGTCAGACCGCAGTTGGAGTACTGCGTGCAATTCTGGGCGCCGCACTTAAAGAGGGATGCGGATAACCTGGAGAGGGTCCAGAGAAGGGCCACTCGTATGGTCAAGGGCCTGCAGACCAAGCCCTACGAGGAGAGACTAGAGAAACTGGACCTTTTCAGCCTCCGCAAGAGAAGGTTGAGAGGCGACCTTGTGGCTGCCTATAAGTTCATCACGGGGGCACAGAAGGGAATTGGTGGGGATTTATTCACCAAGGCGCCCCCGGGGGTTACAAGAAACAATGGCCACAAGCTAGCAGAGAGCAGATTTAGACTGGACATTAGGAGGAACTTCTTCACAGTTCAAGTGGCCAAGGTCTGGAATGGGCTCCCAAGGGAGGTGGTGCTCTCCCCTTCCCTGGGGGTCTTCAAGAGGAGGTTAGATGAGTATCTAGCTGGGGTCATTTAGACCCAGCACTCTTTCCTGCTTATGCAGGGGGTAGGACTCAATGATCTATTGAGGTCCCTTCTGACCCCAACATCTATGAATCTATGAAACCCTGGTCTTGGGCGTTGCAGACTGGGAGACCCTTCCTGGAGCAGGGACATGAACTAGAGGTCTCCTGAGGGCTCTTCCAGCCCAAGATTATGCTCTGAAGCCAGCAGAAATTTCCAAGAGGCTCCACCCAGGCCAGAGTGTCCCAGTGCCGTTACCCCGCCGTGTACTTGGAGCCGTCCACCCAGCGCCAGGAGCCTTCTGCCTCACGGTCGCTCAGCCCGATCCACCTTTGATCTGCGCCTTTGACTTGCGTGGCAAGATACTCCTACCAGACACAAATAGCAGCATTAGTGTGACCCTGGCTACAGGGCAGCAATGTCCTCACTGCCGTGGGGAAGAAGGGCTTGGCATGGAGGCTGTTGTGCTGCGGTCGGGGAAGTCCCTGAGACATCCCTGCACTCACCTGCTCTTCCCGGGAGAGGACGGAGCTCAGGTGCGAGTTCTGGGACACGCAAAACTGCTCGGCCTCCTCCCAGGACCTTTTCTCCTTTGAGAAGTAGTAGAGGTTCCCTCCGTGATGTCTCCAGCCTTCGGAAACCCTGGTCAGGAGAGTGCCTACAGATTCAGGTCAGGAGCATGAGGCAGAGTCACAGTGCAAAGGTGCTACAACGAGGGTCCTGAGGTGAACAGCAACCCCCGGATTTCCACCTGGACCCTGGATGCAGCTTGCCGTGAGCCCCCAATTTGGGTGTACGGCACCCAGAGTGGCAGGGCCTTGCCTGCAGCTTGATGGGTCCCAAAGTGATGCCATTTTCACTTGAATAACCCTGCGGGGACAAGGCCTGGGATAACCAGAAAGGGGATCTGCCTGAGCTTGGTGATGCTGGCAGGCTAATTAGCTCTGTGGAGAGGCTGGAGGTAATTAGGCAGGGCAGAGCATTATGTGAATGTGCCAATGCTTCCACTTTAGGAGGAAGCCCCAGCAGCTGACGCTTCCCAAGCCACATCCTGCTCCTGTGCCCACAGCCACGAGCCAATGGGACGTTTGGCAGTTTGCCCAAAGAGGATGAATTCTTCCCAGTTAGGACAAATGTCCTGCGTCAGGGGCTCTGCTGGGGCTTAAGCCCCACTCAGTGTAGGACAGTCCTGGGAACTTTGCTGAGCTCGATCTCTTCACCGTGGGCCTGGCTCAGGGGTGGGGGAGCTCTTCCCCTTCTCTTCAGCCCTTGCCCTAGCAGACCTGAGTGCAGCGCTTGCCTCTGGTACTCACGGTATTGCTCCTGGAGCACAGCGCAGGGCGAGATGATCTCCTCCCACAGGCCCAGTAATGGCTGAATTTCACCCACCAGCTGCTGGCCTGGAAAGGATGGAAAGGCTTCACAGGAGGCAGCCCCATGGTGTGAGCCCGAGCAGGTCATGCAAAGTGATGCCCGAACCAGGACAGGACGTGTGTGACAGATGCTGTTCCTGGCCCTGCCATCTGGCCCCACTGTGCCCCCCAGCAGGGTCTCTACCCTCCCACCCCACCACACCGAATGCCAACACTGCCAACAAGAGGCAAGGGCTGGGAGCAGCCTCTTGTATTGGGCCCACCGAATCGTTGGAAGGCGGGTTGGACAAGCATCACCTGCCCTTCCTCAGCCTCAGGTAGTGGCTGCTTCTTCCCAGAGTAGAAAGGAGACCCAAAGAAAGCACATGATGCTCACAAGCTGGCTCAACACTTGTTCCAGCTAATCAGTGGGTCGAAGAACAGGGCTCATGCCAGATCCCTGCCTCCTGTACATGTCATGGACCATCATGGCTGAGCAAATGCTCCAACCCTACTGCCACCAGCAGCATAAGATGAGTAAACAGAAGGGCAGTGGCTGGCGGCAAGCAGGGGTAAAATAAATTAAAGATTGAAAAGGCTGGGACTCTTCCACTGGGAAGGAGAAGGCTGAGGATAGGATCGAGGTCTGTAAAATGTTGACGGGTGTGAACGAAGGGAACAGGGGCCTCGTGTTCACCACCTCTCAGAACCAGGGGGCACACACTGAAATGAGCAGGTGATGGGTGTAAAACTAGCAAGAGACAGGACTTTTTGATGCAACGTGCAGTGGTTGTGTGTAGTTGTTTGCCCCAGGAGGGGTGGGGGCAGAGAGCAGAGCCAGGGGCAGCAAGGGGCTGGACACATGGCTGGAGGATGGATCTGCTCGTGGCTGTGGCACAGAACAGGTGGAGACGATTCCTCTGGCATGTCTCACCCAGTGCTGGGGGGCGTCAGGGAGGGTGTTGAAGAGGGGCTGGAGCACGTTCAGTGCTCTCCCTCTGCAGCACCCACCCCTGCCGCTGTTGGCAACAGGATACAGGGAGAGGGACCATCGGTCTGACCCAGTCTGTCCTGTGCTGCTGCTCACCCGTCTGCTCCAGGACAGAAACCTTCACAGTGCTATTTTGCTTCCAGAAGTCCCGGATTCCCTGAACCGCTTCGGCCACTCGGCGCTTCTCCCGCCGCTCCTGGAAATCTAGGGGTGATCACAGACATCATAGAGAAGTCGAGGTTGGAAGAAACCTGCAGGGTCACATCTAGTCCAAGGCCTGCCTGAGCCAGGATCAGCTCTGTCCAAACCAGCCCAGACAAACCATCATCTAAGGCTACCATGAAACCAGACACAGCACCAGACATCACACCCAAACCTGCCACAGGGAAAGCAGGGGGGCTGTGGTGGCCAATGTCCTGCTGCTGTACCGGCTCTTAAAATAAGATCAAGAAATCCCAGGCAGAGGCCGTGCCCCCACTACTGAGGAAGATGAACCCCTTCTCGAGCCTTGGGAAACCCTGG
Source organism: Alligator mississippiensis (assembly GCF_030867095.1). Lineage (NCBI taxonomy): Eukaryota > Metazoa > Chordata > Crocodylia > Alligatoridae > Alligator > Alligator mississippiensis. The sequence goes on along the minus strand of NC_081825.1, from coordinate 1,135,502 downwards.
TCAGGAGAGTGCCTACAGATTCGGGTCAGGAGCATCAGGCAGAGTCACAGAGCAAAGGTGCTACAACGAGGGTCCTGAGGTGAACAGCAACCCCCGGATTTCCACCTGGACCCTGGATGCAGCTTCCCGTCATTCCGTAATTGGGGTGTACGGTGCCCAGAGTGGCAGGGCCCTGCCTGCAGCTTGATGGGTCCCAAGGTGATGCCCCTTGTGCTTGTGTAACCCTGCGGGGACAAGGGCTGGGATAACTGGTAAGGGGATCTGCCTGAGTGTGGTGATGGTGGCAGTCTAATTAGCTCTGTGGAGAGGCTGGAGGTAATTAGGCAGGGCAGAGCATTATGTGAATGTGCCAATGCTTCCAGTTTAGGAGGAAGCCCCAGCAGCTGACGCTTCCCAAGCCACATCCTGCTCCTGTGCCCACAGCCCGGGGCCAATGGGACGTTTGGCAGTTTGCCCAAAGAGGACAAATTCTTCCCAGTTAGGACAAATGTCCTGCGTCAGGGGCTCTGCTGGGGCTTAAGCCCCACTCAGTGTAGGACAGTCCTGGGAACTTTGCTGAGCTCGATCTCTTCACCGTGGGCCTGGCTCAGGGGTGGGGGAGCTCTTCCCCTTCTCTTCAACCCTTGCCCTAGCAGACCTGAGTGCAGCGCTTGCCTCTGGTACTCACGGTATTGCTCCTGGAGCACAGCGCAGGGCGAGACGATCTCCTCCCACAGGCCCAGTAATGGCTGAATTTCACCCACCAGCTGCTGGCCTAGAATGGATGGAAAGGCTTCACAGGAGGCAGCCCCATGGTGTGAGCCCGAGCAGGTCACACGAGGTGATGCCCAAACCAAGAAAGGACGTGTGTGACAGATGGTGTTCCTGGCCCTGCCATCTGACCCCACCGTGCCTCCCAGTAGGGCTGGGAGCAGCCTCTCTTATCCAACCCACTGAACAGTTGGAAGTGGGGTTGGACAAGCATCACCTGCCCTTCCTCAGCCTCAGGTAGTGGCCACTTCCTCCCAGAGTAGAAAGGAGACCCAAAGGAGACACATGATGCTCAAAAGCTGGCTCAACACTTGTTCCAGCTAATCAGTGGGTCGAAGAACAGGGCTCACGCCAAATCCCTGCCTCCTGTACATGTCATGGACCAACATGGCTGAGCAAATGCTCCAACCCTACTGCCACCAGCAGCATAAGATGAGTAAACAGAAGGGCAGGGGCCGGCAGCAGGCAGGGGTAAAACAAATTGAAGACTGAAAAGGCCAGGACTCTTCAACTGGGAAGGAGAAGGCTGAGGATAGGATCGAGGTCTACAAAATGCTGACGGGTGTGAACGAAGGGAAGAGGGGCCTGTTGTTCACCAGCTCTCAGAACCGGGGGGCACACTGAAATGAGCAGGTGATGGGTGTAAAACTAGCAAGAGACAGGACTTTTTGATGCAACGTGCAGTGGTTGTGTGTAGTTGTTTGCCCCAGGAGGGGTGGGGGCAGGGAGCAGAGCTAGGGGCAGCAAGGGGCTGGACACATGGCTGGAGGATGGATCTGCTCGTGGCTGTGGCACAGAATGGGTGGAGACATTTCATCTGGCATGTCTCACCCAGTGCTGGGGGGCATCAGGGAAGATGTTGAAGAGGGGATGGAGCATGTTCAGTGCTCTCCCTCTTCAGCACCCACCCCTGCCACTGTTGGCAACAGGATACAGGGAGAGGGACCATCGGTCTGACCCAGTCTGTCCTGTGCTGCTGCTCACCCATCTGCTCCAGGACAGACACGTTCACAGTCCTGTTTTGCTTCCAGAAGTCCCGGATTCCCTGAACCGCTTCGGCCACTCGGCGCTTCTCCCGCCGCTCCTGGAAATCTAGGGGTGATCACAGACATGCTAGAGAGGTTGAGGTTGGAAGGGACCTGCAGGGTCACATCTAGTCCAAGGCCTGCCTGAGCCAGGATCAGCCCCGTCCAAACCAGCCCAGACAAACCATCATCTAAGGCTACCATGAAACCAGACACAGCACCAGACATCACACCCAAACCTGCCACAGGGAAAGCAGGGGGACTGTGGTGGCCAATGTCCTGCTGCTGTACGGGTTGTTATAATAAGATCAAGAAATCCCAGGCAGAGGACGTGCCCCCACTACAGAGGAAGATGAACCCCGGCTCGAGCCTTGGGAAACCCTGGTCAGGAGGTAGCCTAAAGATTCAGGTCAGGAGCATGAGGCAGAGTCACAGTGCAAAGGTGCTACAACGAGGGCCCTGTGGTGAACAGCAAGCCCCGGATTTCCACCTGGACCCTGGATGCAGCTTCCCGTCATTCCGTAATTGGGGTGTACGGTGCCCAGAGTGGCAGGGCCCTGCCTGCAGCTTGATGGGTCCCAAGGTGATGCCCCTTGTGAGTGAATAACCCTGCGGGGACAAGGCCTGGGATAACCAGAAAGGGGATCTGCCTGAGCGTGGTGATGGTGGCAGGCTAATTAGCTCTGTGGAGAGGCTGGAGGTAATTAGGCAGGGCAGAGCATTATGTGAATGTGCCAATGCTTCCACTTTAGGAGGAAGCCCCAGCAGCTGACGCTTCCCAAGCCACATCCTGCTCCTGTGCCCACAGCCACGAGCCAATGGGACGTTTGGCAGTTTGCCCAAAGAGGACAAATTCTTCCCAGTGTAGTCCGCAGGTTTGTCATTGCCCTGAAATAGAATAGTTTTCTGAAAGCATACTGTTAGGTTTACAATAATTTGGATTTTTAAGAAGTATTAGCTTTACAGCTGAATACAAGGCATGACCTGTGGCCTAGTAATGCAGCTGACTACAAGGCAGAATGATAGCTAGGCCTTTGCTTGTGTCAAGTAATCATTTTAACTGCAACAAGCATTTTCTGAGTTAAAAAGTGAATCTGTGTCTGTGTGCTAAAAAAAATCAGCTACAGCTAGAAGTAAGATAAGACAGAGAAACCATTGTTTGAGCTTACTGGTTGTGTCCTTGAGAAGTATCTTCTACTGTGTAAGGGTTTGCTAACATAATGTTACTGTTACTTAACTTTTAGCTTTTAAAAAGTCCTAGTTCAGCTTAATAGAAACATGCTGTTACAAAGCTTTGTAGAGCACCGCCCCAAGTATTGCTTTTTGTTAACCATATAGTCTTGCTTTGTTGTAAGAAGTATAAAAGATCGCCTCACCCTTGAGGGGGGGCCATTTTGCCTTTTGCTGGCTTTATGGTCTTTGCTCGAGCAAATAAACAGCTGTCTTTCTTTACCCGCGTTGTCTGTCAATCAAATTACAGCTAGACAACGGACCTTAGGGAGGTTTCTCCCACCACACCAGTTAGGACAAATGTCCTGCGTCAGGGGCTCTGCTGGGGCTTAAGCCCCACTCAGTGTAGGACAGTCCTGGGAACTTTGCTGAGCTCGATCTCTTCACCGTGGGCCTGGCTCAGGGGTGGGGGAGCTCTTCCCCTTCTCTTCAACCCTTGCCCTAGCAGACCTGAGTGCAGCGCTTGCCTCTGGTACTCACGGTATTGCTCCTGGAGCACAGCGCAGGGCGAGACGATCTCCTCCCACAGGCCCAGTAATGGCTGAATTTCACCCACCAGCTGCTGGCCTGGAAAGGATGGAAAGGCTTCACAGGAGGCAGCCCCATGGTGTGAGCCCGACCAGGTCATACAAAGTGATGCCCGAACCAGGACAGGACGTGTGTGACAGATGCTGTTCCTGGCCCTGCCATCTGGCCCCACTGTGCCCCCCAGCAGGGTCTCTACCCTCCCACCCCACCACACCGAATGCCAACACTGCCAACAAGAGGCAAGGGCTGGGAGCAGCCTCTTGTATTGGGCCCACCGAATAGTTGGAAGTGGGGTTGGACAAGCATCACCTGCCCTTCCTCAGCCTCAGGTAGTGGCCGCTTCTTCCCAGAGTAGAAAGGAGACCCAAAGAAAGCACATGATGCTCACAAGCTGTCTCAACACTTGTTCCAGCTAATCAGTGGGTCGAAGAACAGGGCTCACGCCAGATCCCTGCCTCCTGTACATGTCATGGACCATCATGGCTGAGCAAATGCTCCAACCCTACTGCCACCAGCAGCATAAGATGAGTAAACAGAAGGGCAGTGGCTGGCGGCAAGCAGGGGTAAAATAAATTAAAGATTGAAAAGGCTGGGACTCTTCCACTGGAAAGGAGAAGGCTGAGGATAGGATCGAGGTCTGTAAAATGCTGACGGGTGTGAACGAAGGGAACAGGGGCCTCGTGTTCACCACCTCTCAGAACCGGGGGGGGCACACACTGAAATGAGCAGGTGATGGGTGTAAAACTAGCAAGAGACAGGACTTTTTGATGCAACGTGCAGTGGTTGTGTGTAGTTGTTTGCCCCAGGAGGGGTGGGGGCAGGGAGCAGAGCCAGGGGCAGCAAGGGGCTGGACACATGGCTGGAGGATGGATCTGCTCGTGGCTGTGGCACTGAACAGGTGGAGACGATTCCTCTGGCATGTCTCACCCAGTGCTGGGGGTCGTCAGGGAGGGTGTTGAAGAGGGGATGGAGCATGTTCAGTGCTCTCCCTCTGCAGCACCCACCCCTGCCGCTGTTGGCAACAGGATACAGGGAGAGGGACCATCGGTCTGACCCAGTCTGTCCTGTGCTGCTGCTCACCCGTCTGCTCAAGGACAGAAACATTCACAGTGCTGTTTTCCTTCCAGAAGTCTCGGATTCTCTGAATCGCTTCGGCCACTCGGCGCTTCTCCTGCCGCTCCTGGAAATCTAGGGAGGACATCAGGGCAGGCTTGGTTAGGTAGAGGGAAAGGGTTCTCATTTGTGCAGGGGAGAATGAAGAGCCCGTGCCTGCCTAGTGAGAGCACCGGTGAAGAGGGGCCTGTTGTTCACCAACTCCCAGAACTGGGGGCACAGTGACATGAGCAGGTGATGGGTGTAAAACTAGCAAGAGACAGGACTTTTTGATGCAACGTGCAGTGGTTGTGTGTAGTTGTTTGCCCCTAGGAGGGGTGGGGGCAGGGAGCAGAGCCAGGGGCAGCAAGGGGCTGGACACATGGCTGGAGGATGGATCTGCTCGTGGCTGTGGCACAGAATGGGTGGAGACGTTTCCTCTGGCATGTCTCACCCAGTGCTAGGGGGGCATCAGGGAGGATGTTGAAGAGGGGATGGAGCATGTTCAGTGCTCTCCCTCTGCAGCACCCACCCCTGCTGCTGTTGGCAACAGGATACAGGGAGAGGGACCATTGGTCTGACCCAGTCTGTCCCGTGCTGCTGCTCACCCGTCTGCTCCGGGACAGACATGTTCACAGTGCTGTTTTCCTTCCAGAAGTCTCGGAGTTCCTGAACTGCTTTGGCCACTCGGCGCTTCTCCTGCCGCTCCTGGAAATCTAGGGAGGACGTCAGAGCAGGCTCGGTTAGGGAGAGGGGAAGGGTTGTCGTTTGTCCAGAGGAGAACGAAGAGCCCGTGCCTGCCTAGTGAGAGCACTGGTGAGGCTGTGTATGGCGATGGGCTGTAGAGCCAGTGCTGCTGCAGTTTTGTTTATGCACGAGTCAGTTGAACTAGCTTAGAGACTAGGAAGACCGTTTCCTCCTGGATCCCCATTAATTGGTTGCCAGGGGCCCCACAACAACTCACCTACAACCCACACAGTCCAGGAACATCTACTACAGCTACGTGCTCACAGAGCCAGTGCATCCGTACAGCTTCACCCATTGTCAGCTACTTCTACAGGGTGCTGCAGGGCCGACTTCTTCAGGGACAGGGGGACATGGAACAGGTTATGTCCCGAATACAAAGAAGCAGAGGCTTTGAAGACATCTCTGTTTCTCTGAGCCACATGGCAGCTTTGCAAAAGAATGAGTTCCTCTTACTAAGGACACTAATCCCATCCCACAGACTCAGCCGTAGATGTGTTGCATACCATGGCTCCACGTATGAGTGCAAAGGATTGGGTGCATGTAGTGGGCCAGTAGGGGACGCTCCTGCACTGAGCCATTCACCACACTGCGCCCAAATACCTACCGAGTGCCTCCCCCAGGGCACCTCACATCTGGCCACCCCACTTCCTGGAGCACATCCGCAAGCCTGGGGTAACCGCTGCCACCACCCAGGGGTCTGATCTTTATTTGGGCCCTGTGCCCTCTGGGCTACACAGGCCTTGTAGACCTCGAGGGTGCTTGACCCACTGCGAGAACTTGGGGTGCTTCCTTAAGCCTGAAGCACAGACAGGCTGGGACAGGTTTTCTCCACAGTGAGGACCTCAGCTTTGACTGCACGACTAGACTAGGATGCTGGGAGCACAGAATTAGCGGAAGCCTTTTTCTATCCTCTGTGCCTTTCTCCTCTGAACCAGACATCGCCTAGGACCAAGAACATTTCCATCTACAGTATTTATGGAGCCCACAAAGGCATCACCAAACACAGCAGCGATCACGTCTGTTCAGGACGGGGGGAAGTGTTGAGTTATGGAGGAGACTGGAGGAGCTGTGGCAAGGTGAGATGCCCAGCGATTATGACCAGAAAAGCCCCACTGAATGCACCTCATGTAACAAGGGGCTGGGCTGTGGTAATTATGGGGTTTCCTGGGGGTTGATTGCTCCAGCTTGTGCCCAGTTGCTCATTTTATATATCTAGGTTTTCTGCATTTACTGACATCCAGTGAATTCATTTTGTGTCACAAAGGTTTACATGAAAGGTGTGTTTGTGATTGGTGCTAGACTTACACATGGCCGTGACTCCACCAAGAGAAGCCACGAGGAGGAGGCTCAGCAGCAGGAGCAGAGCGTAGAGGACACGGGATCTCTTTGGAGAGGACTCAGGAAGGTTTCCTGGAAGAAGAAGAAGAAACATCTCCAGGTAGAGTCACACGATCAGTGTCCCCAGCACAGTCTCCAGTTGTGGTTCCTGGCCACACTGCTGGAATGAGTCAGGCCCTTGGAAGCGAGCACACACGCATACCACACACCTACACCTGCCCCTGCTTTGCCTCCAGCAGGGGACTGAAAGGTCTCCTGGGTGCTCCTGCGGGAGCCTCGCAGGCTGTGTTGTTCCCTTCCCGCGCCGGAGCTGCAGCCCGCCTAGGGAGCTGCTGGCCCGTGCTCTCCTTCTCCAACTCTCCCCCCGCCCGTGTTCTGGCGGGGCTTTTAAACTTACCCGTGGAGGCCGGTACAGCCGCTGGGATTGTTCCAGCTGTTTCCCACGGCAGAAACATCTGATTAAACAACCGGCATAATGCCAGTTCATGCAACTGCGGCTGTGGCCGCGGCTCCTGCTCCAGCTGCCTTGCAGGAGATGAGTTACCCTCGCCGGAGGTCTGCTCCCGGGGTATGGGGCCCGTGGGGTCTACTCTCTCCCCTTCGGGAGCCTGTGGTGGCACCTTGCCACCATAGAAAATAATCAAAGAACACATTTGTGCAGGCCGAGCAGGGGAAACGATGCTGAGGGGAAACCAGCACGGGTTTGTCACAGGTAGATCTTGCCTGACAAACCTTGTAGCCTTCTATGACCAGGTCACGCACTGCCTGGACATGGGAGCCGAGGCTGATGTCATCTTCCTGGACTTTAGGGAGGCCTTTGAAACAGTTTCGCACCCTATCCTCATTGGGAGGCTAGCAGAGTGCACGACTACACGGTCGGGTGGGTGGCCAACTGGCTTAGGGACCGCACCCAGAGAGTGGTGGTGGATGGTTCCTTCTCGGCCTGGCGGGAGGTGGGCAGTGGGGTCCCTCAGGGTTCGGTCCTGGACAGATATTATTCAATATCTTCATCAGCGATTTGGACGAGGGCGTGGAGAGCACCCTCTCCAAGGTCACTGATGATACCAAGTTATGGGGCAAAGGTAGTACAGCAGAGGGCAGGGAGCAGATTCAGGCTGACCTGGACAGGTTGGATCAATGGGCAGAGAGAAATAGGATGCCATTTAATAAAGATAAATGTAAGGTACTCCACCTGGGAAGGAGGAACCCCCCGCACACCGACAGGTTGGGGAGTGTCCTTCTCAGCAGCTTGGAGGCAGAGACGGATCTTGGAGTCATAATTGACTCCAAGAGGAACATGAGCTGGCAGTGTAACGAGGACATCAACAAAGCCAATCGCACCTTGTCGTGCATTAGCAGGTGCACGAGTAATAGATCAAGGGAGGTGATGCTCCCCCTCTATGCGACACTGGTCAGACCGCAGTTGGAGTAGCGTGTCCAGTTCTGGGCCCCGCACTTCAAGAGGGATGTGGGGGATCTGGAGAGGGTCCAGAGGAGGCCACTCGCATGATCGTTGGCCTTTGTGATAGACCCTATGGGGAGAGGTTGATAGAGCTGAATCTCTTCAGCCTTCACAAGAGACGGCTGAGGGGAGATCTTGTGGCCACCTATAGATTTATTAGGGGAGGTCAATGGTTAATAGGGGAAGCGCTGTTTAATAAGGCGCCCCAGGAAGTGACTAGGAATAATGGGTGTAAAGTAGTTGAGGGTGGATTTAGGTTAGATATTAGGAAGAAATTTTTCATAGTAAGGGTGGCCAGGATCTGGAATGGGCTTCCAAGAGAGGTGGTGCTATCAACTAGCTTGGTGGTCTTCAAGAGGAGGCTAAATAGTCACCTGGCTGGGTCATCTGACCTCGGTCCTCTTTCCTGCCAGGGGCAGGGGGTTGAACATGATGATTCATTGTGGTCCCTTCCAACTCTACAATCGATGAATCTCTTCCCCAGACGGTGCCTAGCACCAGATGGAGATCATTCTCAGAAGCAAAACTGTTTCCTGTTTGGTGGTTTGGCAGGGAGGGTGAAGTGCCCCGGCGCTGAGCAGACACAAGCCTACAGAGCTAACCCATGGGAAACAGTGAGCACAAGGCTCGCCCTTAATGCCCCCTCCCAGGACCCCGCTGGAAACGCACATGGGGAGGGACTGTGGCACTCCTGGGACCGGGTCTGCCAGGATGAATGGCAGTACTCGGTGCTGGACGCCTCCCTTTGCTGTCCTAGCACCATCTGCAGCCTGCAACATTTGGTTTTTAGCATGATTTGCAACCGGCAGCAAAAGGCTAAAGGGGTTGGGCACAGTAAGCCCCCCCCCAGCCCCAGTCTGAGAGCGCCTTTTTGTTCTTAACCTGATTTGTGCTCCCCACCATCCCATGGGAGACCAGGCGAGGGACTGACTGCGCACTGCCTGGGTGCCGCATGGCTCGTGTGCGTTGCACAGGGGTGTAGTGCCCTGTCCCCGAGACACTGCTGCTCACAAGCAAGAAGCCTTTAGGAAGAAGAAGCCACGAAGAGAACAGGAGTCTTACCCTTGTCGCCAGACTGGCGAGGAGCGTCTGACATGATCATGTTCTCATACACAGGCTCTTCTGCTGCTGCTTTCATCGTGGACGAAGAACCCAGCCGCCATCTCCTCCCAACTGCTCGGTGAGAGTATCCGTTGTGCACAAAAATGTAGGAACTGAGCACTGCAAATGAGAAGTGACCAGTGCATATCCTCTGACCAAGTGAAACGAAAGGCTTCTGACCACCAAGTAAAAAGTGCTTCCACCAAGTGAGACAGAGAAAACAAGCCCCGCACCACACCCAGCTGCAGGCCCCTGGCAGCACCAACATTAAGTGTTATCCACACTCACTGCCTGTGACAGGAGCAGGGCGGAGGTGTTATTGCCTCACAGGGTCAGGGGGCTGGGGCAGCTGCAGGCAATGCTCAGCTCAGGCTGTGTCGCCAGGGGAAGGGATGTGGGGTCTGGTTGCGAGTGGCCCAGGCTGGATGGAGATCAGGGGTTTCTGTGCCCAGCCCCAGGAGAGGAAGGCCAGGCTGAGCCTGGAGGGGAGAGGCCATGGGAAAGGGAGAGAGGGCAGCCCAGGCCATGGGGCGGAGATGCCCGATGACCCGGCTCCCCCCTTGCTGCAGCCCCGCACGGCTGGCGCCCCGCAGGGCAGGGAGTCTGAGCCGGGGAAGGGCACAGGAACCAGGACGGACCCGGGGCAGGACACGGCCGAGGCAGCGCCATGGGCAGATCTGGACTTGGGCACTGGGGCTGGTGCTAGGTGCTGCGGATGGATGTTCTCCACCCCAGGGCAGGGCAGTGTCTCGGTGTCCACTTCATATAGCCCTCGCCTCCATGCAGGAAGCCGAGGTGACCTTCCCGGGTCCTGCTGGGATGGAGACCAGACTAGATCGTCATCTCCTCCTGGTGCTGTGTCCCTCGTCTGCACGTGCTGGTTACTGGGGACTGTGAGACTGCCCGGGGGCTCAGGATCGAAGGGCTACTGAAAGTCAGGCTGGAAGGGCCCTCACACGGTCGTCTAGTTCAGCCCCAGCTCCAGGCAGGACCAGCCCTCACTACACCACCCCAGCCACGTCTGTGCGACCTGCTCCTGGGACCTGCCAGGGATGGATCCTCCCCACGTCTCTCGGGGCCTGTTCCCGTGCTCGGCCCCGCTCGGCGTCACGGTGTTCCTGCTCCGCTCCAGCCTCCGCTTGCCCTGCTGCAGCTCGGGAACCATTGCTCCCATCTGGTCCCCTGTGTCACTGTGCCACTGTGGGCAGTGGGGTCCTGCAGGGTTCGGTTCTCAGACCGATATTATTCACTATCTTCATCAGCGATTTGGACAAGGGCGTGGAGAGCACCCTCTCCAAGTTCGCTGATGACACCAAGTTATGGGGCAAAGCTAGTACACCGGAGGGCAGGGAACAGATTCAGGCTGACCTCGACAGGTTGGATCAATGGGCAGAGAGAAATAGGATGCCATTTAATAAAGATAACTGTAAGGTACTCCACCTGGGAAGAAGGAACCCCCAGCACACCTATAGGTTAGGAAGTGTCCTTCTCAGCAGCTCGGAGGCAGAGACGGATCTTGGAGTCATAACTGACTCCGAGAGGAACGTGAGCCGGCAGTGCAACGAGGCCATCAACAAGGCCAATCGCACCTTGCCGTGCATTAGCAGGTGCATGACTTATAGATCAAAGGAGGTGATGCTCCCCCTCTATGCAGCACAGGTCAGGCCACAGTTGGAGTAGTGTGTCCAGTTTTGGGCATTGCACTTCAAGAGGGATGTGGGGAATCTCGAGGGTCCAGAGGAGGCCGCTCGCATCTTTAATGGCCTTTGTGATAGACTCTACAGGGGGAGGTTGAGAGAGCTGAATCTCTTTAGCTTTCACAAGAGACGGCTGAGGGGAGATCTTGTGGCCACCTATAAATTCATTAGGGGAGGTCAACGGGGAATAGATGATGCGCTGTTTACCAGGGCACCCCAGGGAGTGACTACAGGTAATGGGTGTAAACTAGTTGAGGGTGGATTTAGGTTAGATATTAGGAAGACATTTTTCACAGTAAGGGTGGCCGGGATCTGGAATGGGCTTCCAAGAGCGGTGGTGCTATCACCTAGCTTGGAGGTCTTCAAGAGGAGGCTAGATAGTCACCTGGCTGGGGTCATCTGACCTCGGTCCTCTTTCCTGCCAGGGGCAGGGGGTCGGACACGATGATCCATTGTTGTCCCTTCCGACTCGACAATCGATGAATCTATGAATCTATTAATCTCTTCCCCAGACGGGTGCATGGGGCCAGATACAGGTCACTCTCACAAGCAAAACTGTTTCCTGTTTGGTGGTTTGGCAGGGAGGGTGAAGTGCCCAGGAGCTGAGCAGACACAAGCCTACAGAGCTAACCCATGGGAAACAGTGAGCACAAGGCTCGGCCTTCATGCCCCCTCCCAGGACCCCGCTGGAAACACGCACATGGGGAGGGACCGTGGCACTCCTGGGACCGGGTCTGCCAGGATGAATGGAAGTACGCAGTGCTGGACGCCTCCCTTTGCGGTCCTAGCACCATCTGCAGCCTGCGACATTTGGTTTCTAGCATCATTTGCAACCGGCAGCAGAAGACTAAAGGGATCGGGCACAGTAAGTGTGCTCACCTGGCCCCAGTCTGTGGGAGCCTTTTTGTTCTTAATCTGATTTGTGCTTCCCACCATCCCATGGGAGACCGGGCGAGGGTCTGACTGCGCACTGCCTGGGTGCCGCACGGCTCCCGTGTGTTGCACAGCGGCGTAGTGCCCTGTCCCCGAGACACTGCTGCTCACAAGCAAGAAGCCTTTAGGAAGAAGAAGCCTCGAAGAGAACAGGAGAGTCTTACCCATCTCGCCAGACTGGCGAGGAGCATCTGACATGATCATGGTCTCATACACAGGCTCTTCTGCTGCTGCTTTCATCGTGCACGGAGAACCCAGCCGCCGTCTCCTCCCAACTGCTCGGTGAGAGTATCCTTCGTGCACAAAAATGTAGGGACTGAGCACTGCAAATCCTCTGACCAAGTGAAACCAAAGGCTTCTGACCACCAAGAAAAAAGTGCTACATCCGTCAAGTGAGATCTGAGCAAGTCACACACCACATCCAGCTGCACTCCCCGACAGCACCAACATTACGTGTTAACCACACTCACTGCCTGTGACACGAGTCGGGTGGAGGTGTTATAGCCTCACAGGGTGCCGGTTCCCTTCAGGGGGCTGGGGCAGCTGCAGGCAATGCTCAGCTCAGCCTGTGTCGCCAGGGGAAGGGATGTGGGGTCTGGTTGCAAGTGACCCAGGCTGGATGGAGATCAGGGGTTTCTGTGCCCAGTCCCAGGACAGGAAGGGCAGGCTGAGCCTGGAGGGGAGAGGCCGTGCAAAAGGGAGAGAGAGCAGCCCAGGCCATGGGGCAGACAGCCCCGATGCCCAGGCTCCCCCCTTGCTGCAGCCCCGCACGGCTGGAGCCCCGCAGGGCAGGGAGTCTGTGCCGGGGAAGGGCACAGGAACCAGGACGGACCCGGGGCAGGGCACGGCCGAGGCAGCATCGTGGGCAGAGCTGGACTTGGGCACTGGGGCCGGTGCTAGGTGCTGCGGATGGATGTTCTCCACCCCGGGGCAGGGCAGTGTCTCGATGTCCCCTTCATATAGTAATGGGAAGGCCTCGCTGTGATTGGGGTCTGCAAGGCTGAATTTTCCCCTCAGACATGTTACCCACAGGGGCTTCCCCTTCCAGCTTCCACGCCCAGGCAAGATATCCAGAAACCCTCACAAACAACAACCTGTCACGCCGTGGCACCCCACGTCTCGCTTGAACGAGAGGTCACAGCTCTGCCAGCAGCCCTGACCTCCATGCTGGAAGCCGAGGTGGCCTTCCCCGGCCCTGCTGGGCCGCAGACTGGACTAGATCATCACCTCCTCCTGGCGCTCTGCCCCTTCGTCTGCACATGCTGGTTACTGGGGTCTGTGAGACTGCCCGGGGGCTCAGGATCGAAGGGCTATTGGAAGTCAGGCTGGAAGGGCCCTCACACGGTCGTCTAGTCTGGGACCTGCCAGGGATGGATCCTCCCCACGTCTCTCGGGGCCTGTTCCCGTGCTCAGCCCCGCTCGGCGTCACGGCGTTCCTGCTCCGCTCCAGCCTCCGCTCGCCCTGCTGCAGCTCGGGACCATTGCTCCCGTCCGGTCCCCTGTGCCCACAGAGAACAGCCCGTCTCCAGCCTCTCTGCATCGCCCTGCAGGGATCTGCAGACTATAATCAAATCCCCACTCAGTTTTCTTCTCTCCAGACTCAAAGCCCAGCTCTTCCAGCCCACCGTCTAAACACCACCTGCTTCACCTCCCCGCTCCAGGCTACCATCTGTTCTGCTGCACTTCATACCCACGGTTGCACGCCCAACTGTCTGGGAACCGCTGTGATGGGAGCATGAAGATTTCCAGGGTCTCTCCCAGATCCATTCGAATGGGCTCTGTCAGGCGTGAATGGCGCGGGCCGGCCAGGGCGGACGTGCCTTTGTGTCGGGAGTGCGGTTGGCCCCAGGATTCGGCCCAAACGCGCACGAGTCAGGGGAGACGCGGGCGCATGCGAGCGGCGCTGGCTGCAGCGGTGTGCTCGGTGCAGGCGGGTGCTGCGCGCTGCCTGCGGGCAGGGAAGGCCATGGCTGCAGCACTTGCAGGTCGGCCTTGGGCAGCGTGGCTGGTCCCTGGTGCGGTGCCAGGGCAGTGCGGGGTCGGGCACCCTCTTCTCCGTGCCCTGAGCCTCCGTGCAGGAAAGACGACAGAAACCAAGTCTCTGTCCCCCACCGTGCTCCCCCTGTCCCTGGCTCTGGTGGTGGAGGAAGCTCCAAATATTTCTGCTTGGCCTTTCCTTTCAGCTGTGGAGGGGGCACGCTGGCGACGGGACCAGGAGCCCGAGTCTGCTCCGCACAGGGCAGAGCTGGGAGCCAGAGAAGAGCTGGAGGGAGGGAAACTGAGGCAGAGGAGGCAGCAGAGCTGGACCTGAGGGAAAAAATCACCTCCCGTGGACCAAAGAGGCGCACGGCGGGGGAGAGAAGGGAGGCACAAATAACCGTGTCCGACTTTGGACCGGCACCGGGAAGAAAAGCCGACAGCCTGAGGGGAGTTTGGGGGTTTGTCTGTCTGTGCACACACCCACAGGGGTGCCGCCTCAGCGGTGCTCCCGTGTTCAAAACGGCTGCCCTCCCCTCGCAGGCACGGCGCGATGGCTGCCGGCGGCCGTGGCACCGGTGTGCAGCCCCGGTTGAGGATGGGGGCGACCCCGCTTGTGGGGCCGGTGCCCTTCCTGAAGGCCCAGGATGGCCGACCCGCAGCCTGCAGGGCTGGAAATCAGCACCAGGCGCCTGCGGGACGGGGTCAGCCACGAGAGGAGGCAGCTGGGCTCGGCCTCGGCCTCCTGCCGGGTTCGGCTCTGGCGGGTTTCCCGTGGTGCCACCTGGGCTGTGCTGCGCTCACGCTGCCAGGTCACAGCCACAGAGACCAGCCGCCGCCCAGCTCCGGTCAGGACCTCCTCGGCAGATTTATGCCCAGTTCGTCCCAAATCAGTCTTCCTTTGTGTGGCTCCCTACTTGTGTGGCTCCCCACGGTGCGGGGTGGTGTGCGGTGGGGTGAGGGCAGAGGGAGCGGGGTGCAGGATGCACAAATCAAACCCCAAGTGTGGGCAGAGACCAAGTGCAAGGGTGGTGTTGGGAGGGTGAATAAAGTTTTTACAAGGAAAGGGCCTTTGCTTTGGGGGGAACAAAGAGGGGGAGCTGGGCTTGAGCAGTTCCCAATTGCCGTCTTTCAAATGGAAAACCTTCCCCCACCCCGCCTACCCTGGGCGCAGTATTGCTGCTTTTGCCGGGGGTGGGGGTGTTGGATTGGGTGCTCAGTTTTTGGGGTGCATTTTTCCTGGCAAAGCTACCCAAAGGGGTGCCTGCCCCTCACAAGTCTGGCTTGCCGGGATCCCTGGGAGCTGGCATGGGGGTACCCCAGGCATTGCACCTCCCATCCCCCCAATCCCACAAGCACCTTGCAAAGCCACCCAAAGGGGCTGCCCCCGACAAGTCTTTTGGTGCCGTTTTTGTGCACTATTGCAGTGCTCTTTTTGGACAGGGTTTTGGCGCTCTTTTCCAGCCTGGCACCAGCATGTGTGGAGTAATGTTTACACCGAAACAAGGTGGGCAGGGGGCTTTTTCTGCCCCGCTCAAGGCCTATAAACCGTGGGAGCAGTTGTCGGGGTGCACGTACACTGTATTGATGAGAGCGGCTTGATGCGGATGGGAGCGGACGCACCCCAGAGGCAGAAGGACTCAACCCAGCGGAGAGAGCTGCCCCGGGGCACGGGAAGGAGGATGCAGCGTTTGAGAAGGGGGCACGCTGGAGTCGGGTGCAGTGCAGCGGTCGAGTGCAGGACGAGGGCTGCTTTGGGATGTGGAGTTGCAAGAGGACATGCAGTTCTGGGCACCGCACTTGAACGAGGACAGGGACGAGCTTGAGAGAGTCGAGAGAAAAGCCACCCAAAGGATCAGCGTCTTACACGGCAAGCCATACGATGAAAGGCTGAGGGACCTGGGACTCTTCAGCTGGAGGAAAGGAAGGCCGAGCGGGCACCTGGTAGCAGCCTACCGCTACACTAGCGGGGTACATCCGGGCAACTGTTCACCAGGGCACCCGAGGGGAAAGCCAGGACAATGGCCACTAACACCTGGAAGACCGATTCAGGCTCAACATCAGGAAAACTCCTTCACAGGCACGGTGTCCCTACAACCTGTGAGTCTTCATCGCTGTCCTGGAAGATGACACAGAGTGAATCCTCAGCACGCTGGGAGATGACACCAAGATGGGGGTGGGGGGAGTAGGAGATATGCTGAAGCGTAGGGCTAGGAGTCAGAGTGAACTAGAAAAACTGGAGGATCGGGCAGCCCTGAGCCTGTCCCGGTTGCTCCTGAGCTAAGTGCAGGATGATTTTGCCCTCGTTGAACTTTGAGATGTCTTTTGGCCCAGTCACCACCCTGCACTGTGGTGAAAAAGCAGGCACTGCTAGGATTTGAACCCAGGACCCCCTGTTTACAAGACAGGTGCTTTAACCAGCTAAGCCACAGTGCCCACACTGAAGGGTTTCCCCTCCCCCCCCCCGGGGCAGGGCACTGCCTTGCGTTGCAAACGGAGAGAGCAGCGTTTCTCAAAGGCTTGGCGGTGGGCGCAGGCAGGTGGGGGTCGAGGCACGGTCTTCACCGCCGTGACCGGGACCCAGGGCCCGGGGCTCACATCCCTGTCTCCCGCCCCAGGGAGCCAACGTGACCGTCAGTCCGACCTGCAGCTGCACCCCCGCTCCCGCCAGGTCCCCGCTGTCTGCTCTGCCGCCGGCAGGTCTGTCCCCACCGGCCCCGGCACAAGACACGCGGCCCCGGTCCATGCGCCAAAGCCGGGGCAGCGTTTGCAGGAGTCCGCGCAGGCTCCCGCTGCTGCCACCGTGTCTGGCATCAGTCCGGGGGGCACGGTCCCGTGACGTGTGGAGGACCACGCACTGGCTCCAGCTTCACAGGAGCGTGTCGTCATCATCACACAAGTGTCGGTCTGTGAAACCTGGGTCCCAGACAAGTGCGGGGCACAAAGCGAGTGGACTGCAGCGACCCACGGCTTTGCAGAGACAGCTGCGTGGAGCGGGGAAAGGGCCGTTTGCCGCTGCCCTGCCTCCGGCCAGCCCAGCGGGGGCCGCGTCCGAGCCCTGCGCCAGCGACGGCGGTTCGAGTCCCGTGCGGAGGCTGCACGCAGCTCGGGGTGGTCGGACGTGTGTGGAGGGCGGTGCTCGCCCGGCCGTTCGGCTCGGCGCGGTGCGGTGCGGTGCGGTGCGGTGCGGCGCGGAGCGGGGAGCCCTCCCGAGCCTCCAGGCCCGGCGGGAAGAGAAGCGCTCGCAGTGTCGGCAGCGTGCCCCCGCGAGGAAGAGCGCAGCCGGCTGCGGGGAGGCGCTGGGGAGCGGCGGACACAGCAGTGTCTTCACATGGTCACCGGTCCGTGTGGGAGCAGGCAGGCAGTGCGCACTGCTCCACGCGTCCTCGGCGGGGTTCAGACACGCGGGGAAGGCCGGGCCCGGCGGGGGGGCTAGGAGTCGCCGTGCCTGCAGCGCGCGGGGAAGTGCCGCAGTTGGCACCACGGACCCCCCCCCCCCACCCCACACGCACGCACGTGCCCGTGCCTGCGCACGCACCCGCCACCCGTGTCCGCGCGTGTGGGCGGTCCGTGTCGGAGGGAGCCGGTGTGTGGCGGGGCGAGCGCGGGCGGGGACGCGGAGCCGCAGCAGGGCTGACACGCGTGCGGGGCGCGGCGGGGGGACGTGTCCTGCCCCTGCACAGCGGACACGCGGGGAGCCCCGCACGCTCCCGCCCGGCAGCAAGGGGTTAACGCGCCAGGCGGCAGGACTGGCAGGCGTGACGTGCGGTGACGTCCCGTGTGACGCGGGGCGAGCGGCCAGGAAGCGGGAGCTGCGGGCCCAGCTGAGCGCGGGGCGGGGCGGTGTCCAGACCCGGCTCCGCGGCGCCGCTGGTCTCGGCCCAGGGCGGGGGGGGCTCCCACGCGCGGCCGCGGGGCGCCGCGGGCCCGGCCATCCCCGGCGGGAGCAGCCCGCCCCGCGCCCGGGCTGGGCAGCAGTGCGGAGCCATGGAAACGGCGCCGGGGCCCGCGGGCCGGCCCCCCCGCGCCCCCCGCCAGCGGCCCCCGCCCCCCCCGCGCCCAGGTGAGGTGCAGCGGGGGCCGCGTGTCCGCGCCGCGCGGGGGGGGCACGATCCTGCCCCGCGGCCTGCGGGCTTCGTGCGCGGGCGGGGCCGGGACGGACGGGACCTGGGCGGGCAGCGCCCGGGCCCGGACCCGTCTCTGTCTGGTTTGGGCCGGTGCCGGTGCCACGGCAACGGGACTCCCGGCCGCCTCTCGCTGATGGAGGCGCAGCTCGCCCAGGCCTGTGTGCTGCTGCAGACTCCCCTGACCCGGAGCAGACCTGGCAGCTGTCCGCAGACGAAAGCTGCTCAGGCTGGTGGCCCAGGCGAGGCTCGATCCCCGGGGCAGGGCAGGGGCGGTGGGTCTCCACTCTCCAGCAGCGTGAGCACCGTCCCTCGGTGCAGAAATCTCCCTTCCACAGCATGGTGGTGGGGTCAGTGCTCCACGGATCAGCGCTGCTTGTTCTCCTGGTGCCCCTGCAATCGTTTCATGGCCCAGGAGCAGACCGACCTTGCGTTTCCCCGCCCCTGCCCTTAGCATGTGGATCTGATACGGCCCCAGCATTGCTCGAGCTGCTTTCCCCGGGAGCGATGTCCCTGCAGGCTCTGTCGTGGTGCTGCGATCACCTCCCCACGCTGGGACAGAGTTACCAGGGCTCATCTCCAGCCTCATGCCTGTGGAGGTGTATTAGCAACAGCTGCAGGATTCTGAGTCTTCCTTCTCCCCCTCTTCCACGCACTGAAGCCTCGGTCTCCTCAGTCCCAGGCCAGCGCAGGAGACTCGCAGGGCTTTCCCCGTGCCAGCAGCACCAGGGCTCACGTGTGCCCTCCCTTCCCACGTGCAGGTGCTGGGGCCCTGCAGAGAGCTGAGCAGCAGCCTGCTGAGGAGGGGCCGGTGATCCTGGAGCTGCAGAGGACGTGCGCAGGGAGCCTGGAGGAGAGGAGCTCCCTGACCCCTGAGCCAGGCCAAGTGCAGAAGGGGCAGGGCAGACCTCCAAATCAGGAGGAGAGCTCGGAGGTGAGCAGGGCACCCGGTTCACTTGTGGTGGGGAGTACAGGTGGGGCAGAGCGCAGGAGGAGCCCGGGGTGCTGTAAGGAATTTGGGGAGCAGAGACCTGAAGAGCACGAAGGCTGCAGCCCTAGCTACATTAGCAGGAGCTCCCTCACGCGTGCAGATGCCAGGGGTGCTGGCGCGGGCAGGCCGGGTTACAGTGTGTGGATCTGGGGCTCCCGTCCTCTAAACGTGCTGCCCAGGCTGCCTCAAAGAACCGAGCAAATAGATTGCGATGATCTGGGCTAAAGCCAGCACCTGAACTCCTGTATCCGTGGCTGCATCCACGTCCCATGCCTGCTGAAGACTGGGGAGTTGTGTCCCCTTACCTGTCGTGGCTAAGATTGCAATTCATGGTAGTACCCCGTGATTGCAGGCAGGGCTGTGGGGTCCGGGAGCAGCTGGCGCAGGAGACACTGATGGTGCAACGCTTGTGCCTGCAGCTCCGGGAGGTGTTCGAGGACGTGGCGGTGTATTTCACACGGAAGGAGTGGGAGCTGCTGGACGATGAAGACAAGGTGCTTTACCAGGACCAGATGCTGAAGAATTACCAAGCCCTCGTTTCCCTGGGTAAAGCTCTGGGTCTTGCTTCCCCCTAGAGATATGTGAACGGTTTTGTAGTCACCTCCCTGTTCCAACAGTCTCATCCTCATGAACTTTTGGCTGGAGGTTTAAACCCCCTTCCTCCCCACTGCCCTGTCAGTGATCAGGTCTCCCTCACATTTCAGACTGAGATCTCCTTCATTTGATCCAGCTGCTTTCACTTGTGCCTTCCCCGTTCTTGTGACTCCTGGTTCTTCATATGCAGCAGTTTCTTGGCAACATGATCTCCTTTTGCTGTCTCAGCACGTTCACACCATCTCCAGGTCATTGTGCACTAAGAGCTGTTCCCTGGGGGAGGATTCTGATTTCCTCCCTGTCTGGCCTAGCGTGTTCTCTCCAGACACAGCAGAAGTTAACAGAAAGTCCTATCAGCCTCTGCTGCTACAACGGGAAGAGGCATTTCCTCAACTGCTCCTCTAGCGACATGTGTACACAGATGTAAGCCAGGTTTGTCTGCCAAGGGGTCGCTGGAAGCTCCCGTCCACATCCCTTCTAACATCTTCATCTCCGTAGGTCAGAGATTCTCAAGCTCCCTCTGCCCCTCTCAGAAGTTTTCTTGTGCTCTTCCTAAAATCCCTCTGCTGATCGGATGCCCATCATTGTGACGACAAGAAGTGGGCTAGCTGCAGGACCTAGTGAGAACCAGTTTTCATTCCCAGAGGATCTCTAATACAGGGGCTTGTACTGGCTTGTGCGCAGGGTTGAGGTACTGAGCCTTTAAGAGGTCAGTTTGCTTTTCTGATGCTTTCTTTCCCCTCCCTTCCCCCAGAGGATCTCCTTAAGGAAGTGCTTCAGTGTTTTCTCTAGCTCAGCAAAGACCATATGGACCATTTCTAGATCACGGCCTTTCACATGCTGTGAAACGTGTCTCTTTCTGCCTTCTTTTGTCCATATCCTCAGCTCCCAGCAACTTGGTGTTCAAGCCTGCAGTACTTGCCAACCTCTGCGCTCCTCACCCCTCCTGGGGTGATCCTCCCAGTGGACGGGATGATTGCTCAGTTGCAGCTACAGTTATTATGAGATCATCCTTTCCTGTCCCTGGTGATGACAAATCACTCTCTCTCCTAGAAAAAAGTCTCATATTTACCCACTTGTCATGGATGCTTTTTGTTAGGGTGACAATATTTGAATCTTGGGGAGCACTGGATTTGCAGCTGAATAAAAGATTTTATCTGTGTCTCAGCAAAAGCTGTTGGTCACAAGGCAGAATGATATATTAAATGTAACTTTGCAAATGCTTAAGCAAGCAATTTTCTAACACTGGGATAGCGTGCAGGGCATATGATGTATTGTGTAAAAGGAAACCGGATGCAGACCAACGGCTGTTGTTCGGAGATAAAGCAGATGTAAGATCTTGGGGATAGTGCCGAAATCAGCAAGGAAACCACAAGTGACTGGGAGAAGCCGAGTTCAAGGCCTTACACGTGCGCTTAGAGCGAAAAGGCATGTAAATGAATTAAATGCAGAGGCGATTCCATGCTAATGAAGTAAACAGTAAACAGAGGCGGAGCTTGAGATGCGAGCCGATATGGGAGGGACAAAGGGAGGGACAGAGGTGGAGTGAATTTTAATGAGCATGAACCAAGGTGTATAAACGTGGTAAGAACTGATGTTTGGGGCAGGTCCCCGGTTTGTTGGACCCTTGTCCGAAGCTGTCTCCATTTTGAATAAAGCTGTTGTGAGCAGCGCGTGCTGGTGTTTGCGCCCTGCTTGCTCTGGCTAATGAGCGACTGGATCCGTGAGCTATTGGATCGTCGTCTCCCGAGTCGTTGGGCGCAGCATGGAGTCGGGGTCTAACACTTTTCACTGCCACGAGTCCCTTCACTAAGCTCATTTTCACTTCTTTTCCTGGAATTACACTGATAAGATGAGCGGGACCATCCATAAGTGTGTCCAATATCTCTTCTTTCTGGTACCTTGAAAACAGTGAAAGCTTTGTTTCTGTTCCCCGTGCATCATAGATCACTGCATCTCTACACCTGCCCCTGGCGACTCCCAGTTTAATCCTGGAGTGAGGAGTGGTTGGTGCTTTGTTTCCTATGACCATTCCTCATCCACCTGGGCCATAAGGACTGTCATCTCTTGAAGGCTTCTCTCTGCAGTGCCCTCTCTTTCATCTTAAATGCCCATCCTCTCTTGTCCATCAAGGCCCTAGTAGACACCTTGAGTTCACTGGATCCATTCCTCAAATCCCAGTTGGATTCTGTCCCATACACAGTCACAAACGCTCTTTAACCACTGCCCACACAGGATATCGAGGTCCCACACCTGACTTAATCTGCAGCATCCAGCGAGGACAGGTGGAGCTCTGGGTCTGTGATGATGAGGACCGTGGGGAAATCTCAAGATGGGAGGACCTGCTGCCAGGTGAGTTGTGGGTGTTTCCCACACACACCCAATGCTACTGTCAGTACAGCTCCATAGCCAGAGTGCGTGCAGGACCTGGAAGCCGCAGGCCTGCCCTGTGCTGCCATTGCAGGGTGCTGACCGTGATTCCAGGGGTCATGCCCCGCCCCCTGCATGCCCTCCTGGGGTGTGCGCAGTGGCGGGAGCTGCCCTTTCCCCACTATATCCGCCGGACAAGCCAAGGCTGTGTCCCCCACCCCAGCTGGGTGGGCAGTGCATGCCCCAGCCCCACTCCTGCCCTCACCATGCAGGGGGTGTTGATCACACCCCCACACCACTTCCCTCCTGCTTCCTTTCCACCACAACAGACTTACCAGCTCGATGCAGCTGTATATGAAATCAGATCGGTATTGGCTGATATGTCTCCTTAAAAAGCATCTATCGGTATCAGCCCACAAAATGTCTATCAGTGCACCCCTAGAAAGTATGGGTGGGTGGGTATGGGGTGTGTGTGGATGTGTGGGGTGGTATGGGTGGTTTGTGGGGATGTGTGGGTAGGTATGGGGTTTGTGGTGGCCTGTGGGGTGTGTGTGTGTGTGCATGTAGCAGTGAACGGGGCTTCCCAAAGGGGCTTGTGGTTGTGAGTGTGGGGGATTGTAGAGAAGGGTGTGGGAAGGTGTGGCGTTTTTGGTGTGTATGATTGCGAGGGGGATGGTGTGGAGGGGTTTGAGGATATGTGGGGTGTGCATGGGAGCCCCCTCATGTGCCCAAATGAGCTGGTCAGCCCCTACCCCCACCCCACAACAGCCCAGAGCCCATATGCCCTGCAGCGCCTCCCCCCGCCACTGTCAACAGTGCACAGCCCCAGCGCGGCCTGTGCCAGCTCTGCCTAGCCTTGATGCATTCAACTCCCTCTGGGTATGCAGCATGGGTAAAGCAGCCCCTTCCAGCTGCCGCCCCTGCTGCCCCCAGCCCCACAGTAGCAGTGGAGAGCAGTGCTTTGCAGTCCCAGCCCCATGCACCCTGTGCCAGTTCCAGGCTCACTCCTCCAGCCTCAGCAGCAGCCAGGCAGAAACTTGCTCGTTGCAGGGTGGGGGGTGGGAAGCGGCCCCTTCCCCTCATCACTGCCAGGCAGTCTTTGGTGCAGCTGCCTGCAACTTTGTCACTGCCAGCTCTGGGGTGCCCTGCAGCTGCTTTGCACCGTCACTGCTGCTGCGCAGGTCAGCCCACAGGCGGCAGTGACAGACCCGCAGGGCAGCGCAGGCTCCGGGCAGCCGCACTAAAAACTGCCTGGTGTGTCAGCGAGGAGGAGGAGTCAATTTTTCTCTGCAACAAGTGACAGCTTCTTCCTGGCGCAGCTGCTGCCGCTGGTGCTGAAGCTGCTCCACCTGGAGGGGTGAGCCTAGAGCTGGTGCTGGGCCCCAGGCCTAGCAGTGGTGGCAGGGGAGAGAAACTGCTGCTCAGCGTGGAGTAACAGCGGTCCCTTCCCCTCCCACTGCCAGTGCTTCCTGGTGCATCCTCCCAGAGTCCATGCAGGGCTGCCACTTCTACCCCACCGAGGAGGTTAGAGATGGCAGTGACACGGTGGAGACTCAGGGCAGCCCTGCATGGGTTCTGGGTGGCTATACCTGGAAGCGCTGGCAGCAGGAGAGGTTGCTTTTGTCCCACACTGAGAAGCAGTTTCTCTCCCACATGGTCACTGCTCAGCTCAGAGAGGCGAGCCCGGAGCTGGCGTAGAGCACATGGGATCAGGGCTGCGCGCACTGGTACCTGCCACGGTGGCTCAGCTGGCGGCAGCCAGAAGAAGCTGCCACCACCCGGACTACCTGGGAAGGCATCCCTGCTGTGGAGCCATGCCAAGGAACCCGCCGCAGGCTGGACAAAGCCCCTCCGTGGGTGGGATGCCACCCACAGGCTGTATATTGCTCACCGCGATGCAATGTGTGCAGGCAGGTGTTGTTCCCACTCTCTGAAGTTGAACAATGCTGAAACAAGCAACTGCTGTTCCCTTCTTCTTCTAATGGCACATATTAGGAGACAGACAGGTTTGCTGTCTTGGTGGTTGTCTCGCATCTAGCTTCCATGGGCTGCCACAATTGGTCCCCACTGCCTCTGGGCTGCCGTGCAGCTGCTCTGCACTGTCACCCCTGCCACACAGGATGCACCAAAAACTGCCTGGCAGCGGCGAGGGACAGGAGCTAATTTACCCCCCCACCCCCTCCCCCCAAGAGCAGCAGTTTCTTCTTGCACAGCTACTGCTTAGCCTGGAGGGGCAAGCCTGGAGCCGGTGCTGGGTCCCAGGCTCAGCAGTGGCGGCACAGGAGAGAAACTGCTGCTCAGCATGGAGTAAAAATGGCCCGTCCTGCTGCCAGTGCTTCCTGGTGCATCCGCCCAGAGCCTGTGCAAGGCTGTCCTGTCTGCCTTGTGCTGCCACTGCTGCCCCTGTGGGCAGCTCAGAGGTGGCAGTGATGTGGTGGAGACTTAGGGAAGTGCTGCTAGACCTGGAAGCACTGGTGACCGTAGGAGCCACTTTTGCCCCGTGCTGAGCAGTAGTTTTCCTCCCATGCTGCTACTGCTCAGCCCGGACAGACGAGCCTGGAGTTGGCATGGGGTCAGGGCTGCATGCACTGGTGCTTGCTGGACAACCCCCTTCATGGGCCATATGCGGCCCACGGACCATATTTTGCGCACGCCTGCTGTAATGTGTGCAGGCAGGTGTTGTTCCCACTCTCTCAGATTGAACAGTGTGGAAACAAGCAACTGTTCCCTTCTTCTCCTTCTAACGACACATGTTAGGGGACAGTCAGGTTTGTTGTCTTGATTTTCAGCCCAGATCTAGTTTATGTGTGCAACCACAAACTTAAGTTGCCATCGTCACAAAGCAATATAAGAGTTCATTCAGCAGCCCAAGCTAGCCACCCTCTCCCAGGGTCTGATGGGATCTGTAGTCCCCCATTGAAATCAGCATGGTATACAGAAGTTCTTTGTAGCCATTCCTGCTGCACAAGAAAGAAGCTGAGGCTGTCCCTGGCTGCTTCTGGTCAGGTTGACCTGGAACCCAGGAAGAGTTTCATTCTGGTCTCAGGCTGCATGAAATGGCGCCATGGCATGGGTGGGAGTCACAAGATTTCAGGTTGTGGCAGGAAGTGAATCCCCCATGGCTTGCACCAGAATTGCCCCCTTCATGTTTCCTCTCTGAGGCCTTGAGTGTCACAAAGCCTGAGATTCAGCACCTTAGAGCATGTGCCCTAAGGCACAAGTTCCACTTGTTTTTGTCCCAGCAGGGCCTGAGGTGATGGTAAGGACAGGTGGGCCAGAAACTCTTCAGAGTCGGGGTCTGAACTACACCAAGTAGGGAATATTAGCCGAGCCAAAGGGCCTGCTGCTCCCTCACCCCCAGCACTTGGGGTTTTGGCAGGAAAATCTTGTTTTCCTAAAGGAACACAATGCCAAGGTCCACGCCTGCTCTGAGGCCCATCCTAGTAGAAGGAATAGCAGTGTTTACCCTTTGCCAGCAGTGTAGGGACTAATCCGGAGTTTCTCTTCCCCACGCAGGAGGTGCCTGCCTGCTGAGCAGAGCTGAGGAGCAGCCTCCTGTGGAAGGGTCTGTAGACCTGGAGCCAGCACAGACATCCCCAAGGAGTTTGGTTGAGAAGGACTTCCTGAGACCTGAGAAGGAGCCATGGCACGAGAGTCAGGGGAGGCCCCAAAAGCAGAAGGAGAATGTAGCGATGAACCAGGTACCATCTCCAGTTGGGTGTGAGGGTGGAGAAGGGGCAGAACCTAGAAAGAGCCCTGGACGTGGGGAAGAAATTGTGGTGCAGGTTCCCTGGGTTCAGGGAAGAGCTGAGAGACCTAAAGAGCCATTGGAAATATGCACTGCATTCAAGCGAAGGCAGTGGGGAGGCCAACAGAGGGAAGCAGGAGCTCACTGCCCAGCACAGGGGCAGAACTCACCCCTGCCTAAAAGTCAGGAAAACCTTTAGCTGTCCATCTGGGGAGAAGTCCCATGTATGCACCAAGTGTAGGAAGACCTTCACCTGCCTCTGCCCAGGTTGCTCATTGCAAGACCCATTCTGGAAAGCTACCCCACTGCTTCACCAAATGCGGGAAGAGCTTTGTGTGCACCACAGACCTCATGAAGCACCTACATGTGCAGAGGGCAAAGCATCAGGCACAGCTGTGTCACGAGTGGCAAGAGCTTCACCCATTTTTTCTCCCTGTCTCAGGACCGGTGCATCCCCCGAGGGAGGAAGACACACCACTGCACTGAGTGCAGGAAGGACTTCATCTGCTTGCAAGACCTGTCCCAGCATGAGTGTGTGCGGCACCACTGCACCAAGTGTGGGAAGAGATTCAGGCAGCTATTCAACCTGGCGAGTCACCAGTGCATGCACACAAGAGAGAAGCCACTTCAGTGCTCAGAGTGTGGGAAGAGCTTCACTTACTTCTCCCAGCTGGCTCGGCACCAGCGTATCCACACAGGGGAGAAGCCCCATCAGTGCTTGGAGTGTGGGAAGAGCTTTGCTAACTCCTCAGGCCTGGCTCAGCACCACCGAATCCACACGGGGGAGAAGCCATATCACTGCTCAGAGTGCGGGAAGAGCTTCACTTACTCCTCCAGCCTGGCTCAACACCAGCGAATACACACAGGGGAAAAGCCACATCAGTGCTCAAAGTGTGGAAAGAGCTTCACACTCTCCTCCAGCCTGGCTCAACACCAGCGTATCCACACAGGGGAGAAGCCACATCAATGTTTGCAGTGTGGGAAGACATTCAGTCAGTCCTCTAGTCTGGCTCAGCACCAGCGTATCCACACAGGGGAGAAGCCACATCACTGCTCGGAGTGTGGGAAGAGCTTCACTTACTACTTCAACCTGGCTCAACACCAGCGAATCCACACCGGGGAGAAGCCACATCAGTGCTCAAAGTGTGGAAAGAGCTTCACTCAGTCCTCCCACCTGGCCCAGCATCAGCGTATCCACACAGGGGAGAAGCCCCATCAGTGCTCAAAGTGTGGAAAGAGCTTCACTCAGTCCTGCAGCCTAGCGAGGCACCAGCGTATCCACACAGGGGAGAAGCCACATCAGTGCTCGGAGCGTGGAAAGAGCTTTGCAAACTCCCGCAGCCTAGATCAGCACCAGCGAATCCACACGCAGAAGCTGCATCAGTGCTCAGAGTGTGGGAAGAACTTCACTCAGTCCTACAGCCTAGCCCGGCACCAGCGAATCCACACAGGGCAGAAGCCACATCAGTGCTCAGAGTGTGGGAAGAGCTTCTCTCAGTCCTCCAGCCTGGCCCAGCACCAGCGTATCCACACAGGGGAGAAGCCCCATCAGTGCTCAGAGTGTGGGAAGAGTTTCACTCAGTCCTCCACCTTGGCTCAGCACCAGCTTGTCCACACAGGGGAGAAGCCACATCAGTGCTCAGTATGTGCCAAGAGCTTCACTTACTCCTTCAACCTGGCTCAGCACCAGCGTATCCACACAGGGGAGAAGCCATATCAGTGCTCAGAGTGTGGGAAGAGCTTCACTCACTCCTCCAGCCGGACTCATCACCAACTTATCCACATGAGGCAAAAGCCATATCTGTGCTCCAAATTTGGGAAGAGCTTGACCGTATCTTCCGCCTTGGTCCACCACCAGCAGATACACACAGGAGAGAAGCCACATCACTGCTCAGAGTGTGGGAAGAGCTTCACCCAGTCCTCCCACCTGTCCCGACACCAGCTCATCCACACAGGGAAGAAACCACATCTATGCTCGGAGTGCGGGAAGTGCTTTCTCCACTCCTTCCAACTGGTTCAGCACCAGTGCATCCCTATCCAGGGGCGTCCATGATTCTGCCAGCAATACAGGAAGGGTTTGGGTCTATATACCGGGCTCTGCACCCACTGGTGTTTTCATACAAGGAAGCAGTCTCATGCTGGTGGGCAGCACCAACAGTTCACCCTTCATTCAGCCTTTCTAGGCCGCTAGAAAACCAAATGGACACAAAGGCTGGTCTCCCAGGCTTGATGCAGGTGAAGGGTTATAAGGAAACACCTCAGGCGGAGGCCAGGACGGATCCTGGGGGATCTGTGAGATGATCCTTGCATCAGCCTTGGAGCCTGTGCCATCCCCATCATTTTCTAAAACAGCCAGTGCTCCCAGAGGGAGAAGAAGCGTCTTCACCATAGGTGCCTTCCCCAAGACAGCTGGCTCCGTATGACACCCAGGGACTGTGTTTGGCAGACTCCCACTCTGACGTCCCTGCTGGCCCCAGGGTTCTTGTGCTGAGGCTGTAGAGTTGCAGGAAGGAGAACATATATTCCTGGGGAAGGATTCCCTGCTTTCCACTCTGACCAAACCTTTGCTCCCCACCGCATCACCCCTCTCCCAGGCCTGCACGTGGCCATCGTGGTCTGCAAGAAACTACTACTGCCACCCCATGGGCCCAGTTCAGCCGGTTCTGCTGCTCAGCCCCTCATCAGAACTTAGCACCACCAGGTGCCAGCTGCACCCCTGCCCTCCTTTCCACCACGATATTCTCTGTAGCAGGTTCCTTGGTTATCAAGCCCCACAACTTAACATGATACCCCTGTGGTTGGTCTCTGTTTCCTCTCAAGAGCTGTGAAATGCAATTATAAGGGTAAAGGAGGTGTACCCTGCAGATCCTAGAATCACAAAAGTCGGGTCGGAAGGGACCTTGCAGATCGTCAGGTCCGACCCCCTGCCTGGGCAGGAAGAAAACGGCTCAAATGACCCCAGCCAGGTAGGCATTGAGCTTCCTCTTAAAGACCCCCAGGGTAGGAGCCAGCACCACTTCCCGTGGAAGTCGGTTCCAGATCCTAGCTGCCCTGACTGTGAAGTAGTTCCTGCGGATGTCTAATCTAAACCTACTCTCCAACAACTTGTGGCCGTTATTCCTTGTTATGCCGGGGGGTGCTAGGGGAAACAAGGTCCCCCCCAAACCCTTCTGGTGCCCCCTAGTGAGTTTATAGACGGTCACCAGGTCCCCCCTCAGCCTTCTCTTGTGAAGGCTGAACAGGTTCAGGTCCCATAGCCTCTCATTGTAGGGTCTGCCCTGCTGTCCCCAGGTCATGTGGGTGGCCTCCTCTGGACCCTCTCCATGCTGTCCACATCCGTCTTGAAGTGGGGTGCCCAGAACTGGACACAGTACTCCAGCTGTGGCCTGACCAGTGTCGCGTAGAGGGGGAGGATCACCTCCTTGGCCCTACTTGAGATGCACCTGTGGATGCACGATAGGGTCCGGTTAGCCCTGCCGACCATGACCTCACGCTGTCGGCCCATTTTCATCTTGGAATCAGTGATGACTCCAAGATCCCTTTCTGCCTCCGTGCTCTCAAGAAGGGAGTTTCCCATCTTATAAGTGCGTTGCCGGTTACTACTGCCCACGTGCAGCACCCTGCACTTGTCCGTACTGAAACGCATCCTGTTTTTGTTAGCCCACCCCTGCAACCTATCAGGTCTTTCTGCAGTCTTTCCCTCCATGCTAACGTGCCCACCTCACCCCAAATTTTGGTATCATCAGCAAATTTGAACAGGTTGCTTTTCATCCTGTCGTCCAAATCGCTGATAAAGAAATTGAACAGTGCGGGCCCAAGGACCGAGCCCTGGGGGACTCCGCTGCCCACTTCCCCCCCAGGTCGAATATGACCCATCCACCACCACTCTCTGAGTATGACCCTTCAGCCAATTTGCAATCCACCTGACCGTGTAGGCATCGATGCCACAGTCGCCTAGTTTTTTAATGAGGTTGGGGTGGTCGACATTGTTAAAGTCCTTGCTGAAGTCCAGAAAGACTACGTCCACGGCCACACCTGCATCCAATGCTTTTGTGACCTGATCATAAAAGGCAATCAGGTTGGTCTTACATGACCTGCCCCTAATGAAACTGTGCTGGTTGTCCTTGAGCATCTTCCCTGATGCCGGCCCATCACAGATGGGCTCTTTGATGATCTCAAAGAGTTTCCCCAGGATTGACATAAGAATGACGGGCCTATAGTTGCCCGGGTCCTCCTTCCTCCCTTTCTTAAAGATGGGGACCACATTGGCTATCTTCCAATCATCTGGCACCTGGCCCGAGCACCACGAGTGCTCGTAAAGCCATGCCAAGTGCCCAGCAATAACCCCTGCTAGCTCCCTCAACACCCTGGGGTGGAGAGCATCTGGACCTGCTGATTTGAACATGTCCAGCCCCTCCAGAAGCACTCTAACCTGGTCCTCCTCAACCTTAGGCCTGGAGGCATTCCCCTCGAGTCTGTCTTGAATCATGGTGAGGGAATCCCGGTCCCTGCCCAAGAAAATGGAGGTGAAGAATTTGTTAAAGAGGCCTGCCTTCTCTGGCGCAGCCACCAGATTGCCCAGCATATCTTGCAGGGGCCTCACATTTCCCAGTGCCTTCTTCATCCTCTCTACATATGTGAAAAAGGGCTTTTTATTATCTTTGATCTTGGATGCTAGTCCTAGCTCTATGTCTGCCTTAGCTTTCCTAACAGCCCCCCTACAGGCCCGAGCAGTGGAGGTGTATTCCTCTTTGGAGATAGTCCCCACCTTCCACCGGGTGTACGCCACCTTTTTGGCAACCAGGCATTCTCGGACATCCTTGGTGAGCCAGGGAGGCTTTCAGGCACTCTTGTCCCCCTTGCTTCCTGTTAGGATCATCACCCCTTGGGCCCTGAGTATCATCTCCTTAAAGAACGACCACTCATCTTGGGCACTGAGTTCCCCTGCCCTCGAGAACCCCAGCGCCTCTCCCACCAATCTTCTCAACTCTTTGAAGTTGGCCCTCTTGAAGTCCAGGGTTGCTGCCTTGCTGCAGGCCCTTGACACCCTGCACTGGATGAATTCCAGCAAGCGATGATCGCTATCACCCAGGTGTTCCAGGACCTGGAGCCCCCTCACCAGATCATCGCCTGTGGGCAGGACCAGGGCCAACAGGGCATTTCCTCTGGTGGGACTGTGCACCTCCTGGGTTAAGTGGAGGTCCTGTATCTTGGCCAGGAACCTCCTGGATCAGTCCGACCTGGCTGACTGCTCCTCCCAGCAGGTGTCCGGGTAATTTAGATCACCCATGACAACTACATCCCTTGCCTTAAGTGCCTCTGCAAGCTGGCCCGAAAATGCCTGGTCCAGCTCCTCCCCTTGGTTGGGGGGTCTGTAGTAGACCCCCACCGTTAAATTCCTCTCCCCACGGTCCCCTTGTATCTTGACCCAGAGCACTTCAGCTTGCCCCTCCTCCGACCCCATTTTGCTGGCAGAGGATGTGTATTGCTCTTTGACATAGAACGCCACACCCCCTCCCATCCTTCCTTCTCTATCCCGCCTGTAGAGCCTATAGCCCCTAATGCTCACTGCCCAGTCGTGGGATGAATCCCACCACGTTTCTGTGATCCCTACTATGTCTGGGTTTGAACTGGCTATTCTGAGGGTGAGTTCCTCCTGTTTGTTCCCCATACTATGAGCATTGGTATACAGGCATTTAAGGCCTTGCATAAATGCGTGTGCCACGCCCCGATTTGGAAGACTATCTGGACCTCCGTTTCTTACCTGGGCACTCCTTGCATGTGTCACCTGTCTTGCTCAGGTGGTGTCTCCACATCTTCCTGCAGCCCCCTCCCCCGGCGAGGCTAGTTTAAAGCTCACCGTATAAGGTCAGCCAACCTGGAAAAAAAGACACGCTTGCCTTTAGGAGAGAGGTGAAGCCCATCCCACCCCAGCAAGTCCCCCGCCCGAAAACATGGGTCATTATCTAGGAGCCCAAGGCCCTTCTGTCAAAGAGTTGGGAAAGAATGAAGGGATCCTCTGGGTGAAATGCATAAGTTGTAATCTCCCATTGGGCATACTGAGGCTTCCCTCCTTGTGTGAAAGCCATTTGGCTCCATGGGTGTCCTGTAGGACCCACTCCAAGAGGTTAATAACCCATCCTGCAGAGAAGGCCCTCGGGGTTAAAGTGGACAGTAAGGTGACTGTAAGCCAGCAGTGTGGCCTTGTTGCCAAGAAGGCACTTCAAGAGGGATGCGGAGAATCTGGAGAGGGTTCAGAGGAGGGCTACTCATATGATTAGTGGCCTCCGTAAAAGACCCTACCGGGGGAGGTTGAGGGATCTGGATCACTTCAGCCTTCACGAGAGGCAGCTGAGAGGTGACCTTGAAGCCGCCTATAAGTTTATCAAGGGAGGACAACAGAGAATTGGAGATGCGCTATTTACCAGGGACTCCTAGGAATAACGGGTACCAACTAGTGGAGAGTGGATTTAGGTTAGATATTAGGAAGAAATGTTTCACGGTAAAGGTGGCCAGGATCTGGAATGGGCTGCCAAGAGAGGTTGTACTCTTATCTAACTTGGAGGTCTTCAAGAGGAGTCTAAATAGACACTTGGCAGGGGTAGGGGGTCTGACGCAATGATCCTTCGTGGTCCCTCCCCCCCCCCCACACACGCACTCTGCCCCTGTGCCTGCAGATACAAACACAGACACACACTGCCCCTGTGCCTGCACATGCACACACACATCGTTTCCTAGTAGGTAGGGTTGGAAGGGACCTAATCAGATCATCAAGTCCGACCCCCTGCCATGGCAGGAAAGAGTACTGGGGTCAAACGACCCCAGCAAGGTGTCTATCTAGCCTCCTTCTGAAGACCCCCCAGGCTAGGAGCATGCACCAATGCCCTTGGAAGTTGGTTCCAGCTCCTAGCTGCCGTGACTGTGAAGTAGTGCTTCCTGATGTCTTGCCTGAATCTACTCTCAGTCAATTTATGGCTGTTATTCCTTGTTACTCCCAGTAGTGCACACACACACTGCCCCTGTGCCTGTGCGAGCATGTTCACGCGCACACACACACACACACACACACACACATTGCCCCTGTGCCTGCTCACACGCGCATGCTACCCTTGTGCCTACATACATATATGCACACTGTCCGTGTGCCTGCAGGTGCACGTGCGAACGTGCACACACGCACACACACTCTGCCCCTTTGCCTACCAACTCGCACGTGTGCATACATACATACACATCTCTACCAGGGTGGTCCCATGCTCTGTGGTTGGGGGATGCATCTAGGAGCCACATGGTGCTGGAGCAGGAAAGCAGGGAACTGGCTGGGGGTGGGCAGGGCTGGGCTGCTCAAGCCTATAAGCCTGCTGAGGGCTCCCTCTGGGTCCTACTGCCCCTGGCTCCAGCTAGCGTTGACCAGGTAGCCAGGGGGAATAAATATTAATTTACTAAATTTTTTAGGGGCTCTGTAAGCTGGATAAAATGGCCGGGTGGGCCACATCCGGCCCACGGGCCGTATTTTGCCTGCCCCTATATTACGTAATATAAAATAAGAAAAGGACACCCAGTGGCAGCTGGCAACTCTAGATTTCTCTTACTGCAGTTTTCTGTACCGTAAACTTGGGTGATGGATTCTAAACCTAGTTAACTAATTAAACAAGCCAGAAGGATTAGCTAAGCTAAACTTTTTTTCTAGCAACATCCGACATAGCAAACAGCTTGGGAATTTACTTGTTAAATCACACTTCTATTAAAGGCATAGAGAGAGTCTTGAAGAACGATGCATTGCAAAGCGAGTTATTTAATTTACTAACCAGTTGCTCCACATTGTTCTTCGGACATATCCACATCTCCATCCACTTCATTTTCTCCCAATAAGCAGTATTCATTATGATGTTTCCTTCTTGCAGCTGGGCCCTGCATCTCCTTCTTGCACATGACAGATTTTCCTTTTTTACCCAGGGAAGGAATTTCTTCAAAATATTCCCAGATGGGGTCTCTCTTATGCCCAGAAGCCATGACAGTTTTTCTGTGGCAAAAGTGTGGGGGAATATAGGAAGCTGTGTGTGTACTACTGAATAATGTCTCCCCTTTTTCAGTCCACTCCACTGCTCCTTTCTACTCTGCCTCCCTCCTTTCCTGTACCATTTCTCTGTCTTTAAGACAGTGTCTTAACTAACTCCTCCTCTGCCTTGCTTGGCCCAGCTCCACCACCACATAAGCACAGAACAACTGTCCTATCCAGCCTGGGTCTTTGCACGTGTGACTTCAGTCTGCTGAGAAACAGAAACTGAAAGCCCACAACTTTCAAGAAGCAAGAGCTGGTTGTTAGGCTGGACAGACAGACTGGAGCTGTTTTCACAAGATGAAAAACTGAAATGAATGCCCATGTTTGATTGGTAGGTAACTCCATGTGTGTGTGTGACAGAGCCATTCATTCATTTTTATGAGATGGTAAGTGTAGGTTTAGCATGTTTGTGATGAGATTTAATTTTAACTGTTATTTTTTAAATGAGAGAGAAATTGATTTTATTGATGATTTTTTAAAAATCTGATTTAAATAAAAAATAATTGATTTTTATGTTCCTTGGAATTGGGGGAGATCCTGCATGATTGGACAAGGGCAAATCTAGTGCCCATCCTTAAGAAAAAGGGGAGGATCCAGGGAACTACAGACCAGTCAGCCTCACCTCAGTCCCTGGAAAAATCATGGAGCAGGTCTTCAAGGAATCCATTGTGAAGAACTTGGAGGATAAGAATGTGATTAGCAACAGTCAGCGTGGATTCAAGGATTGAATAGAAGGCAATCAGATTGGTCCAAGCGCAAGTCATGCCGGACCAATCTGATTGCCTTCTATGACAAGATAGCTGGCTTTGTGGATGCAGGGGAAGCAGTGGACGGTATAACCCTTGATATTTAGCAAGGCTTTTGATACAGTCTCCCACAGCATTCTTGCAAGCAAGCTAAGGAAGTCTGGGTTGGATGAACGGAGCGTAAGGCAGACAGAAAGCTGGCTGGATCATCAGACTCAACAGGTAGTGATCAAAGGCTCGAGGTCTAGTTGGCAGCTGGTATCAAGTGGAGTGCCCCAGGGGTTGGTTCTGGGCCTGGTTTTGTCCAGTGTCTTCCTTAACAATCTGGAAGAAGGGATGCAGTCCACCCTAAGCAAGTTCATGGATGACACCAAGCTGGGGGAAGTAATAGCTACACGATGGGGTTGAGGCTTGGATTCAGAGTGAACGAGACAAATGGGAGAATTGGGCCAAAAGACATCGTATGAGGTCCAACAAGAACACATGCAAAGTCCCATACTTAGCATGCAACAACCCCAGGCACCGCTACAGGCTTGGGACCAACTGGCTAAAGAGCAGCTCTGCAGAAAACGACCTGGGGTTGCTCTGCTATATGGAATATACCTTTAAGGGACCTGTGGTGTAATGGTTCAGTTTTCCCTCTGATGCCCTGTAGATGTGGCTTGCTGTGTGTGGTTCTCCCTGCAAGCTGTGAATGTGTGTGTGTGTGTGTGCGCGCGTGCGCGCGCTGCTGAGTCCTGTTTCCTAATACAGTAAATGCTGTTTATCGTCCCACTGGTCTCTGCTGAATGCTGACTCGAGGACAACCCCAGGGGCATGGAGGCCTGAGTGAGTACCCCATCCCTGAACCCAATGGACAAGGGTAAACACTATGGTTACAGTGGACAATAAGTTGGATAGGAGACAGCAGTGTGCCCTTGTTGCCAGGAAGGCTGTTGGCATCCTGGGCTGCATTGGTAGGAGCGTTGCCAGCAAATCGACGGAAGTAATTATTTCCCTCTATTCTTCACTGGTGAGTACACATCTGAAGTACTGGGTCCAGTTTTGGGGCCCCCAATACAGAAAGGATGTGGACAAGTTGGAGATAGCCAGCAGAGGGCAATGGAAGTGCTGAGGGGGCTGGGGGACATGACTTGGGAGGAGAGGCTGAGGGAACGGCTTCTATAGCTTGGAGAAAAGAAGACTTGGGGGCAGGGGGCGGGATTTGATAGCAGCTTCTAGTTACCTTAAGGGTTGTTCCAAAGACCAATAGGTTGTCAGGGTCTGGAAAAGTCCAGCCCCCTGCACCAGAAAGGAAAGACAACTGGGGGTCAGGTGACCCCAGCAAGTTGACCTTCCAGTCTCGAAGATTTGCAGGGTCGGCGGTTGCACCACCTCTGGAGGGAGCCTATTCCACAGTCTGGACACCCTGACCTTGGAGAAGTTTTTCCTAATGTTGAGCCTGAAATGGTCTTCCAGGAGTTAGTGGCCATTATCCTGGTTCTCCCCGAGGGTGCCCTGGTGAACAGTTGTTCACCAAGCCCTTGCTGTACACCCCTGATGTATCGGTGAGCTGCTACCAAGTCCCCTCTCAGCCTTCTCTTCTGTAGGCTGAAGAGTCAGCCATTCCTCATTTGAGCAATTATGGAATCACTTCAGAGAGAGGACTCAGGGAACTGCAGGCCAATTGACCTGACCTCAATCCCAGGAAAAATCCTTGAAAAATGTCTTAAGGAGCCTATATGTGGTAAGCTAATAGGAGGCAAAGTTCTGCATGACAGCTAGCACAGTTTTCTCATGGATCCCCGCTTCGCCTTCTCTTGTGGGGCATGAACAGGTTCAGGTCCCGTAGCCTCCGCTCATAGGATCTGCCCTGCTGCCCCCGACCATGTGGGTGGCCTCCTCTGGACCCTCTCCATGCTGGCCACATCCCTCCTGAAGTGCAGCACCCAGACCTGGACGCAGTACTGCAACTGCGGCCTGACCAGCATCGCATAGAGGGGCAGGATCACCTCCTTGGACCTGCTCGAGATGCATCTGTGGATGCACGACAAGGTGCGGTCGGCCTTCCTGACCGCGTCCCCACGCTGTCAGCCCATGTTCATCTTGGAATCAATGATGACTCCCAGATCCTTTTCTGCCTCTGCACTGACGAGAAGGGAGTTCCCCAGCCTGTAGGTCTGCTGCTGGGTCTTCCTCCCCGGGTGCAGCACCTTGCACTTGTCAGTGTTGACTCCCATCATGTTCTCATCTGCCCACCCCTGTAACCTGTCCAGATCCACTTGCAGCCTGTCCCTCTCATCCAGCATGCCCATTTCCCCCACATCTTATTGTCATCTATGAATTTGAACAAGGTGCTTTTCACCCCCTTGTCCAAGTTGCTGATGAAGATGTTGAACGGTGCAGGCCCAAGGACCGAGCCCTGGGGGACCCCACTGCCCACATCCCTCCAGGGCGAAAATGCCCTGTCCACCACCACTCTCTGGGTGCAGCCATGGAGCCAGTTTGCGACCCATCTGACCGTGTAGGCATCAACACCACTGTCACTTAATTTCTTAATGAGGATGGGGTGAGAGACAGTGTCGAAGGCCTTCCTGAAGTCCAGGAAGACTACATCCACTGCTACCCCTGTGTCTAAGGATTTTGTGACCTGGTCGTAGAAGGCCCCAGGTTGGTCTGACAGGACCGGCCTCGAATGAACTCATGTTGGTTGCCCCCGAGCATAACCTCCCCTGCTGGCCCCTCGCAGATGTGCTCCTGGATAATTCTCTCCAAGAGCTTCCCCAGGACCGAGGTAAGACTAACAGGCTTATAGTTTCCTGGATCCTCCTTCCTCCCTTTTTTGAAAATGGGGACCACACTGGCCCTTTTCCAGTCCTCTGGCACCACACCAGAGCACCACGAGTGCTTGTAAAGCTGTTCGAGGGGTCCTGCAATGACCTCTGCCAATTCCCTCAGCACTCTGGGGTGGAGATCATCGGGACCTGCTGATTTAAACACATCTAGTCTCTCCAGAAGTTCCCTGACTAGGTCCTCACTGACCCTGGGCCTGGCTGCGCCTCCCCTGGGTCTGTCGGGGATCTCGGTGGGGGAATGCCCCTGGTCCCTGCTCAAAAAAATGGAGGCAAAGAAATTGTTAAAGAGGTTAGCTTTGTCATCTGATGTAACCACCAGATTTCCTAGCGTGTCCTGCATAGGCCCTATGTTACCCAGTACCACCTTTTTACCCCATATGTATTTAAAAAAGGACTTCTTGTTATCTTTGATCCAGGTTGCTAGTCCCAATTCTGTGTCCGTCTTGGCCTTCCTGACCGCCCTCTACAATCTCGAGCCAAGGAGGTATAATCCTCTGTGGTGATGGCGCCTCCCTTCCGTTGGGTGTACGCCTCCCTTTTAGCTTTGAGACATTCGTGGATTCTTTTGGTGAGCTTATGGGGGCTTTTGAGCTCTCTTGCCCCCTTTGATCTGGATTGGGATTGTTGCCCTTTGGGCTTGGAGGATCGTCTCCTTCAGGATTGACCACTCTTCTTGGACACCCGACTCCCCTCCCCTCCAGGACCTCAGTACTTGCCCAACTGTTTTTCTTACCTCATTGAAATTGGCCCTCCTGAAGGCCAGGGCTGCTGCTTTGCTGCAGGCTTTTGCCACCTTGCGCTGGATGGTGAATCCCAGCAGGCGATGATCGCTATCGCCCAGATGGTCGAGAACCTGCAGACCTCTCACCAGGTCGTCACCTGTGGCCAGGACCAGGTCCAACAAGTCGTCTCCCCTGGTGGGGCTGTGCACCTCCTGGATTAGGTGGAGGTCCTGCATCCCAGCTAGGAACCTATGTGAGCAGTCAGACCTGGCTGACTGCTTTTCCCAGCAGATGTCTGGGTAGTTTAGGTCACCCATGATGACCACGTCCCTTGACTTAACTGCCTCTGTGAGCTGACCTGAGAACTCCCGGTCCAGCTCTTCTCCTTGGTTGGGTGGCCTGTAGTAAACCTCCACTGTTAAGTCCCTTCCCCCCCCGGCCCCCTTGTATTTGGACCCAGAGCACCTCAGTCGGCCCCTCCTCTGACCCAGTGCTGTTTGCTGAGGATGTGTATTGCTCCTTGACATAGAGCGCCACTCCCCCACCTTTCCTCCCTTTTCTAGCTCTCCTGTACAGCCTATAGCCCTTGATGTTTACTGCCCAGTCATGTGTAGGGTCCCACCAAGTTTCAGTGAGCCCCACTATGTCTGGGTTTGTGCTAGCAGAAGAGCAAGTTCCTCCTGCTTGTTCCCCATACTACAAGCATTAGTGTAGAGGCATTTAAGGCCTCCTGGAGGTGTATGCGCTGCCCCACTAATCCCAGGACAATCTCGGCCCCTGTCTCTTACTTGGGTGTTTCTTGTGCTTGTTGCCTGTCTTGGGTGGGCTATTCTTGTGGGTGGCTCTTGGTTCAGTGTTCCGTGGCTCCCTCCACCCTCATCTTCCCCTTCCCCGATGAGCCTAGTTTAAAGCCTGCCGGAGGAGATCAGCCAACCTGAAAGAGAACACACGCTTACCTTTGGGGAGAGGTGGAGCCCACCCCACCCGAGCATGTCTTGTGTCCTGAAGTATGGGTCGTGGTCCAAAAAGCCGACGCTTGCCTCAAGACACCATTTCCGAAGCTGCACATTGCCTTCCCTGATGCAGGTCTCATGGTGTTGTCCACATCTGCTCACTGGAAGGACAGATGAGAAGACCACCTGTGTCCCTGTGGGACCAGACTCCCAGCATGGGTGGTGCAGACACTGACCCTGGGGATCTTCAGAAGGAGAGTGGATGCACACCTGGCTGGGGTTATTTGACCCCAGCAGTCTTTTCTGCCCAGAGTAGGGGGCTGGACCCAGTGATCTCATGAAGTCCCTTCCAACCCTAAACTTCTGTGAATCTGTGCACCTATATATACATCTCAAACACACACAATCAGGACAAAAATTAAATATGTTGTTATGATTGTCGATTTTTAATATATAATTTCTTGTTTTTCTGGTTCCAAGATGGGAAACCCCCTTCCCAAAGGAGTACTTTTAGGGGTAAGAGGAGGGACTTCCAGTGGCAAAGGTCAGGGGCAGGACTGCTGATCCCAAGATGGCAACTAGTTGGGGGTGCACTTGTCAAGGGGCGCGACCACCCTTGCATCCCTCAAAAGTTCACTTAAACTTGTTAAGCAGCCCTCCAGCTGAAATAACTGCCTACACCTCTGTTACAGGATGGTTTCAGGTTGGATGTAAGGAATAAGAAAGGAGTAAGAAATTCCCTAGGGTAGAAATGGTCTATTTGGTCTTCGTTTTGCTACAGAAAGCATTTGAGCACTTCCCTAAGGAAATTCTCTAGGGGGAATAGAGGAAAAAGAAAGCATGAGAAAAGCAAACTTACCTCTTGAAATATAAGGACCTCAACCCTGTGCACAAGCCAGAACAAGCTCAAGATCCTCTGGAAATGAAAACTGGTTTTCACTACCCCCCGTACCTAACCCAATTTTTGTCACAGTGATGGGCGTCTGATCTGCAGAGGGATTTGAGGAGGACAAGAAAACTTGTGAGAATGGCAGAGTGAGCCGAAGAGCCCAGGTCTTAATGTTAATAGAGCAAAGCAGCCAAAGTATCTGGTCTTTGGAGAAGAAGATGTTAGGAAGGAATGTGGACAGCAGCTTCCACCTACCCTGGTAGAGGTATCTGGGTTACATCACGTGTGCATATGTCACTAGAGGCAGAGTTAAGGAAGTGCATCGTCCCTGTGTTGTAGCAGCAGAGGCTCACAAGACTTCCATTAACTTCTGCTGGGTCATATCAGGATCTGTGTGAGAATCTACCCAGGTGCTTAGGATCAACGGACTATTGGAAAGTCAGGCCGGAAGGGTCCTCACCTGGTCATCTAGTCCAGCCCCCTGCTCAAGGCGGGACCAGCCCTCACTTCAACATCCCAGACACCTCTGTGCAACCTGCTCCTGGGACCTGCCAGGGATGGAGACTCCCCCACATCTCTAGGGCCTGTTCTAGTGCTCAGCCCCACTCAGAGTCACAGCGTTCCTCCTCCTCCCCAGCCTCTGTTTTCCCTCCTGCAGCTCAAAACCATTGCTCCTAGGCCTGTCCCCTACGGCCA
This sequence comes from Alligator mississippiensis, assembly GCF_030867095.1. NCBI lineage: Eukaryota > Metazoa > Chordata > Crocodylia > Alligatoridae > Alligator > Alligator mississippiensis. The sequence continues at coordinate 1,094,893 of NC_081825.1, read as the reverse complement.
CAGATAACAGCCCATCTCCAGCCTCTCTCCCACCACCCTGGAGGGATTTACAGATTGTGATCAAATCCCCACTCAGTTTTCTCCTCTCCAGACTCAATGCCCCCAGGTCTTCCAGCCCACAGTCCAAACACCACCTCCTTCACCTCCCTGCTAGAGGCTACAAAGTCGGTGGGATATTTCTGACATCTATATATCTGTCTGGCAGATTTAGGTTAGACATTAGGAAGCACTTACACAGTCCGGTGGGTGGCAAATTGGCTAGAGGGTCGAACCTAGAGAATGGTGGTGGATGGGTCGGTCTCGACCTGGAAGGGTGTGGGCAGTGGGATCCCGCAGGGCTTGGTCCTTGGACCAATACTCTTCAATGTCTTCATCAGTGACTTGGACGAGGGAGTGAAGTGTACCCTGTCCAAGTTTGCAGATGACACAAAGCTATGGGGAGAAGTGGACATGCCAAAGGGCAGGGAACAGCTGCAAGCAGACCTGGACAGGTTGGACAAGTGGGCAGAAAACAACAGGATGCAGTTCAACAAGGAGAAATGCAAAGTGCTGCACCTAGGGAGGAAAAATGTCCAGCACACCTACAGCCTAGGGAATGACCTGCTCAGAAAGGGATCTTGGAGTCCCGGTGTGATGAAGATGAACATGAGTCGTCAGTGCAATGAAGCCATCAGCAAAGCTAACGGCAGATGCATGACAAACAGATCCAAGGAGGTGATACTTCCCCTCTATCGGGCGCTGGTCAGACCGCAGTTGGAGTACAGCGTGCAATTCTGGGCGCCGCACTTCAAGGGGAATGCGGATAACCTGGAAAGAGTCCAGAGACGGGCCACTCGTATGGTGAAGGGCTTGCAGACCAAACCCTACGAGGAGAGACTGGGGCACCTGGACCTTTTCAGCCTCCGCAAGAGAAGGTTGAGAGGCGACCTTGTGGCCGTCTATAAGTTCATCACGGGGGCACAGAAGGGAATTGGTGAGTATTTATTCACCAAGGCGCCCCCGGGGGTTACAAGAAACAATGGCCACAAGCTAGCAGAGAGCAGATTTAGACTGGACATTAGGAAGAACTTCTTCACAGTTCGAGTGGCCAAGGTCTGGAACGGGCTCCCAAGGGAGGTGGTGCTCTCCCCTACCCTGGGGGTCTTCAAGAGGAGGTTGGATATGCATCTAGCTGGGGTCATCTAGACCCAGCACTCTTTCCTGCCTATGCAGGGGGTCGGACTCGATGATCTATTGGGGTCCCTTCCGACCCTAACATCTATGAATCTATGAAACTTCACAGTGAGGGTTGCCAGAATCTGGAACGGGCTCCCAAGGGAGGTGGTGCTCTCCCCTACCCTGGGGGTCTTCAGGAGGAGCCTGGACAAGCACTTGGTTGGGGTCATCTGACCCCGGCGCTCTTTCCTGCCTGAGACAGGGGGTTGGACTCGATGATCTACTGAGGTCCCTTCCGACCCTAATATCTATGAATCACTCGAGATGCTGCGTATCTTGGAGGGGCAGGTCTGGCATGCAACATCGGTCTGCACTATTCATCATGTTTCTGGAACGGCAACGATAAGAAATAGGAACGTTACCCCGAAATATCAAAGCGCTAAGAAGAGGTGCCACCGTCCCTCAGTTGCAACCTTACCATTTGCTGCTGCTGACACTGCTGTGCTCCGCCGTTCGGACCGAGGTGCTGGGCGCAGGGTGTGTGTGTGGCAGTGGGGGAGGGAGCACATACAGGAGTGGTGGTGGTGGTGGTATGTTCACCACCACTACCACGGTGTAGTCCACGACTGTGTGCTGGGCAGGTTTTGGCTTGCTCCATGTACTACAGGCATGTGCCCTGCTTGCAGCGCTGGAAAATGGGATGAGATGCCCGGCCGAGGACCCCACAATGTGCCCTGCCAGCATGCAGCTGTGGGAGCGGAGGGGTGCAGGACGGGGTGGGATGAGCAGAGCCGAAACCCCCCAAAAAGCAGCTGCCTCTAGTGGGCAAAGGCCTGAACTACAGCCCCAGCGCAGCGCCCCCTGGTGGGGGAAGGCGGCGTCACACAGCGGCGAGCGCCTTGCTGCGGGCACGACGCTTCCACTCGCAACGAGCCAAACTACACGGGTCCGAGCAGCGTGCGTGGGTGTGCTGAGGAGCCCGTGATTACGTCAGGAAATCCGCCTCGTGCAGGCAGGCAAGGGGAAGTGTCGTGGTGTGTACGTGTCCCCTGAGGAGCTGTTTAGGGCAGCGGGACACCTACAAGTGGGTGTTGAGACAAGTCCTTCAGAGATTGCTGCGTCCTAAGGGCAGGCCTTTGGCCTCGTCCAGCCTCAGGACATTTCTTCCCGCTCAGTCACACCTCTGCACTGTGGTAGCAAAGCAGGCGCTGCTGGGACTGGAACCCAGGCCCCCCTGCTTGTAAAGCAGGTGCTTTAAGCAGCTAAGCCGGAGTGCCCACACGGCAGAGTACCGCCCCGCGCCCCGCTGCTGCGACGGGCCCTGCGCTAAGCGCAGGATTTTGCGCGGTGCCCGAGCGCCTCCGCCCGCGGCTCCAGCCCGGCAGCAGAGGGTTAATGTGGGGGGAGGAGTTGCGGGCGTGGTGACGTCCCGTGCGACGCGAGGGGCGGGGCCGCGAAGCCGGAAGTGGAAGATGTGGGTGCCGCTTGGGCCCGGCGCAGCACCGGGGTGCAGAGCCGGGCGCGCGCGCGCAGCACGACGCGCTTCCTGTGACGTGGGTGCCGGGGCCGCTGCGGGCCTGCTGATCCCGCCGCGCGCACCGGCCTGGGCAGCAGCGCGGAGCCATGGAAACGCCGCCGGGGCCTGCGGCCACAGCCCGGCGCCCAGGTGAGGGGCAGCGCGGAGCCGCCGCGGGGTCCGCCTGTCCGCCGGCTTCGTGCGCGCGGCGCGGGGCGGCGCGGGGCCGGGACAGACGGGACCCCTGGGCGGGCAGCGCCTGGCCGAGACCCTAGCTCTCTCTCTCTCTCTCTCCCTGCGCCCGGCACAGCGGTGTCTGGTTTGGGCCGGTGCCGGTGCCACGGCAACGGGACTCCCGCCCGCCTCTCGCTGATGGAGGCGCAGCTCGCCCAGGCCTGTGTGCTGCTGCAGACTCCCCTGACCCGGAGCAGACCTGGCAGCTGTCCGCAGACGAAAGCTGCTCAGGCTGGTGGCCCAGGCGAGGCTCGATCCCCGGGGCAGGGCAGGGCAGGGCGGTGGGTCTCCACTCTCCAGCAGCGTGAGCACCGTCCCTCGGTGCAGAAATCTCCCTTCCACAGCATGGTGGTGGGTCAGTGCTCCACGGATCAGCGCTGCTTGTTCTGGTGCCCCTGCAATCGTTTCACGGCCCAGGAGCAGACCGACCTTGCGTTCCCCTCCCCTGCCCTTAGCATGTGGATCTGACACGGCCCCAGCATCGCTCGAGCTGCTTTCCCCAGGAGCGATGTCCCTGCAGGCTCTGTTGTGGTGCAGCAATCACCTCCCCACGCTGGGACAGAGTTACCAGGGCTCATCTCCAGCCTCATGCCTGTGGAGGTGTGTTAGCAACAGCTGTGGGATTCTGTGTCTTCCTTCTCCCCCTCTTCCACGCACTGAAGCCCCCGTCTCCTCAGTCCCAGGGCTCACGTGTGCACTCCCTTCCCACGTGCAGGTGCTGGGACCCTGCCGAGAGCTGAGCAGCAGCCTGCTGAGGAGGGGCCGGTGATCCTGGAGCTGCAGAGGACGTGCGCAGGGAGCCTGGAGGAGAGGAGCTCCCTGACCCCTGAGCCAGGCCAAGTGCAGAAGGGGCAGGGCAGGCCTCCAAAGCAGGAGGAGAGCTCGGAGGTGAGCAGGGCACCCGGTTCACTTGTGGTGGGGAGTACAGGTGGGGCAGAGCGCAGGAGGAGCCCGGGGTGCTGTAATGAATTTGGGGAGTAGAGAGACCTGAAGAGCACGAAGGCTGCATCCCTAACTACATTAGCAGGAGCTGCCTCCCAAGTGCAGATACCAGGGGTGCTGGCATGGGCAGGCCGGGTTACAGTGCGTGGAGCTGGGGCTCCCTGCCTGAGAACGTGCTGCCCAGGCTGCCTCAAAGGACCAAGCAAATAGCGCAAGATGAACTGGCCTAAAGCCAGCACCTGAACTCCTGTATCCGTGGCTGCATCCACATCACATGTCAGCTGGAGACTGGGGAGTTGTGTCCCCTTACCTGTCATGGGTAACATTGCAATTCGTGGTAGTACCCAGTGATTGCAGACAGGGCTGTGGGGGTGGGGAGCAGCTGGCGCAGGAGACACTGATGGTGCAACGCTTGTGCCTGCAGCTCCGGGAGGTGTTCGAGGACGTGGCTGTGTATTTCACGCGGAAGGAGTGGGAGCTGCTGGACGATGAAGACAAGGTGCTTTACCAGGACCAGATGCTGAAGAATTACCAAGCTCTCATTTCCCTGGGTAAAGCTCTGGGTCTTGCTTCCCCCGGAGATTTGTGAACTCTGCAGTTTTATAGTCACTCCCATGTTTCAGCAGTCTCATCCTCATGAACTTTTGGCCGTAGGTTTAAATCCCCTTCCTCCCCGCTGCCCTGTCAGTGATGAGGCCTCCCTCACATTTTAGACTGAGATCTCCTCCTTCACTTGTGCCTTCCCAGTTCTTGTGACTCCTGGTTCTTCCATATGCAACAGTTTCTTGGCAACATGATCTCCCTTTGCCTTTCATAGTTTCATAGTAGGTAGGGCTGGAAGGGACAGATCATCAAGTCCGACCCCCTGCCGTGGCAGGAAAAAGTACTGGGGTCAAATGACCTTGGCAAGATGTTCATCTAGCCTCCTCTTAAAGACTGCATCTCAAGCCGGTCCAGAGAGGTGATCCTCCCCCTCTGGTCAGGCCACAGTTGGAGTACTGCGTCCAGTACTGGGCACTGCACTTCAGGAGGGATGTGGCCAGCCTGGAGAGGGTCCAGAGGAGGCCACTCGCTTGGTGAGAGGGCAGCAGGACAGGCCGTATGAGGAGAGACTGAAGGACCTGAACCTGTTCAGCCTCAGCAAGAGGAGGCTGAGGGCGGAGCTGGTGGCTGCCTTCAAGCTCATCAGGGGAGATCAATAGCAAATAGGCAGAGCCCTTTTCTCCCCAGCACCACCTGGGGTGACGAGGAACAACGGTCATAAGCTGATCGAGAATAGGTTTAGGTTAGAGATCAGAAGGCAATATTTTGCAGTTAGGGTGGCCAAAGTCTGGAACCAACTTCCCAGGGAAGTGGTCCTCGCCCCTACCGTGGGCAAATTCAAGAGAAGGTTGGATGCTCACCTGTCTGGGGTCTTGTGAACCAGCATCCATTCCTGCCTGTGGCAGGGGGTCAGGCGAGATGATCTGGTCAGGTCCCTCCTGACCCTCGCTACTATGATACCCCCAGGGTAGGAGCTAGCACCACTTCACTTGGAAGTTGGTTCCAGATCCTAGCTGCCCTGACAGTGAAGCAGCGCCTCCTGATGTCTAGTCTGAATCTACCCTCTGCCAGCTTTTGACCGGTATTTCTAGTCACTCCCGGTGGTGCTCAGGGGAACAGGGACTGCCCCAATGCCTTCTGGTCCCCCCGACTAGTTTGTAAACAGCAAATGTTCTTCTCAGCACGTTCACGTCATCTCCAGGTCGTTGTACACGAATGCAGTAAGAGCTGTTCCGTGGAGGAGGATTCTGACTTTTTCCCTGTCTGGCCTACATACTTAACTATCCTAGCATGCTCTGTTCTGTGATATCTTCGTCCTGTTTCTCCTGCCATTATGGCCCAACAGAAGTTAATAGAAAGTCTTATCAGCCTCAGCTGCTACAACGAGATGAGGCGTTTCCTCAACTGCTCCTCTAGCGACATGTGTACATGAGATGTAACCCAGGTTTGTTTGCCGAGGGGTCCCTGGAGGTTCCTGTCCGTATCCCTTCCTAATATCTTAATCTCGTAGACCAGAGATTCTCAAGCTCCCTCTGCCCCTCTCAGAAGTTTTCTTGTGCTCTTCCTAAAATCCCTCTGCTGATCGGATGCCCATCACTGTGATAATAGTTTGTTGGACCCTTGTCGGAAGCTGTCTCCGTTCTGCATAAAGCTGTTGTGAGCAGCGTGTGCTGGTGTTTGCGCCCTGCTTGCTCTGGCTAATGAGTGACTGGATCCATGAGCAATTGGATCGTCGTCTCCCGAGTCGTTGGGCGCAGCATGGAGTCGGGGTCTAACACTTTTCACTGCCACGAGTCCCTTCACTAAGCTCATTTTCACTTCTTTTCCTGGAATTACACTGATAAGTGTGACCATCCATAAGTGTGTCCAATATCTCTTCTTTCTGGTACCTTGAAAACAGTGAAAGTTTTGTTTCTGTTCCCCGTGCATCGTAGATCACTGCATCTCTACACCTGACCCTGGTGACTCTCCCAGTTTAATGCTCTTTCTAAATCAGCAATGGTTGGTGCTTTGTTTCCTGTGACCATTCCTCATCCACCTGGGCCATAAAGACTGTCCTCTCTTGAAGGCTTCTTCCTGCAGTGCCCTGTCTTTCATCATAAATGCCCATCCTCCCTCATTCATCAAGGCCCTAGTAGACACCTTGAGTTCACTGAATTCATTCCCCAAATCCCGGTTGGATTCTGTGTCCTGTACGCAGTCACAAACACTCTTTAACCACTGCCCACACAGGATATCGAGGTCCCACACCTGACTTAATCTGCAGCATCCAGCGAGGACAGGTGGAGCTCTGGGTCTGTGATAATGAGGACCGTGGGGAAATCTCAAGATGGGAGGACCTGCTGCCACGTGAGTTATGGCTGTTCCCACACACACCCAACGCTGCTGTCAGTACAGCTCCATAGCCAGAGTGCGTGCAGGACCTGGAAGCCACAGGCCTGCCCTGTGCTGCCATTGCAGGGTGCTGACCGTGACTCTAGAGGAACTTGCCCCCCCCCATACTCTCCTGAGGTGTGCGCAGGAGCTGCCCCCCCCCCCCCCCCCCCGATACCACCTGGACAAGCCACGCCTCTGTGTTTTGCTTGCTTCACTAGCCGCAGCATCACACTGAAGGCTCGTGTTCATCTTGTGGTCAATCATGACCCCCAAGTCCCTTTCATCTGTAGTGCTGCTGAGCCTATAAGCAAGCTGAAGGTTTTTCCTCCCAAGGTGGAGAACCTTGCATTTTTCGGTGGTTAACCCCATCAGGTTCTTATCCGCCCATTGCATGAGCCTGTCAAGATCTGCCTGGATCACTCTCCTGTCCTCAGGTATGGGTGCTTTACCCCAGAGTTTGGTGTCATTGGCAAATTTGGCCATTCCGCTTCTGACACCAATTGACGAAGACGTTAAAAAGTATAGACCCATAGGGTTTGCGGCGGGCTGTGGGGTGCGTGCATGTGGTGTGTGCATGTATCAGTGAACGGGGCTTCGTGCAGAGGCTTGTGGTTGTGAGTGTGGGGAGTTGTAGAGAAGGGTATGGGTAGGTGTAGGGTTTGTGGAGTTTATGGTTGTGGGGGGGGTGGTGTGGGTATGGGGTTTCCGTGGGAGGGTTTGAGGATGTGTGTGGTGTCTGGGAGCCACTTCATGTGCCCAAATGAGCCAGTCAGCCCCTGCCCCCACCCTACAACAGGACAGCCTGTACGCCCTGCAGCGCCTCCCCCGCCACTGTCAACAGCACACAGCCCCAGCACAGCCTGTGCCAGGTCTGCCCAGCCTTGATGCATTCATCCGCTCCTGGGCATGCAGCATGGGTAAGGCAGCCCCTTCCAGCTGCCACCACTGCTGCCCCAACCCCACAGTAGCAGCAGAGAGCAGCACTTGCCATCCCAAGCCCATGCACCCTGTGCAAGTTCCAGGCTCACTCCTCCAGGATGAGCAGCAGCAGCAGCCAGGCAGAAACTTGCTCGTTGCAGGGTGGGGGGTGGGAAGCGGACCCTCCCCCTCATCACTGCCAGGCAGTCTTTGGTGCAGCTGCCTGCAGCTTGGTCACCGCCGCCTCCGGGGTGCCCTGCGACTGCTTTGCACCGTCACTGCTGCCGCGTAGGTCAGCCCAGAGGCGGCAGTGACAGACCCGCAGGGCAGCCCGGCGTAGCTCCAGGCGGCTGCACCAAAAACTGTCCGCTGTCAGAAAGGAAGAAGAGTCAATTTTTCCCTGCAACAAGTGACAGTTTCTTCCTGGCACAGCCGCCGTTGGTGCTGCTCAGCCTCGAGGGGTGAGCCTAGAGCTGGTGCTGGGGCCCAGGCCTAGCAGCAGTGGCACAGGAGAGAAACTGCTGCTCAGCGTGGAGTAACAGCGGTCCCTTCCCCTCCCACTGCCAGTGCTTCCTGGTGCATCCTCCCAGAGTCCATGCACGGCTGTCGTGGGTCTGCTCCGCGCTGCCACTTCTACCCCACCGAGGAGGTTAGAGATGGCAGTGACACGGTGGAGACTCAGGGCAGCCCTGCATGGGTTCTGGGTGGCTATACCTGGAAGCGCTGGCAGCAGGAGAGGTTGCTTTTGTCCCACACTGAGAAGCAGTTTCTCTCCCACATGGTCACTGCTCAGCTCAGAGAGGCGAGCCCGGAGCTGGCGTAGAGCACATGGGATCAGGGCTGCGCGCACTGGTACCTGCCACGATGGCTCGGATGGCGGCAGCCGGAAGAAGCTGCCACCACCCGGACTACCTGGGAAGGCATCCCTGCTGTGGAGCCATGTCAAGGAACCCGCCGCAGGCTGGACAAAGCCCCTCCGTGGGTGGGATGCCACCCACAGGCTGTATATTGCTCACCCCTGATGCAATGTGTGCAGGCAGGTGTTGTTCCCACTCTCTAAAACTGAACAATGCTGAAACAAGCAACTGCTGTTCCCTTCTTCTCCTTGTAATGCCAAATATTGGGAGATAGTCAGGTTTGCTGTCTTGATTGTTGTCCCAGATCTAGTTTCCGTGGGCTGCCACAATTGGTCCCCACTGCCTCTGGGCTGCCCTGCAGCTGCTCTGCACTGTCACCTCTGCCACACAGGATGCACCAAAAACTGCCCGGCAGCAGTGAGGGACAGGAGCCGATTTTCCCCCGCGAAAAGCAGCAGTTTCTTCTTGGCGCAGCCACTGCTGCTACTGCTCAGCTTGGAGAGGCAAGCCCAGAGCCAGTGCTGGGACCCAGGCTCAGCAGTGGAGGCACAGGGGAGGAACTGCTGCTCAGTGAGAAATAAACGCAGCCCCTTCCACTGCCAGCGCTTCCTGGGGCGTCCGCCCAGAACCTGCACATGGCTGTTCTGCGTCTGTTTTGTGCTGCTGCCTCTGCCCCACCGGGCAACTCGGAGGCAGCAATGACGTGGTGCAGACTCGGGGCAGCCCCGCTAGACCTGGAAGAGCTGGTAACAGGAGGGGCCATTTTTACCCTGTGCCGAGCAGCAGTTTCCCTCCCGTGCTGCTACTGCGCAACCTGGACAGGCGAGCATGGAGCTGGCACGGGGTCAGGGCTACACACACAGGTCCCTGCTGAACAACCCCCTGCATGGGCTGGGTGCGGCCCATAGACCATATTTGCCCACCCCTGCTGTAATGTGTGCAGGCAGGCGTTGTTCCCACTCTCTCAAATTGAACAGTGTGGAAACAAGCAGCTGTTCCCTTCTTCTTCTAATGACACAGGTTAGGGGACAGTCAGGTTTGTTGTCTTGATTTTCAGCCCAGCTCTAGCTTGCATGCGCTGCCACGAACTTAAGTTGCCGTCTTCACTCACCAATGTAAGAGTTCATTCGGCAGCCCAAGGTAGCCACCCTCTCCCAGGGTATGATGGGATCTGTAGTCCCCCATTGAAATCAGCATGTTATACACAGGTTCTTTGTAGCCTCTCCTTCTAGACAAGAAAGAGCCTGAGACTATTGCTAGCTGCTTCTGGTCAGGTTGACCTGGAACCCAGGAAGAGTTTCATCCTGGTCTCAGGCTGCATGAAATGGTGCCATGGCACGGGTGGGATTCACAAGATTTTAAGTTCTGCCACGAACTGAATTACCCATGGCTTGCACCAGAATTGCCCCCTTCATGTTTCCTCTCTGGGGCCTTGAGTGTCACAAAACCTGAGACTCAGCACAGAGTCCTGGTTCTGGTTCATGCCAAGGCCTTAGACCCTTTGAAGACTTTTGTGACCTGGAGACCACCTGGGACCCATTAGCAGAGGAAAGCTCCATGGGTGCATTCCCTGCACAAAAGTTTTCCATGGAACCAAGCAGAAAGCACAACCCTGATTCTCTCAGAAGACAGCGCCACAGCTCTACGTCCTCCCCTCGTCCTCAGCCCCTTAGAGCATGAAACTCTTCAGACACTGCCCTAATGCACATGTTCCACTTGTTCTTGTCCCAGCAGGGCCTGAGGTGATGGTAAGGACAGGTGGGCCAGAAGTTCCTGAGAGTCAGGCTCTGAACTGCACCAAGTAGGGAACATTAGCTGAGCCAAGAAGCCTGCCGCTCCCTCACCCCCAGCACTTGGGGTTTTGGCAGGAAAATCTTGTTTTTTGTGAGGGTACACAATGACAAGGTCCAGGCCTACTCTGAGGCCCATCCCGATTGAAGTAATAGCAGTGTTTGCCCTTTGCCAGCAGGGTAGGGACTAATCTGGCGTTCCTCTTCCCCACGCAGGAGGTGCCTGCCTGCTGAGCAGAGCTGAGGAGCAGCCTCCTGTGGAAGGGTCTGCAGACATGGAGCCAGCACAGGCTTCCCCAGGGAGTTTGGGTGAGATGGACTTCCTGAGACATGAGAAGGAGCCATGGCACAAGAGTCAGGGGAGGCCCCAAAAGCAGAAGGAGACTGTAGCAATGAACCAGGTACCATCTCCCCTTGGGCATGAGGGTGGAGAATGGGCAGAACCTAGAAAGAGCCCTGGGTGCAGATATGAAGTTGTGGTTCAGGGAAGAGGTGCAGAGTTCCCTGGGTGCAGAGAATAGCTGAGAGACCTAAAGACCCACTAGAACAATGCACTGCATTCAAATGAAGGCAGTGGGGAGGGCCTCAGAACGAAGCAGGAGCTAACTTCCAAGGACAAGGGCAGAGCTCAGCCCTACCTGAAGGTCAGGAAAACCTTTAAGTGCCCATCACTCACGGCTGTGCACAAAATAAGGTATACTGGGGAGAAGTCCCATGTATGCAGCAAGCGTGGGAAGAGCTTCACCTGCCTCTGCCCTGGTTGCTCATTGCCAGACCCATTTTGGAGAGCTACCCTACCGGTTCACCATATGGGGGAAGAGCTTTCTGCACCTCACAGACCTGGTCAGGCACCTACATGTGCAGAGGGAGAAGCATTAGGCACAGCTGAGTCAAGAGTGGCAAGAGCTTCACCCATTTTTTTTCTCCCTGTCTCAGGACCAGCGCATCCAGCTAGGGAGGAAGACGCACCACTGCACTGAGTGCAGGAAGAACTTCATCTGCTTGCAAGACCTGTCCCAGCATGAGTGTGTGCGGCAGCACTGCACCAAGTGTGGGAAGAGATTCAGGCAGCTCTCCGACCTTGCAAGGCACCTGTGCATGCACACAAGGGAGAAGCCACATCAGTGCTCAGAGTGTGGGAAGAGCTTCACTTACTCCTCCCACCTGGCTCAGCACCAGCGTAGCCACACAGGGGAGAAGCCATTTCACTGCTCAGAATGTGGAAGGAGCTTCACTTACTCCTCCAGCCTGGGTCAGCACCAGCGAATCCACGCAGGGGAGAAACCCCATCAGTGCTCAGAGTGTGGGAAGAGCTTTGTTCACTCCTTTAGGCTGGCTGAGCACCAGCGTATCCACATGGGGGAGAAGCCGTATCAGTGCTCAGAGTGTGGGAAGAGCTTTCCTAACTCCTTTAGGCTGGCTCAGCACCAGCGTATCCACACAGGGGAGAAGCCATATCAGTGCTCAGAGTGTGGGAAGAGCTTCAATCACTCCTCCAACCTGGCTCAGCACCAGCGTATCCACACAGGGGAGAAGCCACATCAGTGCTCAGAGTGTGGGAAGTGCTTCATTAACTCATCCATGCTGGTTCGTCACCAGCGTATCCACACGGGGGAGAAGCCACATCACTGCCTGGAGTGTGGGAAGAGCTTCAGTCACTCCTCCACCCTGACTCTGCACCAGCGTATCCACACAGGGGAGAAGCCACATCAGTGCTCAGAGTGTGGGAAGAGCTTCACTCAGTCCTCCAAGCTGGCTCAGCATCAGCGTATCCACACAGGGGAGAAGCCACATCAGTGCTTGGAGTGTGGGAAGTGCTTCACTCACTCCTCCAACCTGGCTCAGCACCAGCGTATCCACACAGGGGAGAAGCCACATCAGTGCTCAGAGTGTGGGAAGAACTTCACTCAGTCCTACGGCCTGGCCTATCACCAGCGTATCCATACAGGTGAGAAGCCATATCAGTGTTTAGAGTGCGGAAAGAGCTTCATTCTGTCGTCCACCCTGACTCTGCACCAGCGTATCCACACAGGGGAGAAGCCCCATCAGTGCTCAGAGTGTGGGAAGAGCTTCACTTACTCCTCCGGCCTGGCTCAGCACCAGCGTATCCACACGGGGGAGAAGCCATATCAGTGCTCAGTGTGTGGGAAAAGCTTCACTTACCCCTCTGGCCTGGCTCACCACCAACGTCTCCACACAGGGGAGAAGCCATATCAGTGCTTAGAGTGTGGGAAGAGCTTCATTCAGTCCTCCACCCTGGCTGAACACCAGCATATCCACACAGGGGAGAAGCCCCATCATTGCTCAGTGTGTGGGAAGCGCTTCACTTACTCCTCCAGCCTGGCTCAGCACCAGCATATCCACACAGGGGAGAAGACACATCAGTGCTCAGTGTGTGGGAAGCGCTTCACTTACTCCTCCAAACTGGCTGAGCACCAGCGTATCCACACGGGGGAGAAGCCACATCAGTGCTCAGAGTGTGGGAAGAGCTTCGCTCACTCCTCCACCCTGGCTCATCACCAGCGTATCCACACGGGAGAGAAGCCACATCAGTGCTCAGAGTGTGGGAAGAGCTTCACTCACTCCTCCCACCTTGCTCAGCACCAGCGTATCCACACAGGGGAGAAGCCGTATCAGTGCTCAGAGTGTGGGAAGAGCTTCACCCAGTCCTCCCACCTGTCCCGACACCAGCTCATCCACACAGAGTAGAAACCATATCCATGCTCGGAGTGCAGGAAGTGCTTCCTCCACTCCTTGGAACTGGTTCAGCACCAGTGCATCCCTATCCAGGGGTGTCCATAATTCTGGCAGCAATACAGGAAGGGTCTGGGGATGTATACCTGCTCAGCACTCAACAGTGTTTGCATCCAAGGAAGCAGTCTCATGCTGGTGGACTACAGCAACAGTTCACCCTTAATTCAGCCCTTCTAGGCCAGCAGAATAACCGAACGGACAGAGAGGCTGGCCTCCCAGACTTGATGCAGGTGAAGGGTTATAAGGAAACACCTCAGGCAGAGGCCAGCCTGGATCCTGGGGGATCTGTGAGATGATCCTTGCATCAGCCTTGGAGCCTGTGCCATCCCCATCATTTTCTAAAACAGCCAGTGCTCCCAGAGGGAGAAGAAGCGTCTTCACCATAGGTGCCTTCCCCAAGACAGCTGGCTCCGTATGACACCCAGGGACTGTGTTTGGCAGACTCCCACTCTGACGTCCCTGCTGGCCCCAGGGTTCTTGTGCTGAGGCTGTAGAGTTGCAGGAAGGAGAACATATATTCCTGGGGAAGGATTCCCTGCTTTCCACTGTGACCAAACCTTTGCTCCCCACCGCATCACCCTTCTCCCAGGCCTGCACGTGGCCATCGTGGTCTGCAAGAAACTACTACTGCCACCCCGTGGGCCCAGTTTTGCAGGTTTTGCTGCTCAGCCCCTTATCAGAACTTAGTACCACCAGGTGCCAGCTGCACCCCTGCCCTCCTTTCCACCATGATATTCTCTGTAGCAGGTTCCTTGGTTATCAAGCCCCACAACTGAAGATGATACCCCTGTGGCTGGTCTCTGTCATCTCAAGAGCTGTGAAATGCAATTGTAGATGTAAAGGAGATGCAGCCTGTGACATGTCCTGGCTCTTCTGTGGAAGGGTAGGGAAAGAATGAAGGGATCCTCTGGGTGAAATGCATCAAGTTTTAATCTCCCTTTGGGCATATTGAGGCTTTCCTCCTTGTGCAAAAGCCATTTTGCTCCATGGGTGTCCTGTAAGAGCCACTCCAAGAGGTTAATAACCCATCCTGCAGAAAAGGGCCTGGGGGTTAAAGTGGACAGTAAGGTGACTATGAGCCAGCAGTGTACCCTTGTTGCCAAAAAGGCACTTCAAGAGGGATGCGGGTTCAGAGGAGGGTCACTCGTATGATTAGTGGCCTTTGTACAAGACCCTACGAAGGGAGGTTGAGGGATCTGGGTCTCTTCAGCCTTCACAAGAGACAGCTGAGGGATGACCTTGTAGCCACCTGTAACTTTATCAAGGGACGACAACAGAGAATTGGAGATGCACTATTTACCAGAGCACTCCTAGGAGTAGCTAGGAATAATGGATACAAACTAGTGGAGAGTAGATTCAGGTTAGACATTAGGAAGACATTTTTCACAGTAAGGGTGGTCAGAATCTGGAATGGGTTGCCAAGGGAGGTGGTGCTGTCACCTAACTTGGAGGTCTTCAAGAGGAGGCTTGATAGGCACCTGGCTGGGGTCATCTGACCTCGGTCCTCTTTCCTGCCTGGGGCAGGGGGTCTGACACAATGATCCTTCGTGGTCCCTCCCAACTCTACAGTCTGTGAATCTAAGGCTAATGGCATACTGGGATGCATTGGTAGGAGTGTTGCTAGTAGGTCACACACACTACCCCTGTGCCTGCATGCATGCGTGCACACATACACACACACACTGCCCCTGGGCCTGCCGACTCATGCACGCGCACACACACACACCCCTACCAGGGTGGTCCCATGCTCTGTGGTTGGGGGATGCATCTAGGAGCCACATGGTGCTGGAGCAGGAAAGCAGGGAACTGGCTGGGGGTGGGCAGGGCTGGGCTGCTCAAGCCTGTAAACCTGCTGAGGGCTCCCTCTGGGTCCTACTGCCCCTGACTCTGGCCAGTCTTGACAGGTAGCCAGGGGGAATAAATACTAATTTACTACATTTTTTTAGGGGCTCTGCGGGCTGGATAAAATGGCCTGGCAGGCCGCATCCAGCCCGTGGCTGTATTTTACTTGCCCTTGTATTATGTAATATAAAATAAGAAAAGGACACCCAGTGGCAGCTGGCAACTCTAGATTTCTCTTACTGCAGTTTTCTGTACCGTAAACTTGGGTGATGGATTCTAAACCTAGTTAACTAATTAAACAAGCCATAAGGATTAGCTAAGCTAAACTTTTTTTCTAGCAACATCGGACATAGCAAACAGCTAGGGAATTTACTTGTTAAATCACACTTATATTAAAGGCATAGAGAGAGTCTTGAAGAACGATGCATTGCAAAGTGAGTTATTTAATTTACTAACCAGTTGCTCCACATTGTTCTTCGGACATATCCACATCTCCATCCACTTCGTTTTCTCCCAATAAGCAGTATTCATTAAGATGTTTCCTTCTTGCAGCTGGACCCTGCATCTCCTTCTTGCACATGACAGATTTTCCTTTTTTACCCAGGGAAGGAATTTCTTCAAAATATTCCCAGATGGGGTCTCTCTTATGCCCAGAAGCCATGACAGTTTTTCTGTGGCAAAAGTGTGGGGGAATATAGGAAGCTGTGTGTGTACTACTGAATAATGTCTCCCCTTTTTCAGTCCACTCCACTGCTCTTTTCTGCTGTGCCTCCCTCCTTTCCTATACTGTCTCTCTGTCTTTAAGACAGTGTCTTAACTAACTCTTCTGCCTTGCTTGGCCCAGCTCCACCACCACATAAGCACAGAACAACTATCCTATCCAGCCTGGGTCTTTGCACGTGTGAATTCAGTCCGCTGAGAAACAGAAACTGAAAGCCCACAACTTTCAAGAAGCAAGAGCTGGTCGTTAGGCTGGACAGACAGATTGAGCCATTTTGAGCATGTTTGTGATGAGATTTAATTGTAACATTTTTTAAATGAGAGAGAAATTGATTTTATTGATGATTTTTTTAAAATATGACAAAAAATAATTGATTTTTATGTACCTTGCAATTGGGGGAGGTCCTGCATGATTGGGCAAGGGCAAATCTAGTGCCCATCCTTAAGAAAAAGAGGAGGATCCAGGGAACTACAGACCAGTCAGCCTCACCTCAGTCCCTGGAAAAATCATGGAGCAGGTCTTCAAGGAATCAATTGTGAAGAACTTGCAGGATAAGAATGTGATTAGGAACAGTCAGCGTGGATTCACCAAGCGCAAGTCATGCCGGACCAATGAATGTGCGGAGGGGCCTGAGGGAACTGGGTGTATATAGCCTGGAGAAAGAAGACTTGGGTGGGGGGGATTTGATAGCAGCCTTTAGTTACCATAAGGGTCATTCCAAAGACTCAGGTTGTCAGGCTGGACAGGACCTTGGAAGATCATCGGGTCCAGCCCTTCCACCAAGCAGGAAAGACACCTGGGGGTTAAGTGACCCCCAACAAGGTGACCATCCAGTCTCCTTGAAGATTTCCAGGGTCGGCGATTGCACCACCTCTGGAGGGAGCCTATTCCACAGTGTGGATGCCCTGAGTGAAGAAGTTTTTCCTAACGTTGAGCCTGAAATGGTCTTCCAGGAGTCTGTGGCCGTTACTCCTGGTTTCCCCCAAGGGTGCTCTGGTGAACAGTTATTCACCGAGCCCTTGATGTAGCACCGAGCTGCTACCAAGTCCCCTCTCAGCCTTCCCTTTTTCAGGCTGAAGAGTCCCAGGTCCCTCAGCCATTCCTCATTTTGAGCTATTATGGAATCACTTCAGAGAGGATCCAGGGATCTACGGACAGATCAGGCTGACCTCAATCCCAGGAAAAATCCCTGAAAAATGTCTCAAGGAGCCCATATGTGATAAGCTAATAGGAGGCAAGGTTCTGCATGACAGCCAGGACAGTTTTCTCACGGGTAGGTCATGCCTGACTAACCTCATCTCCCTCTACACCCAGGTTACTCACCACCTGGATAAGGGAGAGGAGGTCGACATTGTTTACTTGGGGTGCACACCTTGCGAGTGCCGATGCAGCCCCCGACTGGCCACGCTTGCCGCTTAGGTGACAGGCAGGAGCGCTGGTGCCCCTCCTGCAAGCGCGGGGCAGGCAGTGGCACACCATAGCGCTCCCAGAAGTGGCCACAGCTGTCTTGCAATTAAGCATCTCATGATTGGTTGAAGGGGGGACCCCCCCCAGTTGGTGCGATCAGCCAAGGGGGGACCCCTTGCTCAGCAGGATTGGCTGTGGGGGGAACTCTTCAGTTGCTGGGGGGGAACTTGTCCCCCCCCAACTAAGGCAGCACCATAGCCACAGGTGGAGTGCTGCGTCCAGTTCTGGGTGCCACACTTCAAGGAGGATGTGGAGAAGCTTGAGAACGTCCATAGAAGAGCCACTCCTATGATTAGAGACCGGAAGAGCAAGCCATAGGAGGAAAGGTTGACAGAAATGGAGCTGTTCATCCTACAAAAGAGACGACTTCAGGGGGATTTGGTGGCAGCTTACAAATACATCGGGGAGAGCATCAGGGGCTAGGCGAACAACTGTTCACCAAAGTGCCCCAGGGGAAAACCAGGAACAACGGTCATAAACTCCTAGAAGCAGGTTTCAGACCAGATATCGGGAAAAACTTTACAGTTGTGTGAGCAGACCCCCAGCACCGGTGGTGCGGAAACCTACCTGGGGCTCTTCAAAAGGAGACTGGACGCACACCTGTCTGGGATTATTTGACCCCAGCAGACTTTCCTGCCTAGAGTAGGGCTGGACCCAGTGATCTCATGAGGTCCCTTCCAGCCCTAAACTTCTGTGAATTTATATATATACCTCAAAGGTACACAAAGCAGGACAAAAATTAAAAAATACTATTATGATTGCTGGGTTTTAGTATATAATTTCTTACTCTTCTGGTTCCAAGATGGCAAACCCCCTTCCAAAAAGAGTACTTTTAGGGGTAAGAGAAGGGACTTCCAGTGACAGAGGTCAGGGGCAGGACTGCTGATCTGAAGATGGGGGCGGGGGGGGGGGGACCTTTGCATCCCTCAAAAGCTCACCAAACCTCATTAAGCAGTCCTCCAGCGGAAATCATTGCCCACGCCTGTGTTACAGGATGGTTTCAGGTTGGGTGTAAGGAATAATTTCTTCACAGTAAGGATGACCACAATCAGGAACAGATTTCCCAGGGAGGAGGCGCAGTCCCCAACCTTGGAAGTCTTCAAGAGGAGACTGGACAGACACCTTGCTGGGATCACTTGATCTCAGCAGTAATCGTGCCCAGAGCAGGGTGGTTGGACCCGAGGATGTTTCGAGGTCCCTTCCAGCCCTTCATTTCTATGATTCTAAAATGCTAAAAGTAGGCAGAAAGACATTTCAGAGCATGTGAGATCCCCTAGTGTAGAAATGGTCTGCATGGACTTCCTTTAGCTACAGAAAGCATGTGAGCACTTCCCTAAGCACATTCTCTAGGAGGAATAGAGGAAAAAGAAAGGATGAGAAAAGCAAACTGACCTCTTGAAACATAAGGACCTCAACCCTGCACACAAGCCAGAACAAGCCCTTGTACTAGAGATCCTCTGGAAATGAAAACTGGTTTTCACTAGGCCCCATACCTAACCCAATTTTTGTCACAGTGATGGGCATCTGATCTGTAGAGGGATTTGAGGACAAGAAAACATCTGTGCAACCTGCTCCTGGGACCTGCCAGGGATGGAGACTTCCCCATGTCTCTCGGGACCTGTTCCTGCCCTTGGCCCTGCTCAGAGTCACCGCGTTCCTCCTCCTCTCCACCACTGTTTCCCCTGCGGCAGCTCGAGACCATTGCTCCTAGTTCTGTCCCCTGTGCCCATGGAGAAAAGCCCGTCTCCAGCCTCTCTGCCATCGCCCTGCAGGGCTTTGCAGACTGATGATCAAACCCTCACTCAGTTTTCTCTTCTCCAGGCTCAGTCCCCCCAGTTCTTCCAGCCCACAGTCCAAACACCACCTCCATCTCCTGCTAGAGGCTACAAAGTCGGTGGGATATTTCTGATGTATATATCTGCCCAGCGGATTTAGGTTGGACATCAGAAAGAACTTGTTCACAGTCAGGGTTGCCAGAATCTGGAACAGGCTTCCTGGGGGGGTGGTGCTCTCCCCTACCCTGGGGGTCTTCAAGAGAAGACTGGACAAGCACCTGGCTGCGGTCATCTGACCCCAGCGCTCTTTCCTGCCCGGGACAGGGGCTTGGACTCGATGACCTACTGAGGTCCCTTCCCACCCTAACATCTATGAATTGTCCAGGATGCTGCATATCTTGGAGGGGAAGCAGGGGGAGGGCACTTCTGGCATGCAGCATCGGTCTGCACTATTCATCATGTTTCTGGAATGGCAACGATAAGGAATAGGAACGTTACCCCGAAATATTAAAGTGCTAAGAAGAGGTGCCACCGTCCCTCAGTTGCAACCTTACCATTTGCTGCTGCTGACACTGCTGTGCTCTGCAGTTGTGACCGAGGTGTGTGTGGCAGTGGGGGAGGGAGCACATACAGGACCGGTGCTGGTGGTGGTGGTATGTTCACAACTGCTACCACAGGGTAGTACACGACAGTGTGCATTGGGCGGTATTGGCTCGCTCCGTTTGTTCTTTCTGAGTACTACGGGCATGTGCTCTGCCTGCGGTGCAGGACAACGGGATGAGCTGCTCCGCCTACTGCCCAGCCAGGACCCCCATAATATGCATAAGAGCTGTGCCAGCAGGGGAGTGGGGCCGAGGTGCAGGACGGGTGGGATGAGCAGAGCCAAAAAACCCAGAAAAAGCAGCTGTGATTGAAAGCTGCCTCTAGTGGGCAAAGGCCTGAACTACAGCCCCAGCGCAGCGCCCCCTGGTGGGGAAAGGGGGTAATTACACATCTCTGAGCGCAGTGTGTTTGCACGCAGCGAATCCATGGACCCGACGCGTTAGCTCGCAACGAGCCAAACTACACTGCATCCGAGCAGTTTTACTTTAGCATGCTGAGAAGACTTTGATGACGTCAGTGTCAGAACCCGTTGTTCATATGCCTATAGTACAGTGGAGAATTCTATACTTTGATACAGAAGGCATAGTCTGTCAATCATTTTGTAAGTAGGTCACGGGCGAAGAATCCCAGAGCCCAGTGAATCACCTAGAAAAAGTTCCCGCCAAATTGCAGCTTCTTTGCACGGTGGAGTTTTCTGCTGCAGAGGAGAGCCCCGGTGCAAAGGAGAATTCCTGCCAAATTTGTAGCTTTCCTTGCAGGGTGCATTTCTCTGCTGCAGAGGAGAAGTGCTCGTTGCAAAGAGTTCCCGCCATTCGTATTATAATCTGAGTCCCGCAATTGGCCAGTTCTAAATTATTCACACGTGGCGACTAGCGATTGGCTTGCTAGCCGTATAAGAGGTTGAAGCAGTTTCCGCCCAAGTTGGAGAGCTCCACACACACCTCATGGAGAGCTCTGAGCACGCCGTGGAGCCTAGCAAACTTGCGTGTGTCTTAGAGAAGAACTTAGCAGCCTGATCAACCACTAAGGACTCCCCGTCTCCAACCCAGGGGGGCCTAGCACACCCCCACCCGAGACATAAGACGACTGCCGGCCCGAACACCCCGACACATTTGCAGACCGACCAAAGAAACTCTGTAATTTCTGCCCAACTCCTGTACCTTTTTGCAACTGTAACCGAAGCAAGCTTCTGACCTGCACTGTACGAGCAGTGTAAGTAAAGCAATCTATTTTGTTAAATCAATACGCTTGAGTGCCTGATTCTGCTCCAGGCGTCACAAGTACCCGCCCGCCGACTAGGGCTCCTAAAGCCCCGAACCCCGCGCCGCGGTTCTCGGCGGCGACAGTCAGGAACTCCCACTCGTGCAAAGAGTCACACAGTTGCAGTGCCTGAAAGGGCAAATATCGTGGCATGTAAGTAGACCCTTAAGGACTATTTAGAAAAGCTGGACATCTACAAGTCCATGGGGCTGGACAGGATGCACCCGAAGGTGCCGAAGGAGTTTGCTGATACGATGGTAGAACCACTGACCATCATCTTTGAAAACTCATGGGGATCAGGAGAGAACCCGGATAACTGGAAGAGGGCAAACACAATGCCCATATTTAAGAAAGGGAAAAAGCAGAATCCAGGGAACTACAGATGGGTCGGCCTCACCTCAGTCCCTAGAAAAAATCATGGAGCAGATCCTCTGGGAATCCATTTCTAAGCTCTTGGAGAAGAAGGTGATCAGGATCAGTCAGCGTGGATTCACCAAGTGACAGCCATGCCTGACCAACCCGATTGCCTTGTACAGGGAGATGACTGACTCTGTGGATGTGGGGAGGCCAAAGGATGTGGGGTAGCTTGATTTTAGCAAGGCTTTTGATATGGTCTCCCACAACATTTGTGCAGGCAAACTAAGGAAGTAGCGGCTGGACAAATGGCCTGTAAGTTGGATAGAAAGCTGGCTGGAGCACCAGGCTCAGAGGGTCGTAATCATCAATGGATTGATGTCTAGTTGGCAGCTGGTATCACCTGGAGTGCCCCAGGGGTCGGTCTTTGTGCCATTTTCCCTCATATCTTCATCCATGTCCTGGAAGATGGCATAGAGTGATCCCTCAGCAAGTTTGCAGATGACACCAATCTGGGGAAGTAGCAGATATGCTGAAGGGTAGGGCTGGGAGTCAGAGTGACCTAGAGAAACTGGAGGATTGGGCAAGTTTTGTGCAGAGCTGCTGCCAAGCCAGTCACCCCCTGTGGCAGAAATGCCACCGTGGGTGCCCCTCTCCAGAGATCTGTCTCTGCCAGCCTGAGAGGCTGGTGTTGAATCCCTCTGGACAGGGATCTCCCTCCCTGGTCTGCATGACAAAAGCCTGGCGCCTGGGAGGCGATGCTCTGGTCACCTGGGCAGGGGGGAAAGCCCGGCCCTGCGCAGGCCCAGGTAGCCAGGGATGCTTGGGAGATTGGTCGGCTTGTGGCCAGTATTGGCAGCTTCGATTGGACCGGGCTGCTGAGGTCAGAGAGGGGATAAAAAGGCCCGGGCCAGGAAGAAGGTGCCCTTCAGCCATTAGCCATGCGGTCATCCAGGTGAATCTGAACCTGGCTCTCTCCTCATCACCGCATGCTCAGAGTGCCCTGCCTCCAGAGGAAACTCCAACCTCCAGATGATGCGAGTGAGTAAGCTAATCGAGATCAGGCGAGATATTTAGCTTCAGTAACTCAGATGCGTGTTTAAACGGCTACCTCAGCCACCCTGGTTTGCTCTATGGGATTCCTTTAAGATTCCTTTGATATTCCTGTGATATTTCTATGATACTGCTCTACCTTTTACCCTGTTTCCGCCCTACCCCCGTAATCAATAAAGTTCTCCTTGTGACCGGTGTGGGAGACTTATTGAGGGGTGGGTCTAAATTATGCCAAGGAGGCCCCTTAGATCTGTGGACTAAGGGAGACTTTCCTAATCAGCCCCTGACTTGGGGAAGTGCCCCAAGTGCCTGTATTGGGTCTAGGACCCATTGGACGATCAGGCCTGCGTTCTCCAAGGTGCGCAGAGCCAGAAGTGAGTCCAGAGCCGTGGATGGTGGCAGCGGGAACCCAGGCTAGCGGGTGTGCTCCAGGGAAGGGGTCGGCCGGATGGGAGGCACCCCAGGGAGGCACTCCCCTGGACAGTGGGCGGCGCAGGGAGGTGGGCGGCTCAACGCAGGAGCGCCCCCTACTGGCCCGTCACACGTGGTGGCAACAGTGGGATCCAAATACCCTGCTGTATTTGAGGCATAATTTGGGAAAAGGAATAGAGTCACTGAACTCCCTTGAGCAAACAATTTCTAATTTGGCATCGGGTCGACTGGATAGTGTAGATACTCAGGATGGAGGACGAGTATGTCCGGATGACCGTGCCTGAGCTGAAAGAACTGGCAAAAGAGAGAGGCCTTCACGTGAAGAAAGGGCTAAAGAAGGAAGAGCTGGTTAAACCCTTGTGCACCAGCGAGTCAGGACAAGCGTCAGCTTCACGCTCGACAGCCGAGTCCGACCCAGAAACACACTCCCGCTCGTCAAGTCTGGAGGCCGCCGAGAGATCACCCTCCGAGGGGGAGCGGCAGATACTCCATGAGCTGGAGCTGAAGAGGATGGAGTTAAAAAGGCTGGAGCTGGAGGCAAAAAAGCTGGAGCTGGAGGCCCAGCGTGAGAGGGAACAACGACAGCTAGAAGTGAAAAGGATGGAGATGGAGCTGGAGGCAAAAAGGCTGGAGCTGGAGGAGAAAAAGCTGGAGGCTCAGCTCCGTCTGCAGAGCAACGGAGGAAATGCGAGCACACTGCAAGCATCCAGGGAACCCCCCAAGCTGGATGTCTCCGCCTTCGCTCGCTACCGAGAGGGAGACGATCCTGCGATGTTCCTAAGCAACTTCGAAAGACAAGCCCAGCGGTGCAAGGTGCCGGAGGAAAAGCTCATGATGTACTTGTCGGCTCTGGTAGAGGGTGACATGGCGGTGGTCCTGAGCAGCCTGCCCTCAGACGCAGCTGATGACTATAATGCCTTCAAAGCTGCCGTGTCTAAAACATTCAAGTTAGGACCGGACTATTTTCGGAAGAAATTCCGGAATACGCGCCCACAACCCAGGAAGTCATTGACTGATTATGTGGCCCTGTTGGAGGACACATACATTAAATGGTTAACCGAAGCCAAGGTTGACACCTTAGATAAGTCACGCCAGCTCCTGGTGCTGGAACAATTCTATTTTTGGTGTCCGAGAGAGATTAAGACCCTGGTCAGGGACAGGGACCCCAAAGATGCTTTTGAGGCAGCTGAAATTGCAGACCGAATGTTGCTAAACCGTGAGAGGCCTCCCTACTCTGGGAAGGAGCAAAAAGGGGTCCAAAGAGGGGGGAAGGGAGGTCCAGGTCAAAAAGGGGAAAGAGGGCCACCTCCTGCAGAGCGCAAGGCGGCCCCAGATTCGGGAAAACCACCCATTTGGGAAAGGAGGGGGTGCTATAACTAGTGAAGAGATCACTAGTGTAAGACTGCCCATCGGGCTTTATTGTTTCTGTGTGTTATTGTTATAACTCGTTTCATGTTTCAGGTTTTTTTTTTTCCTCTTCTTCTGGCATCCCGTGGGAACTCCCTGACCTGACACGCCCAGACCCACGGCCCTGAGAGGCCCCGTGTCCGAGCTTCTAAAGGAGGGGGGGGAAGTGTGGCAGAAATGCCACCGTGGGTGCCCCTCTCCAGAGACCTGTCTCTGCCAGCCTGAGAGGCTGGTGTTGAATCCCTCAGGGCGGGGATCTCCCTCCCTGTCTGCATGACAAAAGCCTGGCGCCTGAATGCTCTGGTCACCTGGGCAGGGGGGAAAGACCCGGCCCTGCGCGGGCCCAGGTAGCCAGGGATGCGGGGGAGATTGGTCGGCTTGTGGCCAGTATTGGCAGCTTCGATTGGACCGGGCTGCTGGGGTCAGAGAGGTTATTTAAGGGCCCGGGCCAGGAAGAAGGTAGCCATTAGCCATGCGGTCATCCAGGTGAATCTGAACCTGGCTCTCTCCTCATCACCGCATGCTCAGAGTGCCCTGCCTCCAGAGGAAACTCCAACCACCTCTGGACGATGCGAGTGAGTAAGCTACTCGAGATCCAATTAGATATTTAGCTTCAGTAACTCAGATGAGTGTTTAAACGGCTACCTCAGCCACCCTGGTTTGCTCTATGGGATTCCTCTGATATTGCTGTAAGATTTCTATGATACTGCTCTACCTTTTACCCTGTTTTCACCCTACCCCCTGTAATCAATAAAGTTCTCCTTGTGACCGGTGTGGGAGACTTATTGAGGGGTGGGTCTAAATTATGCCGAGGAGGCCCCTTAGGTCTGTGGACTAAGGGAGACTTTCCTAATAAGCCCCTGACTTGGGGAAGTGCCCCAAGTGCCAGTATTGGGTCTAGCACCCATTGGACGATCAGGCCTGTGTTTTCCAAGGCGCGCAGAGCCAGAAGTGAGTCCAGAGCCTTGGATGGTGGCAGCGGGACCCCCAGGCTAGCGGGTGTGCTCCAGGGAAGGGGTCGGCCGGTCGGGAGGCACCCCAGGGAGGCACTCGGAGCCTGGACGGTGGTCGGACGTGGGGAGGTGGGCAGCTCAACGCAGGAGCGCCCCCTACTGGCCCGCCACACCCCCACCCTGCACTGGTGCATGGGATTGCTCTGTCCTAAGCGCAGGACTTGGTACTTGTCCTTGTTGAACCTCGTGCGATTTCTTTAAGCCCAATCACAACTCTGCATTGTAGTGAAAGGTGAAAACAACAAAAGCATGTGCTGTTGGGACTTGAACTCAGGATGCCCTGTTTACAACTGAAGTGCTTAAGCCAACTAAGCCGTGGTGCCTGCATGGCAAAGCTTACCCCTGCACCTCACTCCTGTGAAGGGCACTTCTTTGCTTTGTGAAATGAGTCAGAAGTGTTTCTCAAAGACTAAGCAAGCTGGCGGTGGGTGTAGGCAGGTGGGTGTCAAGACAAGGTCTTCACACACCGCTCTGTGCTAAGTGCAGGATTTTGTCCTTGTTGAACCTCAAGATGTCTTTTGGCCCAGTCACCACTCTGCACTGTGGTGAAAAAAAGTAGGCACTACTAGGATTCGAACCCAGGACCCCCTGTTTACAAGACAGGTGCTTTAACCAGCTAAGCCACAGTGCCCACACTGAAGGGCTTTCCCCCCCCCCACTCCGGGGCAGGGCACTGCCTTGCGTTGCAAACGGAGAGAGCAGCGTTTCTCAAAGGCTTGGCGGTGGGCGCAGGCAGGTGGGGGTCGAGGCACGGTCTTCACCGCCGTGACCGGGACCCAGGGCCCGGGGCTCACATCCCTGTCTCCCGCCCCAGGGAGCCAACGTGACCGTCAGTCCGACCTGCAGCTGCACCCCCGCTCCCGCCAGGTCCCCGCTGTCTGCTCTGCCGCCGGCAGGTCTGTCCCCACCGGCCCCGGCACAAGACACGCGGCCCCGGTCCATGCGCCAAAGCCGGGGCAGCGTTTGCAGGAGTCCGCGCAGGCTCCCGCTGCTGCCACCGTGTCTGGCATCAGTCCGGGGGGCACGGTCCCGTGACGTGTGGAGGACCACGCACTGGCTCCAACTTCACAGGAGTGTGTCATCACAAAAGGTCCTGGGAGTGCCAGTGCATGATTTGATAGTTTTATAAAATGCTGTGCCTGGTTCAGCGTTGACGGTTGCAATCTGGTCACTGAGGAGCCCTCACTCAAGCAAGCCACTGCAGGCTGCTATTTCCAGTCAGCAGCTTGCGGGGACCACACAATGCTTCCTAGCTCTTCTTCCCCAGCCATTCTTCAGACAATGGTTTCTGTGATCAATATGGTCACAGCTTCTGATGAAATGGGCCGTTGCAGAGAAAAGCCTATGCCTCCCTGCAGGAGTTACTCTCCAGCGTGTTACCCTGCCCTGACCTGAGCTGCTCATCTAGTCACACGGTCGCACCATCACCGAGGGGAGTGCCCTGTCTGTGAAACCTGGGCCGGAGGCAAGTGTCGAGCATCAAGCGGGTGGACTGCAGCGATCCGAGGAAGGGCTGGCAGATCCAGGCAAGATCGTCTTGGAGGAAGGAGGTTCTGGGGGCTCGTGATGGCAGTCACTGAGTTTTGAAAGCTTGCCATAGAGAGGAGGAAGGAGAAGTGCTCTCCCGCACTGCAGAGGCTGCCATCGGCACTTGGCTTCCGCTGCACCCAGCAGATGTAGACGGTAGCTGAGAAAGACTCCCTCCCTGGTGTAACAGCAGGGCCAGGGAACAAGCTGCCCGGGGAACCGGTGGGATCTGTTTCACTGGCGGTGTCTCCAGAGGGGTAGCGCCAGGAGAAGGGCCGGTTGCATCCCGGAAAGCGCAGCAGTTGGTGCAAAGGAGGCACCTGCACACGTGCCAATGGCCTTGCAGGCAACAAAAAGGGAAGGTTCCTGGCTCAAGGGTTTTGGCCCTGCTGTCATTTCAAGCTAATTAGGGATGAGGAAGGGATTGAAGCCCACGGTCAGATGGGTATGAAGCACCGGTGGTCGCCGTTCTCTGTAGCGGGAGGCATGGCTGTGCTCCTTTGGTCTGTGCAGTGTCTTTCACGAGCCCGGGCAGCAGCAGAGACACGACCGCGCTCCTCCCCTGCGTGACTGGTGCCGGGGCGGGCGCTGTTGGTGTCTGTGGGTAACACTCCGGGGGACTACGTGCGTGGGAAGGGGGCTTGGACTAGGTGTGACGGCTGGAGGTGACTTCAGGTTTGTTGTCTCTCCTGCCAGGATACGGGCCGCAGCAGTTGCCTGACTGGATCCTCTCCTGGCTCCCCACAGCCCAGCTCCTGCGCGCGTCGGGGCTGCAGGGAAACAAGCCCAGCCCCACAACGGCCCTCCCCGCTCCTGCGCTCCTGCGAGCAACCTCTCTGCTCCCGAGGGGGAAGGCAAACCCTGGCACAGCCAGGTGTCTAATTCCCTTCTCTTTTGACAAGACCACGGATGCACTTAGACACGCCGCTACTTCTGCTCCAAGTCCACGCTCAGGTTTCAATCAACGAAGGGTGGCTAATGTTTCTTTTTTATACTCGTGAAACAATTTCAACCCAGACAGGACTCGAACTATAACAGCCTGCTACCTGAAACCAGGGGGTTTGCAGTCTGCTGCCCCCCGCCCCCGCCCCGGGAGCGCGCGCGCCGCAGAGGGCTCGGCGCAGCGCCTCCAGACCGACGGACGGCTGGGCGGCACCGGGTCGGACACCTGGGGGGGCCGCGCGCTGCAGTCGGCGGGTGCAGGCGCTCCGCACCGCGGGGCTCCCGGGCCCTCGCGCCGCCCTTTGTTGAAGACCGGGGGGACCACGCTGCCGCCCGGCCCCCCCAGTGCGGCCCCACGCTCGGCTGCGGGTCCCGGCCCCTGCACGGAAACCCGCACTGGGCGAGACGGTCTGCCCCGCCCCCGCCCCCGCGCGACCACGCCTTCTCCAGCCCCGCCCGGCACCAAAGGGTTAAGGTGCCGGCGGGGAGCCCCAGGCGTGACGCGCCGCGGACGCGCGGTGACGCGCCGTGTGACGCGAGGGGCGGGGCCGCGGGGGCGGGCGCTGCGGGCCGGGTGAGCGGTCTGTGCCGCGGCCCCTCCTTCCCCTCGCGGCCGCAGTGTGGCGGGGCACGGCCTCGTGTCGTCCACCCGGGAGCAGGCGCGCGGGGAGGAGCCCCCCCCCGGCGCGGGGGTGTACGGGGCTGCAGCACCACGGCACGCTCCCGGCCACGGCTCCGCTCGGCTCGT
The DNA here is from genome assembly GCF_030867095.1 of Alligator mississippiensis. Classification (NCBI taxonomy): domain Eukaryota; kingdom Metazoa; phylum Chordata; order Crocodylia; family Alligatoridae; genus Alligator; species Alligator mississippiensis. The sequence goes on along the minus strand of NC_081825.1, from coordinate 1,066,664 downwards.
GGGTGCTGCTGTCCTCGCCCCCCCACCCCATCTCACCCACATCCGGCTCCACGGTGACGCGCGGATCTCGTCCCCAGGTCGCGGTGAGGGTGAAGGGCGAGGAGGGGCCCTCCGACAAGATGCAGCCCCCGGGGGCCCTGCAGGACCCTGGTGATCCCCGGCGGGAGCAGCCCAGCACCCGTGGTGCGGACAGGCCTCTGGACCAGCCACCTCCCGGCCCCAGAGACGAGCCCCTGCCCCCCCAGCAACCAGGTGAGACGGAGGATGGTGCCCTCCGCGTGGGTGCGGGGGCCCGAGTCTCTGTGCTGCGAGGCTTGCGTGTCTGCCCTGCCCGCGAGGGAGTCGCTACCTGGCTGGGTTGTCACCAGACTTGCCCGCCACTTTGGGGAGTTCTCCTGGATTAGGGGCACGTTTCTGGGGTCTCTGCAACTCTGTCACTGCGCTGCTTGTGTTACTGGTGTTCCCATACGGAGCGGTATCTCTCCCTTCTGCAAGTCATAGAATCAGAGAAGTCAGGTGGGAAGGGACCTTGCGGATCTTCAGGTCCGACCCCTGCCTGGGCAGGAGGGAAACTGGGCTCAAATACCCCAGCCAGGTAGACATCAAGCTGCTTCTTAAAGACCCCCAGGGTAGGAGCCAGCACCACTTCCCGTGGAAGTCTGTTCCAGATCCTAGCTGTCCTGACAGTGAAGTAGTTCCTACGGATGTCTAATCTAAACCTGCTCTCCAACAACTTGTGGGCGTTGTTCCTTGTTACCCCAGGGGGATGCTCCGGGGAACAGGGTCTCCCCCAAACCCTTCTGGTCCCCCCTAGTGAGTTTATAGACGGTCACCAGATCCCCCCTCTGCCTTCTCTTGCAAAAGCTGAGCAGGTTCAGGTCCCGTCGCCTCTCCTCGCAGGGCCTGCCCTGCTGCCCCTGACCAAGCGAGTGGCCTCCTCTGGACCCTCTCCATGCCGCCCACATCCCTCCTGAAGTGCGGCACCCAGAACTGGACGCAGTACTCCAACTGCGGCCTGACCAGTGTCGCATAGAGGGGGAGGATCACCTCCTTGGCCCTGCTCGAGATGCACCTGTGGATGCACGATAGGGTCCGGTTAGCCCTGCCGACCACGACCTCGCATTGTCAGCCCATGTTCATCTTGGAGTCAGTAATGACTCCAAGATCTCTTTCTGCCACTGTGCGCTGGAGAAGGGAGTTTCCCATCTTATAAGTGTGCTGCTGGTTCCCACTCCCCAAGTGCAACGCCCTGCACTTGTCAGTATTGAAACCCATCCTATTTTCATTAGCCCACCCCCGTAATATGCCCAGGTCCTGCTGTAATCTGCCCTTCCATACTAGCATGCCCACCTCACCCCAAATCTTGGTATCATCAGCAAATTTAAACAGACTGTTTTTTACCCCGTCGTCCAAGTCACTAATAAAGACACTGAACAGTGCAGGCCTAAGGACCGAGCCCTGGGGGACTCCACTGCCCACTTCCCTCCAGGTTGACAAAGACCCATCCACCACCACCCTCTGAGTATGACCCTTCAGCCAATTTGTGACCCATCTGACTGTGTAGGCATCGACACCACAGTCACGTAGTTTTTTGATGAGCATGGGGTGAGAGACGGTGTCAAAGGCCTTGCTGAAGTCCAGAAAGACTACATCCACGGCGACACCTGCATCCAATGCTATCGTGACCTGATCGTAAAAGGCAGTCAGATTGGTCTGACATGACCTGCCCCTAATGAAACCGTGCTGGTTGCCCTTGAGCATCATCCCTGCTGCTGGCCCATCACAGATGTGCTCCTTAATAGATTCATAGATTCATAGATGCTAGGGTCGGAAGGGACCTCAATAGATCATCGAGTCCGACCCCCTGCATAGGCAGGAAAGAGTGCTGGGTCTAGATGACCCCAGCTAGACACTCGTCTAACCTCCTCTTGAAGACCCCCAGGGTAGGGGAGAGCACCACCTCCCTTGGGAGCCCGTTCCAGACCTTGGCCACTCGAACTGTGAAGAAGTTCCTCCTAATGTCCAATCTAAATCTGCTCTCTGCTAGCTTGTGGCCATTGTTTCTTGTAACCCCCGGGGGCGCCTTGGTGAATAAATACTCACCAATTCCCTTCTGTGCCCCCGTGATGAACTTATAGGCAGCCACAAGGTCGCCTCTCAACCTTCTCTTGCGGAGGCTGAAAAGGTCCAGTTTTTCTAGTCTCTCCTCGTAGGGCTTGGTCTGCAGACCCTTAATGATTTTCTCAAAGAGTTTCCCCAGGATTGAAGTAAGACTGAGGGGCCTGTAGTTGCCCGGGTCCTCCCTCTTCCCTTTTTTTGAAGATGGGAACCACGTTAGCCTTCTTCCAGTCATCTGGCACCTGGCCCGAGCACCACCCCCAGTGGAGCTCACCCCCAGAGTCCTCACCCCCACTGGAGCGGTCTTGCAGGACTGAGTTTTAATGCGGCTGGGTTCCTCCAGCCACCAAATCAGTCAAATGCGCATGCACACGTACACATGCGTACGCGCGCACACGCTTGACCCAGCCGGGTCGATCAGCCTGGATAGGCTGACGCCCTCATATGCCAGGAATCGGTTCATTAAGGTTACAACGAACGGCAGTCGGACACAAGCACACAGGTGAACAGAAGACCTCTGAATCCGGCTGGGTGTGCACCTGACACCCTCGTGGGCCAGCATCCAGTTCATCAGGGCACGTCTGAGCCAAACGGGGTCAATCAGCCTGTACACACTGATCCATTATGTGTCTCAAACTCAGCACATCACAGTCTATTGCCCTAATTGTCCTAGTAGTGATGAGGGGACCCCACAGTATTTTGGGCTTTGCCGGGATCTTTGGCTCAGGTAACAGAAGCGTTGCTGCAGAGCAAGTGGGGAAGGGGAAGTAGAGAAGGAAAAAATTACCCGGTTATCAGCAGTTTGACCAGAAAAGTTATTTATTGGTAAGGATATGAAATTTATAATGGTGCTAGTAGTAATAGGCATGCAAGGGAAAACAACAGGCCTGTGCGAGTCGGCAGCAATCCGATCCAGCTTCAGATCCGGGTGCTTTCTTATACCCTTAGTCCACCGTCTTCAAAGCATTCTTTCAATCATGTAAATCAAGAGGGTCTCAAGCCATAATTGACAGGGAAATCCTGTTATAGAAACAGTTTCCATTTAAATGAATTACTTTTTCAGTGACAGGGGGTTATCTGGTTTGGAACATCTTAAGAAACTGATTCACAACCAGGAATATCATCAAGTTTTAAGGAGTAACTGGACACCTAGGAGCCAGCTTGAAATTATTATGAATATAGAAGATATACTGGGAGGGCTTCTCAGATGGCCTAGCTATGCTTGCACTGTGAAGTCAGCATCGGTGTTGTGTGTTTTACCTCTTGTGAACAAGCCTCAGCTCAGCATGACTTTCAGATCTTACTGTCGTCTTTGAACAGACTTAAAGGGATTGATTACTTGAAGTGTTCATAAACATTGTGGGGAGGACTTCCACCAGTCATGCCTATAAGTTCATCACGGGGGCACAGAAGGGAATTGGTGAGTATTTATTCACCAAGGCGCCCCCGGGGGTCACAAGAAACAATGGCCACAAGCTAGCAGAGAGCAGATTTAGACTGGACATTAGGAAGAACTTCTTCACAGTTCGAGTGGCCAAGGTCTGGAACGGGCTCCCAAGGGAGGTGGTGCTCTCCCCTACCCTGGGGGTCTTCAAGAGGAGGTTAGACGAGTATCTAGCTGGGGTCATCTAGACCTGGCACTCTTTCCTGCTTATGCAGCGGGTCGGACTCGATGATCTATTGAGGTCCCTTCCGACCCTAACATCTATGAATCTATGAATCTATGCCAGGAAAAGTATGACAGCATTTGTGGTCAGGCCTCCACTGGGCTGGACGCTGTGATGAACCCTGAACCATTGTTCAAGTGTCGCCCGTACCCGCTCTGACTGAGTCTCTTTCCTCCGCATTCCCCAACCAGCAACCGAGTTTTACTGAATCAAGTTTAAATAGACCTCCCATAGTGGGACCGGGGAATGTACGGCCCGAGATGCCTATTAAACTTTCCTTCTGCTTAGTTTTGGTTAGATGAGGTGGGAGGGAGAGGGGAGAAAAATTCCTGTGTAAGTCCATCAAGCTGGGTGCCAGGGCTCCCTCAGGAACACAGAGCTGACAGGTAACAGGGTGGGCAGCTTCCGGGCTGAGACCCTGATCTTCCTCCCTGCACAGAGAGGCTTTACCTTGCTTGGGGCTTGTCGTGCTGCCACAATAACTTCACATCCCAGCAGTCAGTGTTCACTGCCCTTTCTTCATGTCCCCGTGAGCCCTCTGTGCCCGAGAAGGGGCTGGTGCAGGTGATGGGGAAATTACAATCCCCAGCAGCCCCTGACTGATGAAGGTACAGCTAACCCAGGCCTGTGTGCTGCTGCTGCAGACTCCCCTGAACCGGAGCAAAGACGTGGGAGCTGTCAGCAGACGAAAGCTGCTCAGGCTGCTGGCCCAGACGAGATTCGATCCCAGGGGCAGGGAGGGGGCGGTGGGTCTCCACTCTCCAGCAGCGTGAGCACCGTCCCTCAGTGCAGAAATCTCCCTTCCACAACATGGTGGTGGGGTCAGTGCTCCACAGATCAGCGCTGCTTGTTCTGGTGCCCCTGCAATCGTTTCACGGCCCAGGAGCAGACCGACCTTGCGTTTCCCCTCCCCTGCCCTTAGCATGTGGATCTGACACGGCCCCAGCATCGCTCGAGCTGCTTTCCCCGGGAGCGATGTCCCTGCAGGCTCTGTCGTGGTGCTGTGATCACCTCCCCACACTGGGACAAAGTTACCGGGGCTCATCTCCAGCCTCATGCCTGTGGAGGTGTGTTAGCAAGAGCTGCGGGATTCTGAGTCTTCCTTCTCCCCCCTCTTCCACACACTGAAGCCTCCGTCTCCCCAGTCCCAGGGCTCACGTGTGCCCTCCCTTCCCACGCACAGGTGCTGGGACCCTGCAGAGAGCTGAGCAGCAGCCTGCTGAGGAGGGGCCGGTGATCCTGGAGCTGCAGAGGACGTGCGCAGGGAGCCTGGAGGAGAGGAGCTCCCTGACCCCTGAGCCAGGCCAAGTGCAGAAGGGGCAGGGCAGACCTCCAAATCAGGAGGAGAGCTCGGAGGTGAGCAGGGCACCCGGTTCACTTGTGGTGGGGAGTACAGTGCAGGAGGAGCCAGAAGTGCTTTAAGGAGCTTGGGGAGCAGAAAGACCTGAAGAGCATGAACCTTGCAGTGATGGAGTCTACAAACACTCCAAGCTGCATTAGCAGGAGCTCCCTCCCGAGTGCAGATACCAGGGGTGCTGGCGCGGGCAGGCTGGGTTACAGTGCGTGGAGCCGGGGCTCTCTGCCTGTCAATGTGCTGCCCAGCCTGTCCCAAAGGACCGAGCAAATAGATCATGATGAGCTGGGCTAAGGTCAGCACTTGAGCTCCTGTGTCCACAGCTGCATCCACGTCACATGTCAGCTGAAGACTGGGGAGTTGTGTCCCCTTACCTGTCATGGCTAAGATTGCAATTCGTGGTAGTACCAGTGATTGCAGACAGGGCTGTGGGGCCGGGGGCAGCTGGCGCAGGAGACACTGATGGTGCAACGCTTGTGCCTGCAGCTCCGGGAGGTGTTTGAGGACGTGGCTGTGTATTTCACGCGGAAGGAGTGGGAGCTGCTGGACAATGAAGACAAGGTGCTTTACCGGGACCAGATGCTGAAGAATTACCAAGTCCTCGTTTCCCTGGGTAAAGCTCTGGGTCTTGCTTCCCCCCTGTGACCACTCCTCATCTCCTGGGTGACAAGGACTGTTATCTCTTGAAGGCTTCTCCCTGCAGTGCCTTCTCTTCTTAAATGCCCATCCTTCTTTGTCCATCAAGGCCCTAGTAGAGACTTTGATTTCACTAGATCTATTCCCCAAATCCCAGTTGGATTCTGCATCCAGTACCCAGTCACAAACGCTCTTTAACCACTGCCCACACAGGATTTCGAGGTCCCACACCTGACTTAATCTGCAGCATCCAGCGAGGACAGGTGGAGCTGTGGGTCTGTGATGATGAGGACCGTGGGGAAATCTCAAGATGGGAGGACCTGCTGCCAGGTGAGTTGTGGGTGTTCCTCTCTCGACCCGACTGCTCAGTAAAGCTTCATGGCCTGAGTCCCAGTGAGACCTGGAAACTGCAGGCCTGCCCTGTGCTGCCCTTCCAGGGTGCTGACCTCAGACACAGTATATTATGCTGTAATGCAGGGGCGGGCAGTTATTTCATCTGGAGAGCTGCTTAACAAGTTTTGGTGAGCTGTCAAGGGTTGCCAGGGTGCACCCGTCCCTAGGTTCCCATCTTGGGACCAGACATCCTGTCTTAACCTCTGACCTTTGCCACCTTCCCCTTGCCCCCAGAAGTATTCCTTTTGGGAAGGGGATTTACCATCGTGGAACCGGGAAAAAAACACATTATATACTAAAAATCAGACATCCTTAATAATATATTTTAATTTTATTTTTAAAAATATATTTTTGTCCTGATTTATGTGCGTTTGTGTTGTATGTATAGAAATCATTGCGTAATAGGCTAAAATGAAGTCTTACTCCTGTATATTGTGGTGGGATCTGGAGAAGTATTAGAGGTGCACCGATACATCGGTCCAATATCAGAACAGTACTGATATAAGGGAAATTGAGAGTATCAGAAATGGGATGTGGACAATAAGCTGGCTGATCAGTGTCCGTGTGTGCGTGCAGCCACAACAAGGAGCACAGCCAGGCAGCTTGGAAAGCGGCGTGCAGCTGATAAGTCTGCTGTGATGGAAGGGCGGGCAGGGGGGAGGGAAGGGGTATGAGGGGGACAGATCAATGCCCCCCATTGTGAGGGGGGGAGTGGGGCAGGGGCTGGGGCAGGTGCTGCACAGCCAAGGCAGGGAGGGCACAGGGGAGGGGTGTGCCCCTAGATTTGCACAGGGAGGGGGGCGGGGGCACTGCAGCCACAGGCAGGTGCCAGGGCTCCCCCAGTTTCTTCTTGGCATGTGGGAGGGGTGGGCCATGCTGCGCTCGGGGCCGGGCAGCAGTGGTGCTGGGAGGGCGGTTATGGGGGACTGTGGCAAAGTTTGGGGTGACTGCAGCCCCCTCCCCCGATAGCCCTTTCCCAGCACTGCTGCTGCCTGCCCCAGACGCATCCCGGCCAAGCCCAAGAAAAGCCCGCTTCAGCTCTGGACCCAGCCTGCAGCTGCAGCCCACCCACCCTGCACAGGTCTGGGGGCACACGCCCCCCATACCCTCCTGGAGTGCGCGCAGCAGTGGAAGCTGCCCTCCCCGCTGCAGACAAGCCACAGCACCGTCCTGTGCCCACCTGCCCCATCCCACTCCATCCCTCATGTGGAGGGCGTTGATCTACCTGTGCACACCCCTTCCCTCCCCTTCCATCACAACAGATTTACCAGCTGGATAAAACTCTATTGTAAATCAGATTGGTATTGGCTGATATGCCTCCTTAAAAATTGGGAGCAGTATCGGCCCCCAAATCTCTATTGGTGCACCCCTAAGGAGTATGGGTGGGTGGGCATGGGGTTTGTCAGGAGCTGTGCATGTGTGGGTGTGTGTGTATAAGGTGTGTGGATATGTGTAAATGTGTGTGAGTGGGTATGGCTGGTTTGTGGGGATGTGTGGGAGGCTGTTGGGTGTGTGGAGGGGGATGGGGGTTGGTGTGTGTGGGTGTGGTGCGTTCCTGTAGCAGTGAATGGGGCTTCCCCCTGAGGCTTGCGGGTGTAAGTGTGGGGGGACTATAGGGGACTGTGAAGGGTGTATGATTGTGTGGGGGATGGTGTATCTGTGCATCTCTGTTGGAGGGTTTGAGGGTATGTGGGGTGTGCGTGGGAGCCCCTGTCCCCACCCCAGCCCTGCAACAGCCCAGAGCCTGTATACCTGTGGTTCGTCCCCTGCCACAGCCAACAGCGCACAGCCCCAGCATGGCCCGTGCCTGCTCCTCCCAGACTTGGGGTGTTTAACCGACCCTGGATGTGCAGCATGGCTAGGACAGCTCCTTCTCGCTGCCCCCGCCGCTGCCCCCAGCTCCATGGTAACAGCGGGGAACACCACTTGCCAGGTCTGGGCTCGCCCCTTGAGGCTGAGCAGCATCAGTAAGGGAGAGTGTGGGTAGGTGTGGGGTTTGTGGGGAATGGTGTGGTTATGGGGTTTGTGAGGGTATTTTGAGGATATGTCCAGTGTGCATGGGAGCCCCTGCATGAGCCCAACTGAGCCGGTCAGCCCCTGCCCCGCCCTGCAACATCCCAGATCCCACATGCCCCACAGCGCCTCCCCCGCCACTGCCAACAGCGTACAACCCTAGTGTGGCCAGCTCCCGCTCCTCCCAGCCTTGGCGCGTTCAACTGCCCCTGGGCATGCAGCATGGCTACAGCAGCTCCTTCTGGCTGCCACCACCACTGCCCCCAGCCCCACAGTAGCAGCAGGGACCAGAGCTTGCAGCCCCCCCGTGAACCATGTGCCAGCTCTGGGCTCACCCCTCCAGGCTGAGCAGCAGCAGCCAGGCAGAAACTGTTGCTTGTTGTGGTGGGGGAAGTGTCCCCTCCCCCTTGCCACTACCAGGCAATTTTTTGTGTGGCTGCCCACACCATACCAGGCTCCCCTGCGATTCAGTCACCACCGCCTCTGGGCTGCCCTGTGGCTTCTCTGCATGGTGACCCCTACCACACAGGACGCACCAATTGCTGCCCAGTGGAGGTGAGGTGCTGGAGCCAGTTTTCCCCCACAAAGAGCACCAGTTTCTTCCTGGCGCAGCTACTACTGCTGCTGCTGCTCAGCCTGGAGGGGCGGGCCCAGAGCCGTTGCTGGGGCCATGCTCAGCAGCAGCGGCACAGGACAGAAACTGCTGCTTACTGTGGAGTAAAAGTGTCCCCTCCCACTGCTGGTGCATCTACCTGGAGCCCATGCAGGGCTGCTTGCGTCTGCTTTGCACTGCCACCTCTGCCCCGCTGGGCAGCTTGGAGACAGCGGTAACACAGTGGAGACTCAGGGCAGCCCCGCTATACCTGGAAGCGCTGGTGTTAGGAAGGGCCATTTTTGCCCCGCACTGAGCAGCAGTTTCTCTCCTGCACTGCTACTGCTCAGCCTGGACAGGTGAGCCTGGAGCTGGCACAGGGTCAGGGATGCACTCACTGGTACCTGCTGGACAAAGCCCCTCCATGGGCCGAATGCGGCCCACCGACCATATTTTGCCCACCCCTGCTGTAATGTATCCAGGCAGGTGTTGTTCCCACTCTCTGAAATTGAACAATTTGGAAACAAGAAACTGTTCCCCCCTTCTTCTAATGACAGAAGTTAGAGGACAATCAGGTTTACTGTCTTGATTTTCAGTCCAGACCTAGTTTCCATGGGCTGCCACAATCTTAACTTTCCATCTTCACTCAGCAGTGTAAGAGTTAATCCTACTGCCCAAGGTAACCACCCTCTCCCGGGGTATGATGGGATTTGTAATCCCCTATTGAAATCAGCATGGGATACAGAGGTTCTTCGTAGCCATTTCTGTTAGTCAAGAAAGATCCTGAGGCTGTCCCTTGTTGCCTCTTGTCAGGTTGACATGCAACCCAGGAAGAGTTTCATCCTAGTCTCAGGCTGCATTAAATGCCTCCATGGCACGGGTGGGATTCAAAAGATTTCAGGTTGTGGGGGGAAGTGAATCCCCCATGCTTTCCACCAGAATTGCCCCCTTCCTGTTTTCTCTCTGGGGCTTTGAGTGTCACAAAGCCTGAGACTCAGCACAGAGTCCTGGTTCTGGTTCATGCCAAGGCCTTAGACCCTATGAAGAGTCCTGTGATGTTGATGCCATCCGGGACTGGTCAACAGAGGAAAGCTCCATGGGTGCATGCCCTGCACAAGAGCTTTCCCTGGAAAGGGGCAGGAAGCACAGCCCTGTTCAGCTCAGAATAGAGTGCCACAGCTTTACGTCCTCCCTTCGTCCTCAGCCCATTAGAGCATGAAGCTATTCAGACACTGTCCTAATGCATGTCCCACGTGTGCTTGTCTCAGCAGGGCCTGAGGTGATGGTATGGACAGCTCGGGCCAAAACTCTGAGAGTCTGGGTCTGATCTGCACTGAGTTGAGAACAGTAGCCCAGCACAGGGACTTGCCCCACCCTCACCCCCAGCACTTTGGGTTTTGGCAGGAAGACCTTGTTTTCTTGAGGGAACACAATGCCAAGGTCCAGGCCTGCTCTGAGGCCCATCCCAACAGAAGGAGTAGCAGTGTTTGCCCTTTGCCAGTAGGGAAGGGACTAATCTGGAGCTTCTGTTCCCCACGCAGGAGGTGCCTGGCCACTGAGCAGAGCTGAGGAGCAGCCTCCTGGGGAAGGGTCTGCAGACCTGGAGCCAGTGCAGACTTCCCCAGGGAGTTTGGGTGAGATGGACTTCCTGAGACCTGAGAAGGAGCCATGGCACGAGAGTCAGGGGAGGCCCCAAACACAGAAGGAGACTCTAGCAATGCACCAGGTACCATCTCCAGTTGGGTGTGAGGGTGGAGAAGGCCAGAACCCAGAAAGAGCCCTGGGTGCAGGGAAGAATTTATGGAGCTGAGAGACCTTAAGACCCACTGGAAAGATGTACTGCATGCAAGCAAAGGCAGTGGGGAGGGCCTCAGAGGTTAGCCAGAGCTCACTTGCAAGCACAGGGGCAGAGCTCAGCCCTACTTGAAGGTCAGGAAAACGTTTACGTGCCCATCACTCCTGTCTGTGCACAAGATAAGGTAGACTGGGGGGAAGTCCCATGTATAGACCAAGTGTGGGAAGAGCTTCACCTGCCTCTGCCCTGGTTGCTCACTGCCAGATCCATTCCAGAGAGTTACCTACAGCTTCACCAAATGGGAAAAGAGCTTTGCATGCCCCACAGACCTGGTCAAGCACCTACTTTTGCAGACGGGGAAGCATCAGGCACAGCTGTGTCACGAGTGGCAAGAGATTCACCCATTTTTTCTCCTTGTCTCAGGACTGGTGCATCCAGCTAGGGAGGACGATGCACCACTGCACTGAGTGCAGGAAGAACTTCATCTGCTTGCAAGACCTGTCCCAGCACGAGTGTGTGCGGCACCACTGCACCAAGTGTGGGAGGACATTCAGGCAGCTCTCCGACCTGGCAAGTCACTGGTGCATGCACACAAGGGAGAAGCCACATCAGTGCTCAGAGTGTGGGAAGAGCTTCACTCTCTCCTCCAGCCTGGCTCGGCACCAGCGTATCCACACAGGGGAGAAGCCATATCAGTGCTCTGAGTGCGGGAAGAGCTTCACTCAGTCCTCCAGCCTGGTTCAGCACCAGCGTATCCACACAGGGGAGAAGCCACATCAGTGCTCTGAGTGCGGGAAGAGCTTCACTCAGTCCTCCAGCCTGACTCAACACCAGCGTACACACACTGGGGAGAAGCCACATCAGTGCTCCGAGTGTGGGAAGAGCTTCACTCAGTCCTCCAGCCTTGCTCAGCACCAGCGTATCCACACAGGGGAGAAGCTACATCAGTGCTCAGAGTGTGGGAAGAGCTTCACTCACTCCTCTAGACTGACTCGGCACCAGCGTATCCACACAGGGGAGAAGCCACATCAATGCTCAGAGTGTGGGAAGAGCTTTGCTAACTCTTCCAGCCTGGCTCAGCACCAGCGTATCCACACGGGGGAGAAGCCACATCAGTGCTCCGAGTGTGGGAAGAGCTTCACTCAGTCCTCCAGCCTTGCCCAGCACCAGCGTATCCACACAGGGGAGAAGCCATATCAATGCTCAGAGTGTGGGAAGAGCTTCACTCAGTACTCCAGCCTGGCTCAGCACCAGCTGATCCACACAGGGGAGAAGCCACATCAGTGCTTAGAGTGTGGCAAGAGCTTCACCCAGTTCTCCAACCTGGCTCAGCACCAGCTTATCCACACAGGGGAGAAGCCATATAAGTGCTCAGAGTGTGGGAAGAGCTTCACCCAACTCTACAACCTGGCTCAGCACCAGCTCATCCACACAGGGGAGAAGGCACATCAGTGCTTAGAGTGTGGGAAAAGCTTCACTCAGTCCTCAGGCCTGGCTCAGCACCAGCGTATCCACAGAGGGGAGAGACCACATCACTGCTTGGTGTGTGCAAAGAGCTTCACTCAGTACTCTGACCTGATCAAACACCACCTCATCCACACAGGGGAGAAACCATACTGGTGCTCAGAGTGTGGGAAAAGCTTCAACCTATCCTCCAACCTGGCCCAGCACCAGCTGATCCACACAGGGGAGAAGCCACATCAGTGCTCAGAGTGTGGGAAGAGCTTCACTTACTCCTCCAACCTAGCTCAGCACCAGCTTACCCACACAGGAGCGAAGCCACATCAGTGCTCAGAGTGTGGGAAGAGCTTCACTCACTCCTCCAGCAGGGCTCGGCACCAGGTTATTCACACAAAGGAGAAGCTATATCAGTGCTCAGAGTGTGGGAAGAGCTTCACCCAGTCCTCCCACCTGTCCCAGCACCGGCTCATCCACACAGAGAAGAAACCACATCCATGCTCAGAGTTCGGAAAGTGCTTCCTCCACTCCTCCGAACTGGCCCAGCACCAGTGCATCCCTATCCGGGAGTGTCCATAATTCTGCTAGCAATACAGGAAGGGTTTGGGGGTGTATACCTGCTCAGCACCCACCAGTGTGTGCATCCAGGGAAGCAGTCTCATGCCGGTGGACTGCAGCATGCTGTAATCTCCCATTGGGAATATTGAGGCTTCTCTTCCTCCTCATTGTGCCAAAGCCATTTGGCTCCATGCAAGTCCTGTCAGAGCTACTCCAAAAGGTTAATAACCCATCCTGCAGAAAAGGACCTGGGGGTGATGGGGAACAAGAAGCTGAACAGGAGCCAGCGGTGTGCCCTTGTTGCAAAGAAGATGAAGGGCATCCGGGCTGCATTGGTAGGAGCATTGCCTGGAGATCGAGGGCAGTGATTCTTCCCCTCTATTCAGGACTCCAGATGTGGCCTCCACAGTGCTATGTCCATTTGTGAGCCCCACAATACAAAAGGGGTGTGGACAAATTGGGTAGTCCATCAGAGGGCAACAAAAGTGGTTGTGGGGCTGGGGAACATGACTTATGAGGCTAGGCTGAGGGAACTGGGCCTGTTTAGTCTAGAGAAGGGAAGTCTGTGGGGGATATTATAGCAGCCTTCAACTACCTGCAGGAGGGTTCAAGATTGGATGGAGTTGGACTGTTCTCAGTGGTGGCAGATGCCAGAACAAGGAGCAATGGTCGCAAGTTGCAGCAAGAGAAGTTTAGGTTAAATATTAGCAAGTATTTTCTCCCTAGGAGAGTAGTAAAACTCTGGAAAAGGCTGTGCCAGGCCAGTAGGGGGTTCTCCTGCATTGAGCCACCCACCTCACTGAGCCAGACCACCTTCCAGGCTCTGAGTGCCTCCCTTGGAGTGCCTCATGTCCGGCCGACCCCTTTCCTGGAGCATGCCCGCAAGCCTGGGGGTAATGCCACCACCACCCAGAGTCTGGACTGTTCTTGGACCTGTGCCCTATGGGAAACACAGGCCTAGTAGTCCTTGAGGGTACTTGACCCACTACAAGAACTTGGGGTGCTTCCTGCAGTCTGAAGCACAAATAGTGGCCTGCCTTAGCCGAACCAAGGCAACCCCAAGGCATAACAGTCCAATGACTGGGGAATTGGCTCCGATGCCGGACCCAGAGAGTGGTAGTCAATGGAAGTGAATCATCATGGTGCTCTGTGACCAGTGGGGTCCCCCAAGGCTCCATCCTTGGACCTGTTCTCTTTAACACATTTATCAATAATGTGGATAACTGGTATCAGAAGTGGACTGGGCAACTTTGCCAAAGACACTAAACTTTGGGGTAGAGCGTCCACACCTGAGGATACACTGATGATTCAGGCTGACTTGGATAGCCTTAAAGAGTGGGCAGATACAAACCTGATGACATTCAGTACTGACAAATGCAAGGTGCTCCAACTTAGGTGGTGGGGAAAAAAACCTGCAGCACACTTATAGGCTTGGCAGTGCTATGCTCACTAGCACCATGACCAAAAGAGACTTGGGGGTCATGATTGACCACAAGATGAATGTGAGCCACCAATGCTATGTTGCAGCTGGTAAAGCAAACCAATCTTTGGCTTGCATCCATAGATGCTTTCTAAATTAATCCCAGGATGTCATCCTCCTGCTGTACTCGGCCTTGGTGAGGCCGCAGCTAGAGTACTGAGTCCAATTCTGGGCTCCTTAATTCAGGAAGGATGTGGTGAAGCTTGAGAGAGTCCACAGAAAAGCCACGCACATGATCAGAGAACAGGCCTTTTGAAGAAAGGCTGAGAGCCATGGGACTCTTCAGCCTGGAAAAGCTCAGACTCAGGTGCTATCTGGGGGAACGCCTGTTCACCAGAGCGCCCCAAGGGATGACAAGGTAAAACGGTCACAAACTCCTCCAAGACAGTTTTAGGGTGGACACGAAGAAGAACTTCTTTACTGTCTGAGCCCCCCAAGGCCTGGAATAGACTCCTTCCAGAGGTGGTGCAAACACCTTCTCTGGACTCTTTTAAAAAACATTTGGACGTCTATATCTTGTAAAAAAATGTCCAGCATACCTACTGCCTAGGAAATGGCCTGCTTGGTGGCATGGAAGTGGCCCGGAAGTGGAAAAGGATCTTGGAGTCCTAGTGGACTCCAAGATGAACATGAGTTGTCAGTGTGACGAAGCCATCAGAAAAGCCAATGGCACTTTATCATACATCAGCAGATGCATGACGAATAGATCCGAGGAGGTTATACTTCCCCTCTATCGGGTGCTGGTCAGACCGCAGTTGGAGTACTGTGTGCTATTCTGGGTGCCGCACTTCAAGAGTGATGTGGATAACCTGGAGAGGGTCCAGAGAAGGGCCACTCGTATGGTTAAGGGCTTGCAGGCCAAGCCCTACGAGGAGAGACTAAATAACCTGGACTTTTTCAGCCTCCGCAAGAGAAGGTTGAGAGGCGACCTTGTGACTGCCTATAAGTTCATCACGGGGGCACAGAAGGGAATTGGTGAGGCTTTACTCACCAAGGCGCCCCCGGGGGTTACAAGAAATAATGGCCACAAGCTAGCAGAGAGCAGATTTAGACTGGACATTAGGGAGAACTTCTTCACAGTTCGAGTGGCCAAGGTCTGGAACGGGCTCCCAAGGGAGGTGGTGCTCTCCCCTACCCTGGGGGTCTTCAAGAGGAGGTTAAATAAGCATCTAGCTGGGGTCATCTAAACCCAGCACTCTTTTCTGCCTATGCAGGGGGTTGGACTTGATGATCTATCGAGGTCCCTTCCGACCCTAACATCTATGAATCTTGCTGGGATCCTTTGACCCTACTTGATTTCCTGCCCCGGGGGCAGGAGGCTGGACTCGATGGTCTCCCAAGGTCTCTTCCAGCCCTAATGTCTATGAAATAATCTAGACCCTCTCCCAGTAATTCTCCTGCACTAGGTGCAAAGGTGAAGTTTATTGGTTACGAGGAGTAGGTTTGGAATAGGATACAGGGTAGAGCGATATCAGAGAAATACTTTAGAGCAAACAGTGGCATGGTAGCTTTGATCATGCATCTGAGTTACTGCAAGCTATATATCTAGTTAGCTCTCAAATAACTTACAAGTATCATCCAGAGGCAAGTGGAGATTCCCTCTAGAGACAAACAGTTCATTGATCGTGAGTTTCAAAGGAGAGAGCGAGTTTCAGATGGTCCAGCTTCTCTAAGAGTTCTCATCATGGCTGTTGCTCCTCCTCCTGGGCAGTCCTTAATCTATGTAGCCCCTGTGACCTCATTTACCTGATCCAATGAAGGCCAGCAACTGTTGACTGCCAGCCAACCAATTTGAAATGCATCACTGGTTGCTAAGCAGACTGGCAGAGTCTCTAGCCTCCTCCCAGTAATGTTGGCATTGCTTAGAACAATAGGGAGCTTAAGCCCCCACCCAGGTGTGTGAGGCCAGTCACATAGACAGAGGGAGCAGGTTTCCCGCTCCCTCAGGAATGTATCCAGCTCAGGTTACAACTCAGGGTTACCTGAAGCTGATGGGGCCAGAGGAATCTGCCCTCTGCAGTGACCATGGGAACCAAACTGTCAGATACCTGAGTTTAGGGAGAGACAGAGGTGGTATTCTGCTACACAGGCTCCCCAGAGAGGTGGTGAAAGCTTCATCCTTGGAGGTTTTCAAAACCCAGCTAGGCAAAGGTTTGGCTGGGATGATCTATTTGGGGATGATCCTTCTTTAAGCAGGGGGTTGGACTAGATGAGCTCCTGAGATCCCTTCCAACCCTCATTTTCCATGAGTCTTTAGAGGAATGCCTGTTCTATACATTTGGGAGTATTGGTTCTAGCACTCTTGGTCTTTCCTGCCATACATTTGCATTTTCACAGACCTGCATTTTGCATATTGGCTTGTTCCTATTCCACTCAGGAGAACCCACAAACACCAGCATAATCATTCTGACTGAAGAAGTTTGTTCCCGAAAGCTTGTAAAGAACAAGCTACCCAGCTCAAAGACAACAAAAATCCTTTTTTAAATACATAGTGGGTAAAAAGAAGGTTCCAGGTAATGTGGGGCCTCTGCAAGACACGCTAGGAAATCTGGTCGTCACACCAGATGACAAAGCTAACCTATTTAACAAGTTCTTTGCCTCCATTTTCCTGAGCAGGTACCGGGTCACCCCCCACCGGGACCTCCGTAGGCCTCAGAGGAGGCACACCCAGACCAAGGGTCAGTGAGGACCTAGTCAGGGAACTTCTGGAGGGACTGGACGTATTTAAATCAGCTGGTCCTGACGACCTCCACCCCCAGAATGCTGAGGGAATTAGCAGAGGTCATTGCAGGACCCCTGGCATGGCTTTACGAGCACTCGTGGTGTAAAGGACTGGAAAGGGCCAATGTGGTTCCCATTTTCAAAAAGGAGGAAGGAGGACCCAGGGAACTATAGGCCAGTTAGTCTTACCTCAATCCTGGATAAGCTTTTTGAGAGAATTATCATAGCGCATGTCCGCAAGGGGCCAGCAGGGGAGGTTATGCTCAGGGGCAACCAACATGGGTTCATTAGAGGCAGGTCCTGTCAGACCAACCTGGTGGCCTTCTATGACCAGGTCACAAAATCCTTGGATGCAGGGATAGCAGTGGACATAGTCTTTCTGGACTTTAAGAAGGCCTTCGGCACTGTCTCTCACCCCATTCTCATTAAAAAATTAGGGGACTGTGGCGTTGACACCTACACAATCAAAAGGGTCACTAACTGGCTGGAGGGCCACACCCGGAGAGTGGTGGTAGCAGGTCATTTTCGACCTGGAGGGATGTGGGCAGTGGGGTCCTCCAGGGCTCAGTCCTCAGGCCAGCACTGTTCAACATCTTGATCAGCGACTAGGACCGGGGGAGTGGGGGGGGGTGTAAAAAGCACCCTATTCAAACTTACAGACGACACCAAGATGTGGGGAGAAGTGGGCACGCTAGAAGGGAGGAATAGGCTGCAATCAGACCTAGACAGGTTACAGGGGTGGGCAGATGAGAACAGGATAGGTTTCAACGCTGACAAGTGCAAGGTGCTGCACCTGGGGAGGAAGAACCAGCAGCTGACCTACGGGCTAGGGAACTCCCTTCTCGTCAGCACAGAGGCAGAAAAGGATCTTAGAGTCATTGATGCCAAAATGAACATGGGCCAACAGTGTGGGGACGCGGTCAGGAAGGCCAACCACACCTTGTCATGCATCCATAGATGAATCATGAGCAGGTCCAAGGAGGTGATCCTCCCCCTCTATGCAACACTGGTCAGGCCACAGGTGGAGTACTGCGTCCAGTTCTGGGCGCCGCACTTCAGGAGGGATGTGGACAGCATGGAGAGGGTCCAGAGGAGGGCCATCGCATGATCAGGGGACAGCAGGGCAGATCCTCTGAGGAGAGGCTATAGGACCTGAACCTGTTCAGCCTCCACAAGAGAAAGCAGAGCGGGGATCTAGTGGCCGTTTACAAACTGGTCAGAGGGGACCAACAGGCATTGGGGGAGTCCCTGTCCCCCCGAGCACTACCAGGAATGACAAGAAATAATGGTCACAAGCTGGCAGAGGGTAGATTCAGACTAGACATCAGGAGGCGCTACTTCACAGGGCGGCTAGGATCTGGAACCAACTTCCAAGAGAAGTGGTGCTGGCTCCTACCTTGGGGGTCTTTAAGAGGAGGTTGGATGAACACCTAGCCGTGATCATTTGACCCCAGTACTCTTTCCTGCCATGGCAGGGGGTCGGACTTGATGATCTGCTCAGGTCCCTTCCGACCCGACCAACTATTAAACTGAAACAATTATTCCAACGATTTAGTTGACCTAATAAAATATCTCGCGTTTACCCAGAGAACCTTGTCTATGTTCCATACATCGTCATCACTTGTTGGATATGCTGTACTATATCATCATTGAGCTCTCCTCTGTATTTCGTTATTAAACTTGCTAGGTGAATGAAGTTACATGGGGGTTTGTGAGTCATTTTGGTGGGAATCAGCTCTTCAACCCTTTTTTTGGTGCCCAGGAGGACTCTGGGGGTCACTAGGCCTCCCCTGAGCCCTCAAACTTTGTGTTGTTTGGGGAAGGGGGCTGAAGGGCACTGTTCCCATTTTGTTGCATTTTGCCTGAAATAATTTGCTCCCTTTCAGCCATTGTTTTTGATATCTGGAAGCTTCGTGGAATAGGCAGCTCCCACCCATCCCTATTTCTTCTTCCCTTCTTGCATCCTGAGTAATACTTGCTTCCATTATGAGACCAGCCATTCCAGCATCTTTCACAATGTGTTCCATGCGTTTCCTGTGTTTGATCACACAATTACACCTAAAGCCTCCAGCATGAGCCACCAGGACCTGTGCACTTCTGGCTGCACTGAATTAATTGTGGCTGGACAAATGCTCAGGGGATCCTGCACTTCCTTGGGGCTGCTTGTAGGGCTGGGGCTGGTGCCAACATGTCCTTGCCCAAGTTAAGAGGTGCACAGGCCAGCCTGTGGTGCATGTAGACAGGTGGTAGGGCTGTGCTTGGGGGATGCTGGTTCAGTGGATCGCACCTCCATGCAAGTGGGACCAGAAGGTGAATTTCAAGTTGCAGGGATGGAGTCGTTTCCTTTTTGGAGCAGTAAGTTTCTCAGTGTGGTGGCAACATGCCATCACGGGCTAGAGAGGAGGTGGGGGAAAACTGCAGGGCACGCAAAGCCCAGGAACAGACCCCCCGAGAGGAGAACTTACCTCTGGCAGACTCAGTGGTACAGGAGCCGGGACTGCGGCGGGAGCCATAGCCACAGATGCAGCTGCGTGAGCTGGCATTACGCTGGCTATTTAAACAGCTGTTCCCCGTGTGGAAAGCAGCCGGCCCAATCCTGGCAGCCAGCAGGGCCGCTGAAAACATTTAAAAGTCCCGACAGGACCCACGGGGAGGGGGAGCAGGAGAGAGAACGCGCTGGTGAGCAGCATGCTAGGTGTGCTGAGGCTCCGACGAGAGAGAGGAGCGGCACAGCCTGCACGGCACCCACAGGCAGCGCAGGGGAAACCTTTGAGCCTCCTGCAGGAGGCAGAGCAGGGGAAATCATCCAGCTCCCCACTGAAGGCAAGCCAAGGGAAGCATTTAAGCTCTCTGTAGGGACCAGGGCAGAGGAGGCATTTGAGCCCCCTGGAGGAGGCTGGAGTAAAGGAGGTAGCTGCACAGCCCTCTCCTCCTCAGGGGAATATTTCTTCTGAAGGAAAAAAAACCCTCGGGAAAAAGGAAAATCAACAAGATTACAAAAGACAGGCCGTGCTTTGAGGCCAGAGGGATGAGAGCCAACTGAGTCCACTCAGACGTGGGCCTCCCACCTGAAGCTAGCTGCAGGCAACCCCTCAGGGCTGAAATCACCATTATACTGACATCCATCCAGTTGGCGAGTGGACGGGGTGTAGGGGAGGCGGAGCCCCGTGGAACATCGCGCCTAACAACTGTAAGTACCACCGTGTCAGGGAGCCCCTCTAGGAAGATCTCCACTGAAACCCTCTTGTGAGAATTTAACAGCAAAGTCGTGGCAGGCGAGTTGAGGGGAGGGGCTACCTTACCGACAAGCGGTACCAATCATAAGGCAACCGACATCACACTCAGACAAAACTCAGGTTTCTGCATCTGTCTGGAGTCACTGTTAGGAGTTTCTGTACTGGGAGTGTCCTGCGAGGAGATGAGCAGTGGGCCTGTCTCACTTGAGGTGAGCTGGTGAGTGCAGTGGCATCAAAACCATGCCTGGAACATGGGTAAACTGCTAGCAGTGTTAAAGGAGGATGAAGATGGGACAGGGCA
Organism: Alligator mississippiensis; assembly: GCF_030867095.1. NCBI lineage: Eukaryota > Metazoa > Chordata > Crocodylia > Alligatoridae > Alligator > Alligator mississippiensis. Next base: position 1,046,342 of record NC_081825.1, on the reverse strand, counting down.
GAGAAGGATCACCGGATGATACATGGACTGCAGAAATTGCCTTCCAGGGAGATGCCCAGGCAGCCCAGTTTGCCCAGGCAGCCCAGTTTGTTCAGAAGAAGGATGAGAGGCTGCCGGTGCCTTCACAGGGAGGAAATACTCCATACTCGAGGGATTTTATTAGCTGAGTAGAAAAATGCATCACAAGAGTCAGTGGAGGAATGAAAGGCAGGTGACATCCGGATAGCAATCTAGAGATGGTGACGGTGGTGGTGACTTGAGAAGTGAACTTGCCATCTGCCTCCTCTGCAGTGACCTCCCCTCCAGGAGCTTTTCAGTGGCCCTCAGTGCTGCCAGGTCTGTCCAGCCCTGGGGCCCTGTCTGATCCTTTGTCTTTGGTGTTTTGGAGTGTCACTTTGCCTTAAGAGCAAGATGGAAAGTGCTGCTCCTCCCAAACAGAGAGCAAGCAAACAGGATTGATATGGTCTTAAGAATATGCTTTAATCTTTCTCCAAATGAGAATCATTTAAATTTCTACAAATGTGAGTCCTTTAGTTCCTAAATAGGTCAGTCTATTGATCATGTAACCCGGGTGGTACTCAGACAAGATACCCCCCTGTGCAATTGAAGGGATTTAGCAAGTGCTAGTGTGCTGTGGGAGGGGCAGTCACTCCCCTCCTATCCCCTGTAGAGTAGAGCAGAGACCAGTTGGAACATAACCATATACTGGTTTAATAGGAAAAGAACCGTGTTAAGATACGACACAGTGGGGAGGGCACTGGGTGCAGGAGAGCAAGAGGGGATTCAGTAACTGTTAGGTACACATGTACATCTAGCAGAGGCAATCCACAACAACTCTACCACTGAGCTATCAATGCCTGGCCTGCTGTCTGTGGCCCCAGGCTCTAGTCCCTCCAGGATCCTCCACATGCTGTCTGCATACCAAGCTGCCCAGCCTCATGTTGTTGATTGGAAAACCCGAGCTGCTGCGTGCAGGCTCAGGGCTTTGATCCTGCTGTGTACTGCCTGTGCTCTGAGCTCCTGGTTTCTTTGCCGGGGGGTCGGATGCCTGAGCCACTGCCTGCAGCTCAGGACTTGGGTCACCAGCACATGCCACCGGTGCACCCAGCTCCCGGTATCCCTGCCAGGGTTAAATGTCTGAGCTGCCGCCCATGGCTCGGGGCTTTGGGCCCAGCAGGGGATCCACTGTGCACTGCCTGAGAGCCAAGCAGCTGGAGCCCGAGCCACCGCCTGCAGCACCAATCCTCAGCTGAACTGCCTCCTGCGGCTCCTGGGCTCCAGGGCTCTTCAGAGGCAGCCACTCCACCCCACTGGCCAGCTCTCAGGTCCGGTTTCCCTACCTGGACCCTGGGTGAGGGGGGCAAGCCTTCTCCTTTTCCAGGGCCTGATTGGTGGGGAAAAGGAAATTACCCCACAGGATTTGTGCTATATGTAAAAGAGCTGTATGATTGCTAAGAGCTTCACTGTGAAACCAGTATTTCAACAGTCTCTGGGTTAAGGTTAAAGTGGGGAGCAAGAAGGCTAATGTCATGCTGGGTGTCTATTATAGACCACCAGACCTGGAGGATGAGGTAGATGAGGCTTTCTTCAGACAATTAGCAGAAACATCCAGATCACAGGTCCTGGTTCTCATGGGGGACTTCAATCCCCCTGACATCTGCTGGGAGGGCAATACAGCAATGTCCAGGCAATCCAGGAGGTTTTTGGACAGTGTTGGAGACAACTTCTTGGTGTAAGTGTTGCAGAGAGCAACTAGGAAGACTGCTCTTGACCTACTGCTGAAAAACTTGGAAGAGTTGGTGGGGGATGTAGAAGTGGATAGCAGGTTGGGCAGCAGTGACCACAAGCTGCTTCAGTTCAGGATCCTGACAAAAGGAAGGAAAGAGATAAGCAGAGTATGGACTGTGACAGAAAAGCAGCTTTTCACTCCCTCTGGGTAATGAAGAGTAGGATCCTGTGGGAAGCCAGTCTGAAGGGGAAAGGAGTCCAGAAGAGCTGATTGTATTTTAAAGAAACCTTACTGAGGATGCAGGAACAACCCATCCCAATAGGCAGGATGACTATCAAGTATGGCAGGTGGCCAGCTTGGATTAGCAGAAGACTCTTCAGTGAGATTAAACACAAAAAGGAAGTTTACAAGAAGTGGAAGATTGGACACATTAGTAGGCAGGAGTATGTGAATATTGCTTGGGCATGCCAAGATGAAATCAGGAAACCCAAAGCATTATTGGAGTAGCAGCTAGCAAGGGATGTGAAGGGGAACAAGAAGGGTTTCTACAAGTATGTCAGGAAGAGGAGGAAGCTTGTGGAAAGTGTGGGTCTCTTACTCAATGGGGAGGCAACCTAGTGACAGATGACGAGGAAAAGGCTGAAGTGCTCAATGTCTGTTTTACCACAATCTTCACAGGCAAGGTCAGCTCCCAGACTACTGCACCAGGCAGCACCATTTGGGAAGAAGGGGAGCATGCCTTAGTGGTGAAAGAACAGATTAGAGACTATTTTGAAAATCTGGACATGTGCAAGTCCATGGGGTCAGATGCAATGCAGCGCAGGGTGCTGAGAGAACTGGCTGATGTGACTGCAGAGCCACTGGACATTCTCCTTGAAAAATCATGGCAACTGTGGGAGGTCCTGGATGATCAGAAAAGGGCAAATCTAGCACCCATGCTTAATTAAAGCAGAAGGAAGATCCAGGGAACTACAGACCAGTCAGCCTCACCTCAGTCCCTGGAAAAATCATGGAGCAGGTCTTCAAGGAATCCATTGTGAAGAACTTGCAGGAGAAGAATATGATTAGGAGCAGTCAGCATGGATTAGCCAAGGGCAAGTCATGCCTAACCAACCTGGCTGCTTTCTATAATAAGATGACTGACTCTGTGGATGCAGGAAAAGCAGTGGACAACATATCCGTTGATTTTAGCAAGGCTTTTGATACAGTCTCCCACAGCATTCTTGCAAACAAGATAAGGAAGTCTGGGTCCGATGAACGGACTGTTAGGTGCACAGAAAGCTGGCTGGATCAGACTCAGCAGGTAGCAATCAATGGTTCAAGGTTTAGTTGGCAGCCAGTATCAAGTGGAGTGGCCCATGGGTTGGTTCTGAGGCAGGTTTTGTTCAGTATCTTCATTTACAATCTGGAATAAGGGATGCAGTCCACCCTAAGCAAGTTCATGGATGACACCAAACTGCAGGGGTAATAGCTACTTGAGGGGGTGAGGCTAGGATTCAGAGTGAACTACACAAATTGGAGGTTTGGGCCAAAAGAAATTGCATGAGGTCCAACAAGAACAAGTGCAAAGTCCCGTACTTAGGATGGAATAACCCCAGGCACCACTATAGGCTTGGGACCAACTGACTAAAGAGCAGCTCTGCAGAAAATGACCTGGGGTTACAGTAGACAAGAAGCTAGATAGGAGCCAGCAGTGTGCCCATGTTGCCAGGAAGGCTAACGGCATCCTGGGCTGCATTGGTAGAAGCATTGCCAGCAAATTGATGGAAGTAATTATTCCTCTCTGTTCTCCACTGGTGAGTACACATCTGGAGTACTGGGCCCAGTTGTGGGGCCCCCAGTACAAAAAGGATGTGGGCAAGTTGGAAATAGCCAGCAGAGGGCAATGAATGTGTGGAGGTGGCTGAGGGACATGACTTGGGAGGAGAGGCTGAGGGAACTGGACTTATATAGCCTGGAGAAAGAAGCCTGAGGGGAGATTTGATAGCAGCCTTTAGCTACCTGCAGGAAGGTTGCAAAGAGGATGGAGCTGGGCTGTTCTCAGTGGTGGCAGATGACAGGACAAGCAGCAATGGGCTCAAGCTTCAGCAAGGGAAGTTGAGGTTGGATATTAGGAAATATTTTCTTGCTAAGAGGATGGTGGCGCACTGGAACGGGTTACCGAGAGAGGTGGAGACTCCATCCTTGGTGGTTTTTAAGGCCCAGCTCTACAAAGCCCTAGCTGGAATGGCCTAGCTGGGACTGGTCCTGCTTTCAACCGTAATTTTGTATGATTCAATGCTCATGTTGTGGAAAAGGTGTTTTAATGAGGGACTTTGTAACAGTCTGCAAATACTGGAGGGGCTACGATATTGAAGAGGGAAAGTATCTTTTCTCTCGTAGTGCTCAGCGGATGATGCAGACCACGTGCGTTTAGACTGGATATCTGGAAACCTTCATCAGTGTGAGAATAGTGTGGCAGTGGAGTAGGTGCCCAGGGAAGTTGTGGACTCTCCATCCCTGGAGGTTTTGAAGAAGAGGTTGGATATCCACTGGTTGGGGATGATCTAGGCTCAGCGATGCCTATTTTCTACCATGCGTATTGTCCTGGATTCTAGGATCTGCTATTTGCTGCCCCCAACCTTTTTTCTGTTATATGTGTTAGACAGGGGTCAGGGTGGGGGGTTGTGGTTACGCCTCCCCAAAGTCAAAGGATATTGGCTACAGCTAGGGCTGGGGACTTCAGCTGGGATATGCCAATTCTTCTGTTAGAAGCAAAGCTGGAAGTTGCTGGATAGAGAGTATTGCCCCTTTACTCGGGGTCAGACCGATTGCCATATTGGGGGTTACAGAATCATAGAATCAGAGAAGTCGGGTGGGAAGGGACCTTGCAGATCTTCAGGTCTGACCCCCTGCCTGGGCAGGAAGAAAACTGGGCTCAAATGACCCCAGCCAGGGTCAGGAAGGAATATTACACTATGACCAGTTTGGTATGGACTGCGGGGGTTTTGCCTTCCTATGGAGCAGGGGGCTCGGCCATCTGCCTGGGACCTCTTCAGCATATCCAGACAGAATTGTATAGGAGGAGGAAATTGGCTGCTATGTTTGCCCTGATTTGCCTGTGGCAGGTTACAGTGTCAAGGCTGTGTTGTATCAGGGTTGAAGATAGACTTATGGGGCACATCTACACGTGCATTTAAGTGTGCCTAAATTTAATGCACATTAACTAAATGTGCATTAGGTGGGTTTAGATTATGGGTGTGAGGGATGGGAACAGATAAGAAGGGCTAAGGCTGTCAGGGGCCAGCTGGGCACTGGGAGTGTATCAATTTAGTTGCAGGCTGACTGGGTGCTGCAACTGTATCGACCACTGGGCCCTTTGGTTTGGGAGCGAGGAGGCAGAGTTGGGAGTGAAGCAATGGCAAATTTATTATAGCTTACACACACAACAGTTAACAGAAAGAGAAATGCAATAAGCAGATAATGCAGTATTAAAGAGCTAATAGTAAATAATAACAACAGATAATGACAACAGATAAATAGATCAGTCTGTTACAGGCGAACTGGGCACTGCGAGGGTATCAGCCACTGGGCTGTTTAAAACAACAAATAGACAGACATGGGTTGGCAACTTATCGATAGTCCCTCTATGCCAGGTGCATGCCAAGTGATTCCAGCGAAGTCAGGCATCCCTGATCGATGCTGTCAGAGGGATTACCAGGGAAATTCCCTTGATCAGGATCCTATCCTCACTCACACTGGGAGTTTGGGTCTGGGCTTGGAAAAGCAATTACCGTCCTGTTCCCTCCTTCCTGCTGGCCACCTGACACACACACTTTTTGTACCTAGTCTTATGCTAATCTGCTGGCTTTAGAGGCACTCACAATCTTGCCCTATAGCAGTTACTCTATGGGATTAAAAGGTGTTAAACATTATTATAAAAGGTTACTACCCAGACTCGGGTTTATCCAATAAGCAAAATACAATGCAGCACCTTTAGGTTTGAAATTAACAGTACTCTGCCTAAATCCAATCCCTTTAGATTTCTCTGACTATGCTTCCTTGAGATGTGCTTTCCTGGAATGTGCTGGGTATGCCAGGCGGTTGAATCCAGTTTTTATCATCAAGGCTGAACTCTGAGCAAAAACCATTAGGTCAGCTAATCTTACAGCTATAGCTTTGTCTTTAAAGCTTAGGCAGCTCCACAAAAAGTTAGTTTTATCATTTTGGTTAAATTTATGTCAGTGTCACAGATCACTGAGGTGCCCTGTTCCTAGAGAGGGGAAAACTGCCAGGGGAAGAGCCCTAGCAAGAAAGAAGGAGCCCAGCTGTGGGTTGCCAGGGCAAGCAAAGAAGGTCAGCTGACCAGAAGGGGCAGGGCCTGGCCCTTATAAAGCACAGGAGCTGAGGCCAGAGGCAGTTCCCTGCCAGCAGCCAGAGAGGCAGGCACTCCCTATGCCACGATGCGAGGAGAAGCCTAACTGCAGGTACAGCTTGACCTGAGTTGAGCAATGTTGTTACAGCCAGGTGGCTTAGGTTTAAGTTATAGCCAGGAGGCTCGAGTTTGTATTGCTGTTAGTTAAAGACCGGTGGTTTGGGTGAGGCTATTAGGGGTTGGAGGAGGCCTCATAGGGGACCCACAGTAGCGTGGGGACCCCGGCACCAGTGAGGGGGCAGCATAGAGGGTACATAGACCCCAGCTCCCAGAGAGGGGGGGCACCACTGCGAGCCCCAGGAGAGGGCAGCGTGATTGAGGAGTCCAAGTTGGACACGGTGAGCCCCAGAAAAGGGGGCAACATTATTGAGGAGCCCAAGTGTGGGCACCGTGAGCCTCAGATAGGGAGCAACATTATTGAGCCCAAGTGGGGGCACGGTGAGCCCCAGATAGGGGGCAGCATAATTGGGAAGTCCAAGTTGGGCATGGCAAGCCTCAGAAAGGGGGCAGCATTATTAGGAAGCCCAAGTGTGGGCATGGCGAGCCCCAGATAGGAGGGCAGCATAATTAGGAAGCCCAAGTTGGGCACGGCAAGCCTCAGAAAGGGGGCAACATTATTAGGAAGCCCAAGTGTGGGCACGACAAGCCCCAGATAGGGGGCAGTATTATTAGGAAGCCCAAGTTGGGCACAGCGAGCCCCAGATAGGGGGCAGCATTATTAGGATGCCCAAGGGTGGGCACGGAGAAGAAAGGCCCAAGGAGAATAGGAAGGGGCCAAGATAGGGATAGACCTGAATTAACATCGGCGAGGTGTGGACTGCGGTGTAGGGAAGGAAACGGAGCTGCAGATATTGCCCCCTAGCAGCGGGGCAGGACAAGAGCAGCCTCCCGCTAATTATCACTGACTAATTAATTAAGAACAAGGCGTGGCAGGAAAGTAGACGGGCGGTTGCCCCAGAGACAGGTGGGCGGGCCACATTAAGGGCGGCCCAGAGTGCATACCTGTCACAGTCAGGCAAGTTACATTCGCGGGCTACAAACTTACAAGCTTTACATTAGACAAAAATTCCAAATGCCTCCAAGAAACACATATTTATTGCTAATTAATTTCTTTGGTTCTGGCCGTCACATAAGGAAGCAACTGAACTGAAATTAGCAACGGGGATCAAGGACACAAGAGAAGTTCTTCTTTGGGTATGTAGGGAACAGGAGGAAAACAAATGGTAGTTTGGGGCCATTGCTCAACAACTTCGGACAGCAGGTTACTGGCACTCAAGAGAAAACTGAACCCCTGAATGACTACTTTGCTTTGGTGTTTCACAGGCAGGGCCAAGAGGAAAAACATGCCAGATAGGGTATAGAACGAACAGGGTAGGAATGACTGCCTTCCTACTATTGCCATAGAACTGATGTGTGACCAATTAAAAAAAGTGAGACATATATAAATCAGCAGGCCTGGATGAACTTCATCTCAGGGTGCTGGAGGAGCTGGCCGAAGTCATCATGGAGCCCCCGGTGAAGCTCTTCCAAAACACGTGGTGCTCCAGAGAGGTCCCTGAGGACTGGAAGAGGGCCAACGTTGTGCCCATTGTCAAGAAGGGGATGAGGGAGGACCCAGACAACTATAGGCTAATTAGCCTAACTTCTATCCCAGGGAAAATCTTGGAAAAATATGTTAAGTAGTCTATGTGCGATGAGCTTGCAGAAGGTAGGATTCTGAACAACAGCCAGCGTGGCTTCATCGCGGGCAGGTCTCATGTTACCAACCTCATCTCCTTTTACAGTTGGGTAACTCCCCACCTGGATAAGAGAGAGGAGGTTGATATTACAAACCTTGACTTCCAAAACTTTCTGAGCTTGGATCCCATGATGTTCTCATGGGAAAACTGGAGGATTGTGGACTTAACTGCAAGACAGTGGGGTGGGTAGCAAGACGGCTGTGGGGAGGACCCAGAGAGTTCTGCTGAATGGATCTGTGTCATCTTGGCAAGAAGTGGCCTGCGGTGTCCCTCAAGGGTCTGCACTTGGTCCAGTGCTTTTTAACATCTGTATCAACGATTTGGATGTGGGGATGAAGAGCACACTTGCCAAGTTCACGGACGACACCAAGTTATAGGGAAGCATGGTCATGCAAAAAGATAGGCTACAAATACAGGCAGATCTAGACAGGCTGGGAAATTGGGTGGATTGGAACCAGATGAAGTTCAACATCAAGAAATGTAAAGTGCTCCACCTCGGGACAAACAACCCCCAACACACACACAGCCTTAGCAACACCACTCTGACCAGCACTACGAATGAAAGAGACCTGGGGGTAATAAAACTGTCGACCACCCCATCATTAAAAAACTAGGCAACTGTGGCATCGATGCCTACACGGTCAGATGGATTGTGAATTGGCTGAAGGGTCGTACTCAGAGGGTGGTGGTGGATGGGTCATATTCGACCTGGGGGGAACTGGGAAGCGGAGTGCCCCAGGGCTCGGTCCTTGGGCCCGTGCTGTTCAATTTCTTTATTAGCGATTTGGACGATGGGGTGCAAAGCAACCTCTTCAAATTTGCTGATGATATCAAAATTTGGGGTGAGGTGGGCACGTTAGCAGGGAGGGAAAGACTGCAGAAAGACCTGGATAGGTTGCAGAGCTGGGCTAACAAAAACAGGATGCGTTTCAATACTGACAAGTGCAGGGGGCTCCACTTGGGCAGTAGTAACCGGCAGCACATTTATAAGATGGGAAACTCCCTTCTTGAGAGCCGGAGGGAGAAAGAGATCCTGGAGTCATCATTGATTCCAAGATGAACATGGGCTGACAATGCAAGGTCACGGTCAGCAGGGCTAACCGGACCTTATCGTGTATCCACAAGTGCATCTCGAGTAGGGCCAACGAGGTGATCCTCCCCCTCTACGCGACACTGGTCAGTCTGCAGCTGGAGTACTGTGTCCAGTTCTGGGCACCGAACTTCAAGAGGGATTTGGACAGCATGGAGAAGGTCCAGAGGAGGGTCACCTGCATGATCTGGGGACAGCAGGGCAGACCCTACAATGAGAGGCTACGGGACCTGAACCTGTTCAGCCTTCACAAGAGAAGGCTGAGGGGGGCACCTGGTTTCATAGATTCATAGATGTTAGGGTCAGAAGGGACCTCAATAGATCATCGAGTCCGACCCCCTGCATAGGCAGGAAAGAGTGCTGGGTCTAGATGACCCCAGCTAGATGCTCATCTAAGCTCCTCTTGAAGACCCCCAGGGTAGTGTCATATTGAATGAAAGAGTTTGAATGTTTCTAAAGGTTGCCCATTAGCCAGTTTCAGGAAGAAGATAAGATTTATCTCCTTATCTAGTTCATTGTTTTGGGAATACGTGCAAAAGGTCCTGACTTTGCTTAAAGTCTTAATTTAAATTTCATCTTTTAGAAATCTTTTACAAAGAGAGCAAATATCCTGAATTCCAAGAGATCAAACCCTGAGGCCTTTTGACCAGGTTGGTAAGAAAAGGGCATTTGCAGTGATATGGAAGTTTCCCAAAGGTAATTTAAAATGCTCAACAAAGGCAAAAGAATCTGTTGAGTAAGATCCGAGCCCAAATTTGGAAGCAACCATATATTGAGTAGGAGGAGCCCTCTGACGGCAACTCGCTCAATAAAAACGGTAACTTGCTGTCCCAATTTGGAGGTGACTATACTTGTAGAACAACGAAGGAAGAATCGCAAGTATAGCCCGGTTCAGACTGATCACCTGAAACCACCCTCTCCGTGAACACAAATCTCTTAGTTCATGCTGAAGCCGTGGAGCACCTGAAAAGGACTGAAGGAAGGGGACTTAGTCCTATCACTGCTGAGGCCAGCCTATTGAATTGTATTGCTGAGCCCATTTCATTGAACCGTACTACTGAGGCCAACCCATTGAATCGTACTACTGAGGAATGAAACCATATTTTGGTATCTGGCTTCTTGGAATTCTAGGATTGTAAGTATATTATGAAAAATAATAGTATTGATTCAAATTTAACTTTTAGTTGTAATTGTAGTTGTTTTTGTAACACTAATTCTTATAGTATTGTCTGGGAAGGAAGTGCATTCGGAGCATTGTTTCTGATATATGTAGTTATTGTGTTTTTAATGTTTGTGGTGTTTCTTAAAGCTAAGCAGTGTTATATACGTAGCAAAGAGTTTTAAAATAAAATTGTGTTGTATAAATTAAGTGTGTAATCATTGTGAAATCGTGCAATCAGTTAACTACTCCCCCAGCCAGTGCATCAAAACGAATCAGCAAATTGTGTGGGATTTTCTCTATTCCATAACCCACTAGAGACAGGTAGGGGAGAGCACCACCTCCCTTGGGAGCCCGTTCCAGACCTTGGCCACTCGAACTGTGAAGAAGTTCTTCCTAATGTCCAGTCTAAATCTGCTCTCTGCTAGCTTGTGGCCATTATTTCTTGTAACCCCCGGGGGCGCCTTGGTGAATAAATCCTCACCAATTCCCTTCTGCACCCCCATGATGAACTTATAGGCAGCCACAAGGTCGCCTCTCAACCTTCTCTTACGGAGGCTGAAGAGGTCCAGGTTCTCCAGTCTCTCCTTGTGGGGCTTGCAGACCAAGCCCTTAACCATACGAGTTGCCCTTCGCTGTACCCTCTCCAGGTTATCCACATCCCTCTTGAAGTGCGGTGCCCAGAATTGCACGCAGTACTCCAACTGCAGTCTGACCAGCGCCCGATAGAGGGGAAGTATCACCTCCTTGGACCTATTCGTCATGCATCTGCTGATGCACGATAAAGTGCCATTGGCTTTTCTGATGGCTTCGTCACACTGCCGACTCATGTTCATCTTGGAGTTCACTAGGACTCCAGGATCCCTTTCCACCTCTGTGCCACCCAGCAGGTCATTCCCTAGGCTGTAGGTATGCTGGACATTTTTCCTCCCTAGGTGCAGCACTTTGCATTTCTCCTTGTTGAACTGCATCCTGTTGTTTTCTGCCCACTTGTCCAACCTGTCTAGGTCTGCCTGCAGCTGTTCCCTGCCCTCCGGCTTGTCCACATCTCGCCATAGCTTTGTGTCATCTGCAAACTTGGACAGAGTACATTTGACTCCCTCGTCCAAGTCACTGATGAAGACATTAAAGAGTATCGGTCCAAGGACCGAGCCCTGTGGGACCCCACTGCCCACACCCTTCCAGGTCGATACCGACCCATCCACCACGATTCTCTGGGTGCGACCCTCTAGCCAATTCGCCACCCACCGGACTGTGCAGTCATCCAAGTCACAGCCTCTTAACTTGTTCACCAGTATGGGGTGGGATACCGCATCGAAGGCCTTCCTGAAGTCTAAGTATACGACATCCACCCCTACTCCTGTGTCCAGGCGTTTTGTAACCTGGCCATAAAAAGAGACTAGATTGGTCAGGCACGATCTGCCTGCCACGAACCCATGCTGGTTTCCCCTCAGCATTATTTGCCCTGCCGGGCTCTCACAAATGTGAGCCTTGATAATTTTTTCAAAGACTTTACAAGGATGGAGGTGAGACTGACTGGCCTCTAGTTGCCCGGGTCCTCCTTCCTCCCCTTCTTGAAAACGGGGACCACATTGGCCCTTTTCCAGTCCTCTGGGACTTGGCCCGTGCACCACGAGCGTTCAAATATTCCCGCCAGTGGCTGTGCAATGATGTCGGCCAGTGCCTTCAGCACCCTCGGATGGAGCCCATCCGGGCCTGCCGACTTAAAGGCATCCAGTTCTTCCAAGTGACTCTGCACCACCTCAGGATCTACGCATGGCAGTCTGGCACCTTGCTGCTGCCTCTCTACAACCCCAGTGAGAGACTTGTCGTGCCCCTCACTTAGGAACACTGAGGCAAAGACCTCGTTGAGGAGTTCAGCCTTGTCCCCCCTGTCTGTCACCAATTGTTTCTGCCCATTTAGCAGGGGTCCTATTCCTCCCTGGGCCTTCCTTTTACTCCCTTTATATCTAAAAAACAATTTCTTGTTGTCCTTTACTTGGGATGCCATCCTCAGCTCCATGGTAGCTTTGGCCTGTCTAACTGCCTCCCTACAAGCACGAGCAGAGGAGGTATATTCATCTTTAGTGATCTCACCCTGTTTCCACTTTTTATGTGCTCCCCTTTTAATCTGCAGGCTGCCCTGGATTTCTGTGGTCAGCCAAGGAAGCCTCCTGGCTCCTTTCCCTCTTTTTCCCCGCATCGGGATTGTCTTGCTTTGTGCCTGAAGGATCGTTTCCTTAAGGCACAGCCACCCTTCTTGGGCTCCCATTACTTCAAAACTCCTACTCTGCAGTGCTTCCTTGACTAATCGCCTGAGTGCAATGAGATCAGCTTTCCGAAAGTCTAGCACTTTCACCCTACTAGTTACCTTACCCACTCGCCGTCTTATGGTGAATTCTATTATTAGGTGATCACTGTCCCCCAGATGGCTACCGATCTGTAGGTCCCCTATCATGTCATCCCCCGTTGCCAATACCAGATCCAGTATGGCATTCCCCCTAGTGGGACCGTGTACCTCCTGTGTCAGGTGGAGGTCCTGTACACAGGTTAGAAACCTGCATGAACAGTGGGACTTTGCCGTCTGCATCTCCCAGCAGATGTCTGGTGACCGTCTATAAACTCACTAGGGGGGACCAGAAGGGTTTGGGGGAGACCTTGTTTCCTCTAGCACCCCCTAGGATAACAAGGAATAACGGCCACAAGTTGTTGGAGAGTAGGTTTAGATTAGACATCCGTAGGAACTACTTCAAGATCTACAAGGTCCCTTCCGACCCGACTTCTATGATTCTATGAACAGTCCACAGTATGAACGTGAGCCGGCAGTGCAATGCTGTAGCCGGCAGGGCAAACAATACTCTGGCATACATCAATTGATGAATCTCCAGCAAAACCAAGGAGGTGGTTCTCCCACTGTACTCAGCACTGGCGAGACCACAGCTGGAGTACTGCATCCAGTTCTGGGCACCGCACTTGAACAAGGACAGGGACAAGCTTGAGAGAGTTGAGAGAAGAGCCAACCAAAGGATCAGAGTCTCACATGGCAAGCCATATGAGGAAAGCCTGAGGGATCTGGGACTCTTCAGCCTGAAGAAAAGAAGGCCGAGCAGGGACCTGGTAACAGCTTACCGCTACACTAGGGGAGTACATCAAGGGCTCGTGAGTAACTGTTCACCAGGGCACCCAAGGGGAAAACTGGGAGCAATGGTGTGAAAATCCTGGAAGACCATTTCAGGCGCAACATTAGGAAAAACTCCTTCACAGGCAGGGTGTCCAGACTGTGAAAGAAGCTCCCTCCAACGGTGGTGCAATCGCCGAACCTGGAAATCTGACTGGATGGTCACCTTGCTAGAGTCGCCTGACCCCAGTTGTCTTTCCTGCTTGGTGCAGGGGGCTGGACCCAATGATCGTCCAAAGTCCCTTCTGGCTGAATATGAATCTATGAAACCCGGTCTCCAGATCTTTAGTGGTCTGGCTGATGAGCCTCTGATGCGTAAATCAGCCAGCTGGTTGTGGCCTCTCACACCCAACCTGTAACTTCATGACGCTTCAGATTACTCTTGTATAAGAGGTCACAGCTCTGCCAGCAGCCCTGGCCTCCAAGCAGGAAGCTGACATGGCCTTCCCCAGACCTGCTGTGCTGGAGACCAGACTAGATCATCATCTCCTCCCGGTGCTCTGTCCCCGTCATCTGCGAGTGCTGGTTCATAGATTCATCGATTGTCGAGTCAGAAGGGACCACAATGGATCATCGTGTCCGACCCCCTGCCCCTGGCAGGAAAGAGGACTGAGGTCAGATGACCCCAGCCAGGTGACTATCTATCCTCCTCTTGAAGACCTCCAAGCTAGGTGATAGCACTATCTCTCTTGGAAGCCCATTCCAGATCCTGGCCACCCTTACTGTGAAAAATTTCTTCCTAATGTCTAACCTAAATCCACTCTCAACTAGTTTACACCCGTTATTCCTAGTCACTCCCTGGGGTGCCCTGGTAAACAGCGCTTCCCCTATTCCTTGTTGACCTCCCCTAATAAATCTATAGGTGGCCACAAGATCTCCCCTCAGCCGTCTCTTGTGAAGGCTGAAGAGATTCAGCTCTATCAACCTCCCCCCGTAGGGTCTATCACAAAGGCCACTAATCATGCGAGTGGCCCTCCTCTGGACCCTCTCCAGATTCCCCGCGTCCCTCTTGAAGCGCGGCGCCCAAAACTGGACACAGCACTCCAACTGTGGCCTGACCTGTGCTGCATAGAGGGGGAGCATCACCTCCTTTGTCCTATTAGTCATGCACCTGCTAATGCACGACAAGGTACGATTGGCCTTGTTGATGGCCTCGTTACACTGCCGGCTCACGTTCATCTTGGAGTCAATTATGACTCCAAGATCCCTCTCTGCCTCCGAGCTGCTGAGAAGGACACTCCCCAACCTATAGGTGTGCTGGGGGTTCCTCCTTCCCAGGTGGAGTACCTTACATTTATCTTTATTAAATTGCATCCTATTTCTCTCTGCCCATTGATCCAACCTGTCCAGCTCAGCTTGAATCTGTTCCCTGCCCTCCGGTGTACTAACTTTGCCCCATAACTTGGTATCATCAGCGAACTTGGAGAGGGTGCTCTCCACGCCCTCATCCAAATCGCTGATGAAGATATGGAATAATATTGGTCCGAGGACCGAACCCTGTGGGACCCCACTGCCCACCTCCCGCCAGGCCAAGAAGGAACCATCCACCACCACTCTCTGGGTGCGGTCCCTAAGCCAGTTGGCCACCCACCTGGCCGTGTAGGTGTCCACTCTGCAATCTGCTAGCCTCCCAATGAGGATAGGGTGCAAAACTGTGTTGAAGGCCTTCCTAAAGTCCAGGAAGATGACATCAGCCTCGGCTCCCACGTCCAGGCAGTGCGTGACCTGGTCATAGAAGGCTACAAGGTTTGTCAGGCAGGATCTACCTGTGACAAACCCGTGTTGGTTTCCCCTCAGCATCGTTTCCCCTGCTTGGCCTGCACAAATGTGTTCTTTGAGTATTTTCTCTAGCATTTTCCCAGGGATAGACGTAAGACTGGTTATCGGGGACTGTGAGACCACCCAGGTGCTCAGGATCAAAGGACTATTGAAAGTCAGGCTGGAAGGGCCCTCACATGGTCATCTAGTCCAGCCCCCTGCTCAAGGCAGGACCAGCCCTCGCTAAACCATCCCAGCCATGTTCAGACTCAGTCCCCCCAGCTCTTCCAACCTGTGCTCCTGCCTCCCAAGCCCTGATCATTTTGGTTACTCTGCACTGGGCTCTTCCCAATCCACCCACGTCCTCCTGGCAGTGTGGGACCCAGACCTTGGCAGTCTCCTGTGCTGGATGGAGCAGGTGAACCACTGCCCTGCACTTGGACGGGGATTTTCCTGTCCAGACAACCCTGGAGGCTGTTGACACTGGGTTAGCTGGGTCCTCAGGTGAAAAGTGGAGTTCTTTGTGCCCAAAAGCTTGCTTCCTGTTCCTGCCAACTACCAGCTGGCTCCAGAAAAGGGATCACAAACAAATCCTGGGCTCTCCTGCATATTGAGGCAGGACTCGGCAGGTGGCACTGTTGCCCACCGCACTGTGAAGATACTGGGTTGGAGAGACCTCAAGCATCCAATCCAGGCCCCTGCATGGAGGCAGCAAGAGACTGTTCCTAGCCCACTGCACACAGACTGCCTCCAACCTTTGCTTGCAAACCTCCAGAGAAGCAGGGTCGTTAGCTCCCTGGGCAGCTGGTCCCATTGCTCTGCTGCTTTGACATTAAGAAAGGTTTTCCCCCTGAGATTTCCTTGCAATCTATTCTGCTGCACTTCATACCCACGGTTGCATGTCCTGCCATCTGGGAACAGCCATCACGGAAGCACAAAGATTTCCAGGGTCTCTCCCAGATCCATTCACATGGGCTCTATCAGTGAATGGCGCTGGCCGGCCAGGGCTGAAGGGCTGTGCTGCCTTTGTCGTGTGTGCAGTCGGCCCCTGGGTTCAGCCCCAATGCACACAAGTCAAGGGAAGATGCGGGTGCATGCGAGCAGTGCTGGCTGCAGCGGTCTGGATGATGCAGGGACAGCATGCAGACACAGATGATGCAAGCTCCATGAGGGCAAAGAAGGGACCATTGCTGCAGCACTTGCAGGTTGGCCTTGGGCCACGTGAGCTGGTTTCTGATGCGGTGCCAGGGCAGCGTGGGGCCAGGAACCCCCTCCTCCATGCTTAGCCAAGGGGGTGATGCCAGCAAGATGCTCGCCCTTTCCCCAAGAGTGCCACCGTGCAGCAGGGGCCTGCCCTCACTAAAGATGGCTACCACCTCCTGGGGCACTTGAAGCCTAGTCCTGGCGACATGGCTGTGGGGGTGGGTGTGAGCGACAGCAGAGCAGCCCCATGAAGGTTGGAGGGCAGCAGGGCAGGCCCTACAAGGGGAGGCTGAGGGACCTGAACCTGTTCAGCCTCGGCAAGAGGAGGCTGATGGGGGACTTGGTGGCTGCCTACAAATTCATTAGGGGAGATCAGTAGCAAATAGGAAGGGTCCTATTCCCCCCAGCAGCACCTGGGGTGACGAGGAACAATGGCCAGAAGCTGCTGGAGAATAGATTCATAGATGTTAGGGTCGGAAGGGACCTCAATAGATCATCAAGTCCGACCCCCTGCATAGGCAGGAAAGAGTGCTGGGTCTAGATGACCCCAGCTAGATACTCATCTAACCTCCTCTTGAAGACCCCCAGGGTCTTCAGGTTAGAGATTAGGAGGCACTATTTCACTGTCATGGTAGCTAGGATCTGGAACCAACTTCCTAGTGAAGTGGTCCTCGATCCTACCTTAGGTAAATTCAAAAAGAGGTTGGATGAACACCTGTCTGGGGTCCTGTGATCCCAGCATGTGCTCTGGAAAGTGGTGCGGGGTCAGACTAGATGATCTATTCAGGTCCCTTCTAACCCCAAACTACTATGAAAGTATGAAACTATAAGGGCAGGGGCAGAGTGTAGCAGCAGAGGTCCGGTAAGGTGCTGGGGAGAGGAGTCCCATGGCTGCCAGCCCCCTGCATAAAATGCCCCACAGGTCTCTTTGCTTTAGGGCACATGCCAAGGTTTGCAGCCAGTCCCACGATCTTGCGAAGTCCGACGGATGGGTCTGGAATGCATGAGCTTGGCCAACCCGGCAGACATGGCACTGGTGTCCTGTCCTGGGTCGGGAAGGGGGTGATCCCTGCTACTAGGGCCAGTCCCCTTCATGATGGCCCGGGACAGCTGACCCGCAGCCTGCAGGGGCTGGAAATCAAAGTGCAGTCTGCAGGACTGGGGATCAGCCACGAGAGGAGAGAGCTCGGCTCTGCCTCGGCTGCCCGCCAGGTTTGGGTCTTGCGGGTTTCCCTTGGTGTCTCCTGGGCTGTGCCACGCTCACACCTGCCAGGTCACGACAATGGAGACCAGACCCCAGCCTGTCTTAGATCAGGACCTATTCGGCCAGCGGCGGGGGGGTCAGGCTTTCTGGAGCTGCGTGCCCGCGGTTTGGGGATCCTAGGCTGCTAGCTGACTACATGCAATTTGGCTCTTATCGCAAAGCAGAAAACTGGCTGTTACTCTTAACTGCTATTACTGCTTCCCAAAAAGCACTTATTTGAACTTGTCTTAACCTATTATGTGTGAGCTTGCTTTACAGATGCTTACTCTATGGTCCCAGACTACTGCGTGGCTTCCCTGGGAGAACAGTGGCCTACCCCAGGGCCGCCTTACAGATCCACCGGTGCTGCAGGGCACAGTGGGCATCATTCCATGTTTCATAACGTGGTTTGCTCAGGTGAACACAGTCTTCTGTCCCTCCAACTCCCTGATCCCAGTTGTCCGGCTGGCTTTCTGTCCAAAACCTAGGGAAAAAAGGACATTTCCTGCTGACTGGCCAGTGTAGGCACCCTTGACCAGGGGTTATTAGGCTCTGTTCTTCTATAGGCAAAGGCCGCTGCAGACTCCTAGGGCCAGCTTCTGTTTCCCATTTTAGGTGTGCTTCTGTGCCACCCTGTTCATGTCCTGAAAACCCCTGAGTGCATCTAGTATGTAAGACCATGTCACCCTTCAGTCACCAAAAAGCAGTGAGGAGTAACAGGACCCACCCACCGTTTGCATTACCGGTTTTCCAGGGATTGAAACGGGAGAAGGAAACGGTACCTGGGTGCCCAAGCCCACTTGCACACCCAAGAGGTAGAATAGGATGTGGCACCCGGTGCCCTTCCTCCCCAGCTATGTCAGGGGCAGCCTATGATGCCCCCCACTCCCCTGTGCCTGCAGCTCTGAGAGCCTCCTCTGCTGCCTCCTCCTTACCACGGTCACTAGGGCTTCTCTGCATCCTGGTACCATAAGCTCTGTCCACCCACATCAGCCAGGAGACAATGCAGGTGGGGTGTCACCCTAGCACTCTCCTTCACACCTGCACCCCAGAGCCTGGCTTGGAAAGCCCCAGGTGCCCCCTTTGCATTGTGGTGTGGATGCCCAAGGGGTGGGAGTGGGTAGCCAGGGCTCATTTCCTCATCAGCAAGGCTGAGTGCTGTGCTGCCATGCTGCAGACGCACCCCGTGTGCTCCTCCTCTCCTCCTTCCCCCATCCCGCAGGGGCACAAACCTCCCCAACCAGGACCTTTCCCTTTCCCCATTGCCAGGGGAGTCCTGGGCCTCACTTCTCCTTGTCCACACCTCCACCATCTCAAGGCCTACATGCACAACCTCTAATCCCCTGTCCTCCAGCTCCAACCATTACTGAGTGAGGAGCTAGGGCCATGTCACGCTGGAGCCCACTCATCTTTGCAAAACTGATCTCTAGAGAAGCGCAGAGGTCCTGGAAGCCTGCGATGGGGAACACTTCAAGAAACACAAAGACGCCACGGAGGGACGCCAGCAGAACAACCAAAGGGATCAGAGGTCTAGAAAACCTGACCTGCAAGGAAAGGCTGGCAGAACTGGGTGGGAGCTTAGGGAGACCTTTCCAGCTCTGAGGGTGTTCAGCACAAAAGCAGGTCCTTGGAGAGGGGGGAAATCTCTGTCTGGGGAAGTCGGTCAGACAAACCCTTGTGTGGGGCGGTGCAGACTGGGAGGCCCTGCCTGGAGCAAGGACATGAACTAGAGGTCTCCTGAGGGCTCTCCCAGCCCAAGATTATGCTCTGAAGCGAGCAGAAATTTCCAAGAGGCTCCACCCAGGCCAGAGTGTCCCAGTGCCGTTACCCCTCCGTGTACTTGGAGCCATCCACCCAGCGCCAGGAGCCTTCTGCCTCACGGTCGCTCAGCCCGATCCAGTGATATGCGCCTCTGAGTTCCGTGGCAAGATACTCCTACCAGACACAAATAGCAGCATTAGTGTGACCCTGGCTACAGGGCAGCAATGTCCTCACTGCCATGGGGGAGAAGGGCTTGGCAGGGAGGCTGTTGTGCTGCGGTCGGGGAAGTCCCTGAGACATCCCTGCACTCACCTGCTCTTCCCGGGAGAGGACGGAGCTCAGGTGCGAGTTCTGGGACACGCAAAACTGCTCGGCCTCCTCCCAGGAACTTTTCTTCTCTGAGAAGTAGTAGAGGTTCCCTCCGTGATGTCTCCAGCCTTGGGAAACCCTGGTCAGGAGAGTGCCTACAGATTCAGGTCAGGAGCATGAGGTGAACAGCAACCGCCGGATTTCCACCTGAACCCTGGATGCAGCTTGCTGTGAGCCTCCAGGCAGGGGCTCTATCCTCCCACCCCACCACCCTGAATGCCAAGACTGCCAACAAGAGGCAAGGGCTGGGATCAGCCTCTTGTATTGGGCCCACTGAATAGTTGGAAGCAGGGTTGGACAATCGGAGCCTGCAGAGTGGCAGGGCCCTGCCTGCAGGTTGATGGGTCCCAAGGTGACACCCCTTGCACTTGTGTAACCCTGCGGGGACAAGGACTGGGATAACTGGTAAAGGGATCTGCCTGTGTGTGGTGATGCTGGCAGGCTAATTAGCTCTGTGGAGAGGCTGGAGGTAATTAGGCAGGGCAGAGCATTATGTGAATGTGCCAGTGCTTCCACTTTAGGAGGAAGCCCCAGCGGCTGATGCTCCCCAAGCCACATCCTGCTCCTGTGGCCACAGCCCGGGGCCAATGGGACGTTTGGCAGTTTGCCCAAAGAGGATGAATTCTTCCCAGTTTTGGACAAATGTCCTGCGTCAGGGGCTCTGCTGGGGCTTAAGCCCCACTCAGTGTAGGACAGTCCTGGGAACTTTGCTGAGCTCGATCTCTTCACCGTGGGCCTGGCTCAGGGGTGGGGGATCTCTTCCCCCTCACTTCAACCCTTGCCCTAGCAGACCTGAGTGCAGCGCTTGCCTCTGGTACTCACGGTATTGCTCCTGGAGCACAGCGCAGGGCGAGACGATCTCCTCCCACAGGCCCCGTAATGGCTGAATTTCACCCACCAGCTGCTGGCCTGGAAAGGATGGAAAGGCTTCACAGGAGGCAGCCCCATGGTGTGAGCCCGAGCAGGTCACACGAGGTGATGCCCGAACCAGGACAGGACGTGTGTGACAGATGGTGTTCCTGGCCCTGCCATCTGACCCCACTGTGCCTCCCAGCAGGGTCTCTACCCACCCACCCCACCACACTGAATGCCAACACTGCCAACGAGAGGCAAGGGCTGGGAGCAGCCTCTCGTATTGGGCCCACCGAATAGTTGGAAGGCGGGTTGGACAAGCATCACCTGCCCTTCCTCAGCCTCAGGTAGTGGCTGCTTCTTCCCAGAGTAGAAAGGAGACCCAAAGAAGGCACACGATGCTCAAACCTGGCTCAACACTTGTTCCAGCTAATCAGTGGGTCGAAGAACAGGGCTCACGCCAGATCCCTGCCTCCTGTACATGACCATCATGTACCTCTCCTCCTGACCATCATGGCTGAGCAAATGCTCCAACCCTACTGCCACCAGCAGCATAAGATGCTTCTTCTTGTGAGTAAGTGGGAGGGCAGTGGCCGACAGCAGGCAGGGGTAAAACAAATTAAAGACTGAAAAGGCCGTTGTTAGGGTAACAATTTTTGGATTTTGGGGAGCACTGGATTTGCAGCTGCATAAAGGCTTGTATCTGTGTCCCAGCAAAAGCTGCTGGTCACAAGGCAGGATGATATATTAGAAATAACCAACCTTGCAAATGGTTAGGCAAGCAGTTTTCTAAACAAAGTCGTAGTGTTAGAGCCATTGTGTAAGAAGAACAAGGTGCAGCCCACCGGCTATCATCAGGAAATAAAGCGGAAGCAAGACCTTGGAGATGAAGGAGGAGTCAGCAAGAAACCAGAAAGAACCAGCAAGTGACTGAAAGAAGCCAGGGTCATGGTCTTATGCATGCGCTCTAAGCAGAGAGGCATGTAAATGAAGGTAATGCATAAGCAATTCCATGCTAATGAAGTAAACAGTAAACAGAGGCAGAGCTTGAGAGGAGAGGAGAAATGGGTGGAACAGAAGGAGGGACAGAGGGGGAACAAATATTGATATGTATGAACCAAGGTGTATAAAGTGTAAAAAGAACTGATGTTCAGTG
Organism: Alligator mississippiensis; assembly: GCF_030867095.1. Taxonomy (NCBI): domain Eukaryota; kingdom Metazoa; phylum Chordata; order Crocodylia; family Alligatoridae; genus Alligator; species Alligator mississippiensis. The sequence continues at coordinate 1,024,691 of NC_081825.1, read as the reverse complement.
CAGGTCCCCTTTTTTTTTGTTTTTGGGGACCTGGCCCAAAGCTGTCTCCATTCTGAATAAAGCTGTTGTGAGCAATGTGTGCAAGTAGCGTTTGCACCCTGCTTGCTCTGGCTAATGAGTAACAGGATCCATGAGCAATTGGATCGTCGTCTCCCTAGTCGTTGGGCGCCACATGGAGTCGGGGTCTAACAGCCAGGACTCTTCAACTGGGAAGGAGAAGGCTGAGGTGGGATAAGATCGAGGTCTATAAAATACTGATGAGTGTGAATGAAGGGAAGAGGGGCCTGGTGTTCACCAACTCCCAGAACCGGGGGGGGCACACTGAAATGAGTAGGTGTCGGTTTTAAAACTAGCAAGAGATGGGACTTTTTGACGCAACATGCTGTAGTTGTGTATAGTTGTTTGCCCCAGGAGGGGTGGGGGCAGAGAGCAGAGCCAGGGGCAGGAAGGGGCTGGACACATGGCTGGAGGATGGATCTGCTCGTGGCTGTGGCACAGAATGGGTGGAGACGTTTCGTCTGGCGTGTCTCACCCAGTGCTGGGGGGCATCAGGGAGGGTGTTGAAGAGGGGATGGAGCATTTTCAGTACTCTCCCTCTGCAGCATCCACCCCTGCCGCTGTTGGCAACAGGATACAGGAAGAGGGACCGTTGGTCTGACCCAGTCTGTCCCGTGCTGCTGCTCACCCGTCTGCTCCAGGACAGACATGTTCACAGTGCTGTTTTCCTTCCAGAAGTCTCGGATTCTCTGAACCACTTCGGCTACTCGGTGCTTCTCCCGCCACTCCTGGAAATCTAGGGAGGACGTCAGAGCAGGCTCAGTTAGGGAGAGGGGAAGAGTTGTCATTTGTCCAGAGGAGAACGAAGAGCCCGTGCCTGCCTAGTGAGAGCATCAGTGAGGCTGTGTACAGCAATGGGCTGTAGAGCCAGTGCTCATGCGGCCTTGTCTACACATGAGTCAGTTGAACTGGCTTAGAGGCTGGGAAGACCGTTTCCTCCTGAATCCCCATTAATTGGTTGCCAGGGGCCCCACAACAACACACCTACAACCCACACAGTCCAGGACCATCTACAACAGCTGCGTGCTCACAGAGCCAGTGCATCCATACAGCTTCACCCATTTGCAGCTACATCTACAGGGTGCTGCAGGGCCAACTTCTTCAGGGACAGGGGGACGTGGAACAGTTTATGTCCCGAATACAGAGGAGCAGAGGCTTTGAAGAAGTCTCTGTTCCACTGGGCCACATGGCTGCTTTGCAAAAGAACGAGTAGGGCAGGTGTTGTTTGAGGCCGACCAACCAGTTTGAAAAGCATCACTGGTCCCCTACAGCAGGGACATGGCTCAAGCCCCTACCTCCATGCCATGAGGTCAGTGCTTAAAACAAGGGAGGGGTTGAGTTCCCGCCCCCTTACCTGTCCTCAGGCACCTAGGACGAGTGGGTTGCTTAGCAACTGGAGTCATAGACACATGAGCGAGAAAGGGGAGGGACAGACTGCCCCCGGCAGAGGAGGAGGCTGGGACAGGATTCCTCCACAGTGAGGACCTTAGCTTTGACTGCACGGCTAGACTAGGATGCTGGGAGCACAGAATGAGCAGAAGCCTTTTCTATCCTCTGTGTCTTTCTTCTCCAAACCAGACATCTCCTAGGACCAAGAACATTTCCATTCACAATATTTATGGAGCCCACAAAGGCATCACCAGACACTGCAGCGATCATGTCTGTTCAGGATGGGGGGAAGTGTTAAGTTATGGAGGACACTGGAGGAGATGGAGCAGGGTGAGATGCCCAGCGATTATGACCAGAAAAGACCCACTGAATGCACCTCAGGTAACAAAGCCAGAACAGTTTCCCCGCACTGTGCTGGTGCTGCCGGCAGCATGGACCACCCCCTGCTAAATGTCCTGCACATACTGGAACTGGGGTTTTCATAGTGATATCTGATGAGCGCAATGGTTCTGGTTCTGGGGCGCTCCCTTCCAAGGGACATTTTCCCTTGACTGTGAACGCTGGGGAAAGTCCCTATCTGGCCTGAAATCTTTGGATCTACACCTCATTTTTGGCCCAATTCCATTTGCACTGACAAGGCAAAGCAGCAGAGCACAGCGGGGTCGGGCAGTGGTAATTTGGGTGTTCCCTGAGGGTTGATTGCTTCAGCTTGTGCCCAGTTGCTCTTTTTATATATCTAGGTGTGGCAAAGTGGGGCTTCCTGCCTAGCCACAGTGCTAGGTTCTCCATTTGCCTTTGGGCACGCCTCCCACCTGACTCGCCTGCCATGCCTTGTTCTTAATTAATCAAGATGTTAATTAAGGCAGGAGGCTGCCTATTTTATGCCCCAATGCAAGGGGCCACTATCTGTGGCTCCAAACCTTCCCTACACTGCAGCCCATGCCTTGCAGATGGCATCCAGCTGTTAGTCACACCAGCCCCACACTGGGCTCCAGAATCCTCCTATCAGGACCCCACTTTAATCCCTCCCCTCAGGCGGCCTACTCTGCCATCATTCAGGCTGCCGAGCTCCCTGTAGCTATCTCCCCTCTCGGGCATGGTCCCCCCAGAACTTTTGGCCACACAGGCCCTGGCCTCACCTCCAAGGCCAGGCGGGACCCCAGGCCTTCTGCTCCGGACGTCGCTCACGGTGGTCCCCTGGCCCTTTTGACCTTCCTGGTCCTGGCCCCAGTATGGACCAGTCGAGGGGGTACTCTACCTCCAGCCTCTCTCACCAGCCCCACTCTCTCTCTCTCAGGTCCCCCTTTCTGGATGTGGGAGCTGGGGTACTTCACACCACAACTTGTGCTCCAGGGTCTCACAGGAGCAGCAGGTTGTGGTGCTACTTAGGATTTTACTTTTGACCCATGCTCGGCCTCCCAGCAGTGGAGGACTTACTGGGGCCAGAAATCGCCCCTCTCTCATGGGCTGAGCCCCATCTACCAGGCCTGTGGCCCAAACTTCAGCCTCAGGCATCCAAAGACCTACCTGGGCCTACTTCCCTTCACTTGGGGCTCCACGCCTCCCCCTTCACTTGAGGGCCATGGGGCTTCACTCCCTGGTGGGTTCAGGTGGCTACCGCTGTGCCTGGCCCCCAATCTCCCTCCTCAGGATCTCACACCCCACAGGGCTCTGGTGGCCTTAGCCATGCCTGGCCCCCAACTTTCCCTCGCAGGGTCTTGCACCTTCACAAGGCTCAGGTGGCCACAGCCATGCCTGGCACCAACTGCCTCCGGTGTCACACAACCCACCCAAAGGTGGAGGCTAGAGTTAAGGTGCCACAACCCACCTTTCACTGGGTGGGTCACTGGCCTGGCATTTCCTGGGGGCTCCTGCACCACTGAGAGCCCCACTAGGCCACCCACTCCGGGCAGGGTCCAGTTTTAGGTCATGCCCAGGACCAGGAGCCTCCAATCCATCCACTACAGCTCCTCCCTTACCTCCAGGATGATACACAAACTCTCACAGCCAGACAATGTTGCTGCATTCCCAACCAGCAGGGAACTGACCTCTTTATATAGGCAGCCAGGGAGCTAAAATGGCTGCCTTAATCAAGCACCTGCTGGCTGCTTAGCTTCAGTCTTAAAGTGGCAGGCACCAACAGTGCCCCACCACACTAGTTTTTCTACATTTACTGACATCCAGTGAACCAGTTTTGAGTCACAAAAGTTCACATCAAAGTTGTGTTTGAGACTGGTGCTGGACTTACACATGGCTGTGACTCCACCAAGAGAAGCCGCGAGGAGAAGGCTCAGCAGCAGGAGGAGAGCGTGGAGGATGCGGGATCTCTCTGGGGAGGACTCAGGAAGGTTTCCTGGAACAAGAAGAAACATCTCCAGGGAGAATCACACAATCAGTGTCCCCCGCACGGTCTGCAGTTGTAGTTCCTGTCCACACTGCTGCAACAAGTCAGGCCCTCAGAAGGCAGCACACGCGTGTGCCCACACATCACTCAACCCACCTGGGGGAACTGGTGGGAGTAAGACATTCCCACACATCCAGTACAAGAGACACGACCTCCATCACAATCTAGACTGAACCCCTGCATAATGCGGGCTGTGACAATTACTGCTTCACCTGGTTTGAAGATGACAGCTGAGGTTCTGCTTCCACAAATGCTGTGGGTGTGTTTCTAATCTAGATACAGACATTTTTGACCTGGAGGGATGTGGGCAGTGTGGTTCTGCAGGGCTCGGTCCTTGGGCCTGCACTGTTCAACATCTTCATCAGCAACTTGGACGAGGGGGTGAAAAGCACCCTGTTCAAATTCACAGACGACACTAAGATATGGGGGGAAGTGGGTACACTAGTAGGAATGAACAGGCTGCAATCAGACCAAGATGGGTTACAGGGGTGGGCGGATGAAAACAGGATGGGTTTCAACACTGACAAGTGCAAGGTGCTGCACCTAGGGAGGAAGAACCAGCAGCAGACCTACAGGCTGGGGAACTCCCTTCTCGTCAGCGCAGAGGCAGAAAAGGATCTTGGAGTCATTATTGATTCCAAGATGAACATGGGCCGCCAATGTCAGGACACGGACAGTAAGGCCAACCGCACCTTGTCGTGCATCCACAGATGCATCATGAGCAGGTCCAAGGAGGTGATCCTTCCCCTCTATGCGACACTGGTCAGGCCACAGCTGGAGTACTGCGTCCAGTTCTGGGCGCCGCACTTCAGGAGGGATGTGGACAGCATGGAGAGGGTCCAGAGGAGGCCACTCGCATGATCGGGGGCAGCAGGGCAGGCCCTATGAGGAGAGGCTACAGGACCTGAACTTGTTCAGCCTCCACAAGAGAAGGCCAAGAAGGAACTTGGTGGCCATTTGCAAACTAGTCAGAAGGGACCAACAGGCATTGGGGGAGTCCCTGTTCCCCCGAGCACTCCCGGGAGTGACTAGAAATAACAGTCACAAGCTGAGGAGGGTAGATTCAGACTAGACATCAGAGCATAGATTTAGGATAGACATCAGGAGGCACTACTTCACTGTCGGGGCGGCTAGGATCTGGAACCAACCTCCAAGAGAAGTGGTGCTGGCTCCTACCTTGGGGGTCTTTAAGAGGAGGCTGGATGAACACCTCGCTGGGGTTCTTTGACCCCAGCACTTTTTCCTGCCATGGCAGGGGGTCAGACTTGATAATCTGCTCAGGTCCCTTCTGACCCTACCAGCTATGAAACTATGAAACTATTTCCAGTAAGGGAGCATCCCCCTTTCGGCCTCGGTAAGCTGTGCTAAGGGTTCTTGCCTGGACTCTTACACATTGGACCTTCTTGCTGCTCTGAATTTCAAGTTGCAGCAAGGGAAGTTTAGTTAGAAATTAGGAAGAATTTTCTCACTAAAAGGCTAGTAAGCCACTGGAACAGGCTCCCCAGAGAGGCGGTGCAATCTCCATCCTTGGAGGTTTTTCAAGACCCAGCTAGACAAAGCCTTGGCTGGGATGATGTAGTTGGGGCTGGTTCTGGTTGGAGCAGGGGGTTGGACTAGATGTGACCTGCTGAGGTCCCTTCCAGCCCTCGTTGTCTGTGATTCTGTGATCCTCATTCTCCAGCTTTCAGCACCCAGTCACTGGGCCTTTCTCTGCTGGACCCAAATCCCTGCTCTCAGCACATCTCTCTTCCCCAGATGGTGCCTAGGGCCAGATAGAGATCATTCTCAGAAGCAAAATCATTTCCTGTTTGGTGGTTTGGCAGGGAGGGTGAAGTGCCCAGGCACTGAGCAGACACATGCCTACAGCTAACCCATGGGAAACAGTGAGCACAAGGCTCGCCCTTTATGCCCCCTCCCAGGACCCCACTGGAAACGCACATGGGGAGGGACCGTGGCACTCCTGGGACCGGGTCTGCCAGGATGAATGGAAGTACGCAGTGCTGGACGCCTCCCTTTGCGGTCCTAGCACCATCTGCAACCGGCAACATTTGGTTTCTAGCATCATTTGCAACCAGCAGCAAAAGGCTAAAGGGGTCGGGCACAGTAAGCACACACCCCCCGGCCCCAGTCTGAGGGAGCCTTTTCATTCTTAAACTGGTTTAAGCCCCCATGGTCCCATGGGAGACCAGGTGAGGGGCGTGGGAGCCCGCATTGTTTGTGTGTGTTGCACAGCGGCGTTGTGCCCTGTCCCCAGGACACTGCTGCTCACAAGCAAGAAGCCTTTTAGGAAGAAGAAGGCACAAAGCAGAGAACAGGAGAGTCTTACCCTTCCCACAAGACTGGCGAGGAACGTCTGACATGACCATGGTCTCATACACAGGCTCTTCTGCTGCTGCTTTCATCGTGCACGGAGAACCCAGCCGCCGTCTCCTCCCAACTGCTCGGTGAGAGTATCCTTCACGCACAAAAATGTAGGGACTAAGCACTGCAAATCCTCTGACCAAGTGAAACCAAAGGCCTCTGACCACCAAGTAAAAAATGCTACATCCGTCAAGTGAGACAGAGAAAACAAGCCCCACACCACACCCAGCTGCACTCCCCCGACAGCACCAACATTAAGTGTTAACCACACTCACTGCCTGTGACACGAGTCGGATGGAGGTGTTATCGCCTCACAGGGTGGCGGTTCCCTTCAGGGGGCTGGGGCAGCTGCAGGCAATGCTCAGCTCAGCCTGTGTCGCCGGGGGAAGGGATGTGGGGTCTGGTTGCGAGTGGCCCAGGCTGGATGGAGATCAGGGGTTTCTGCCCAGCCCCAGGAGAGGAAGGGCAGGCTGAGCCTGGAGGGGAGAGGCCGTGGGAAAGGGAGAGAGGGCAGCCCAGGCCATGGGGCAGACATGCCCGATGACCCGGCTCCCCCCTTGCTGCAGCCCCGCATGGCTGGAGCCCCACAGGGCAGGGAGTCTGAGCCGGGGAAGGGCACAGGAACCAGGATGGATCTGGGGCAGGACACGGCCGAGGCAGCATCGTGGGCAGAGCTGGACAAGTGCGATGGGGCTGGTGCTAGGTGCTACAGATGGATGTTCTCCACACCGGTGCAGGGCAGTGTCTCGATGTCCACTTCATATAGCCCTGGCCTCCATGCCAGAAGCCAAGGTGACCTTTCCCAGCCCCGCTGGGATGGAGACCAGACTAGATTGTCATCTCCTCCTGGTGCTGTGCTCCCTCATCTGCACATGCTGGTTAATCGGGGACTGAGAGACCACCCAGGTACTCAGGGTCAAAGGACTATTGGAAAGTCAGACTGGAAGGGCCCTCACATGGTCATCTAGCCCAGCCCCAGCTCCAGGCGGGACCAGCCCTCGCTACACCACCCCAGCCACGTCTGTGCGACCTGCTCCTGGGACCTGCCAGGGATGGATCCTCCCCACGTCTATTGGGGCCTGTTCCCGTGCTTGGCCCTGCTCGGCGTCACAGTGTTCCTGCTCTGCTCCAGCCTCCGCTTGCCGTGCTGCAGCTCGGGACCATTGCTCCCGTCCGGTCCCCTGTGCCCACAGAGAACAGCCCATCTCCAGCCTCTCTGCATCGCCCTGCAGGGATCTGCAGACTGGTCAAATACCCACTCCGTTTTCTCCTCTCTAGACTCAATCCCCCCAGCTCTTCCATCTGTGCTCAGCAGTCTTGGAGTGGACTCCAAGGTGTTCATCTTGGAGTCCTAGTGGACTCCAAGATGAACATGAGCCGGCAGTGTGACGAAGCCATCAGAAAAGCCAATGGCACTTTATCGTGCATCAGCAGATGCATGACGAACAGTACCAAGGAGGTGATACTTCCCCTCTATAGGGCGTTGGTCAGACCGCAGTTGGAGTACTGCGTGCAATTCTGGGCGCCGCACTTCAAGAGGGATGCGGATAACCTGGAGAGGGTCCAGAGAAGGGCCACTCGTATGGTTAAGGGCCTGCAGACCAAGCCCTACGAGGAGAGACTGGGGCACCTGGACCTCTTCAGCCTCCGCAAGAGAAGGTTGAGAGGTGACAACCTGGCTGCCTATAAGTTCATCACGGGGGCAGAAGGGAATTGGTGAGTATTTATTCAGCAAGGCGCCCCCGGGGGTTACAAGAAACAATGGCCACAAGCTAGCAGAGAGCAGATTTAGATTGGACATTAGGAGGAACTTCTTCACAGTTCGAGTGGCCAAGGTCTGGAACGGGCTCCCAAGGGAGGTGGTGCTCTCCCCTACCCTGGGGGTCTTCAAGAGGAGGTTAGATGAGTATCTAGCTGGGGTCATCAAGACCCAGCACTCTTTCCTGCTTATGCAGGGGGTCGGACTCGATGATCTATTGAGGTCCCTTCCGACCCTAGCATCTATGAATCTATGAATCTATGAATCTTGCCTCCCAGGCCCTGATCATTTTGGTTGCTCTGCACTGGGCTCTTCCCAATCTGTCCACGTCCTCCTGGCAGTGTGGGGCGCAGACCTGGGCAGTCTCCAGTGCAGGATGGAGCAAGAGAACCACCGCCCTGCCCTTGGCAGGGACTTTCCTGTCCAGACAACCCTGGAGTCTGTTGACTTTGCCTGCAACAACTGCACTGGGTTAGCTGGGTTCTCAGGCTAAGAGCGCAGGTCTTTGTGCCCAAGAGCTTGCTTCCTGTCCCAACCAACTACCAGCTGGCTCAAGAAAAGGGATTACAAAAAAGTCCTGGGTTCTCCTGCATGTTGCAGCAGGACTCGGCAGGTGGCACTGTTATCCACCACACTGTGACATTACTGGGTTGGAGAGACGTAAAGCATCAAATCCAGGCCCCTGCATGGAGGCAGCAGGACACTCTTCCTAACCCACCGCACACAGACCCCGTCCAGCCTCTGCTTGCAAACCTCCAGGGACACAGGGTCTGTAGCTCCCTGGAGCAGCTGGTCCCGTTACCCTGCTGCTCTGATATTAAAAAAGGCTTTTGCCCTGAGATTTCATCGCAATCTGTTCTGCTGCATTTCAAACTCACGGTTGCATGTCCTGCCATCTGGGAACAGCTGTCATGGGAGCATGAATTTTTCCAGGCTCTGCAGGAGTGAAAGGCGCTGGCCAGCCAGGGCGGACGTGCCTTTGTGTCGGGTGTGCGGTCGGCCCCAGGATTCGGCCCAAACGCGCACGAGGCAGGGGGAGACACGGGCGCATGCGAGTGGTGCTGGCTGCAGCGGTCTGGCCCAGTGCAGGGGCAGCATGCAGGGCAGATGCTGTGCACTCCCTGCGGGCAGGGATGGCCATGGCTGCAGCACTTGCAGATCGGCCTTGGACAATGTGAGCTGGTCCCTGGTGCAGTGCCGGGCGCCCTCTTCTCCGGGCACTGAGCCTCTGTGCAGAAAAGGCAACAGAAAAGCAAATCTCTTGACCCAGCCTTGTTCCCCTCCATCCCTGGCTCCAGGTGTGGGATGCGGCTCCTTCTATTTCAATTTGGCTTTCCTTTTGATAAATTGTGAGTTCAGCAACAAAACTCTGGACACTGCTGTGTTGAACTATCAGTCATTTATTATTATAACTCTCCGGAATTGTATCCACGGTGGATCTTAACCATTGCCCTCAGTATATGTATGCAGAGCTTAAACCTGCTCTGCCTCTGACCTGACTCCATCCAGTCCTGTGCAGGGAGAGGAACCACGGATGCCCCTGGCTCCTCGTGGCAGAGAACACGGAGTCCCCAGAGCTGCGAAACTGCCACCAGCAACTGAACCCTGCAGTGCTGAACAGGAGGATTTGGCCTTCAAGGGACAGTGAAAGGAAAACACAGTAAGACACAACACCCCTTACTCTTAGACAGAATAGCCAGACAACCATTTGGGAGGACCCTGCTTCTGCTGAGGTCTTCCCACAGAACCGGACTCAGTGAGGGGTTCAGCAGATGACGGTCTGTCAGCCTATCTGGAGACTCAACAGCGACGCTTCCTTCTGACAGCGATGGCAAAGGGTTTGCATGGGTGGGAACAGATAGGCACTTCCCCAATGACTCCATGTCTGTCGGTGGTGGATTGGTGCTTGGAGATTGCTCAGCTGTAGGGTTATCAGTAGGAGAACACCCATGCAGTTGGTCCACATGACGTCTCCAAACCTGTCCATCATCAGTCTGGACTGTATATGATATGGGTCCTGTGGCGCTTACAATTTTAGATTGAACCCACTGTGGGTCTGTCCTGTAGCTCCGAGCAAACACAGACTCTTGTGGAACAAAAAGATGTAAGTGTAGCCCAGGTAACTTGGGAATATACTCCCCTTCTCCAATTGAAGGGGATTGTTAGCTGGCAGGTGTGCTGTGGGGTGGGAACTGCAGACGGCTCAGTTTCCCTCTGCCCCTATAGAACCAGGCCAGGACAGTCAGGGGCTGAACTATATACTAATTTATTCACATTAACTTTTCACAAGGAAAAGAAACATGGATATAAACATATGTGACAGACAGACAGAGACAGGAGACAGACAGAGACAGACAGACAGACCGACAGACAGACAGACAGAGACACAGACAGAGAGAGACAGAGACAGACAGACAGACACAGAGAGAGAGACACACAGGCAGACAGACAGATAGACAGACAGACAGACAGACAGAGAGACACAGAAAAAGAGAGAGACAGAGACAGAGAGACAGAGATAGAAAGATAGAGAGAGGATATCTAAACAAATAACATAAATATACCCTCTGGGTAAATGACATAAAACCTTATACCAGTGCTCCAAATATAGGTAAGTCATAGGTAAGTATCTGATCTGAAACAGATAAACCCCAAAGATAAACTCAATCCTGAGGGGAAACCCCAATGCCCTTGGGCTTTTCCCAAGCCCTACAAAGAAGCTGGTAACTTCAGGGGGGCCCTCTCTGTGGGACCTCCCCTTTCAGGAGCCCTTTACTAACCGGGGGGGACTCCCCTCCCCTGTGGGAATCCTCCTTCCCCTGCAACTCACAGCTTCCAGGCCTGGAGAGTGGCCCTCATCCTCTGTGCCAGGCTGCTCTCTCACCTGCAGTGGGCTTCAGGGGGTGGGGGGGGTCGCTGTCCCCTGGAACAGGGCTCCTCTATGCAGGGCTTCTGGGGCCTCTGGCTCGGCCCTGTCGGCTGGCTCAGTAGCCCGATCACCATCTGGCTCTCTGGACTCAACCTTTTGCTATGGGTCGGAGGCCTGCGCTGCCTCATGCAGCACCAGGCTCGGTTCACTCCTGGACCCTCCGTGCAGCACATCCTGCACCGAGCTCCCAGCCTCATTCCAGAGGTTGAGGACCTGAGCTGCCCAAGTGCTCCAAAGGTCCTACTCCATGCACCGGCCTGTGCACTGTGTCTCTGGCCGCACACCAGAGGTTGCAGACCTGAGCTGCCTCACGCAGCTCCCAGGGTCTGGACGCCATGCGCCATGCTGCACACCAAGAGCCGAGCTGCTGGAGCTGTCTGCTGTTCTCCGCTGATAGAAGTCTTCAGGGGCACTTCTGGGCTACTGCTTCGCCCTGCTGAGCAGCTCTCCTCTACTCTTCTAAGCCACTGCTCTTCTCTGTCCCAGAGGTGTTCCCTCATGATGGGCACGCAGCTCCTTTTATACTCTCCTGGGCTCCATCCATGAAGTCTTCCCGACCTGAGTGTTGCAGTCTTCAATCAGGTCTGGAGGGGGGGGGGGAACTCCTCCCCCTCCCCTCAGGAAAGGGGCGTGACTGAACTCCTCTTGCTGCCTCCTGATTGGGGGATGAACTCCACCAATCAAAACAGCAAGATTTCAAGCCTGGGACTCAACCCAAGCTCCAAAAACCAAGTGTGGAATCAGAAAAAAAAAAAAATGCCTTAAACTTTGATCATACGAGTTATAAGATGACATAACTGCTTTGTGGAGAATTGCTGGCTCTGTACAGTAGAACAGATAAGGGAAAGTGTTTGTTCTTTGTAACTCCTCTGCAACTGCTTCGCTCACCACGGCCTTGAAGATAGCAGAAAAAAAAGTATGTACAACTCTGAGTTCCAGGTTCAAGAAGGGGGTGTTAGTTCTCGTTTTGTCTCCCCCATAGTTCCCATCCTGATAACAGCAAGGCAGTATGAGGTAGTGTTTGTAGCTGCTTTTTTCTAGCAAACTCCACTCACTATATGATCACATGAGTTGTAGTGACTGTTAAAAAGTATATAAGCCTCCTGATTTTGCTCTTGGGGGGGAACTCCTTCCAAGTGCTTGAGAAATCCATGTCACTTTGGAGTCCCCCCTACAGCTGTAGTTTCATTTGAATAAAAGCTTCTGCTGACCTGACCCAAAAGTATGCTGTGTGTCTTTCCACGACAATTCCTGGCGCCGTGACTCGGATCCAGAACATGTGTTGAGGAAGGAGGACCGCGGACTGCCTTCCCCCTCTGCCCCCCGAACCCCGAGGCGTCAAACTTGAGAGGTAAGAGACCTAATTCAAAATCTCTATTGGGGTTTCGGAGGAGGACTGCCCATAGGCTTCCAACTTGGCCGTGATAACTGGATCTGAACCTTGTTAAAAAAGGTCATTCTGAACCTTACTGCCGGCTAAAATTTTCTGTCTGGTAATCCTGTCTGGTAACGTCCGTTCTGTTCAGGGAGAATCTGTCTGAATCACCTCCATCCAACAGCACATTGGGCTTGCAGTTAGTTAACTGAGGCAATGTGGGAGGGAGTCTGGCTGACTGAATGCATGTGTGTGTGTGTGTATTTAGAAATATGAGCCACAGACCAGGTCTCGGACTACGGTTGGGTTCAGCCGCCCCAATTCTGCCTGACAGGGCAGTTTTGAAAGCAAGGGGGCCCAACTGGAACCTCGTGACCCAGTGGACAGGGCTTTAGAGTGATTTTGTCTTTTCCAAACCCCTTGTCCCAGTAGCTTCTGCCAAAACAGAAGTGAAAGGATCCCTTTTGTGTTTCCCTCCCCATTTCCATTTTATGAGCCAGTGTCAGGTCAGAAGCCTTTTGTCTGGGCAGTGAAAAAACCGCAGGGCAAGGCACTGAGTGGCCTGGACATCCTAAATAAGCCTATCCTACGTCTCCCCGTGTGACTGAAAACAGGGAACAGGTCTGTCAAAACAAATTCCAGTCCCCCCTAAGGGAACTCTGGAATATGTACACACACTATTCTCCCGAGGCTTGCAAGTACCTGGATAAGTGGAACTGGTATACTAGGGATGATCCCATGAAGCAATTTCCACAGGAAGGAACATTTGATCAGGATAAAATAGTGCACTTAAGAGGGGCTTTAGAGTCCCGTGGATCCAAAACACCACAAAACCAGTGGGATGCATTCTTTTATTGGTATAATAAGATGTCCAAAAGGCGGACAGAATCTCAAACTAGAAGTCTAAAAGACTCTCAAGAAAAATTAAAACAGCAGTTAAAAGCTGTTCGGGAGAAATTGGCTGCTCCCCCAAATTACACACCAGCCACCGCTCCAATGTATCCAGCATTGCCTAGGGTGCCCCCACTGCCAGAGCCAGCAGAGGATATCCTTGACTTTCATTCAAACCCTGCTTTCCTGGGACTCCCACATCAACAACAACCGGTTCAGCAACAGGCTGCAGCCCAGGCTGGAGACCCATTAGCTGAAGCTCCTTCAGTAAATCCATCCACAGAGCTTAATAGTCCAGACTCATGCACCATCCCTGCCACTCAATCATCACCAGTGTGGCAATTTACCCCTGGGTCACAACCCACCACAGGTGTATTTAGAAGAATGGAAATAGGCACGGAAATATCTTCCATCAATCTTAGATTCCGAGCTGCACAAGTTTACCCTCTAAGACAAATGCTGGGCATTGGCACCAATGGACAAAATATAGTAACCGTGCATGCACCCTGGACTCTAGATGATCGCTACAATTTAACTCAAAAATTCCCAAAGATCAGGGAAGACCCAAAAAAATTTCAGAAAAAATTGCAGACTGTTATAAATTGTTATAATCCAACATGGGCTGACATTAATCAGCTCATGTAATCCATTTTGCCCAAGGAAACTATGCTGCGTCTGTACACTGCCTGTACTTGGCCAGATCAAAACCCAGGGATTGGCCACGACTTTGTTGACAAGAGAAATGCTTTGGTTCGGGCAGTTCTCACAATTTACCCGAAAAAGGCAGACTGGACCAAAATAAATACCTGTAAACAAAACAAAAATGAACACCCCAGTGACTATTTGGAACGCCTCAAATAGGCATTTGAATGATATTCAGGAATGGATGACCCGGTCAGAAATGCTAAACAAGCAATAGCGGCAGCATTCGTCCAGGGACTTAACCCTAAAATTGCTGAGAAAATTCAAACAGTAATTATTGGCTGGGAAACTAAAGATTTGACTGTAGTCCTTGCTGCAGCCAACCATTTTCATAACAAATTGGAATGGTCCAAAGACAATGCCGAGTTTAAGTTAATGGCCTTACAGATTTCTCAGTTGCAGGGTCCAGGTAGAGGAAGGGGACAAGGATGGGGAAGGGGAGGACCGGGTAGATTCAGGGGAAGAGATAGATCCTCGGGCCCACAAAGCCCAGGCTATGGGAACCAATGTCATTATTGCAAGCAAGAAGGACATTGGAAATCAGAATGCCCCAACCGCCCCGGCCAAAGACCCAACCCCCAACCCCCACCTCCTCTTCCTGTCAATATCCCCAGTGTTGAATAGGACAGCCTAAGGGACAGTGACATCATCGCTCCTTTGCTTGCTACTGACCAATCTGGTCCGTTTGTTGAATGCCTTATTTCTGATAAACCTGTCTCCTGTCTTGTTAATACCGAAGCTTCCCGCTCCACGCTAAAGGCTACTGAATTTCCTTTCCTACCTCATTGTCCTGAAACTGTAAATGCTGTCGGTATAGGCAGACAACCTATCCCACATCCCGTCTCTGAACCTGTCTCCATCTCTATTGGCCCTTTGTCTGAAAATCATGCCTTTCTTCTTAGCCCCTGTGCACCTGTCAACCTTCTTGGAAAGGATTTGCTGTGTAAACTGGGATGTGTGATTTATTGTAGCCCAGATGGTGTTTACCTTGAGGTACCGGAACAGAGGGAAACCGAGCTTGTGGCTTTGCTAACCCAGGAGTACTCTGATCCTGACACTTCCTACTTGCAAGAGGAACTGTTGGCACGAGTACCTCCACAACTGTGGTCCACCCATGCGAATGAAGTGGGGCACATGCTGAGTGCTGAACCAGTGCGTATCATCCTGAACCCTTCCAAGCCACTTCCTCATGTCCCACAGTACCCCATCTCAAAGGAAGCTGAGGAAGGGATCAAGCCTGTCATTTCCTCACTCCTTGAACAAGGGATCATTGTCCCAGCATACTCCCCTTGTAACACACCTATCCTACCTGTCAAGAAACCTGGTAAAGATACTTATCACTTTGTACAAGACCTTTGAGCTGTAAATGCTGCTGTTTTACCCGCTTTCCCCGTGGTCCCTAACCCCTCCACTATTCTTTCCTGTATCCCTTCAGATGCTACATATTTCACAGTAGTGGATCTTTGTTCTGCTTTTTTCTCTATCCCCATCCATAAGGATAGCCAGTATCTGTTTGCATTTACTTATCAGGGATTTCAATATACCTGGACAAGACTCCCTCAGGGATACACAGAGTCCCCCACCCTGTTTTCCCAGATCCTGAAGAAAAATTTGAATCCTATCACATTCAAAGGGGGGTCCACCCTTGCTCAGTATACTAATAATCTGTTGTTAGCCTCACCCACTTTAAAAACCTGTAAGCAAGATACTTTAACACTCCTCACAGCTTTAGCTCAGAAAGGCCACAAGGCCTCAAAATCTAAATTGCAGCTCTGCAAGTCTAAGGTACACTATTTAGGGCGTAATATCTCGGCAGAAAAACGACACCTTTCCCCTAGTAGAGTTGAAGCTATCCTCAACATTCCCAAACCTATGACTAGAAAACAGATATGGGGATTCTTGGGTGCAACGGGTTATTGTAGACAGTGGATCCTGGGTTATGCTGCTTTTGCAAAACCCTTGCAAGCATTCATTCATGATACCACCCCGGAACCCCTCCCTTGGACTCCTGAAGCCAAACAAGCATTTGTGGCCCTTAAGCAAGCCCTCACTCTTGCTCCCGCTCTTGAACTCCCTAACTATAAAAAACCCTTTACCTTGTTTTGTCATGAATGGGAAGGAATCGTTTTAGGAGTACTCACTCAGCTGCATGGTGAAAAGCATCGCCCAATTGCGTATTACAGCTCTGCCCTTGATCCCATAGCTGCGGGACTTCCTCCTTGCCTCCGTTCAGTTGCAGCTGCTGCCTTGTTGGCTGAAAAGGCAGATTCTCTAGTTTTGAGACACTCTTTAACCGTTGCAGTTCCACATGCTGTGATGGCCCTTCTCCTCATGGGCAAAACTCAGCACATTTCCAATTCCCGTCTTATGAAATATAAAAAACTTCTACTGTCAGCTGCAAATGTAACCTTAAATCGCTGTTCAATTCTGAATCCTGCGTCACTTCTGCCAATCGCCTCTGATGGTGAGCCTCATGATTGCCTGTCTATCACAGCTCAATTCTTAACCCCTCAAACTGATCTCAAGGACATTCCTATCCCGAACTCTGACCTTGTTTTGTTTGTTGATGGTTCCTGTCTTAGAAATGATGCAGGCAAATTAGTTGCGGGATATGCAGTATGCACTCAGTATGCTGTTTTGGAAGCCTATTCTTTACCCCAAGCTCACTCTGCTCAAGTTGCTGAACTCATTGCTTTAACACGTGCCTGCATTCTTGCGAAAAATCAAACCAGAACCATTTATACTGACTCTAAGTATGCTTTTGGTGTTGTTCATGATTTTGAACAAATCTGGAAACAAAGAGGGTTCCTCACTTCATCAGGGACCCAAATCAGTCATAGTTGTTATGTTAATGAGCTTTTAGAAGCTGTTCAACTGCCTTCTACCATTACTATTGTTAAATGTAAAACTCATGAAAACCTTTTAATAACGTCACACAAAAAAATAATCTGGCAGACCGTTCTGCCAGAAACGCGGCCCTTTCTGGCCCACAGGCTCCTGACTCTGTTCTTGTTTGTTTTTCAGCAGACCAGTCTCCTTTGGCTAGCCTTTCAAGTCTGGCCCTTCTTCAAAATCAGGCCCCAAAAAAGGAAAAGGCTGACTGGCTGCGTGCAGGGTGTGCACTGCACCTCAACTCTCTCTGGCACTCCCCAGACGACCGCCTGGTGGCGTCTAGAGAGCTTTTGCCCTATCTTGCTCGTTTAACCCACTCTGTGGCCCATACGAGCAAGGGGGGCATGGTTGCTACAGTATAAAGAGATTGGTTTGCCCCAAATTTTTCTTCCATGGCACAACAGTACTGTAGCTCCTGTCCCATCTGCTTAGCTCACAACATTGGGCAACGGGTAAAAACGACACCCGCAGCCCATCCCCCTCCATGGGGACCATTTGTGAATCTGCAAATTAATTTCGTGCAGCTACCTAAGTGCTGTTCTTATGAGTACATGCTTGTTATTATTGATGTGTTCTCTGGATGGGTGGAAGCCTACCCATGCGTACGTGCTGATTCCATCACCACATTCACTGAAATTGCTCAAAGAATTCATCCCTAGATTTGGATTGCCCCTCACAATAGATAGCGATAGAGGCACCCATTTCACAGGACAGATAGTAAAAAACATCTGCCAAGCACTCAACATACAGCAATACCTACACTGTAGTTATCATCCACAATCGAGTGGTGCTGCAGAACATAAAAACTCTGATTTGAAAATGCGCATTTCAACAATTTGTGCTGAAACAGGCCTCAAATGGCCTGATGCACTGCCCATTGCTCTTATGCACATTAGAAACACTGTTAACAGAAAACATGGCCTAACCCCTTATGAAATACTCATGGCACGACCCATGAGGATGCCAGCTACACCACCTGTTGCCCCTCACCAAACAGACCTACAATTAACTGATGAAACTGTACTAAATTATTGCAAGGCATTAATGAAGTATGCCAGGTCTGTTCATTCACAGGTCCAAGAAGCCTTACCTCAACCACCAGATGTTCCCTGTCACAACCTCGAACCAGGGGATTGGATCTACGTAAAGGTCTATCAACGGAAAAATGCACTTCAACCCAGATGGAAAGGACCTTTCCAGGTACTTCTGACCACTAATTCTGCTGTTCGTTGCCAAAGTCACCAAATGTAGACTCACGCCTCGCACTGCAAAACAGTATCACCTCCATTGGACCCCGAAGCAGCTGAATTCCAACCAAGGTTGGGATCTTTCCCTGAGGCCAAGGACAAAGACCCTCAGGACCTCACTCAGGCAAGTGAGAAGCATCAGAGTGCAAGTGCTAGTAACCTCTTCCCTGCACCCAACACCTCAGCCCAGCCAGATTCATCAGTTGAAGAATGAAGATATCATCTTCGGCCTAGAAGAAAGTGAATGCTCCCATTCAGAAGATCACCACCTCGATCAAGACCAAGAGCCGACGTTATCAGTCCTTTAGGTAACCTGAGCCCAGAGGACGAAGAAAGACTTTGGCTGCCATCCTGGGTTTGGCTGGTAGTGTTCTTTTTCTTACTGGTGCTGGTTATGTTTGTTGTTGACATTTTTTGTCCCTCCTGTCTCTAAAATGGCACTAATATCCTTATATATCACACTTGGGTATCTCAGTATCACCCAAGGGAAGTGAAAAAAAAAAATTGTTCTTGCAAATCTCCCTTATGGTAGCTCAAGCTAAAAATAAAAGTAACTGCTGGATATACCCCCACAGCCCAGCACACCTGCACCAAGAAATCCCAATGATCAGAGTACCAATATCCCTCCAGCAATGAAAAAAAATAAACAGCGGCTTCGTTAAACCCTACTCATTAGCTGCCCATCAGTCCGCTCCTAAGGAATGGAGGGCCGCCCCTACTAACTGAATAATCTCCCCAAGAGTAGAGGCGCCTTTCTGTTACAGATCCAACAACACCAAAGCTTATAATAAAGCCACACCTGTAGGACACTACCCTCATTGCCTAACTACTCTAGATTATAGCCCTAATAGCACAAGTAAAATCCTGTTGGGTAACGTACCCTCTCTCAATTGTACAGGATTCATGGTCTACAACTTCTCTAGTAAACCTCATGTTGCTCTCATTGCAAACAGATCGAAATTTTACATTCACTCCAATTTTACTTCTTGTAATATATCTCGGTCCAGCAGAATAGCAGCCAAACATGGTCCGTCCTATATGATGCATGTCAACCAAAAGTGCCAGATAAGGCAAAACACCTGTCCAGATTTGAGTACCCTTTCTGCCCCAAGCCTTTACTGGCTCTGCAAAAACAAGGCTCATAAAATCTTGCCCTAGAATTGAGTGGGGGCATACACTCTTACATGTGTTATCCCTGGTTTCGAAATGCGTAATGCAATATATCTGGAACAAGTAAAAAATTTCAACCATCACATGAAAAGGGCGGTTAACCCCTTAGCTACCAGAAACACAGGGTTCCATCGATTTGTGAGAACCTTCATACCGTGGCTTAAAGTAAGAAAATTCGAACTAGCCATAATTAACATTTCAGCCACAATGGAAGCTATGGGAAATGCCACTGCGGATGCAATTCAGGCTCTGCAAAAAGAAATCTCCCAGATTTCACAAGTAACTATACAAAACCGCATAGCCCTAAATTATCTATTAATATCCCAAGGAAAAATATGTGCCTTAGTAAACTCCACCTGTTGTGTCTATGTCAATCAGAACATGCAAATAAAAACCAACATTCGCAAAATTCAAAATCAGTTAAAGATCCTACATCAAGTAGCCTCAAAAAATACCAACTAGGGTCTAAAAAAATGTAGTCTTGGTTAACCTCCTGGCTCCCAGATTTCGAGGCCCTTGACAAAAAAATCCAATATAGAATATTGTTTGTCTTAATAGTTCTAACAATGTTTTATGTCTTAGTGCAACTGATCCTCTGCTGCGTGAAAGCCAGCAGGAAAAGCTTTAGCAAGGCAAGAAAACACACGGCAGAGTCTAAAATAATGGTGTTACAAAAGTGTGAGCAAATTAAAAGAAAACATAAAAGGCTGCATAATGAAATAGAAATACTCATGAAAATAAAAGTTTAAGGCTAAAGTGAGACTAAATAGTCTCAAAAGGGGGACTGTGGAATCAGAAAAAAAATAAATGCCTTAAACTTTGATCATACAAGTTATAAAATGACATAACCGCTTTGTGGGAAATTGCTGGCTCTGCATAGTAGAGAAGATAAGGGAAAGTGTTTGTTCTTTGTAACTCCTCTGCAACTGCTTCGTTCATCGCGGCCTTGAAGATAGCCGAAAAAAAGTATGTACAACTCTGATTTCCAGGTGCAAGAAGGGGGTGTTAGTTCTCGTTTTGTCTCCCTCATAGTTCCCATCCTGATAACAGCAAAGCAGTATGAACTAGTGTTTGTAGCTGCTTTTTTCTAGCAAACTCCACTATATGATCATGTAAGTTGTAGTGACTGTTAAAAAATATATAAGCCTCCTGATTTTGCTCTTGGGGGGGAACCCCTTCCAAGTGCTTGAGCAATCCATGTCACTTTGGAGTCCCCCCTACAGCTGTAGTTTCATTTAAATAAAAGCTTCTGCTGACCTGACCCAAAAGTGTGCTGCCTGTGTTTCCACGACACAAGCCTGCTACATAAGGAACCAGATGCCAATGCGGAGTCCAACTCCTTTTCTTTCCGCAGCTGCATGTCTCTCACAAGGTCTGGGTTAACACGGTCAAGGCATGTCTTGAGACAATGACCCATAAGAAGCTCTGCTGGGCTGGACCCTGTTGTAGGGCAAGGAAGTACATGTTGAGCAAACAGAAATCTGGCCAGTCTGGTCAGCCAGTCTCCTACAACAATCCTTTTCAGTGCATCTTTTGTAGTCTGCACCATTCGCTCAGCTTGCCCATTGGCCTGTGGCCTGCGAGGTGCAATGGTAACAGCTCGAATGAGGTTGCAGCTGCAAAGTCTTGGAGATCTGCCGAGGAGAATGCACTGCCATTATCAGAAATGATAGTGTCGGACACGCCATGGGTTGCAAACAGCTGACAGAGAGCTGTTATAGTGGTAGTTGATGTAAGAGTTGAGACAGTAATCACTTCAAGCCATCTTGCGTCTGAGTCAATAACAATTAAGAAGTTCTTACCTTGAAAAGGGCCATCAAAATCAATGTGGATGCATGGCCAGGGTTTCTTTGTCATTTCCTATGCGAATACTGGTGCCGTCAGTGGGTTATGATGGGTTGCGTGACAAATGCTGCACTCCCTTACAACCCTTTCTATCTCATTGTCCATACCTGGCCAGCACACGTCACTTCTAGCCAGTGCTTTCATCCTCGCAATGCCTGGGTGTGCTGCGTGCAGCATTGTCAGTACAATTTGGCATCCTGCTTCTGGAATTACGATACGATTTCCCCACAAGAGGCAAAACTTGTGGGCGCACAGCTCATGATGACATGATGAAAATGGCTTGAATTGCTCAGGCAATTTGTCTGCAGGCCAGCCCCTCCACACCCAGTTGAGGACAGGGGCAAGGATAGGGTCTTTTGCAGTCATCCTTGCTATCTGATCAGCAGGGATCCTGGTTTTCTCTGATTAAAAATTGCAAATTCTCTGGTTAAAAACCCAAAATCCATGATAAAAATTAAAGGCCCCCTACAGCTCCTCCCAGTGCTACTGGTGCCCTGCCCTCCCCCTCCCCCCCCCAGTCTCAACAGCCCTCCTGATGCTCCTTGCAACAGCCCCCCAGACCCACAGACACTGACACCCACCCCAGCAAGTAAGTGTGTGTGGGGGGAAGAGGTGGGGCAGGGCAGGGGAAAGGGAAGGTGCTGGGGGGTAGATCAAGAAGGGGGGGAGTGTGCCCCTGTGCCCACTCCCAGGAGCAGGGCTGGGGGGTGAGGGCAGCGGTGCCACTCTGCGGGCCACATACATGCTGGCCAGCCTGACAGGAGGTTCGCACACGGAGGCCGCCACCGCAACTCTGCCACTGTGCCCTGCGCTACCATCCCACGGCCACCTGCACGGCTTTGTGGGCAAGTGGCGCAGGGCGTGGCAGCAGCAGAGCAGTGGCAGCCACCGTGTGCAGGCCACATATGTGCCGCCCGGCCGGGGGCATGAAACGGGTTGCTTGCATGCAGCGGCATGCCCTGCAACCAGCTGCACGGCTCCGCGGAAGCGCAGGGTGGAAGCAGCTGCATGCAGGTCGTGGGGGCTTTGCAGGCAAGCACCCCCACTGCAGAGCCATGCCCTTCACCCCTGGATCCCAGAGGTAAGTGGGGCTTGGGGGTTGTGGGGCACAGCTGGGGAAGATGGTTGGGGGGGCGAAGGAGCGGGGGGTGTTGCCGACGGACATTTTTTTTCCTGCTATCCAGTCATTTGGGATGTTTTCATTTTAATTCTCCAATCATTTTCTGTACTAGATTGGAAAAGGGCTCTGCTTGGCTCCCTTCCCCACCTCCAGCCATCCCACGGCAGGAACGTTGCTTCCAGCAGCAAAATTATTTTTTGAAGAGAAAAAATAATGTGGTGTGGGCTCATCTCTAATTAAAAAGGGTGAAAAAATACCCATAGGGTCAGAGTTCTTTTAAACTTACCCATGGAGAGAAGGGATGAGGAACGGGCTTGGGGAACCAGACAGGGACTCGGGAGACAAGCTCCTTCTTCAGTTTGCTGTTTCTCTTAACAAACTGATATTCTCCAGTGAAAAACCATTCAGCTGGAAAATTCCTGTGACGGCCTGTGTGGACTGGTACATATACACATCGTGGCATCTTGGGCTGTGGAGTGGTGCTAGCTGGGCAGGGCAGGGAGTTAATGAGGTCCCCTTGGAGTCACTGTGCTTGTCATGGGGCGATGCCATTCCTGGTTCGTGGAGCTGGCGAGGTGAAGGGAATACCCTAGCACGCAAAGATTTTAGAAGAGCAGAACTGCAGAAAACATGTAAGTAAAGGTGGTGTCTTTGAACTTGGCCCTTGGCAAGGATGCATGGGTGTATGCATGATATGGGGGAGGAGCACAGGGCTAGAACAAACTGCCAGGTGTGTGGATGCCTGGAGCATAACGTGTAAGTGGACTGAACCTGGAGGGAGGCCAAAAGGAGGAGACATCCTAGTGACCCCAGAGCAACAGAGGACATGCACAGGCCAGGCCAGACAGGGAACGAGGCAGTGTGGAAGGGCAGCTGGAAGAATGCCAGATAGCCAGCATCGGTGCAACCGCACAAGTGTCACTGCAGTGTTCGATCCTGGAACGTGGATTTAAAAGGGACACAGATCTGCAGGCCATTGCCCCTCGCAGAGGGAGAGCACAGTCGTTACAGACACTAGCAACCGGGGAGAGGCCTCGCTGTCCCCTCAGGACTCCTTGCTGCTACACAAGTTCCACCGTTTGGTGCACGAGACATTCATTACCATATAATTACCCAGTAGGTAGTTTTACAGTCACATGTTAATGCTATGGCTCCAGTTGTAACTGCTTATCTCGTGACTCCAAGAACTCGGAAACAGCTGTAGCTGAACAGACCAATGGTCCCGTCCTGTCCCTGGCAGCGGTCAGCTGTCAACTGCTGGATGTTTTTAGTGGGTCCTTAGAGCTGTCACTTACCTGGAGGGCCGTGATGGTGCTAACGGCCACTGCCTCCACAACCTCCCGCTGCGGCCGCAGAGCCGTGCTCGGAGCTATGCTCCGGCTGATGCCAGCCTCCCCCCGGGCAGCCGGCCGGGCACCACCACACTGCACCCAGCATCACTTGCCCGCAAAGCCCCCCGCAGAGGGGCACCCCTGCCCTCACCCCCTGGCCCTGCTCCCAGCGGCGATGTGCCGCCTGGGGCCGGCAGCACCCCCGCTCCCTCAGCCCCAACCATCTTCCCCAGCCCTGCCCTAAGCCCCACTTACCTCCATGCTCCGGGGGCAAAGGGCAAGTGTGAGTCTGAGCCTGAGCCTGGCCTTGGCTGCCTCAGAGGCTCAAGCCCCGCCATCCCCCTCTCCGGCCAGGGCTGGGGGCTTCCCACCCTTTTTGCAAATCAGCTCTTGCAGGCTGGAGCCGTGCCGTGCCGTGCCGTGCCGTGCCGTGCCGTGCCGTGCCGGCCTGCAAGAGCTCTCTGCAAAAGCGGAGAATCTGCGGATTTCTCTGCTAAAAAGAGAAATCTGCATTTTCTCTGATAAAAATAGGGAATCAGTGGTTTTCTCCATTTTTCTGTGGGAAAAGGGAAACCCGGATCCCTGCTGATCAGCCTGCAGAGGGGTTCCTGGCAGGGATTCCAGCGTGAGGACTTCCGCTGGCAGGGGGAGTAGCACAATCAGGTATTTGTAGTGGTAGGCAGCTCGATGCACTTGCAGTCGTTTTCCCAGGTTTGTACACGAGTGTATAGTCATATGCATTTAGCATGACACTCCAGCATTGCATACGGGGAGACAAAATAGGAGGAGTTGGTTTGTCCATAATAAAAATTCCAAGATGGGGTTTGTGGTCCATACGTATTTTGAATTTGTGGTCATAAACGTAATTGTGATTTTGTTTTAACTCCTGCAGTGATTGCCAGTGCTTCTTTATCAATCTGTGTGTAGTTGCTCTTGATTGAAGTTATTGTTATTGAGTAAAAAGCGATGGATGCATCCGCACCATCAGGCAATGGGTGAGTGAGGACAGTGCCAATACCAAACAGCAAGGCATCACACGTAATGGACAGTGGCTTCTGCTCATCATAGTGAACAAGGACGGAGTCTGATATCAGCAGCTTCTTGACACCCTGGAAGGCTTCATTGTGCCGGCAAGTCCACTTCCACTGCGCTCCTCTGTTGTAAGTGATGAAGGGGCTTTGCTACGGTGGCTTTGTCTTTCAAGAAGATGTGATAAAAGTCGATTAGTCTTAAGAATGCTTGAAGATCCTGTCTGCATTTTGGTAGAGGGGCATCATGTATTGCTTGTACCTTGTCTTCAACTGGGTGAATGCCAGAAGGATCAATTTGATATCCCAGAAAGTTGATACTGCGAACTCCCAGTTGCCATTTTTCTCTTTTTACTCTGATACCTGCTTTATCAAATCTCTGTAAAACTTCTCTGAGTCTCTCAGTGAGTTTCTCTCTAGATGGCCCTATGATCAACACACCATCAAAGTATGGAACAACCCTGGGAATTCCTGCTAGCATTTTCTCCATGAACCGCTGGAAAATTCCTGGTGCCACAGAAATCCCAAACTGGAGGTGCTTGACATGGAGCGCTCCCCGGTGCGTAATTATTGTTTGGGCCTCAGCAGCCTTGTCATCCACTATCAATTGCTGATAGGCTTGAGCAAGGTCAAGTTTGGCAAAAACCTTCCCTCCTGCAAGAACAGACAGGAACTGGTTGATCCATTTGGAACAGCACAGGTGGACCAGAGTAAGTTCCTGACTTCTCGGAGAATACCTGGGATAACTCCCTTTCAAGCCTTTCCAGACTTTCTGTGCAGAGACTGTGTACGCCTTGAATACCGCTTCCCAATGGTGAGAACAGATTTCTTCCCAGAAGACTTTTGCGGGAAGCCTCAGTGACAATGAGGGGTAGATGCTGTCTAACAGATCCATACTGGACATCGATACTGCAGCTACCCAAAGTTTCCACACTGTCCATTGTAGTCACGCAGGCAACACTCAGGTTTCACTAACGTGGGGAGAGGGTGCCGAAACAACTGGAAGAATGTGCTTTCATCTATGAGGGATACTCCTGAGCCCGAGTCCACTTCCATTTTGCACTTCTTTCCATTGATTACTGCAGTTGCAATCATCTCAGAACCATGAGTTTCAACAACACCAACATTTTAAATCAAATATAGTTTTTGTACCTCCCATTCTGGGGAGGACTCTAAGCTGTGAGTGGTTTGGGACTGAATACATTTGCCGCAGTTTTTTTGTCTCCCAGAACTGGCCTTTGAGTGGCAAACCCTCTCTACGTGGCCCTTCTTCTTGCAGGCATGACACTCCCCACTCCTAACCCTGCACTCCCTTCATCTGTGTTGGCCACCACAACTCAAAACATGCCTGTGGATTAATTGGCTTATGTGGTGCTGTTGGTGAGGGTGTAATCTGCTGAATTTGCTGGTGACGATCTGATTCTTGATCTCTTTGGAGTAAGTGGACATTGCTGGAGAATGCCTGGTGAATTTCTCTCACATTTTGGGATGCTGCTTCAGCTGCCAAGGCTTCTTGTTGTGCAGTAGACAAGGTCAAATTTGGTTCAGAGAGAAGGCAATGTTGGATTGCTTCATCTCAAACCCCACAGATAAGATGGATGTGAAACAGGCCATCCAGAAGATCACTGAACTCACCAAATTCAGCAGGGTGATGGAGCTCAGCCAGGTAATCCGCTATGCCTTCGGTGGCCTTTTGGTCCCATTTTAAAAAAT
Source organism: Alligator mississippiensis (assembly GCF_030867095.1). Classification (NCBI taxonomy): domain Eukaryota; kingdom Metazoa; phylum Chordata; order Crocodylia; family Alligatoridae; genus Alligator; species Alligator mississippiensis. Next base: position 998,478 of record NC_081825.1, on the reverse strand, counting down.
GACATCTCTGCAGGGTAAGAGATGGCCTTGAGCAAAACTGTGCCTTGAGTAGGGCAATTAGTTCAGCATAAGACTTAGTGTTTGGTAAGGCAGGTGCTGTGAGGGAACAAGCAATGGCAAATGTTTTGGCACCATGGACTGTCAGGAGGATCGCACACTTCTGTGCTGGGTTTTCCACTTTGTTGGCTTCCAGGTAATAGGATAGCCTCTCAGCATGAGTCCCAAGAAGCAGACTGGCCCACATCAAATTCTTCTATATGCCCCAATGTAGCCATCTTAACTAACTTCAGCTGTAATAGAGAGAAAAGAAGAAGAAGAAAAAATGTCCCTCTGATCACAAAACACAGCCTGATCTCAGAACGTCAAAACTCAGCCTGGTCTGAGGAGTAGGGGTTGACGTCATATACTTAGACTTCAGGAAGGCCTTCGATACGGTATCCCACCCCATACTGGTGAACAAGTTAAGAGGCTGTGACTTGGATGACTACACAGTCCGGTGGGTGGCGAATTGGCTGGAGGGTCGCACCCAGAGTGTCATAGTGGATGGGTTGGTATCGACCTGGAAGGGTGTGGGCAGTGGGGTCCCGCAGGGCTCGGTCCTTGGACCGATACTCTTCAACGTCTTCATCAGCGACTTGGACGAGGGAGTGAAGTGTACTCTGTCCAAGTTTGGGGATGACACAAAACTGTGGGGAGAAGTGGACACGCCAGAGGGCAGGGAACAGCTACGAGCAGACCTGGACAGGTTGGACAAGTGGGCAGAAAACAACAGGATGCAGTTCAACAAGGAGAAATGCAAAGTGCTGCACCTAGGGAGGAAAAATGTCCAGCATACCTACTGCCTTGTGTGCGGGCCGGGAGCGGTCCGAGGCCCTCGGGGGCACACCCTGCAGGCTGTGGCCAGCAGCCCTGGCACACGGGTCGGGGAATGCAGGCCGGTGGACTAGAATTAGGCACGGACGCTTAGCGGTTGATTAAAGATTATTTTACTTACACCGAAGATGGTCGCGGTGCAGGCAGGAAAACTTGCTTGAGTTGCAGTTACAGACAGGAAAGAAGAGCGGACAAGAGTTCTAAACTCGCAAACTCTAGCCCAATCCGGCTGAAGGCTCTAAAAACACGAGCCCGTCGTGTCAACCGAAGAAAACAACTCAGAGAAGAGCTCTGGATACACTCACACGAAGTTTGCTAGGCTCCGTGGAACTTGCGCGCAGGGAAGGGGTTCGGCGAGGGATCGTTCGGCGACGGGGAGAGGCCAGAGGTTGATCAGACCCCTATAGCCTTCTTAAGGTACACGCTGGGTTCGATGGGCTCCGCAGCTCTTACAGTTCTTCATGAGACATGAAGTCCTCCTTCTCCTCCAGATGGTTGTGGAGTCCTCCCTTGCGGGGTTCTCCTTGGAGTTCTCCAACTTGGGCAGAAACCGCTCAAGCCTCTTATACGGCTAGCAAACCAATCGCTAGCTGCCACGTGGGAATAAATTAGAACTGGCCAATAGCGGGACACAAATTTGCATGTGGGTGGCGGGAACTTCTTTGCACCGGGGTTTCTCTTTGCAACTGAGAAATGCACCCTGCAAAGAAAGCTCCTTGTGGCGGGAAATAATTTAGCAGTGCCGAAGCGCACACACACAAAATCACACCCTTGGGTTGTGACACCTTGGAAATGATCTGCTTGGTGGCACGGAAGCAGAAAGGGATGTTGGAGTCCTAGTGGACTCCAAGATGAACATGAGCCGGCAGTGTGACGAAGCCATCAGAAAAGCCAATGGCACTTTATCGTGCATCAGCAGATGCATGACAAATAGGTCCAGGGAGGTGATACTTCCCCTCTATCGGGCGCTGGTCAGACCGCAGTTGGAGTATTGCGTGCAATTCTGGGCGCCACACTTCAAGAGGGATGCGGATAACCTGGAGAGGGTCCAGAGAAGGGCCACTCGTATGGTTAAGGGCTTGCAGACCAAGCCCTACGAGGAGAGACTAGAGAACCTGGACCTCTTCAGCCTCCGCAAGAGAAAGTTGAGAGGCGACCTTGTGGCTGCCTATAAGTTCATCACGGGGGCACAGAAGGGAATTGGTGAGTATTTATTCACCAAGGCGCCCCCGGGGGTTACAAGAAACAATGGCCACAAACTAGCAGAGAGCAGATTTAGACTGGACATTAGGAAAAACTTCTTCACAGTTCGAGTGGCCAAGGTCTGGAACGGGCTCCCAAGGGAGGTGGTGCTCTCCCCTACCCTGGGGGTCTTCAAGAGGAGGTTAGATGAGTATCTAGCTGGGGTCATCTAGACCCAGCACTCTTTCCTGCCTATGCAGGGGGTCGGACTCGATGATCTATTGAGGTCCCTTCCGACCCTAACATCTATGAATCTATGAAATGTCATCCCATGATCTAGGGAGGTCATCTCAGCATAGGATCCCATCCTCGTCACTGGATGATACATTGTGAGTTCAGCAACAGCACTCTGGACACTCCTGTGTTGAACTAGCAGCCATTTATTATTATAATTGAATATAAAGATATAATGTTTAATTGAAATAAAGAAATAATAGATACATCTAATAAAGTAATAAAACAATAAAGAATTTTTATTGTAAGAATCTCGTTGCTCTAATAAAAGATATCATCTCTACTATGAGTCATGATTACCTTTTCCTCTAGACCGAGACGGCTACAACCTGGACACCTGTATGCAGCAGGAGACTGCCCTCACTAAAGATGGCTGCCACCTCATGGAGCATTGGAAGCCTAGTCCTGGTGACATGGCTGCAGAGGTGGGAGGGAGGGGGAGCAGCACAGCCCCAAGAAAGGCAGTGGCAGGGGCATGGTGTATTGGCAGAGGTCAGGGAGGTGCCGGGGAGAAGAGTCCCATGGCTGCCCACCCCACGCACAAAATGCCCCACAGGTCTCTTTGCTTTAGGGCACGTACTGAGGTTTGCAGTCAGTCCCATGATATTGTGAGGTCCGATGAACAGGTCTGGAACGCATGGGCTCAGCCAGCCCAGCAGACATGGCACCGGCATCCTGCCCCGGGTCAGGACAGGGACAATCCCTGCTCCTGGGGCCAGTCCCCTCCCTGACAGCCCAGGACAGCCGACCCGCAGCCTGCAGAGGCTGGAAATCAGAGCCCAGGTGCCTGCGGGACTGGGGATGAAGCACGAGAGGAGGCAGCTCGGCTCTGCCTTGGCCTCCCACTGGGTTTGACTCCTGCGGGTTTCCCTTGGTGTCTCCTGGGCTGCCCTGCACTGTGCTCAGACCTGCCAGGTCACGACCGCGGAGACCAGACCCCAGCCCATCTCAGTTCAGGACTGTGGCAAAGTGGGGCTCCCTGCCTAGCCACAGTTCTAGGTTCCCCACTTGCCTTTGGGCATGCCAATCACCTGCCACACCTTGTTCTTAATTAATTAAGACGTTAAATAAGGCGGGAGGCTGCCCATTCTTGCCCCAATGCCAGGGGGCACGATCCACGACTCCATACCTCCACTACACCACAGCCAATGCCTCGCAGATGGCATCCAGCTGTTAATCTCACCGGCCCCTCACTGGGCCCCAGAATCCTCCGATCGGGACCCCTCTAAGATCCTTCCATTCAGGCAGCCTACGCCACCTTCCTTCGGGCTTTCTTGCTCCCTGAAATTATTTCCCCTCTCGGGCATGGTCCCCCACGGGACCTCTGGCCACACAGGCCCTGGCCTCACCTCCAAGGCCAGATGGGACCCCAGTCCCTCAGCTCTGGGCATCCCTCACAGTGACCAGTCTGGTCCTGACCCCAGCACTGACCAGTCGAGGGTACTCTACATCAGACCTCTGCCACTCTAGCCCCACTCTCTCTCTGGGGTCTGCCTTCTGGCCCCTACTAGGGGCTAACCATCCGGTTGTGGGGGCTGGGGTAACTCCCACCATGACTGGTGTTCCAGGGTCTCACGGGGACTTTCACTCCCCTCCTGGAGCAGCAGGTCATTCTGCTCTAATTATTTATAGGTCTTGCCTTTGACCCACACTTGGCTTACCAGCAGTGGAGGACTTACTGGTGTCAGGACTCACCCCTCACTCTTCGGCTGAGCCCCCTTTACTCAGCCTCTGGCCCAAACTACAGCCTCAGACATCTGGAGACATACCTTGGCCTTCTCCCCTCACTCGGGGTTCCTCACCGCCCCCTCACTCAGGGCCATGGGGCTTCCCTCCCCAGTAGGCTCAGGTGGATGCAGCCATGCCTGGCCCCCACTCTCCCTCCTCAGGGTCTTGCACCCCAAAGGGCTCAGGTGGCCATAGCCGTGCCTGGCCCGAACTACCTCCGGTGTTACGTGACCTACCCAAAGGTGAGGGCTAGGGTTAAGGTGCCACGACTGACCCGCCTTTCACCGGGGTGATCACTGGCCTGGCATTTCCTGGGGGCTCCCGTGCCACTGAGAGCCCCACCAGGCCACCCACTCCTGGCAGGGTGCAGTTTTAGGTCATGCCCAGGACCAGGAGCCTCCTGACTATCCCCTACAGCTCCTCCCGTACCTCCAGGATGATACATGAAGCCTCACAGCCAGGCAATCTTGCTGCCTGGCCTGCCCGCAGCAAAATGCCCTGCTTATATAGGCAGCCCCAAATCTAAAATGGCTGCCACAATCAAGCACCTGCTGGCTGCTTGGCTTACGTCTTAAAGTGGCAGGCACCCACAGTGCCCCGCCACGCACCTTCCCCCTTTAAATAGTAGATGGGGGATGTTTCCCCTACTGCTCCTCCAAGCAGGCTCCCCTCAGAGCCTGTGACAGCCCTGAAGTGGCGAGCACCCCAAAGGCGCACTGCCAGAAGGACCTCTTTGGCCAGTGCAGACACATGATGAAGGGACAGTCACAGCTCCCTTCTCCCTGAGAGCTGCCTTTTTTAGACACTAAAGCAAGATACGGTGGCACGTCCCTGTGACCCTCCATCCCCTCTTGGCTGACTGGTTCTTGTGGCAGAGCACTGTTTGTGCCTGCCATTTTAAGGCCCTGGAGCTGGCAGCTGCCAGGTGCCTGATGGGAGCAGTGGCCATTTTGGATCTGGGGCTGCCCATATGAACAGGGCAGTTCTGCTGCTGGAGAGGAGGCAACAACACCGCCTGGTTGCAAGGCTGCTAGTATATTCTGGAGGCAAGGGAGGAGCTGTAGAGGATGGCAAGGAGGCTCCTGGCCCTGGGTACGACCAAAAACTGCACCCAGGAGTGGGTGGCCTGGTGGGGCTCCCAGTGGCATGGGAGCCCCCAGGAAATGCCAGGCCAGTGACCACCCTGGTGAAAGCTGGGTCGGGGCACTTTAACCCCTAGCCTCCACAACCAGATGGGTTACCCCTTGTTTGGATGGTCTGGTGGGTGGACCCCCAAAGAGAGAGAAAAGGGCCATAGTCTCAGTGCTGTCTGGACTTCCCATGACTGGTCAATGCTGGGGCCAGGACCGGAAGGGTTGAAGGGCCGGGGTCCCACCGCGAGGAATGCCCAAGAGCTATGTGCCTGGGGTAACAACTGGCCTGGAGGTGGGCCAGGGCTAGATGAGCCCAAGGTCCTGGTGGGGGGACCACACCCAAAGGGGAAGAGGTTCAGGGAGCTATGCTGCCCAGGATGAAGGCAGATGAGACCGCCTGAGGGGAGGAATCCAGGCGGGGTTCGACCAGGAGGATTCTGGGGCCCAGTGTGGGGCCGGTTACGATGAGAATATCTAGATGCCATCAGCGAGGCTTGGGCTGCGGTGTAGGGGAGGAATGGAGCCGCAGATAGTGCCCCCTGGCATTGGGGCAGGAAATGGGCAGCCTCCTGCTTATTAACACCTATTTAATAATTAACAACAAGGTGTGGTGGGTGATAAGGCAGGTGGTTAGCCCAGAAACAGGTGAGCAGGCCACCTGGAGTGGAGTGCAGTATGGGTCTGCGGTATGGGTATGCATATACACATACACGCCCATACTGCGCATTTACTATGGAGACATGCCAATTTGGGCATATATTAGCTACCTGCATGACGTAGGCAGCAAATATATGCCCAATTAGTCCCAAATCAGTCCACACACAGCATCTACTGTGTAGGCACTGGCCTAAAAACCACTTACTGCTCAGTAACTTACTAACTGCGCAGTAAGTTACTGCACAGTAAATGCACGTGTAGACACACCCACACTGACAGAGCCGAGCCTACGCAAGGGCCGTCTTACAGATCCACCGGTTCCGCTGGGCGCAGTGGGCATCGTTCCATGTTTCATCAGGTGATTTGTATAGGTGAACGCAGTCTTCTGTCCCTCCAACTCCCTGATCCCAGTTGTCCGGCTGGCCATCTGACCAAAACCTAGAGAGAAAAAGACATTTCCTGCTGACTGGCCAGTGTAGGCACCCTTGACAAGGTGTGTTAGAAATAGGCAAAGGCCGCTGCAGACTCCTAGGGCCAGCTTCTGTTTCCCATTTTAGGTGTGCTTCTGTGCCACCCTGTTCATGTCCTGAAAACCCCTGAGTGCACCTAGTATGTAAGATCATGTCACCCTTCAGTCACCAAAAAGCAGTGAGGAGTAACAGGACCCACCTACCTTTTGCATTACCAGTTTTCCAGGGATTGAAACGGGGGAAGGAAACCGTACCTGGGTGCCCAAGCCCACTTGCACACCCAAGAGGTAGAATAGGATGTGGCACCCAGTGCCCTCCCCTCCCCAGCTATGTCAGGGGCAGCCTATGACGCCCCCCCGCTCCCCTGTGCCTGCAGCTCTGAGAGCCTCCTCTGCTGCCTCCTCCTTACCACGGTCACTAGGGCTTCTCTGCATCACGGTACCATAAGCTCTGTCCACCCACATCAGCCAGCAGACAATGCAGGTGGGGTGTCACCCTAGCACTCTCCTTCACACCTGCACCCCAGAGCCTGGCTTGGAAAGCCCCAGGTGCCCCCTTTGCATTGTGGTGTGGATGCCCAAGGGGTGGGAGTGGGTAGCCAGGGCTCATTTCCTCATCAGCAAGGCTGAGTGCTGTGCTGTCATGCTGCAGACGCACCCCGTGTGCTCCTCCTCCTCCTTCCCCATCCCGCAGGGGCACAAACCTCCCCAACCAGGACCTTTCCCTTTCCCCATTGCCAAGGGAGTCCTGGGCCTCACTTAGATTCATAGATTCATAGATGTTAGGGTCGGAAGGGACCTCAATAGATCATCAAGTCCGACCCCCTGCATAAGCAGGAAAGAGTGCTGGGTCTAAATGACCCCAGCTAGATACTCGTCTAACCTCCTCTTGAAGACCCCCAGGGTAGGGGAGAGCACCACCTCCCTTGGGAGCCCGTTCCAGACCTTGGCCACTCGAACTGTGAAGAAGTTCTTCCTAATGTCCAATCTAAATCTGCTCTCTGCTAGCTTGTGGCCATTGTTTCTTGTAACCCCCGGGGGCGCCTTGGTGAATAAATACTCACCAATTCCCTTCTGTGCCCCCGTGATGAACTTATAGGCAGCCACAAGGTCGCCTCTCAACCTTCTCTTGCGGAGGCTGAAAAGGTCCAGTTTCTCTAGTCTCTCCTCGTAGGGCTTGGTCTGCAGGCCCTTGACCATACGAGTTGCCCTTCGCTGTACCCTCTCCAGGTTATCCTAATCCTTCTTGAAGTGTGGTGCCCAGAATTGCATGCAGTACTCCAACTGCGGTCTGACCAGCGCCCGATAGAGGGGAAGTACCACCTCCCTGGACCTATTCGTCATGCATCTGCTGATGCACGATAAAGTGCCATTGGCTTTTCTGATGGCTTCGTCACACTGCCGGCTCATGTTCAACTTGGAGTCCACTAGGACTCCAAGATCCCTTTCCACCTCTGTACCACCCAGCAGGTCATTCCCTAGGCTGTAGGTGTGCTGGACATTTTTCCTCCCTAGGTGCAGCACTTTGCATTTCTCCTTGTTGAACTGCATCCTGTTGTTTTCTGCCCACTTGTCCAACCTGTCCAGGTCTGCCTGCAGCTGTTCCCTGCCCTCCGGCGTGTCCACTTCTCCCCATAGCTTTGTGTCATCTGCAAACTTGGACAGAGTACACTTCACTCCCTCGTCCAAGTCGCTGATGAAGACATTAAAGAGTATCGGTCCAAGGACCGAACCCTGCGGGACCCCACTGCCCACACCCTTCCAGGTCGAGACCGACCCATCTACCACGACTCTTTGGGTGCGACCCTCTAGCCAATTCGCCACCCACCGGACTGTGCAGTCATCCACATCACAGACTCTTAACTTGTTCACCAGTATGGGGTGGGATACCGTATCGAAGGCCTTCCTGAAGTCCAGGTATACGACATCCACCCCTCCTCCTGTGTCCAGGCGTTTCGTAACCTGGTCATAGAAAGAGACTAGGTTGGTCAGGCACGATCTGCCCGCCACAAACCCATGCTGGTTTCCCCTCAGCATAATTTGTCCTGCCGGGCTCTCACAAATGTGAGCCTTGATAATTTTTTCAAATACTTTACCAAGGATGGAGGTGAGACTGACCGGCCTATAGTTGCCCGGGTCCTCCTTCCTCCCCTTTTTGAAAATGGGGACCACGTTAGCGCTTTTCCAGTCCTCCGGGACTTGGCCTGTGCGCCACGAGCATTCGAATATTCCCGCCAGTGGCTCTGCAATGACATCGGCCAGTGCCTTCAGCACCCTCGGATGGAGCCCATCCGGGCCTGCCGACTTAAAGGCACCCAGTTCTTCCAAGTGACTCTGCACCACCTCAGGATCTACGCATGGCAGTCTGGCGCCTTGCTGCTGCCTCTCTACAACCCCAGTGAGAGACTTGTCGTGCCCCTCGCTTAGGAACACTGAGGCAAAGAACTCGTTGAGGAGTTCAGCCTTGTCCCCCCTGTCTGTCACCAATTGTTTCTGCCCATTTAGCAGGGGTCCTATTCCTCCCTGGGCCTTCCTTTTACTCCCAATATATCTAAAAAACAATTTCTTGTTGTCTTTTACTTGGGTTGCCATCCTCAGCTCCATGGTAGCTTTGGCCCGCCTAACTGCCTCCCTACAAGCACGAGCAGAGGAGGTATATTCATCTTTAGTGATCTCACCCTGTTTCCACTTTTTATGTGCTCCCCTTTTGGCCCTTAGGCTGCCCTGGATTTCTCTGGTCAGCCATGGAAGCCTCCTGGCCCCTTTCCCTCTTTTGCCTCGCTCGGGGATCGTCTTGCTTTGTGCCCAAAGGATCGTTTCCTTTAGGCACAGCCACCCTTCTTGGGCACCCATCCCTTCAAAACTCCTACTGTGCAGTGCTTCCTTGACTAATCGCCTTGACTTCTCCTTGTCCACACCTCCACCATCTCAAGGCCTACATGCACAACCCCTTGTCCCCTGTCCTCTTCTACTCCAACCATTACTGAATGAGGAGCTAGGACCATGTCACGCTGGAGCCCACTCATCTTTGCAAAACTGGTCTCTAGAGCAGCGCAGAGGTCCTGGAAGCCTGCGATGGGGAACACTTCAAGAAACACAAAGACGCCACGGAGGGACGCCAGCAGAACAACCAAAGGGATCAGAGGTCTAGAAACCTGACCTGCGAGGAAAGGCTGGCAGAACTGGGTGGGAGCTTAGGGAGACCTTTCCAGCTCTGAGGGTGTTCAGCACAAAAGCAGGTCCCTGGAGAGCGGGGAAATCTCTGTCTGGGGAAGTCGGTCAGACAAACCCTTGTGTGGGACGGTGCAGACTGGGAGGCCCTGCCTGGAGCAGGGACATGAACTAGAGGTCTCCTGAGGGCTCTCCCAGCCCAAGATTATGCTCTGAAGCCAGCAGAAATTTCCAAGAGGCTCCACCCAGGCCAGAGTGTCCCAGTGCCGTTACCCCACCGTGTACTTGGAGCCATCCACCCAGCGCCAGAAGCCTTCTGCCTCACGGTCGCTCAGCCCAATCCAGTGATCTGCGCCTTTGACTTGCGTGGCAAGATACTCCTACCAGACACAAATAGCAGCATTAGTGTGACCCCGGCTACAGGGCAGCAATGTCCTCACTGCCAAGCCCTTCTCCCCCACGGCAGGGAGGCTGTTGTGCTGCGGTTGGGGAAGTCCCTGAGACATCCCTGTACTCACCTGCTCTTCCCGGGAGAGGACGGAGCTCAGGTGCGAGTTCTGGGACACGCAAAACTGCTCGGCCTCCTCCCAGGACCTTTTCTCCTTTGAGAAGTAGTAGAGGTTCCCCCCATGATGTCTCCAGCCTTGGGAAAGCTTGGTCACGACGTTCCCTGGAAGCAAATGTTTTAGATGGAAGCATGAGATAGTATCAGAAAGCGAAGGCGCTGCACCCCCACGTGCACAGACAGGGGTGCACGGTTTCCAGTGCTACATCCAGGGCTGAGTGGTGAACACCGACACTCTCAGCTCCACCTGAAACCAGGTGCTGGTGACTGCAGACCCAGCGTGTGCATGTGCAGTGCCCACAGTGTCACGGTGCTCGCTCCAGCTTCTGATGGGCCTCAAGGTGTCATCCCTGGTTGAGGCCTTGCATGGATCTCATCACAAGGGGACAAGGTCTGGGATAGACCTTCAAATGCTGGAGGCTGAAAGTGAGACAGGAACAGTGGCAGAATAAACCCTCAAGTCCTGTTCACTCTCCCTTCCAGCCTCTGCTCTCTGCTGCTGTGCGACACAGGAGACTGGGCAAGGGGGCCAAGGTCTGACCCAGGACATGGCAGTTCTTATGTTCTTATGATAAACCTGGGTTTTCACTATCTGCTCCTGAGCATCTAGCAAAAGCCTGGGGCCTGCGGCCAGGGGGCGGGGAAGCAGTGCAGTCACATCCGCCTTTGATTCCTGCTCCACCCAAACTTTAAGCCAAGTGCCTAGGAGTGGCAGTGGCATTTCTATCCAGGCAGTGCTGGGGGAGTCACTTCACTTCATGGCTCATCATAATCTACTTGATTTCTTCTAAACTCCTCATTCCATAAGTGTTAATGACCCTCTCTCCTTCCTTTTTTTAATGGTCTTGATGTACTGGTCCAGCTAGCCTTTTTCCTACAATTCTGCTGCTTGCTCACTGTTCCTGCTCAGGTTGCTCCTACCTCACAGCCCTGCAGCCTGTTTCTAACTCCAGCTAGAAACATGAATTCAGGCATGGCAGGAACTTTGGGGAACACATTGGATGTGCTCTGAAGATGCTCAAGAAGCTGAGACTTAGTTTTATGGATCTGAGAGATGCACATCTAATTCTCATGATGACAGAAGTAATGAAACACCAACTTTTGAGTATTTTTGCCTCATTTGTTATGTGTTTCTATATCTCATTTAGCAAAGTACTGTGTATTCCAATAATGTCAAATATATATATATATTTGCTTTGGTCTTAAACTATATAATTTAGCCCTAGGCCCCTAGCTTTGTAGCAAGGCTTCTAGTTTCCTTTTAACGGGAAAGGAAGATGTTGTTATATGTGATGATGCACCACACCGCCTGCACCCCCTTTTCAAAATCCTGGATCTGCCCATATCTAAGGCCACTCATGTGGGGGTTGAAATCAAATGTCAATCATGTGCCTTCCACTAAGAATAGGGCCTGTCCACATGGAGTCATTCCTGATGAGCTGTTTCTCATTATTAGCTCCCTGATTAGCTCTGTATATAGATATTCTTTTCCCAGAAACCTAATATCTGACCCTTGAATGAATTGGGCAGAGGCAATCCACTTAAAAGTCACCCAGTGACTTATTCAGGATGAATTCTGAGGTGCAGATAAACCTTGGGTGGGGCCAGCTCTTCCCATGGCTTCCTCCGTCCCCTCCATACCATCTCAGCACAGCTGGTGATCCCACACCCATGCCCCAGGCTCAGGCAGGGCTGGCTGTTCCCCCATCACAGAGGGCAGCGCTTTCATGTCCTGGACAAAAAAAATCCTGCTGTGCTCAACGATCCCATCAATGTGCGACTGCCCTGGGAAATGCCGGATGTTGGTGTCTCAATCCCGGCCTTTAGCAGGAAGGGAACACTCCTTCCCCTCCTTATGTTAGTTCCTTCCAACATCAAATATCTCTGCAGCTTTTGCTTCTGGTACTTACTGAACTGGTTCTTCATCACAGCACAAGGGGTGATGACCTCTTCCCAAAGGACCTGTAAGGGCGCAATTTTGCCCACCAGCGGCTGATCTAGAGAGCAGGGAAAAGGTGAATGGGAGGCTGCTACATGGGGCTGGACCTGGCAGGTCACACAAGGTGATGCCCAAACCCAGGTGGAACATGCTTGACCCAGAGCACAGGAGAAAAGATGCTCCTGGCACTGCAGTCTGATCCCTCCCAGGGACGCCACCCTTGTGCCCACTGCTACAGTCCAGTCGGAGGGGGCGTATGGGCAGGGGCTGGTGGCAGACAGGTTCCCATGCTGCTGCTCACCTGTCTGATCCAGGTCGGGCTTGTTCAAGGTGCTATTTTGCTTCCAGAAGTCCCGGATTCCCTGAACTGCTTCAGCCATTTGGTGCTTCTCCCGCTGCTCCTGGAAATCTAGGGGTGATCACAGACATCATAGAGAGGTCGAGGTTGGAAGGGACCTGCAGGGTCACATCTAGTCCAAGCCCTGCCTGAGCCAGGATCAGCCCTGTCCAAACCAGCCCAGACAAACCATCATCTAAGGCTACCATCACAGCAGACACAGCACCAGACATCACACCCAAACCTGCCACAGGGAAAGCAGGGGGGCTGTGGTGGCCAATGTCCTGCTGCTGTAGGGGCTGTTAAAATAAGATCAAGAAATCCCAGGCAGAGGCCGTGCCCCCACTACAGAGGAAGACGAACCCCCCTCAAGTCCGTAGCAATCTGACTAGAGGGAGACATTTCTTCCTGATCCCCTGCCCTCGTGCCACCCAAACCTGCCCAGCCCCTTCAGCCTCTCCTCCTACGACTTGCTTTCCAAGCCCTTGATCATCTTTGATTCTCACCTCTGCGCCCTCTCTCACTTCTCCATGACCTCTCTGAAGCATGGAGCCCAAAACTGCACATATTCACACACACACATTCAAAGTTTAGGGCTGGAAGGGACCTGATGAGATCATCGGGTCCAGCCCCGCTGCTCCGGGCAGGAAAGATTGCGGGGATCATATAACCCCAACAAGATGTGCAAACTACCCTAGATGAGGCCTGACCAGTGCTGGGCAGAGAGGCACCATCACCTCCACTGTCTTGCACCTGGTTCTTCTATTGATATACCCCAGAGCCACATCCACCGCTGGTGCAGCTACATCACGCTGCAGGTTCATATGGAGCCCGTGATCTACCAGGACTCCCAGATCCTTCCTCGTAGAACTGCCGTCCAGCCGGGGGTCCCCCATTTTGTATTTGTATTTTTGATTCTTCTTCCTGAGGTGCAGCACCTTGCACTTGTGAGCACAATGATGGGACAGGTGAGCGCTCATGTAGAACAGTGAATTTCCTTCAGGCCTCTGTGGGGGCTGCATTTCCCTCAAGGATTCACATTTTTTGCACACTCTTCCTCATTACGTGATATGCCGTCTATGTCTGGTAAAGCAGCTGTCGCAAAGAAGCTGGTAGCAGCTCTGCTTTAGTCCACACCAGGGCTCGGCAGCCCACAGCCCATGGGCTGAAACTGGACCTTGGAGGTCTGGTCTGGTCTGGTCTGGTCTGGTCTGGTCTGGTCTGACACGGGACATGGGTGTCACTGCCACCCACCCCCTCGGCAGAGCCGTCTTCCACGCCGGCACCTGCTTCCTGGCCACGTCTATGCTATCCTCATGGCAGAGGGGATGGGATCAGTGACCAGAGTCAATGCCAGGACTGGGGCTGCCACACCAGCAAGCCCTGGACTGGACTTCCAGACTTTGAAGCTGCATCTTCCAGCTTCAGCGTCTGTCAACGGTTGTCACCGATCTGCGCTCCATGTTAACAGAAGTCTTCTTTCCATAGACAAGAGAGACCCAAGGACCAGCCCAACTAGGGAAATTTCTATCCTGCGTAGGTAGGGGAATTTCTGGAAACCTTCTTTTCACTCGCATGGTTAGTACTGAAGACTCGGGTTCACCGCTGTTCCCCATGGGGACATCCAACGGATGGAAGACACTGGAGGAGATGCAGGATGCTTGGAACAAATCATCAGGCCTGAAGGGACCACTGAATCCAGTCCATCCTTTTGTCTGTAAGGCTGGAGAGTCTCATCCAGCAGCACAGCTGCTTCCAGGAGCATCCGTCCCCTGGGGTTTTGAATAGCTTTCCATTGCACTTCTCATTCCTACCATGTGTAGTAACCTGTGGCATGGGGTATGGACTATGGTTTCTAGGTGCTGACATGCTAAAAGACCTTCTCAGTGGAGTTCAGCTTCCTTCTACTTTCATGTTTGGGACTAAAACCTTTGGATCTGCAGCTTCTTTGGTGCCAAGTCTATGTATGTGATGTGAGTTCAGAGAGAGGTATGCAGAGAACAAGGCAGGGCTGTGCCTAATGGAAAGGAGGGCAAAATACCCACTGCAGAGCTTCCCTCCCCGCTCCTTGAGCTTCATGCTGTGTGAGGTGGGGACCTGCAGATCATATATCATGTCATCTTCTAATTAAAAGCTGTAGGAGTCCAGTTGCGCTAGGCTGTAGTAGCATTAAGCTATAGTCAGCTACGGTGCCGGAAAGAGATTTAGGAGAAAGGGGCCTCCTGACAGCTGGATCACCAGGTAAGAAAGAAAAGAAACACCCCAATGAGCAAAAAGACATCGGTCCAAAGAAGGGAGCATGAAAGCAGCCGCAGGAAAACTCCAGGACAAATGTAAAAAGTAAAAGCTCACTAATGAGACAGAGATAAGAAGCAACAAAAACCTAGGTGCACAAACTTGGCAAGTAAAACAAGCAGAGGTGAGCATCTTGACACAGGAAGACAGAACTGGCACAAGACGGAGGCCACACCAGTATAAATACAGGGGTTGGGAGACCGGTCCCTTGTAGAGACCTAAGGGAGCGTGAATAACTGTCTTCACCTGTCAAGGACAAGCTTCACTGCCTTGGACTGACTATTCATCGGACCCGCTGGTGCCGTGTCCAAGGACAATGAACCTTTCTGAGCTTTTGCCCCTGAACACAGATTTGAGTTGCTTTTTCCACGCTGTCTTTGGAGCATGGATGATGGCATGCAGAACACACAGACCCCAGCAGCCTGTACATCACCGCCGACAGCCACCAGACACCACCTGAGAAAACACCACGTGTCTCCGAACACCCTGGTGACCTAACCCTAACCCTAACCTCTGATTTGGTAAGTGGCGCACTGCCCTCTACACGGGTCCGATCTGCAAGGGCAGAATCCTCCGAGTTAGGTAACCCTCTTTTTTCCCCGCTTCAAGTCCCCCCGGACTTTGATGCAGTTTGGACCCTCTGGGTAATGGAGAAAGACGCTTCATATGGGTTTCAAAAAAGACAAAGGGAGACTTGGACAGGGATCTGCAGGGTCATGCTAGAAACCTTGAAGAATAGCAACAGAAGTCAAAAATGTAGGATTTTAAAAGCTATGCCTATTAGGTGGTGGAGACAGAAAGCAACCATGTTAGCCCAGCAAACTAGAAGGGGAGGGAAGAAGTTAGCTACTAACTTAGCTAAGTTAGCTAAAGACTTAATAAGGAAAAATAAGGAGGAAGCTACACAAGCCATGAAGCCTTGGAAGTCACAGGCGGTACTGGCAGGACAGCAAGATGCACAAACGCGTGGCATGCTACAAAAAGTACAGGAGCAACATGAAAAGTAATTGAAAATCTGCAGCGAAGAAAAGTACCACCCCTGGTAATAGGTCTTAGGGGTCAGCAACAGCCACTAAATACCCCTATAATCCCAGCAGCGCGGTGCTAGAAGTGGGAAAAATTGGCTCTGACAAAATAAAAAGGAACCAGGGATGACTGGGGTGGCTGCCGGAGCAGAGATCTGGACCTGAACTGGCCGCTGTCCTTGAACCCCTGGGAAGAAGCCACAGCACTACAACCGAGGGTGTTGGGTCTCTGTTGTGTCAGAGCTGAGGGTAGTCTTATGTAGAGTTGAGATTCATAGATTTCATAGACATTCGGGCTGGAAGGGACCTCGGCAGATCACCGAGTCCAGCCCCCTGCCCCAGGAGCAGGAAGTCAGCTGGGGTCATAGGATCCCAGCAAGATAAGCATCCGATTTTCTCTGGAAGGTGTTCAAAGTAGGTGCTTGAACCACCTCCAGCGGCAGTCCATTCCAGACCTTGGGGTCTCGGACAGTAAAGAAGTTCTTCCTTATGTCCAGCCTGAAACAGTCATGGAGGAGTTTGTGACCGTTCAATTTTGTCATGCCCTGGGGTGCTGTAGTGAACAGACGTCCCCCCAGGTCCTGGTGAACACTCCGATAAACTTACTAGTGGCCACCAGGTCCTCCCTGAGCCTGCGCTTTTCCAGGCTGAAGAGTCCCATGGCTCTCAGCCTGTTGTCGTAAGGTCTGTTTTCCTGACCTGATCATGCGCGTGGCTCTTCTCTGGACTCTCTCAAGCTTCTCCACATCCTTTTTGTATTGTGGAGCCCAAAACTGGACGCAGTACTCCAGCTGTGGCCTCACCAAGACCGAGTACAAGGGGAGAATGACGTCCCGGGATTTGCTTGAGAAGCATCTATGGATGCAAGCCAACGTTTTGGTCACTTTACTAGCTGCAGCATCACATTGCAGGCTCATGTTCATCTTGTGGTCAATGATGACCCCCGAGTCCCTCTCGTCCGTAGTGCTAATCAGCGTAGCACTGCTGAGCCTATAAGGATGCTGCAGGTTTTTCCTCCCAAGGTGGAGAACCATGCATTTATCGGTGTTAAATGCCATCAGGTTCTTGTCCACCCATTTCTTGAGCCTGTCGAGGTCAACCTGTCGCCCTCCTGTCCTCAGGTGTGGATGCTTTACCCGAAAGTTTGGTGTCATCGGCAAACTTGGCCAATCCGCTTCTGACTCCAATGTCCACATCATTAATGAAGATGTTGAACAGTATGGGTCCAAGGATAGAGCCTACAAAGGATGGACCTCACTGGTCACAGGACACCGCAACAATTGACTTTCTTCAACCACCTCCGACCACGGAGTCAATTCCCAGCCAGCAGATCATGGTGGACCCGAGGCCACAATTGGCCAGTTTCACCAAGAGGTGATCATGGCATACCAGATCAAAGGCTTTTTTGAAGTCAAGATATATGACATCAATCTCTTCCCCCTTGTCCAGGTGAGAGGTCACCTGGTCGTAGAAGGAAATGAGATTGGTCAAGCAATACCTACCCGCAACAAACCCGTGCTGGCTATCCCTCAGGATTTTGCCATCAGCCAGTCCATTAAGGATGGACTCTTTAATTATCTTTTCTAAGACCTTCCCGAAGATAGAGGTCAGGCTGATGGGGCTGTAATTTGCCGGATCCACTTTCCTCCCTTTCTTGAAGATAGGCACCACGTTGGCCTTCCTCCAGTCTTCGGACACTTCACCAGAGCACCAGGAGCTCTCGAAGGTCCGTGCCAGGGGCTGGGCTATGATGCTCGCCAGCTCCTTGAGTACCCTGGGTGTAGACTGTCCAGGATGAGTGACTTGAAGGTGTCCAGCCTCTCAAGGTGTTCCTTCACAAGGTCAGCATTGATGGGGGGCAGGGGATCACCCTCACCTGGACCTCCCTGTCCTGTAATGGGAAGGGCCATCCCATGGGACTAGTGAAAGTCTGACTCAAAGTACCCATTTAATAGGTTGGCTTTTTTCCTGGGCATCAGTCATCAGTTCTCCCATCTGGTTCAGCAGGGGCCCAACGTTGCCCTTGCTTGTCCTCCGGCTCCCCACATACCTAAAAAAGGACTTTTTATTGTCCTTGATACTAGTGGCCAGTTGGAGTTCAGTCCCAGCCTTGGCTTTCCTGGTTTGCTCCCTGCAGGACCGGACCAGAGCAGAGTATTCCTCCTGGGAGGTGGATCCTGTCCTCCATCCTTTGTAGGTCTGTCTTTTTAGACGCAGGAGGTCCTCCAGTTCCCTGGAGAGCCAAGGGGGCTGCTGTGCCCTTTTGCTGCCTTTCCTCCAAGATGGGATGGACTTTGCTTGTGCATCGAGGATCGCTCCCTCTAAGAGCAACCACTCATCCTGAACTCCCCTCCCCTTAGGATTGTGGTCCCTTAGCGCCTCACCAACAAGTCTCCTGAGCTTGTCAAAGTCGGCTTTCCTGAAGTCGAGGACTTCTGCATTGCTGACTGACTTGCCAGCTGTACGGCGGATGGTGAAGGTGATCAGCTCGTGGTTGCTGTCACCCAGCTTCCCTTCAATCGTTAGGTCACTGATTAGGTCGTCCCGGTTGCCAGTACCAGGTCGAGCAGCGCTTTACCTCTCGTCGGCCCGTAGACTTCTTGAGTCAGATAGAGCTCACCCATGCACGAGAGAAAGCTTTGCGACCCCTCGGATTTGGCCAAGTGCTCTTCCCACGTGATGTCCGGGTAGTTGAAGTCTCCCATGACAACCATGGACCAGGAGCATGATGATGAGTTTGTCTGGGCTGGTTTGGATGGGACAGATCCTGCCTCAGGCAGGGGGTTGGACTGGATGATTTCTGGAGGTCCCTGCAAGCTCCACTTCTCTCCGACTGCACGACTCCGTGACCTCCGTGTGAGAACGAGATTTCAGAAAAGCCCACTCTGAAACCTAGAACGGTGCCTGAAAAAGTGGGTGAGATAGCAGAAGAAATAGCGCAAGTAGAAGGAGAGATCGAGCAGGAAATAGAAGGGGCGAGAAAGATAAGATAGATAAGCCAACTGTCGCAGGAAAGCCAGGCCCTATCATTGCAGCTTACAGAAGAGCTTGAACAGATAAGACCACGAACTAGTCCCCATCTGATGTTTAGCTTTGCAGGGACTGAAGAAGAAAGTAAGAGGCCGAAGGATAAGTGTAGGGGGGACTGAAGATGGATGTAGTGGGGAAAAGCCAAGAAGAGAGGCACTAAAAGTCAATGAAGTTACTGCTTTAGTGTGTGCCGAAGGGCTGCTCCCTTAGAAGACATTCGTGATTTGATGGCTTAGACACACAAAGATGCCCAACAGGGCCAAGGACCCCAGCAGCCACATCCGCCATGAGCCTCAGCTAATGACCATTGTCCCAGCGTAGGAGGAACGAGCATCCTCGCTAGCTGCTGTGGGTGCCGACTACCCATTAGCACCCGCTGGCCCTGGGCTCGCAGGCCAGTCGCCTGCTCTGACCCGTTCTTCTGTGGCCTCCTGGCTCCAGACCCTGGTTTTGGCTTATTTCTGGGCTTTGGCTTTGGATTTCCCTGTGGATGTTTCCTGGCTCCTGACCCTGGTTTGGCTCTGCTCCCAGACTTCATTCACCCTGTGGATTATCATAGGATCACTGACAACAAGGGCTGGAAGGGACCTCGGGAGGTCACATCTAGTGCAACCCCCTGCTCCAAGCAGGACCAGCCCCAACTGCATCATCCCAGACAAGGCTTTGTCTACCCGGGTCTTAAACACCTCCAAGGATGGAGATGCCAGAGGAAGCTGCAGAGGCACAGAGGAGCCTTAAACTGACTCTGATGGTAGCTCCCGCACTAGCAGCGCCCAGCACTGATTTTGCTTTATACCCATTTCCTACCATAAAGAATTTCTGTGTGGTCAGCAGGCTTACTCAGGAGACACCTGGAGAAAGACCTGCAGCGTATTACAGTCAATCACTGACACCCCCAGAAAGTAAAAGAGGGACTTACGAGCGGCCAGCTCCGGTATCTTACTAAACTTTGCAAAAAGCACGGGCTATCGTAAGAACAAATCAGGTTGTGGTTAAAAATCATCGTGCTTTAGGAAAACGGCTTAGCCAAGATAATTTATCTATAGAAATATGAGTGGTTTGAGTTGTTTTTTCTGTGTCAGCTTTGGTGGGTGGAAGATGGCTTGCTAGTGTCAGCATCCGGAGCATACAGCCGCCTGTATGTGCAAAGCAACAGCAACCAAATAGTGCCAGAGAAGAACTGTTTCTAAGTTATAAAAAAAAGACGTGGGAGTTCACTTTGACCTGTGCCGACTTCCCAACTACAGCTGGACTTACAGGTGACTGTGATGGCAACCAGGGCAGCAAGGCAGAGGAGACTCAGCACAATGAGGACAGCGTGGAGGACGTGGAGCCTCTTAGGGGACAACTCCAGCAGGTTTCCTGGAAGGAGAAGAGGAAACGTACATCAGTGACGGGCACTTCCACCTCCCTCCTGAATCCTGGCCCCAGAACTGGCCACAGGGCCAGGTTCAGAGTGACGACGATAAACCTCCACATCCCCTCCAACACAGTTGTGCTTAACCGGGGGGTGGTGGTGCCAGAGCTGGGGTCTTTCTGAGTCCTCTGCAATAGAAAAACTACTCTATGCTTTTTCTGTAGGAAAGAAAAAAGAGAGAAAACAAAGAATTGGCTTTTTCCAACGGGCACCATGAGTCTGTCCAGGGGTGCCTTGAGTCTAGCCCTCGTTGTCTATGATTCTGTTATTCTGTGATTTGCAGAAGGTTTTTTAGCCTTGACGGCTCAAGCTACAGCCACAGGCACCATTAACTGCTGCTCAGACGCAGGCAGAAGGAGACAAAGACGCCCGGAAAGGTGTGAAAAGCAATCAGAGGTATCTTACCCTTCCTGAGAGACACGTCAGGGACGGATGGTTGAAACACATTCTCATAGATGTCGTCCTCCTCTGCTCTCATTTTCATGGTGGCCGTGCCCATCTGGCTGTCTAGGGGAGGTGGTCTTCTCACGATAGTGCAAGGGCCATGAAATGAGACCCAGAAGTGAGCTCACACAAAGCACGCGCCCTTGGACCACAGAGAAGAAAGCTGGCCACAGCTGAGACCTTAGAAATGCCCCAACTGGGGACAGCAAAAGAGCAGGGGAAGAATCATGTGCCCCGTTCATCACAAATCACGTGTCCATGGTGGCATCGGTTTTGTGCATCACATGATCCGTTCGGTGTAAAACTCCCCGCTGCACAGACACGTCCCGGCTGTGTTAGACCAGCAGTCCCCGAGCTTTGGGGGGGCCAGCCCTCCAGCCAGCAACTCCTTGATCCAAATCTAGGACAAAATGGGAAGGGAAAGGGGAGGATCTGCATGCACTTCTGCAAGCCTCGGGGACAAGAGCTTGGGACATCTGTTCTAGGGCCCTGATGGGCAGCGAAGGAAAAGTCTCAGCTGAGCTGGCCGGCGTTAGGAACTGGGGTGTGGGAGGTTGGGCAAGGCCACCTGATAATGCAGGCAAAGCCCAAGGGCCGGGTCCCAGGGAGCTGGAAGCACAGTGAAGCAGATGCTGGGGTGAAGCAGAAGCCGGGGTCCGGGAGCCACAGAAGTGTCTGCCAGGATGCAGGGACACAGATACAAGACACAAAGTAAGAAAGCACAAGAGGTCAGGAGCAAGGACCTAAGTCTTGGCCCAGAGAGAGTGCTGCGACTGTACCCGTTGCCTGTGGCCTTGGGGATGTCCCGACTGTAGGACAGAACAGCCCCGTGCACCGGGACAGCTCTTCTGTTGCCAAGCCTGCTTGCCAGCCGTCCCCTTGCCCAAGCAGGGGCACCAAAGGGGACTTGGCCCTCGATGTCCCCTTCCAGGTGAAGGGCCAAGAAGGGCTCTCAGCAGGAGTCCACGTAGGGCGAGGGACCCAGTCCAGAAAGGAAATGTCCGGTGCTGGATGCCTCCTTTGGGAGTCAGGGCATTCCTAGCACCGTTTGCGACCGGCAGCAAAAGGCTGAAGGGGTCGGGCACAGTAAGCGCGCTCCCCGGCCCCAGTCTGAGGGAGCCTTTTTGTTCTTCACCTGCTTGGTTTATGGCTCAGCACCCCCATGGGAAGGGACTGACTGTGCACCGCGTGGGCGCCGGCGTGGCTCGTGTTTGTAGCACAGCGGTGTCGTCTCCTACCCCCAAACCGCTCCTGCTCACGAGCACGAAGCCTTCGAGGAAGAACTGGAGAGTCTCACCCTCCTCCCAAGACTGGCGAGGAACGTCCGACACGATCAGGTGGCCACGGTCATTTTCCTGTGCAGGACTCACCACTGTGTGTGGGGGACACCGTGGCCATCTCTTCCTGCCTGCCCGAGGGGCCAAGTGTAGGACCCGAGCCTGGCAATGGGACATGCGCTCTGCAAAGCTTCTGAATAACTGAAATGAAAGCGCTCAGACCACAGAGGAAAAAAGCATCACATCTGCCTAGAGAGACCCACGGGGCAAGCCTCGCAGCACCCCCATGGATTTCATAGACGTTAGGGCTGGAAGGGACTGCGGGAGATCATCAGGTTCGGCCCCTTGCCCCAGGGGCAGGAAGTCAGCTGGGGTCAAAGGATCCCGTTGCAAACTACAGGCTCGTGGCTGCACCAACATTACGTGTTATACAGGCAACTTGGTACAACACATATTGCAAACTAGTGAAAACTAAGAGCTGGGTATAACTCAGTAAATCAAACACTTTCCCAGCCATTTGAGAAGAGCTGCTCCCAACCTCCTAGTCCTGCAGACCACAGTCAAACCACCACATTCCTCCGTGGATCATGGGGAGGAAGTAGCTGGGCTGGGTAAGGCCAGCGAAGCCCTTTCCACAACCAGCACCAGGAGACATGGCCCCTAACTCTGAGGAAATGGCCATGAGAGAGCTGGGTTCATGATGCTGGGAGAGATTTGTAGATAAAAGGGACACCATGCTGGAGGCACGACGGGCAGGGAGAGCAGCTCCGGAGTCGCCTGGGTGAGGGAACGCACCGTAACCAGCTGCAGCATCTGCTTGGGATGCAGTGGCAGAAGCTGAGGACCAACGGGGCAGGCAGAAGAGCAAGGTTCAGAGAGGAAGCCGCGTTTCCTGCCTCGTCTTGCCTGGAAGAATCCCAGAGCCACGGGGCTGGAAGGGACCTGTAGGGTTGCATCGAGTCCCAGCCCTGCCCGAGACAGGATCAGCCCTGTCCAAACCAGCCCAGACAAACCCACCATCTAAACTCTCCGTAAAACTACCATCACCCCTGACACAGCACCAGACATCACACCCGGACCTGCCACAAGGAAAGCAGGGGGACTGTGGCAGCCAACGTCCTGCTTCTGTAAAAGGACCCCAGGCCAAGGCTGTGCTCCCGCTGCAGAGGAAGGCAAAACCCCCCAGCCTGGGCTGCAGCAGCACCCAGTGCCTTTGAGGGAGGCTTAAAACCCCAATACCTGGAGATGTGAGACGTCCCAGAGGAGCGCCCTGGACCTTCACCAAGGGGCACAGCAAGACACCGAGTGGGAACTCAGCACAAAGGGGAACTCTGTGCCTCTTCCAGCTGCCACCTGAGCCATGATAGCACCCAGGGGAGACGATGTGAGGCCAGACTTCTTCAACTCACAAGCCCCCACTCCAGGGCAAACCCAGCCGGAAGCCCTGCAGGAAAGAACTGAGCGAGCGAAGAGGAAATTAGGGCTGGATTTAACCTAGAGATACCAGAGGACGAAAGCAGGATTGTATTTCTGATGCAGGACCCAACGGGCAGCACGGCAGGACCGACGACAGTCCATTACCCGAGTTCTTCGGGTGACTGGAGAACTGAAGGGACGGCAGGGCGAGAGGCTGAACTAGGACGTGAAGCCCTGGTAGCTTTGTCGAGCTTGCCTGGAGATGGATCACACTTCGAAGGGTGCATGCAAGGAAAGGCATGTCACAGGATGAGCTGGCCCTTGCAAGCCAGCTCACCCTCCCAGGCAAAGGGACGGAGCGTCTGGGTGAGCTCATTCAGGCTTGCTGGGAGATGCATGGGGGACCTGTCCTCTGCCTGGGGAGAGGCTCTTGAGCAAAGCAGCCCTGGGAACTGGCCACGTGTAGAAGAAGAGCCAGGGAAGGGCTAGGGAAGAGATCAGCACGTGGGCAGGAGAGGCACGGCAGAGCCCACCTGCACCGGGGCACAGGGCTGGGAGCTCCTGGCACGAGGTGCATGTGGAGTCTCCTCTGCTGTTGCGCTGGAGGGGATGTCCCCTTCCAACCGGGCAGGATGAAGTCGGGGAGCATCCCAGGATGGCTGCTAATGAAGGCAAAGGACTGTGGAGGACCAGGACAGACCCTGAGAAAGCACCCAGCTGTTGGGGCTAACACATGAGAAGATCCACCCCTCTCACTCTGTGCTGGTGCAAGTGTACATAGACACATACATCCGCCAGCCCGGAGCCTACCATGCAGGGGTGAGAGAACTGCAGCCGGTCCATAAATGCCAGGCACTCACATTAACATGCGCAAAGGGAAACCGCGCGGGCCCAGAAGAGCTGCAGCTGCAGGCGAGCTGCGCAGGAGGCCCGAGGCTTATGAAATATGGCCCTTCAGCACTGCACTCGCAACCAGGCTCTGTCAAGATGGGTCTCAGGCAGAAGGAAAGAGGCACCAAGGCTTTCTTGCGGGTGTCGAGGTGACTGGAGAGAGAACAAGCTGGGGGGAGCGGTAGATGCGCTGCAGAGTAGAGCTAGGATTTGGAGAGACCTTGACAAATGGGAGGATTGGGCCAAAAAATAGCATCATGAGGTTCAACAAGGACAGGACGCAGATCCGTGGCTTGAAGTTGCAGCAAGGTAGGTTTAGGTTGGATGGCAGGAAATACGACTTCCCTGGCAGAGCAGGGAGGCCATGGGAGAGATGGCAGGGAAGGGGGGACTCTCCATCACTGGAGGGTGCAAGGAGAGGCAGGACGGGCACTGGTTGGGCTGATGTAGCTGCAGCGATGTCTGTGCTCTGCTGTGGGGCTGCCCCAGGCTTCTGGGCTGTGCTGGTTGCCCCCCACCCCTTGCTTTTCCTACTATATATATGTCTGGGTGTTTTTAAGCCTCCCAAGAGTCGCTGGGTGCTGGCTGCAGCCCAGGCTGGGGACTTCACCCGGGCTGTGCCAATGCTTCCGCTAGGAGCAGACCTGGGGGGTCCTGGCTGGAGGGTCTTGCCCCGTCACTCAGGCACAGACTGACCCTGCATTGGGGGCAGGAAGGGATTTTCTCCCTGGTCAGATTGGTATGGATGCGGCGTTGCCTTCCTCTCTGCTTGGGCTTTCTTGGGTATATTGACAACATTTCACAGAAGCAGGACATCGGTCCCCTGCTTCCCCTGTGGCAGGGCCAGGTGTGACATCTGCACTGTGTCAGGGTTGAGGGTTGTCTTATGTCGGGTGTAGATGCTGGGTTTGTCTGGGCTGGTTTGGACAGGGCTGACCCGGGCTTAGGCAGGGGTTGGACCAGATGTGACCCTGCAGGTCCTGCCAGCCCCGCTGCTCCAGGATTTTATAAGCCCATGTCCACAAAGAAGAAATGGTTCAAAATTTCAGCAGTGGAGATACAGGTTTGGAGATTAGGAAGAGCTCTCTCTAGCTCTGAGGGTTGTTCTGAGGGTATCAGCAGATATCTGGAGAAGCTGTGGGATCTCCACCGCTCCACGTCTGTGAGTGCAGCTTGGGCCAGCGCCTGGCTGGAGGGTTCAGGCTTGCCTTGAGTTGGGGGTTGGTCTAGATACGACTATCTGAAGGCCCTGCCAGGCCTATTTTTTGTGCTGGAAAATAAAAAAAAAAAAGTCTATTATGGCTGAGAATGAAAAAGATGAATATTTTCCTAGGCAGAATTCCAGAGAACCCTGAAAAATCTCTCAAAGTCTATTCCTAAGTTGCTTGTGGAGATAAATTTGGCCAGAAAACAGCTCCTTTTATCCCTGGTATAGCAAACGGACCCAACTTTATTAAACAGCGTCTTTGTGTGAATTCACTGAAGACCAAGTTACATCAGCTGCATGCTGCGGTCACCTCTCTCTGCAATGCTTTATGGCTGTGAGCACAGGCGCCAACTTTTATTTTTGGCGAGGTGGGGGGGGCACTAAGTTGATGCCTCTGCCCCCCCCCCCCCCCCAACACAGCCAGAGCAGAGCCAAGTCAAGCATATGGGGGGGGGGCACAACTCTGCACCACTGCCCCATTGCTGCCAGGTGGGCAGGGGACACGTCACCATGGCAGTGCAGCCAGCGTGGGGCTCCCGGGGGGGCAGCAAGGTGGGGACATGCATGCGCAGCCCCCTGCATCCCGCTCCCCGCAGCCCCTTGCAGGAACTCCTGCAAGGGGATACCTGCCACTTCCCACGTTTTTCCGCGGTGAACAGAAAACCCAGATCCCTGGGGATCCGGGACGAATGCTGTCCCACAGTCATGCAGCCTGGGAGCGGGACTCGATGTTCCCATTTCGAGAAGTCCCACCCGATTAGGGACAGGTGGCCGTACCCTCTTCCCGAGGGAGGGCAGGGCCCCTGGGCCCCCACGTACTCGGTGCCTGTGGCTGTGAGGCATGGATGCTTAATAAGAAGTTAGGGAGCAGAATCGAGCATGTGCAATGTGACTGCAGCGTGCCTCGCACACTCAGCACCGGACTGAGGAGTCTGTCAAGCAGCAAATCAGTCAAGACACTGGAACCGATGAACCGCGTCGGCGGTTGTGCGACAAAGGAAGCTGCAACGGTTTGGACAATTCACGAAAAGGCCGGCCACCCCGGCCAACACCGTGATGCAGGGCGCAGTGGAGGGAAAGAGAAAAAGAGGCAGACCCAAGGAGACCTGGGGAACCAGTATGAAGGGCTGGGCAGGGTTCAAGTGACAGACGCACAAAGCTAGCCGAGCGCAGGGCGGAGGGAAGGAGGGTTGTTACGGCATCTGAGAGCCCCAGTGATCGCAGCGGCCTCAGGACTGACTTGACTTTGTGTGAATTCATCGATGATACGGGCCCGGCGGGTTGGGAGTTGCAGAAGAATCTAGCCTCGTACCCTAGCGATACAGACCTGCTCTGGCCAGCTTTGTCACTGGTCAGACGAAGTTCGGACTGTCCTGACTCGTCTAACTTCTCTCTCAGCTCCGCTTACGGTCCAACAAAAAAGCAGCATCCCACAAACCCTGCCTCCAGCAAGATCCTGTCCAATGGACGTGCTGAAGAGTTGGTGTCCGCCGACACAAGCAGCAAGCTTTAGGGCTGGTATGATAGGGAAAAGGGATGGGCTTAAAGCAGGAAAAGCAATAAATCCACGTTGAGTGTTTGGGTCGTTGCCTCTGCTATAGCAGCTGAGGATCAGGCAGGTGAAAAAACATTCGGGGAGAGAGATGAGGCCGTTAAAACCCCAAGAAGGCATCGCAAAAGCAGAAGAACATAAGAACGGCCGTGTCGTGGGGCAGACCCTGGGTCCGTCTCGCCCAGTCTCCTGTCGCACGGCGCGGGGGCAGACAGCAGAGGCTGGAAGGGGGGGTGACTGGGTCCGACCGGGTTTTTCCCCCGTTCCTCTCTCATTGCAGCCTCCAGCATTTGAGGTCCAAGACGTTCTGACATGGAGGCCGTGCCCCTCACTCCTACGCTCAGCATCTGCCTCCTGTCTGCTTTGTAGCCCTTCAAACTCGGGAACGTCCATTTTTACCGAGCAATTGTTTAGAAAGGGGCCAAACACTTGTGCATGCCGGCAGGTGCTGGGCAGCAGCACAGCGCCCTGCGAGGTGGCTCTCCAACTCCTGGGGTCCCTGGTGCTGAATTTGACAGGGGATTTCCCTCGTTTCCAACACAGCGAAGGGGCTGGCAGACAATCAGGTTGGGAAAGCTGTGATAATTTAACCCGGTTTGCTAAACATGCTGCAGCAGCCTGAGCTGTGCACCCACGGCATACGGCAGAAGCATGCTTTGTGTGGGAGGGAGGGAGCCAGCTGGTCTGTACATGAAGCATACGGTTCTTGTCGAAGCAAAAGAGAAATCCCAACCCGGAGATAAAGTGCAGACAGCCGCTCTGTGCCAGCCCGCCTGCTCCTCCGAGAGCCTGCGCTACAGGTCGCTCCATGCGCGGGCGACGTGTGAAGCCCAGAGGCCGAGACCGAGGCTTCCCCACAGGACCAGCCGTCAGGATTCAGCACAGCCGAGCACACGAAGCCGGAGGCTTTGTCCTCCCACTGCTACCGGGGCTTTTCCATCACAGATGGTGCAAGCAGCTGGAGAGGTAGAAGTGCTTCCAAACCCCCGTGCAGAGCGAACGAGAAAGTCCTGGTAGGTGAAGAAAACATCAGGACCACGACCACGTGGCAGCAGGCCACGTGAGTGCTCGCACCACCAAGCTCCGGTATTGAAAGGGGATGTCGCCTCTTTGGCCATGTTTTGGGAGGAAGGTGGCTAACCTTTTGCGGATGACACCAAGCTGGGGGGAGTAGTCGATGAGCAGGAGAGTAGAGCTAGGATTCAAAGGGACCTCGAAACATTGGAGGATTGGGCCAAAAGAAATCTCCTGAGGTTCAGCCAGGACAAGTGCAAAGTCCTGCACTTAGGAGGGAGCAATCTGCAGCCTGGGGGCGACGGGCTGGGCAGCAGCTCTGCAGAAAAGGGCCTGGGGGGACAGGGGACAAGAAGCTGAACAGGAGCCAGCAGTGTGCCCTTGTGCCAGGAAGGTGACTGGCATCCTGGGCTGCATTGGAGGAGCACTGCCAGCAGATCGATGGCAGTGATTCTTCCCTCTATTCGACACAGGGGAGGCCACATCTGGAGTGCTGTGTCCAGCTGTGGGCCCCCACTACAGAAAGGATGTGGACACATTGGAGAGAGTCCAATGGAGGGCAACGAAAATGGTTGGGGGCTGGGGGACAGGACTGGTGAGGAGAGGCTCAGGGAAATGGGTTGATTTAGACTGCAGAAGAGAAGGCCGAGGGGGATTGAATAGCAGCCTTCACCTCCCTGCAGGGGGGCTGCAAAGAGGATGGAGCTGGACTGGTCTAAGTGGGGGCAGATGACAGGACAAGGAGCAATGGGCTCAAGCTGCAGCAAGGGAAGTTGAGGCTGGATATTAGGAAAAACTTTCTCCGGAGGAGGGAGGTGAAGCACTGAAACAGGCTGCCCAGAGAGGGGGTGCAGTCTCCATCCTTGGAGGTATTGAAGACCCGGGTAGACAAAGCCATGACTGGGATGATGTAGTTGGGGCTGGTCCTGCTTGGAGCAGGGGGTTGCACTAGATGTGACCCCTGAGGTCCCTCCCAACCCTTGTTGTCTGTGGTCCTGTGATAATCCACAGGGTGAAGTTTGGAAAGGGGCTGAGGCTGGCTTGGCCAGCCGGCTCGCTGTGATAAGGGGATTGCGGCACTGTTGGGGGCAGGCACGGCAGCAGGGGTTCCCCCCTCCCCCAGTCCTGGCAGGAGCAAGCAGGGGAAAAAAGGTTGGGGTCCGAGTGGAAAGAGGCTGAAGCGAGGTGCGTGCGAAAAGGCGGAACACGTTTTTTGGAAATCTCATTTTTCATTAATCTAATATAAGCAATAAAATCATCAGTAAAAATATGCAAGATTAGCACCTGGCATCCGGAAAAATCCGTGCAGGAGAAATTAGATGAGCTTCCATGGATTTCCAAGTGAACCCAAGCGGCACCTGGCGGTGCAATAGCTGCACAGCAGGGAAAGTCACGTTTTCGGGCATAAATAAAACATGTTGGGGGTGTTTAAAATTACCACAAAGAAAAAATATTAAAATGATAAAATCAGCTGATAACATGGGTACACCGACTTGATTTAGCTAGCTGAATGGTGATTTTTGTAACGTGGTAACAGGAGAGGTGTAACGTGTGCAAGGGCCCTATGATGCTGTTTTGCGAAGGACGCTCTGAGACTACCAGCCACAATGAGAAAGGTGTAGGGAGGCCTCATTTGCAGAGCCCAGCAGGCACAGAGTTGCTTGATCCTGGCTTTACAGACCAGCCTGGGGGGCTGAGAGATTTGGGCACCTCCAATATCGGGCTGTAGATCGGTGATGGTCTTTAGGATCTAGATTTTGCCTGGGGTGCCCAGGTCCTGCTTCAGTCCCACGTCAGAAATCTGAATCCTCCTGTGGGTCTGCGCCGTGGTTGCTGTATGCCTCCACTCAGCATCCATAACCTGGAGGGGGGAAATAGTGGTACCCTTCCACAGATACCAGGAGGATGCACAGGTGAAATCATAGAAATCCTAAAGCCGCGGTTCTGGAAGGGACCTGCAGGGTCACAACTAGTCCAACCCCTGCCTGAGGCAGGATCAGCCCCGTCCAAACCAGCCCAGACAAACCCAGCATCTAAACTTCATAAAACTACTGTCAACCCCACCACAGCACAAGACATCACACCCAAACCTGCCCCAGGGAAAGCAGGGGGACCACGGCCACCAATGTCCTGTTTTTATAGAAGGTTTATGAAAGATGCTTGAGGGACCCCAGGCCCAGGCCGTGCCCCTGCTGCAGAGGAAGGGGAAACCCCCCAGTCTGCACCAGTCCGAGCAGGGGGGAAATCCCTTCCTGCCCCAGTGCAGCGCGGGGCTGAGCCTGAGCGCGGGGGCGAGACCCTCCAGCAGGACCCTGCGGGGTCGGCGCAGCAGGAGCACGGGCACAGCCCAGCCTCATCCCCAGCCCGGGCTGCAGCAGCACCAGCGCCTTGGGGGGAGGATTAGGAACAAAAACCCTGACACGTGGGGCAGAAAGGGAGAAAGCGGGGCAGGATTTTCTCCCACCCCATGTGGCAACCAGCAAACCCATAAGCCTGGGAAATCCCCGTGGTACATGACTGGCATCACTGCACCTGGACCATCCCCCCTCCCAGTGCCCATCCAGCCTCTCCTCGAGCCCTCCAGCCCTGGCCTCTCTTCCACGGCCTCCCTGATCTGGCAGTGAAGAAGTGTTTCCTGGTCTCCAACCTAAACCTGCTTTGGTGCAACTTCCAGCCATCCTCTGCGCCCTCCTCTCTGCAGCAGGAGGGACCGGGCGCTTTCCCTCGTCTCTCTGGCAGCCCCTCGGGGACTTGCAGGCTGCTGCCGTGGCCCCTCTTCCTTCTCCACCAGCTGAACCTGCCCAGCTCCAGCCTCTCGTCCAGGACCTGCCTTCCAAGCCCTTGACCATCTTGGTTGGTCGCTGCCTCTGGACCCTCTCTCACTTTTCCACGGCCTGTTTAAAACGTGGAGCCCAGAAACACACACGAGGCTCTAGATGAACAGCGCCGAGCACAGAGGCACCAGCACCGCTGCCCTGCACCTGGCGCTTGTATCGCTGCCGCCCAGATCCGCTCGGGCCTTTCGTGCGGCTGAGTCTGTGATCCACCGGCGCTCCCACATCCCTCTCCGCGGAGCTGCCCCGTTCTGCGTCGGTGGTTTTGGTGCTTCTTCCTGAGGCTCGTCAGCGCTGACCTCCAGCGAAGGTCCGTGAAGACGGAGGCGTGGGGACGGAGATTGTGGAAGCGCCTGAGTGCATTAAACGGTGGCTCCCTGCTAATGAGCCACGGTCACCAGGGAGGCAGAAAAGCTACCTGCCAAAATGAAGAGGAACTTCTCCACTGACAAGATCACCCGGCACCTCTGGACAGAAAACAAAACCGCTGGCTTCGTTTGGAGGTGCGGAGACCGGAGCTGTACGCCCCAGGGATTTACTCACTCCCCCTCGCTCGCCTGCCAGAATCTCCCACAATGCACTGCTTCTAGGCATCGGGGGGCCGTGGGATGCCCCCACCTGCACCCCAGCACGGGGCTCTGGAGAGCAGGCGCCCCCCCGTGTACTTGCCCCCCAGAGCACTGGCTCCAGGACTGAGCCCTGGGGGACGCCACTGCCCCCCGTGCGCCACGTTGACTCGGTCGGCCCCGCGGGGAGCCAGGTCCCCGCCATCGGGCCGTGAGGGCGTGGAGGCCGCAGTCCCCGGTTCTGCCGTGAGGACGTGGCGGGCTTTTCTTCAATGCAAGTAAACGATGTCGACCTCTCCCCCCGTCCAGGGGACGCACGACCTGCTCCGGCCTTGCGCACGTGCCAGTGTCACGTCTGGTGCGCGTGCACCTTGCACTACAGCCCAGGCCTCTCTGGACCTGGCAGCCACCCTCAGCCCCTCTCTGGTGGGCGCTGCGCGGAGGTGCAGTAGGAAACAGGACCTTGGCCTGCAAGTGCATCAAACACCAGCCAGGCCCTGGGGGGGAAATGTCTGGGGGGTAGGTGGGGGTGCCCCTATCCAAAATGGCTGCTTGGCCAGGCTTCAGTCAAGAGCCAGCCGGCCCTCATTCAAGATGGTGCCTGGCTAGGCTGAAGTCAACCTGCCCTCTCCCAAGATGGCCGCCTGAGCGAGGAGGTCGCCGGCCTGCCCTCACGCAAGATGGCCGCCCCACGAGCGAGGGCGGCCTCTTCCAAGATGGCTGAGGGAGCCTCCCGACCAATCAGAGAGGAGGAGGGCGGGGCCCGGAAGCGTGCCCTTCCCAAACATGGCCGCCGGGGCGTCGCCGGCAGGCCCAGGGCGGGCAGGGGGCGGGGCCGGGAGAAAGTGAAAGTGCCCGAGCGGCGGCCTGGGCCCAGCACGGCGGCGGGGGCTGGCCGGGGCAGACCCCCCCCAACAGGCGGGACCCCCTCCCCCTCCCCCGGGGCCCCCACGGGAATCCCCCTCCCCCTCCCTCACCACCAGGGAAGCCCCCCCACCCCCCAGGCAAGCCCCCTCCCCCACCCCTAGGGAATCCCCGCCATGGCACGGCTGGAGGCGGTGGCGAACGTGGCGCTGCGGGTGCCGGGCGTGGTGGTGCTGGACCTGCTGTACCGCGGGGACGCCCAGGCCTTCGCGGAGCTGCTGCTGCCGCCCCAGGCCCTCGGGCTCCTCTTCCACCTGGGTGAGCGCCCCCGCCGGGCTGGGCTGGGCCGGGCGGGCGGGCGGCGGGCGGCGGGCGAGGACCCCGCGGTGCCTCCCGCAGCCGGTTGGCGGCAGGAGTCGGTGCGCGGCCGCCTGCTGACTGGAAGCCATGAGACGGTGGACGCGAAGCCCCCGCGCTGCGGCCGAGCCCGCCGGGGGCAGCTGGGAGACATCAGCCTCGTCCGTCCACGCTGCCGTGCCGTGCCCGACCTCGCCGGCGCAGCCCGAGATGTGGACGCGGACGCTCGGAGCAGCTTCCCGAGACGTCGGGCAGCGCGGCGCTTCGTGGGAAGCTGCGTCCCCGCGAGCGCGCAGACGGGGCGGGTGGAGCTCGAGCGCCAGCGCCAGCCCGTGGCTCACGGAGCTGGACGTTGGTCTCCGACACCACGTGAGCGTCGGTGCATCGCCGGCGCTTTCTTCCCAGGAAGATGCTTGCACGCTTCTCCCCCCACGGAGAAGAGGAACAGCTTGAGCTCTATCCAGGAGCCACGGGCAGCTTTCTGTCTGCGCCTCCGTCCAGTTTCTCGGCGTCCTCGTGGAAACGCGGGCTGCGGGGGGATCGCGGTAACGCAGCTCGGTCCAGGTCCGGCACGGCCGGTTGTAGAGGTGAGCAGAGACCTAGAAGGATGCGGTCACGTGTGAGCAGTCACGATCCCACGGACAGGGAGGCACGAGGATGACAAACCAAGGACGCCTCGAAAGGACGAGCGTGGATCGACTTGGAGAGATAATAAGGTCACGCGGACGAGGGAGCTGGGGCCCGGGCAGCTGGCAGCTCCTAAAGGACGTGGCATCGGAGTCTCAACCGGCTGCCCCACCACCACGTGGGGTAGGAAGGACACAGGAGGCTGCGCAGGGACCTGCTTCATAGACCCACATAGGGCCCGGAAGGGAGATGAGTCGCAGGGGAAGCATGACCAGGGGCAGCAGCGACCGGGAGAGCCAGGGCGAAGCCTCAGACAGGCCTGGGGAGGGATGTTCTGGCCAGCGAGAAGCAGCTCCGTTAGCCTGTCAGGGTAGGAGGGATCGGGGGGGCCCTGGCAGAATCCCCCCCAGATGCTGGGGGAGTCCTGCACCTCTGCGAGCAACACTGGCAAGCAGCACTGGGGGTGCTGGAGAAGGGCCTGGCACTGCCTGGCTTGGAAAAGGGGAGACCACGTGGGCACAGGAGGCTGGCTCCCGGGCACGGCGTGGGAGTCGACTCGGCTTGGGCAAGGGTACAGAGCCTGCCTGTGCTGTGCCCGGGCAGGTACAGGGCAGCATCGGCCTGCCTGGGGATGCAGCCAAAGCCTGAAATTGCAGCCAGGCAGAACTCTGTTGGGTAGAGCAGGATCCCCCCCCACGGCCAAGTGGTTAGGGGCAGAAAACCCGGTTCTAGCTGCATGGGTGTGCGAGCCCATGTCTCCTGCCTCTCAGCTCCGTGCTGTCCCCTGCAGGCAGTAGACTGGGGATCCCTCCAGTCCTCCCCTGGGTGCTGGCTGTTCCCGAGCCATCTGAGAGCAGCTATCGCCCTTCGAGGCTTTGCGCCTGCCTCTGGTGCCAGCCTTTCGGCTTGCAGGGCCCTGGGCAAAGACTGCCTTGCCAGGGGCTGGCCTGAGCAGAGGGCAGAGGGGCTGGGCTGTTTGAAGCCCTGCAGCCTGCTTGCACCTGATGGTACCTCCTGCTGCTGCAAGGCCTCGGAGCCTGTCCCCAGTACAGAGGGGCATGAGTCTGTACCCATCGCCACCCCTCTGCATTGCTGCGACTGTATCAGCCAGGGAGCTTTACCAAGCAGTTAAACCTAGTTAGTCTACTACTTGTTGATTTAACTCTCTGATAAATAATTAAGGAAGTCCTGTGCAGACCAGGCCTCAGCTACCCCTTTGGCTCCTGGGACAAGATAACCCAGGCATCAGAGCTGGTGTCGCACCCTGACTGCAGGCAGGGACATGGGGCTGCATTTCTTGCAATAAGCGGATGTCATGTCAAGCCACCACGTATCCCTCTGATTCCCGGTGACAATGGTTGAGGTCTGGACCCTGGATTTGGCCCGGTTCAGCGAAGCTTTGTGTGGAGCAAATATCCCATCGGATGTGGTCCGTGACATGATGTTGCAGCTGTGCTGACCCCACAGGACACTGGCATTGCCACAAGCCATGGTGGGCAGGGGAAGGATGGCTTCTTCCCGTGATGGCGTCAGTTCACAAGTTGAGCCCTGTTGGGGCTGGTCAGCATCGCTTGGGCTGATCGAGCCACCCCGGGGTGACACCATTCAGCAGGTCCCGGAGCTGGTATGGCCCCTTATGCCCCAGAGGTGCTCTCTTTTCAATGAGCCATCAAGGCAAGATCCTCATTGCCTCTTCTGCTGCGGCGGGGCTGCCCAGGCCGAGTTTCACTGCCCTTTTACATCCCACCCTCCCTGTCTGCACCCCTGGATGTGAGCTCCACTTCCCTCGTGTTCTGTGTTGCTGCCTCTCGCCCCAGAGGCAGCTGCATTGCAGCAGCGGGGGAAAGGATCCCAGGAAGGGCAGGGGGAGCTTACAAGTGGACCGAGATGGGTTGGAGAGCGGGGAATGGCTGTTCCCTGTTGTATCCTCCAGCACTGCCCGGGGGATGCTGGCATGCAGGGGCCGCTGCAGGGGAGGGCGGTTGGTGTGGGGCCACAGCCCAGCTCTGACCCATGGTCTTCTCCCTGCCTCCCCCAGGCCATGTGCTGTGTGCGGTGGTGCTGCTGCTTCCGGTGCAGTCCCTGGCGAAGCTGTACCTGCACGTCCTGACACTGCTGCTGCTCTACATGGGGCACCAGACGGCCAGGTGAGCTATGGGCACTGCCCTCCCCTGCCCACCCCACTGCTGAGGGATGCCGCTGTCTGCTGCCAGGGTCACCCCTGGGCATGCGGTTCTCTGTCGTTCAGCCGTGGGGTGAAGGTTAGGGTTATCACACAAATATTCAAAGGGTTTTAAAGACCAAGGGAGGAGCTGCAGAAGGATTTGGCACAATTGAGCAAATGAGCAACTAAATAACAGGTGAAATTTAACGTGGAGGAGCATAAAGCGATGCACCTGAGCAAAAACAACCCAGACTAGACCTACAGTGTGAGGGGCTCAGCAGTGAGCTGTTACCTTACAGGCAGTTCACTGAAAGCACCAGCTCAGGGCTCAGCAGCTGTCAGAAAGGCAAACAACACATGAGGGAGGATGAAGGAGGGAATGGTGAGCAAAACAAAGGATCCTGATGCCCCTTTATCCGTCCCTGGTGCAGCCACACCTTGAGCACAGTGCCCAGCTCTGGTCCCCGCAGCTCCAAAAGGAGAGAAAAGAACTGGAGACGATGCAGAGAAGGGCAGCGAGGAAGATGGGTGTGCAGGGGCGCCCCTAGGAGGAGACTGCGGAGGCCAGGCCTGGGCAGCCTAGATAAGAGACACTGGAGGGGGGACAGGAGATGTGTTTACAACATCCTAAATGGCAGAGAGAAAGTCACTAGGGGTTTATCACTGACCGTCTCTCACCAAACAAGGAGGGGTCACAGCAGGTGAGGAGCAGCTGGCAGTTTAAAACCACCCGGCAGTTTGGTTTCCCCAGCCTGGCGTTCATAGATGCTAGGGTCAGAAGGGACCTCAACAAATCATCGAGTCCGACGCCCTGCCTAGGCAGGAAAGAGTACTGGGGTCAGACGATCCCAGCCAGATGCCTATCCAGCCTTCTCTCACAAACCCCCAGGGTAGGGGAGAGCACCACCTCCCTTGGGAGCCCATTCCAAATTTTGGCCACCCTTAGTGGGGGAAGTGGGGACTGCTGCCCCCAGATGCGAGGGAAGCTAAGAGCTCAGGCAGATTCACCAAGGGGTTGGGCACGTCCTTGGAGGAAAAGCACATTAGTCGCTATTGAGCAGGGAGTGAGGGGCATGGCACCTGCATCAGACCTGTCTGGACCCTCAGTGCTGCAGGCTGCAGGGGAGAAGACAGGCAGCAGGACAGGCCCTACGAGGAGAGACTGAGGGACCTGAACCTGTTCAGCCTCAGCAAGAGGAGGCTGAGGGGGGACCTGGAGGCTGCCTACAAGCTCATCAGAGGAGATCAACAGCAAATAGGCAGAGCCCTTTTCTCCCCAGCACCACCTGGGGTGACGAGAAACAATGGTCATAAGCTGATGGAGAATAGGTTTAGGTTAGAGATCAGAAGGCAATATTTTACAGTTAGGGTGGCCAAAATCTGGAACCAACTTCCCAGGGAAATGGTCCTCACCCCTACCTTGGGCAAATTCAAGAGGAGGTTGGATGCTCACCTGTCTGGGGTCTTGTGAACCAGCATCCATTCCTGCCTGTGGCAGGGGGTCAGGCTAGATGATCTGTTCAGGTCCCTCCTGACCCTAGCTACTATGAAACTATGAGAAACAGGGGAAAACGCTGCTCAGACCCAGTGGCTCAGAGCTACGGCATCAGCACAGACTCCTGGCCTCAGGCCATGGGTCGTTACCCTGGCTGTGCTCTGAGCAGGGACCCGGCCTGGTGCGGTGGTCGGGGTGTCTGGGGCAACAGGCAAATAGGAAATCACAGCAGCAGGCACTTTTGGCTGGGAGGGGACCTGGCCCTGGGGCCAGGTGTTGGTGAGCACGGGTGGCTGGGTGGACACAGACCCCTGCGGTGAAGCCCCCGTCCTTCTGCTTCCAGGGACTATATCCAGCGGGAGATGGAGTACCAGTTCCGCGGGGCTGTGTACCAGGACCCCGTCGCGCTCAGCCGTTTCATCACCGCCCTGACAAGTGAGGCGGCCTCGGGGCCCGGCCCCCCATCCCCCCTCCAGCCCAGGGCGCTTGCAGAAAGGCCTGAAAGAGGGAGAGTGCTGGGGACCTGTCCTGGGAGCAGAGCAGATGCCAAGGCCAGAGGTTTCCTACTTCCCTGAGCAGAGGAATGGAGCCCAGGTCCCACTGTCTGGCCGCAGGAGCCCCATGTGGTCTCTGGCCACCCACCAGTCCCTGTTAGAGGCTGCAGTGGCCTGTCCTGGATCTTGCAGCTGAGCTGATATCACTGGACAGCAGGTTTGAGGCGGGGTGGAGAGGAGGATGCCCTGTTCTGAGGCTAGTACCCATGTAACTAGCCTAGGCATTGCTTCGCTGAGCTCCCTGCTTGGAAATATCTGGGGGACTGTGGCTGTCACCCTGCCGAGAGCTGCAGAGGAGACAGCAATTATTGGAGTTCCTGCAAGATCTTTCTTGCCCAGACCCCAGAACCCCATGCCCCGAGTCCCATCATCCCCAGCTAGTACAGAGAGACAAGGCTGGGGTGGGACACAGCCAGGCTTCTGTCACCCAGGGTCTGCCTACTAGGATCACCAGTGTTGCTGCCTTCCTCTTGCCCCTTGGGCAGCGGGTCAGTGTTGACCCACATCCCACGCAGCACCGTGATCTGCCCAGAGCCAGACAGGTGAGCTGAGCCTCCAATTTAGATTTTTCTCAGCTGAATGGTAGTGAGAAATGATCGCCCTGGTGTGGAAAAGGGGTGTGTCACCCCTGAGCACCCCACTGGTTCACAGCATGGGTTCAGTCCCCAGTTGTGGCCTGTTTGCACTGGTGAACCAGGGTGCAGTTGGAGATCAAGAAACACTGCTTCCAGGATAGAGCAGGGAGGCCGTGGAGGAGACGCCAGGGAAGCGGGGGACTCTCCCATCCCCGGAGGGATCAAGGAGAGGCTGGACGGGCACTGGGCCGGAATGATCTAGGTGCAGCGATGCCTGTGCTCTGCTGTGGGGATGTCCCAGGCTTCTTGCTTCCCCCAGCTTTCAACTCCATGTGTCGCAGGGTTTTAAGCCTCCCCCCGAGGTGCTGGTGCTGCTGCAGCCCAGGCTGGGGATGAGGCTGGGCTGTGCCAATGCTCCTGGCACCAACCCCACAGGGTCCTGGCTGGAGGGTCTTGCCACCACGGTCAGGCTCATACCAACACTGCACTGGGAGCAGAAAGGGATTTCCCCCAGCTCAAACTGGTCCGGACTGGGGGAGGGATTTGCCTTCCTCTGCAGTGGGGGTGTGGCCTGGGCTCTCTGCAGCGTCCATGACCCCCCCACACCCCCCGGCAGCAGCAGGACGTTGGAGGCTGTGGCCCCCCTGCTTTCCCGGGGGCGGGGGAGATGCCTGGGGCTGTATCAGGGGTGACTGTGGTTTTGCTTAGAGGTCAGACCCAGGGTTTGTCTGGGCTGGTTTGGATGGGGCTGTTCCTGCCTCGGGCAGGGCTTAGACTGGATGTGA
This sequence comes from Alligator mississippiensis, assembly GCF_030867095.1. Taxonomy (NCBI): domain Eukaryota; kingdom Metazoa; phylum Chordata; order Crocodylia; family Alligatoridae; genus Alligator; species Alligator mississippiensis. The sequence continues at coordinate 959,741 of NC_081825.1, read as the reverse complement.
CCCTGCAGGTCCCTGCCAGCCCCATGGCTCTTGGATTTCTGTGCCACTGTAACAACCACTGCCACTGTCAACCTGAAAATGTCACCCTCCTCCACCCTGCAAGCTGCGCAGGGGACGGGACAGTGCAGTCTGTCTGAACAGCACGATGCCTCTGTGGCCCGTGGGCCCGTGCTGTCACGCACCCCCAAGTGTGTTGGATGAGCTTTTTGCATGTCACATTTCAGTTGCAAGTGGAGGTTTGAGTGCGTGGACAAAACTCTCACTGGCCCCGTTGACTTATGTTGGGGATCAGGAGGCATTGCTTTCTGACTGACCCTTCAGAGCTACAAAGAGAACCCAGGAGTCCTGGGTGAGCTCAGCTCATCCGCTGCAACCGTCTCTGATGCTAGAAGCAGCTGGTGCTGAGGGGAGCTACAGGTGTTGGGAGGAGGCCAACAGGGTCAAGCCTGCCATGCTGAGCCTCACCTCCTCTCCCTTTCCCTTCACAGGCCAGGTCATTGCATGTGCTCTGTGCTGCCTGCTGATGCGGACGCGGCAGCCATGGCTCTTCTCGGCCCCGCTGCTGCCTCTGCTGGCCCGGCTCAGCGGCCTGCCCCTCCATGCCCTGCCCATGGCCAGCATCTTCGCCATGGCCCTCACCACCCTCCAGGTGCTCTACGTCATGGCTTCCCACATCCTTGTGCCCTTCCGCCTGGCTGCCGCAGCCTGCAGAGAGGTGGCACAGGTGAGAGCCAGCGCACGGGGTCGGGGGGGTGAGTTAACCCAGGAAGGGGGTTCAGGGAACTGCTGAGCCAGGCCTGGGGAAGGGGCGCAGGACTCCAGAAGGGGTCTGGCCCTCAGTGGGGTCTGGCTGGGTGAGGGCCAGGGGTGGTGATAGGGTTTGGGACCCAGAGGAGCTATCTGGTGCCCTTGTTCTTGCTTGCTTCAATCTGGAAGAGCTGGAAGGACCCTGCCAGGGGCCTGCCAACCTGGTCCCCAGCCCAGGTGTGCTGGTGCCAGCTCATGGAGTGCCCTGTCTCTCCTAGGTCCTGGAGCCGTACCAGCTGATGGTGCTGGGCATGGGCCTCTGGAGCCGGCTGGCCGTGCCCATGCTCTTCCTCTTCTTCTGGCTGGTTCTCTTCGCCCTGCAGCTGTACTCAGCCCTGGCCTCCAGCGGCCCCCCCACTCAGCCGGGGCTCATCTTCATCTTCCTCAGCAGGTAGGAGGGGGCTGCACCCAGGTGTAGGGCCCCAGTCAGGTGGGCGACATGGGAGGGGAGCTCTGCTCAAGGGGTCTCTGACTGTGGCCAGGCCACACAGCAAAGTGTGTCATACCCATGATGTGGGCTCTACCCCCAACCCTGCAGAGGCACGGCTAAGGCACCCATGAGCTCGGGGCACAAGCACCCACTCCAGGACATGGCATAGATGCCCAGAGGCCTGCCAGGACTTGCCCGTGGTCTGCAGTGGACCCTGGCAGGTTGGGGGTCCCCCACTCTCTTCTGCCCCTCCCCAGGGGACTGCGGAGGCCATGCTCACACCCTGCCGTGTGTTCTCAGTGTGGCCGAGTGCTGTAACACGCCCTACTCCCTGCTGGGCCTGACCTTCACCGTCTCCTACCTGGCCCTGGGCATGCTCAACCTCTGCAAGTTCTACCTGGGTGGCTTCGGCGGCTTCCAGAATGGCAATGTCATGCACAGGTGAGGGACGGCATGGCACCGGGGTGGGGCTTGGGCCCCGGTCATCTACTCCCCAGCAAGAGAGCCTGGCTGGCCAGAGCATGCCCAGCTCTGGGACAGGGGTGTCCAGCTGGCTCTGCCCCTAGTGCCAGGTCCTAGCATCTGAGTGAGAAGATGCCACCGCCACCTCCACCTGCTTCTCCAGGGATGTGGGGGAAAGACTCGTGAGTCAAGGGGGCCGCCATGGGTTCTTCACAAGGCCCCAGTGCTGTGAGCGTGGGTCTCGGGGCATTGCTGCCCTTGCTAAGGATGTGCCCTGGCCCATTGGCTTCAGGTGAGGGACCCTGGGCTGGGATTTGAGCCGGTTTCCAGCTGGTAGGGGAAGGGCTGTGGGGCCACATGAAAGACTCTGCAGCCGCCAGGTTGGCCCACCACTGCCCATCTGATCCCTTTGCCTTGCCCGCCTCACAGGGGTGTGACAGAGGGTGTGATACTGCTGCTGCTGGCTCTGCAGACAGGGGTGCTGGACCTGCAGATCCTGCAGAGGACCTTCCTCCTCAGCCTCATCCTCTTCATTGTGGTCACCTCCACGCTGCAGTCCATGATCGAGATCACCAACCCCATTGTGCTGGCACTGGGGGCTTCACGGAACAGGTAGCGCCCAGCCTCTCCCTCCCAGCAGGAGGGGCACCCCACAGCACGGGGCCACATCACCTACAGCCTAGGAAATGACTTGCTGGGTGGCACAGAGGTGGAAAGGGATCTTGGAGTCCTAGTGGACTCCAAGTTGAACATGAGCCGGCAGTGTGACGAAGCCATCAGAAAAGCCAATGGCACTTTATCGTGCATCAGCAGATGCATGACAAATAGGTCCAGGGAGGTGATACTTCCCCTCTATAGGGCGTTGGTCAGACCGCAGTTGGAGTACTGCGTGCAATTCTGGGCACCGCACTTCAAGAAGGATGCGGATAACCTGGAGAGGGTACAGCGAAGGGCAACTCGTATGGTTAAGGGCCTGCAGACCAAGCCCTACGAGGAGAGACTAGTGAAACTGGATCTTTTCAGCCTCCGCAAGAGAAGGTTGAGAGGCGACCTTGTGGCTGCCTATAAGTTCATCACGGGGGCACAGAAGGGAATTGGTGAGGATTTATTCACCAAGGCGCCCCCGGGGGTTACAAGAAACAATGGCCACAAGCTAGCAGAGAGCAGATTTAGACTGGACATTAGGAAGAACTTCTTCACAGTTCGAGTGGCCAAGGTCTGGAACGGGCTCCCAAGGGAGGTGGTGCTCTCCCCTACCCTGGGGGTCTTCAAGAGGAGGTTAGACGAGTATCTAGCTGGGGTCATCTAGACCCAGCACTCTTTCCTGCTTATGCAGGGGGTCGGACTTGATCTATTGAGGTCCCTTCCGACCCTAACATCTATGAATCTATGAATCACAGCACGGGGCTCCCGCACTTCCAGGGATCTGCCTGTCTGGAGCAGGGCACGGGGGAGTGTTCCTGCCCCCGCCAGTCTGCCAGGCTTCGCAGCCCTGTCTTGGGTGTCCCAGCTGCCCTCCCAAGAGGGTGAGCTTGAGACACCCTCCTATCACATCTGCCCTGGAGCGGCTCTGGAAGACACAGAGCCTACACCTGTCTGAACCCCCTCCTCGAGGAGCTGGGGCCAAGACAGCAGCTGGCTTCGGGAACGGCATGGCCCATTTGCCTAGTATGCCCATGCCCTCTTGCAGCTAGGCACCCTGATCAGGCCTTAGAGGCCCTTTCCCTTTGGCCCGGTGCCTCAGTCACCCGCTGCTTTCTGCCCATGGGGGGAGAAAACCTGCTGGCTCACAGCGGGACCTGGGAGGAGAACACCCAAGCCCCGCTGGCTGGACCGTGGGGCAATGACCCGTCTGCTGTCCCTGCAGGAGCCCATGGAAACACTTCCGTGGCATCACCATGTGCCTCTTCTTGCTGATCTTCCCCTGCCTCATGGCCTACAAGGTCGTCTGCTTCTTCCACATGAACTTCTGGCTGGTCATCCTGGTCTCCAGCTGCATGCTCACCTCTCTGCAGGTATGGCGGGGCCCTCCTGGGTGGCTGGGCCCCAGGCCGGGACATCCCTCTGCAGATAAGACGGGTCCCTGTCCTTGTCTCGGTCCCCAGATTCCTGCTTCCCTCCCCACAGGTGGCTGGAGACTTTGCTCCCCCCCTGCAAGCACGACAGGGTCCCCTCTCTGCACCGGCTGCCCCATTCTCCTGTGCTTTCCTACCTGGTCCTTCTAAAGAGGCCTTGGCTGACCATGGCCCTGGCTCCCTGGGGCACTGCCTGCCCCCCTCCCACCTCCTCTGATGCTCCGCACCTTTCTGCAGCTCCCTGCAACCGCCGGCACAAAGCTTTGCCGAGAGTCACAGGGAGCTTGGGTAGCGGGCACCCACATCCGGCGGCCCTCGTGACCAGGCCATGTCCCCCTTCCCCTCCCTAGATGATGGGCACGCTGTTCCTCTACGCCCTGTTCATGATCGAGCTGCTGCAGGAGGAGCCGCTGGAGCGGATGGATGAGGTGATCTATGCAGTGAATGCGGTGAGCCGTGTGCTGGAGTTCCTGGTGGCCATGTGTGTGGTGGGCTACGGCACCTGGGAGCTGCTCTTTGGTGAATGGAGCTGGGTGGGTGCCTCCGTCATCATCGTCGACTCCTACTTCAACATCTGGCTCCGGGCCCAGTCAGGCTGGAAGAGCTTCCTGCTGCGCCACGAGGCTGCCAAGAAGATCAGCTTGCTGCCGCGAGCCACGCAGGGGCAGCTGCAGGACCACAACGATGTGTGCGCCATCTGCTTCCAGGTGATTCTCCCCCTGCTCCAGCCGTGGCCTCCCTGTCTTTCTGCCCTGGGGGAATGCCAGCAGCTCCAACCCCTGCCAGCCTGACCTGGTTCTGCTCCCACACGCCCAGCTGGGGGACCTAACAGGGAGATGCATGCTCCTGCTCCCAACCTGGAGAGGGGACAGGAGAGGTCTCCCCATGCAGGTTAGAAGCCCCTCTCTGCCTATGTGCAGCCTGTGGATGGGCCCTAAACCCCACTCAGTCCTGCAGCTTCCTGCTCACATTGCAGCCTGGCACCAGGCCTTCACACTGCCCTCTGTGCCCCCTACTACCCCAGGGAGCCGTGTGGAGAGATCAGGGTGTTGCTGCCAGAGATGCCTCGGCGTCACTTCTCAGGCACAGGCTCTCTGCAGACTCAGGCACATGCTGCAGCATTGGCTCCGCTCAGGCCCCATCGGGGAGGTTTGCTCCACCCCCAGGAGTCCTGGACGCCTGCCCAGTTGGGCACGGGGAGTCCAGACAGGCCCTGGGTACCAGCCCCCCATTCCCATGGGGTGGGAGCAGACAGCAGGGGGGGTTTCCAGCCCTTACAGCTGCCCAGCAAAACCTGGAGAGCAGCCCATAAGCGCGGCATGGCGGCTTCCTCCTGAGCTTGCAAAGGGCTGCAGCAGTGAGCCCAGGTGTCTGTGGGGTGGGGAGGCTGGCAGGGACCCTCAGCCTCAGCCTGCGGTGTCACAGGCACCCCATCACCCAGGAAGGTCACCAGCTGTGACCACTGGTGGGGGGAAGGGACCTTGGCTGTGCTCCCCACAGAGAGCCTGGCCCAGTGTGGCAGGGTCTGTGCTATGCCAGTCAGTGTAATGCTGCGGGTACCATGTAGCTCCTGCCAGCCTGGTGAGGTCTCCCCAGCTGGAGCTCTCCCCTGAACCCCCTTCTCTCTCCCCCAGGGGATGCACATGGCCGTCATCACCCCCTGCGGCCACTTCTTCCACGACAGCTGCCTCCGCAAGTGGCTGTATGTGCAGGACACCTGCCCCATGTGCCACCAGCAGGTGAAGCCCCCAGCCACCCAGGACCCACCGCCTGACCACCCGGAGCAGGACTCTGGGGCAGAGGAGGCAGCAGCACCACCCCCAGGGCAGGGGAAAGGAGACGACCAGGCCACTGCTAGCCCAGCCCCAGGTGCTGGCCAGGCAGCAGAGGGCACAGAGTCTTGCTGGCTGGAGCAGAGGGAGCCTGTGCCGGCCAAGCTTGGAGCAGGGCATCAGCTCATGGACCAAGCCGGGAGCAGGATTACATCACCGAGGCAGGGCAGCACCCCACAGCCAGATGCCAGGGCTGTCATGTCAGGACCAGACCACTTCAGGGAGCCCAGCCCGGTACCTCCAGAGGCCATGTCCAGTGGGGCAGAGACCTCAGAGCAGAGCACAGACAGCAGCCTCAAATCCCCTGCCAGCTGTGACCACAAAGCCAGGGACAGTGTGGGCTCTGATGCCCCCTCCTAGCACCATTCTCACAATAAAAGAGCCCTGGGAGTCTGTAGGCAAAGCCTTCTCACGTGCCCACCAGGCCCACCCAAAGGCACAGGTGCCAGGAGAAGCCAGGTCTGGGCAGGGGCAGAGCTGCCCTCGGGACCCGCAGAACCAGCCGCAACATCCCCCACTCCCCACTCGCTGTGGGTGTGAGCACCCCTGGCTGGATGGGGCATCACAGCCAGAAGTCGCCGGCAGCCACCCCTACCCGCCAGCACCAGTGGGAGCCAGCAGCAGGTGCCACCACAAGCTTGTCTGGATGGGCATGTCTCCCCTACCCAGGGCACTGGAGCCCAAGGAGAGGTTCCCAGCTGAGCTGGGGGCAGGCTCCGGCATGAGCACTCTCACCTCGAGAGGTATCATTCCTCCTGGCTAAGGTGCCTAGTTTGACATCAGCTGCCGCGACCCACCCCAGCCGTGGCCATGTGGCAGGTCAAGGCCAGCGGGTCCCTCTATTGGGGCTGCAGTCCCTCCTCCCTCCCATGTATTTATATCCCGCAGGGCTTTGTGTGGCAGACACCCCCTGCTGTGGGCCCCGGGGGAACGCAATTACGCCGTGGTGGAAGGCGCCTTGATTTGCAAAGCCTCAGGGATTAGCAATTAGCAGGGACCCGTGGTTGCGCTGCGGAGACAGGCAGGCAGCGGGGCAGGGACAAAGCAGGCTGGGCGGGGACCCGCTTCTCCCAGTGCTGGGGTCTGAGGGCACGGGACTGGCAGGGACAAGCGGTGCGCTGTGGGGGTGCTCACGTTGACAACTCAAGTGCAATTAAACTTTAGAACCAGGCCATGGGCTCTTGGATCATGTGTCGGGCTCTGCGCTGGGCCACGTGGCTGTGGCAGGTGCCCCTTGCCTGGTGCCAGCTGGGCCCAGAAGCATGGCATCCAGCATGGCACATGTGGAGGAGGCAGTGGGGCTGGGGTCGGGCCCCTCGACTTGACCACGGTGCCCTGCTCCAGCTGGGCAGCACCTGCCCACCTCCTCCAGGCAGGGCTCTGCCCTCCTCAGGGCCAGCCCCTGCTTCCCACGGGGCAGCGGGACCCAGCCTGATCCTTCCCGTGTGGAAGCAGAGCCGTGGCACTGCCATGCCTGGGTAGAGATGCTCACAGGAGCCCAGGCGAAGGCACTGCTCTCCTGGCTTGGGGCTGGGTTGCGATGGGCCTATCCAGGCCCCGCTGTTAACCCGGGCACTGGGACATCTGCCTCAGCCTGCAGCTGCTCCAGTCTCGCGCCTCTGCGCTGCCCACGGGGGCAGGCACTTGCACCAGCTGCCCAGGGCATCTCTCTGAGCATCCTCAGGCCCCATCAGGGCAAAGAGGCCCCTGTCGGCCCGGGCACAACACGCGGGGCTAGCCAAGCTCAGGGTTGTGCTCCCTGGCAGCTCTGGGGCTCTGTTCCAGGCCCCCCGGCCCCATTTAGTGGGGACATTGTGCTTGCCCAGCTGGGTGTTGGGGGCGCCAGGCTGCAGGGAGCTGCCCCCCACCCCCACCCCGCAGCTGTGCCAGCAGCACCCGCCAGGCCCATTAGAGTTGCAGGGGGAGGGAGCAGCCCCCCTGGAGCCTCAGTCATCCCTGGGGACTGAGTAAATGGGCCCCCCCACCCGGTTCCGGCTGCCTCTGCCCGCCCAGGCACTTAGCAGTGCCGTGATGGCAGGCGCCCAGCTGGGCCCGCGCAGCCATTAGCTATGGGGGGGGGCATCCGCCCATCACGCCTGGTGTGGGGGGAGGAAGGAGTCCCCAGCACCACCAGACAAGGCAGGTATAGCCAAGGGAGGCTTTTGCCCCCCACCGCAAAGCCTGTGTCTATCTGTCCATGCTCCCCTGCGGCCGCGCAGCAGCTCCTTCTGTGGGGTGCCCCCAGCCCCGAGCATCACGGAGCTGGCTTGAGCCTGGGCCTGAGCCCCTTTGCTGGCTCTGGGGGGTGGTCCCAGCCTGCCCCCTCCATACACCCTGCCCAGCCAGCTCCATGCGCAGCTTTCCATTAGGGCGGGTGATGTCAGCGCAGGGAACTGGGGTCCCCAGGGACTGTGCGGGAGCCAGATCCTGCTAATGGGGGTAGAGAGCTTGGGGGTAGCCAACAGAGACCCCCTTCCAGCCTGGTGTTGCTTTCTGAGCACCAGGGGAGCCTGCCAGCTGGCCCCGCACACACTGGGAGGTCCGCCTGAGACCCCCATCTGCACGCATCCAGCGAGGCCTCCCTGCCACCAGCTCCGGGGCCTGCAGCTGGGGCAAGCTCCCGGGTCTGTAGAGGCACGGAGCTTCCCCCCAGGATCAGAGCCGACAAATGAGCCATCTCAGGGCTGCAGCAGAGCCTTGCCCAGCACCAGGGAGCTGCAAGAGGGAAGGGGGTCCATGCCCCAGGCAGTTGCCCCTTGGTCTGTGACCTCCCCCCGGGTGGGGGCAGCATTAAGCCAGGGGCTCCTTGGCTTAAATCCCAGCTGCGGGGGCCTGGGAGCATCCTGCCCGGGCACGGTGGCATCGGCAGCACCCTGGGTCTTTCCATTAAATGCCCCAGCTCGGGGCCCGTCGGGTGAGGGGGGAGGCTGCAGAGCAGAGCTGGGGGCTGCTGGACCTTACCAGCTGCCATGAGGTGGGGGGCACAGCCTCTTCCCGGGACCCCCAGTGCAAATCTCAGCCAGCTCTGTCCTGCCCTGACCCTGGCAGGGCCCCAGCTTTGCCTGGGGCCATGGGAGGGTGTTGGCTGTGCCAGGCACTGGACCTGGCTGCTGGGTGCCAGGGGCACCTCTACGGAGGTAAGCCGTGTCCGGGATGCCGCGGCCAGTTGAGTTGCACGCCCGTGGCGCCAAGCAGCTTGCCCCAGTCAGCCTCCGCAGCCCCAGGGTCCCTGGAGAGTCGGTCCAGAGGGGATTTGCTCCAGGCCGGCCTGGACCCGACCCTGCCAGCAGAGGGGCCGACCCGGGATGGAGACTCCACCGCGTCTCCAGGGCTCGGTCCAGTGCTTGACCCCCCTCAGAGCCAGCATCTTGCTCATCCCCAGCCTCAGTTCCCCCTGCTGCAGCTAGAGGCCATTGCTCCTAGTCCAGTCCCCTGCGGCCACAGAGGAAAGCCGGTCTCCAGCCTCTCTGCCATTGCCCTGCAAGGACCTGCCGCCTGTGACCAAACTCCCTGTCTTCTCTCCTCCAGACTCAGGCCCCCCAGCTCCTTCGCCCTGTGCTCATCTCTTGTCTCCCAGGCCCTGACCATTTGGGTTGCTCTGCGCTGGGCTCTTCCCAACCTGCCCACATCCTGGAAGGGCCAGGCCCAGACCTGGGCCCCTGACTCCGGGGGAGGCTTCCCCAGGACTGCTGGAGCAGGAGACCTGCTGCCCTGGGTTGCAAGGGATGCTCCTGTCAGTACCGGCCGGTCTGTTTGCACCACAGACCCCAAGCCGAGACCCCCGGGCTCGAGACACACCAGCTCCTGCCAGGCCTGACAGGGGCTGACACCCGCTGTGGGTCACAGGGCAGCCTCAGGAGCTGCAGCCTGTAGGGTCCTTCTCCCCGCCCCCCATCCCTGCCCCAGAGTCCCCACCCCACTCCGCAGCCTGGGTCATTTTCCGGGCCAAGTAGAGGGTTCAAACCCACAGCAGGGTGGGGGGCAGGGGGGCTGGGTGCAGGGCTGCCCTGACCAGGGGGCTGGGGGTGTGCACGGGTCGGGGTGCAGGGCTCCTCCAGGCCAGGGCATGGGTGGGGGGCTGCACTGGGGCTTTGGAGGGGCACCAGGTCTGGGGGCGCTCCGGAGAGGGCACGGGGGGCCAGCAGCTGGGGGGGCACCCCATGACCCAGTAGATTAGGGGGGCACTGGGGGTGCCTGGTTTGGGGGTACATGGATGGCAGCTGGGGGTGCAGTTTGGGGGTGCATTGAGAGGGGGGGTTGCAGGGGACTCCAGTTGCGGGGGTGCGCTGCTGGGGCTGGCCAGTGTAGGGGAGCTTCCCAGGGGAGCCTGGGTCAGGAGGGCTTGTGGGGGTCCTTAGGGGGTGTCCAGTTTGGGGGTGTCCAGTTTGGGGGTGCCCTGTTCAAGGGTCCTGGGGTGGTGCCCAGTTTGGGGGTCCTGGGGGCAGGTTTGGGGGCTCTGGGAGTGTCCATTTGGGGGTGCCTGGTTTGGGGGTGCTGGAGGGGACTGGGGCACCAGTTCAGGGGCCCTGGGGGGGTTCCTGGTCCAGAGATGCTGGTTTGGGGGCCCTGGGTGAGATGCCTGGTTTGGGGGTCCTGGGGGTCTGAGTTCAGGGGCACCAGTTCAGGGGCCCTGGGGGGGTTCCCAGTTCAGAGATGTTGGTTGGGAGTCCTGGGGGGGAATGTCCAATTAGGGGGTGCTGGTTTGGGGCCCCTGGGGGTGCCCAGTTCAGGGGCTCTGGATTCAGGGGTGCTCCCGGGGGGTTCCTGGTCTGGGGGTGTCGGTTTGGAGGCCCGGGGGGGCTGTGTTTGGGGGTGTCCAGCTTGGGGGCGATGTTCAGAGGTCCCGGGGAGGTTCTGGGTTTGGGGGTGCTCGCAAGGAGTGTGCAGGGTGGGGTCCCCCGGCGCCGGGTGCGGGTCGTGGCCGGGGGTCGCGGCGGCCGCGCTGCCCGGCGGAGCCCGCCCCTGCCTCCCCCCTCGCTGCTCGCTGCTCGCTCGCTCGCTCCGTGCGTCCTCCCGCGGTGATGTCAGCCGGGCCGGCTCGGGCTCGGGCTGCGGCCCCGGCCCCGGCCCCGGCCCCGGCCCCGGGGAGCGGCATGGCCCGGGCGGGGGGCGCGGCGCCGCGGGCGCTGCTGCTGCTGCTGCTGCTGCCGGAGCCGGGGCGGGCGCGGGGGGGCCGCGTCCTGCGCCCGCCGCTGCTGCTGCTGCTGCTGCCGCCGGTGAGGAGCGCGGAGCCCGGAGCGCGGAGCCCGGCCCCCGGGACGGGATTCCCCGCCCGCCCCCGCCCCTCCTCCGGCTTCCCCCTGCCAACTTCGGGCCCGGCCCCCTCCCTCCCTCCTTCCCTCCCTGCCTGCCTGCCTGCCTGCCTCCATCCCTCCTTCCCTCCCTGCCTCCCTCCTCCTCCTCCTCCTCCTCCTCCCGGAGCGGAGCGGAGCGGAGCGGAGCGCAGCCCCCGGCGCCGCCCGCCCGCCCGCACACTCGGGCGCAGCACCTGGCAGCAGCGCCCGGCCCGACCCGACCCGACCCGACCCGACCCGGCCCGGCCCGGCCCGCCGGCCCACCGCCCCCATGTTCTCCCTGCAGGACGCGCTGCCCCGCGCCGGGCTGGCCATGAAGGAGGAGCCGCTCAGCGTCCGCGCCTGGATGCCCGGCGCCGGGATCCTGGACGCGGGCACCGCTGCGCAGAGGTAAGAGCCTGGCACTGCCCGCCCGGGGCCGAAAGTTGGGGAGGGACAAGGAGCCCAAGCATCCAGCCGCCCTGGTCCCGTCTTTGAGCCCCGGTCCTCACCAGCGCCGGCTTCTGCTCCCCCAGACTACGGGCATCCCCTGCTGCTGCTCCCCTCAACTGCGGGCGTCTCTGGGACGCATCACCAGCTTCTGCTCGGGGTCTCTGGGACGCTGCGCTGGCTTCTGCTCCCCTCGACCACGGGCATCTCTGGGATGCAGCGTGGTGGGCATTGCCGCCCCAGGGTCTCGGTTGCGTGCGTCCAGCACAGCGGGCGCCCTCAACGCCTTTCTGTCATCTGGGAGCTGCCCGGAGACGCACTTATGAATTTGATTCCTGCTGCAGTCCGGGGCGCAGCACGGAGACGGGCTCTGGGAGGGTCCGGGGATGTGCCAAGCTTTGTGGGGCCCCGCCTGGCCTGGCCAGGCCACCGGGGACGCTTGCCCTCCTGCCAGGCCTCTCGTGCCTCCGAGCCCTGGAGCTGCTCGAGGGGCCGGGGGAGAAGAGAGCCAGAAGCACTGAGCGGCTCTCATGCCCTGCCCTAGAGAGGTCCGGGAGGCGCACTGCCCTGTTGACAGTGCCTGCGGGGTTCCCTGTCCCCACGGCTGTCCCTGTGCAGCCGGCCGGCCAGCTGGCCAGGGCTTTCCAGCTTTATGGGACCGGCCGTCTCCCTGGGAGAGCCGCGGGGCAAGCTCCAGGCACATGAGCCCGTCCTCCAGTCTGTCCAAACTGAGAGGCTTTCCCTCTGCTCATGCTTGCACCCAGGCAGGGTCTGTCCTGGGTGGAACCCTGAGGGTCCCGAGGGTCCCGGGTGCAGCAGGGTCTCGTCTCCCTGGACCATCGCTCCTGGCTCCAGGGACCGGCGGAGAAGCACGAGATGCCAACGAGCGTCTTGAGCTGCCTTGGGGTCTCACAAGGAGTCACCTCCCCTGGTCCCAGCAGGCCCAAGCAGCCTTGACCCTGGAGGCCGGCAGAGCCCCTTGGGCTGGACCAGCAGTGCTACCCCTGCTCCTGCCCTGGGCCAGCTGCCGCAGCGGCTGAAGCCAGGCGGATGCTCTCAGGGAAGCCAGCGAACTCCAGCTCCTTCCCCCCCCTCACAAACGAAGCCGCGTGCAGGATTTCAAGCCAGCACTTGCTACGGAGCCTCGTTTGCCTCCGCTCCCAGCGCCCAACCGGGCTCGGGGGAGATGAGCCAGGGCAGGGGCTGCAGCAGCCCAGGGGTCACTTTTGTCCCAGGGCCTGAATGACCCGGAACAAATGACCCCGGGGTGTGGGGCCTGGCGGGGCCGGACGCGGGTTCGGCCTTGCAGGGACTCGTGCCCAGGGATCTGCATCTCCACTTGAGCAAACCCAGGCAGGACTTCCCAGCTGGTGCCCCCCTCCGACCCTGCTCCACGGCCTGCCCAGGGGACGGGGCTGGGCTCGGACAAGGGGGCTCCTCCTCTCTGCATGCATGCCCGGCCCGGGACACAGGCCAGACAAGCCCCTCGCTGGGCAGGAGGAAACGCCCTGCCATGGCGCAGCCAGGCCGAGGCTTGAGCACCAGGGCAGTGGGTGCTGGAGAGAAGAGAGAGCACTGGGGCATGTGCAAACGTGTGTGCAAAAGGTGCTGGGATGGGTGGCAGCCGTGCTGCCCTGGCACCGCGGCCACATCTGGTTTGTCCAGGGATGGTGGCGAGGGGGACGGGGCAGGGAGTGGGGAGCCCAGGAACATACAGGGGTGTGTGTGTGTGTGTGTGTGTGCAAGTGTGTGTGTGCAAGGCTCTGTACACAAGACCATAGAAGCAGACAGGAAGGAGAGTCTCAGGGTGGTGTTTGTGTGTAAGCGTGTGCGTGCGGACATGTGTGCATGTGTACACTAGTGCAATTGTGTGTGGACACATGTGCACACCAGTGCATTTGTGTTTCTGCATGTGTGTATGTGTAGATGTGTGTGTGCGCATATGTCCCCACACACATTTGTGTGTGAATGTGTGCATGCCAATGAAGTTGTGTGTGTGTGGACGCGGTGCCAGTGCAATTGTGTGCATGTACGAGCATGTGTGTGGGTGCGTTTGCACACCAGTGCAGCTGTGTGCCTGTGTGTGCATACACATCCCCAAATAAACCCCTGTGAGCTCATTTGTGGGCTCGTTTGTGCTCCATATGCACATGCGTATCCTTGCAAGCAAGCAGGGTGTGGAAGCCACAAGAGCACATACATGAGCCCACATCCAGACCACAGCCCACAAGTGTGTCTGGCGTGTGTGTGTGCAAGTGTGTCCCCATCCCTCTGGGCAGGAGCTGAGCGTGTCCCCCTGACACCTGCCGGGAGTGTGCGTGCCCAGGGGAATGTGCAGTCCAGCCATGCCCGCGTCTCCCTTAGCTGGGCCGCTTCACCCCCACCCCACACTCACCCTTTCCCCGGTGCCACGACACATGCAACACGTGTCAGCCCAGGGCTGGCCCCAGACCCCGTCGCCGCACCGGCTGGAATGAAGCCGCCAGCCCCTCCGCTCCTAATGGCCTCCCCCACCCCCCCGCGCCCGCGCAGCTCGGCTTTCCTGTAAGCGCTGCGCGCCCGGCCGGGGCCCTGCTAGGAAATGCTCTGATTCCCTTTAATAATTCATGGGGGCTCCATCTACGGATGGCTCGCCGCCTCCGCTGCCCGCGCCTCCAGGCAGGAGGGGGAGCAGGGAAACTGAGGCACGGAGCAGCTGGGGGTGGGGGGCTAGTGCCAAGAGACCCCTGCACTCCTCTGCAGCTGCCTGGCTCCACTCCCGCCATGCCAGGCCCACTACTGTCCATCCCTCAGGGCCCCGGTGCTGAGAAGGGGCCGGATCAGGCTCATGTGTGCATGTGTGTGTGTGGATGGGTGGGTGTATGCTTGCCACTGGGTGTGTTCCAGCAGGCTCACGAGTGGCATTCAGCATAAATCAGCGTGTACAACCGTGTGCCGGCCTGAGCATGCTGCGGGCATAAGCATGTTACTCAGCATGTGCCTGGGTCTGTGTGCACACATGAACGTGTCCCGTCACACATGTCTGTGTATGCTTCTCTGCCTGGGTCAGTGCACCCGTGCCCTGCTTCACACGTGTGCCGGGCCACAGAGTTCTGCATGTGCATCGGGCCAGGCAGCGGCCTGTCTGCCTTGGTGGGTGCCTGCCCAGCGCCACCTGCACGAATCATCCCTGCTCTGTGCCTCAGTTTCCCCAGCTGCACCATGGCTGGGGGGAGGGAGGGGGGTCCCCGCCTGGTTTGTGCCCGTCCCTGTGTCTGTGTTCGGGGAGACGGGGCCGCGGCCACAACTCCCAGACTAGCTCACCACAGTGCCCGGGGACTGCGGAGCAGCGTGTGTGTGTGTGTGTGTGTCCGTGGCAGACTTCTGGGCTCTGTGTATGCAAGTGAATGTGTGTGCATGTGCGTGTCTGTCCTGGACACCCAGGTTCTGTGTGTGAATGCGTGTGTCCCAGGCACCTGGTTTTGTGTGTGCATGCATGTGCTTGTGTGTGTCTCAGACTCCTAGGTTCTCTGTGTGTGTGCATGTGAATGTGTGTGTCCCTGTCCTGGATGCCTGGATGCTGTGTATGTGTGTGTGTATATATCCTGGACACCTGGGTGCACGTGTGTGTGTGTGTGTACCAGATGCTTGGGTTCTGTGTGCATCCATGTGCATGTCCATGCTCCCCAGACACCTGAGTTCTGTGTGTCTGTGTGTGCATGCATGTGTGTGGGTGCATGCGTGTGTGTCCCAGATGCCTTCGTTCTCTATGTGTACATGTGTGTGCGTGCATGTCCTGAATGCCTGGCTTCTGTGTGTGTGTATGTATGTGTGTGTGTCCTGGATGACTAGGTTCTCTATGTGTGTGTGTGAGTGCACACATGTCCCTAGGTTGTGTGTGTGTGTGTGTGTGTGTGTATGTGTGTGTGTGTGTGTCCTGGATTCCTGGGTTTTGCGGTGCGTATGTGTGTAGCCTGGTTGTGTGCATGCACATGTGCATGTCTGTCCTGTTCTCCTGGGTGTGCGTGTGTGCATTCAGCGCAGGTCTGCCCTCCCCAGTGCCCACCAGGCCGCAGGTGCAGCGCCAACCATCGTGCCAGGTCAAGAACCGCCCCCCACCCCACGGGCAGCTCAGGTTTCGCCCCAGCCAGGCCCCCCACCCCGGGCCTGGTGCCCCTTCAGGCCCTGGAGAGCTGGCGCTGGGCTGAGACCTGCCAAGCTTGTGCCACCCCGTGGCATCCTGGAGAGCAGGGCTGGGGGTATGAGGCAGGTGAGGTCCTGGGAGGATGCTGCTGTTGCTAAGCAACGCGCCTGGTACCCAGGGCAGTGGGTTAACCCTGTCCTTCCCGGCGGGTGCATTGGGGCTGCACGGGCCGGGCCACGGTAGCCAGGGCCTGGCTTCTTCTCGAGATGCAGTGCATTTGTGTGCGTGTGCACTTGCGTGTGCATGATCATGTATGTGCATACATGTGCACACAGATGTGCATGTGTGTGCACGCATGGATATGTCTGAGCCCAGGGGCTAGATGAGCAGGGGGCCGCGGGTTAGGAGTGAGGGCACCCCTGGCTGCCATCAATGCGGGGAGCAGGACACACGCCATTCCCATCCTGAGCCTGTCCAGCAGGGGGCAGTGACACACACAGTCACACATGCCTACACACGCACACAGCCCTGCACACACCTGCACCCATGTCCCCATGTGCACGCTTGCACATGCGCACACACTAATTCAGACCCCCCAGCTCCCTCTGGACCCCCCCACTCCATGGGGGCTTGGAACTGACCCCCAGAGCCCCCCACCACCACCGTACCCCTGCTTGTGTGCCCCCAGGGCCAGGGATGGGGAGTCCCGCTCTGCCACTGACTGCCCACATGTCCCTGGTCATGTCCCCTGTCTGCCAGCGCCCAGCACCTCGGCCTGGTCCCTGGTGCCTGGACAGCACCAGGCAGGGGCAGCAGGGTCTGGGAGGGCACGGGGCAGGGTCTGAGGGCTGTGGGGGGAGTCTGGGGGCCGGGGTCACGCTCCCCCCTCTCCCCACAGCGGGGTGGGCCTGGCTCGTGCCCACTTCGAGAAGCAGCCGCCCTCCAACCTGCGCAAGTCGAACTTCTTCCACTTCGTGCTGGCCATGTACGACCGGCAGGGCCAGCCCGTGGAGATCGAGCGCACCTCCTTCATCGACTTCGTGGAGAAGGACCGGGTCAGGAGCGAGGGGCACCGGGGAGCACCCGGGGGGCTGTGGGGTGGGGAGGGGGAGGAGGTTTGGGGTCATGGAAGGGGGTGGAGGTGCTGGGGGGGGTCCAGACAGGACCCCCGTGCACCCTCTGGGCTGGGCTGTCATGAGTTTTCCCCCTGACCTTTGCCCCCGACCTTTGCCCTGCCCAGGAGCAGAACGGTGAGAAAACCAACAACGGGATCCACTACCGGCTCCAGCTGCTCTACAGCAACGGTGAGGGGGAGCCCACGGGTCGGGACTGGGGGCGCCAGCAGGGCTGGGGGCAGGGGGGCACCTCACTGACCCTCCCCTCTTGCCCCGCAGGGATCCGGACGGAGCAGGACCTCTACGTGCGGCTCATCGACTCCATGTCCAAGCAGGTAGCGCCGTGCCAGGGCTGAGGGGGCTCGGGGGGAGCCTCCCCCAGCAGCTGGGGTTTTCTGGGGGCAGCTCACATCAGCCCCCCCATACCTGCCCCCATCCCCTACCTCAGCCCCACACCCCGGCATGCCTGGCCCTGCCAGGCCCAGCTCCTGGGGGGCTGCGGGTCAGGAGTGAGGGGCACCAGCAGGGCTGGGGGGGCTGGGGAGGCCAGGCCCTGCGCTCACCCCCGGCCCCCCCAGGCCATCATCTACGAGGGGCAGGACAAGAACCCCGAGATGTGCCGCGTGCTGCTGACCCACGAGATCATGTGCAGGTGGGTGCTGGTGCTGGTGCTGCCGCGGCTGGGGTGGAACCGGTCCCCCCGGAGCACGGCTAATTGCCCCCACAGCACTGCACTAACGAGCCCAGGGGGGGCCGGGGGGCCTGTTTGTGCTGGGCTGAGCCCCGGGGGGGCCCTGCCTGCGTCTACCCACTAGGGCCCCCTCCGCCCCACCCACATTAACCCTTTGCTGGCCCAGCGGGGGGGGGAGTACTGGGGGGGGCCTGTGGTGCTGCCTCAGTTTCCTCTCCTGGGGGCTGGGCCCAGCCCCCCGCGAAGCAGTCACTGGCTGTTCCCCCCCCCCCCCCAGCCGCTGCTGCGACAAGAAGAGCTGCGGGAACCGCAACGAGACGCCCTCCGACCCCGTCATCATCGACAGGTACGGGGGGGGCAGGGGGGGGCCGCCTGGACACCTGGCTTCCAGACCTCTCTGTGCTCCTCAGGCTCAGTTGAGCTGTGCCTCAGTTTCCCCACGTGTAAAGGGGATGCAGAGAGGGGAGGGGACCCGTCTCTGCTGCATGGAGTTGGGGCAGGGGCTGCAGGTCAGGAGTGAGGGGCATCGGTAGGGCTGGGGGGGCATGGGGGCTGCGGGTCGGGAGTGAGGGGCACTGACAGGGCCACGTGGCATCTGAGGCTGCACGTGCCAGGGGCACGCCTGGGCCAGGCACACACACAGGCATGTGTCAGCACACTGCACACAGACATGTCAGGCATGTGCCTCATGCCCACACAAGTGCCACATGCATGTTGCGCACATGCCAGAAAGATGAAACTTTCAGGTAAGTGTTGTGTGTGTGATGTGCACACACAGACATGTGATTTGCACACCAGAGTCACACCTGTGCTGTGCCTATGTGGACACACCATGTGCACATACCATGCCCACGTGGAGAGCACACATGTGTGCACACACGAACCTCCCTGCACAGGAATCTCCCACGTGTCTCACACACACACATGCCTGCCCGGGCTGGGCTGCACACAACAGAGCTGTGTGCATGCCACCCACACAGACCTGTGATTGTCACACCCCTTTACACAACTGCTTCAAACACAGGCACGTCAAGCACAGACAGACACGTTACACGGCTGGAGGCAGCTCACACAGACACGTAACACACTTGTCACACACACACAGGTCAGGCTGATGTCACATGTGGGCACAACCCCCACAAACACAAGCATACACATGCCAGGCCCAAGCCTGCCAGGCCACACACTTCCCAGACCAGCCATGCCCAGACACAGATGCCCCGTGCACACACAGACATTTTGCCCTGCATCATGCCAAGCACATAGAATCACATGTTCAAGCTCCTTACATGAGCGGGGACAGGCTGCACTCAGACACACAGGCTCTTTGCACATGTGAACACAGGTATAAATGCATATTGTGTGCTATCCTGTGTGTGTGCAGCCTGCCAGGAGTGTGCATGACACCTAGCATAAAGAGGGCTTGCACACATGTGCCTCTGCTGCGTGTCTCTTTCCCTATGCTGCTGCTCCTTACACACATGCTCACACATACACATGCACACACACATTGCATGCTCTGGCACTGCTGTGAGCCCCTGCATCCAGACATGCCAGGCACACATATGAGGGTGCCGTGACCACACAAATGGGGGCGCCCATGACCCACTCGTGTTGCTGGTTGGTACCCAGTGTCATGGAGAGGAGTGAGGCAGGAGCCAGATGTGCCAGGGGAGCTTGTTAGCTAATTGCACATGCAAATTCTACCCCCGTGCACTTGGATGGGCTTGCAGCACCACTCTGGGGACATGGGATGTGGGGAGACATGTGTGTGCTCCCTGGGGGCTGCGGTGAGGATGGGGACAGGGAACCAGGCCCTGCCAAAACCCTGGGGCTGTCTGTGGGCTTGAGCCCTGGGTTGGGGGGAAGTGTACACAAGCAGGTGTGTGTATGCACATGTGGGTAGGTGTGTGCATGTGTGTGCATGTGGGGTGTTTATGTCCATGTCTGTGCAAACATGCATGTATGTGTGTATGTAAGTATGCATGTCCATGTTTGCATGGGTGTGCACATGCACATTTATATTTGTGCCTGTGCATGTGTGCATTTGCACACACATGCATGTGTCTCTGCACAGTTCTATACAAGTTGTGGGTGCTTGTGTCAGGGTCTGTGTCTGTCGGGGCCTTAGGGAGGTTGTGACTGTCCCCAGGTGAGCCCAGCCCAGCCTGTGCGTCAGGGGTGACAGGGTAGGAGCATGTCCGGGCACACGCGCGCATGTGTATCAGTAGGGGAACACATCCATGTATCACTTGCTGGCCAATGTGTGCCGCACGTGTGCGACAGTGCACATGCACAGGCGTGGTTGTGCCTGCGTGAGCCTGCAGCACATCTGTCAGTGCGTGTGTGCGTGTCGCAGTCTGCCTTCGGCCAGCATGTACATGTGTCAGCACACAGGCAGCCACAGCGCACACATGTGTGGGCTTTAGTGTGGGGTTGCTCATGTGCAGGCATTCCTGAGCATATATGTGTGTGTGTGTGTGCACACGCAGGGGTCTCTGCATGTGTGTGCACTTGGGAGCATGCATGTGTGCATGCATGTGTGTGTTCATGTGTGTCTGCATGTGTGCACGTGTGTGTGTGTGTTTACAGTTTTGCACATGCATGCATGTGTCTGCATGCAGGTGCATGTATGTGTGTGGCATATGACCACCTGCACATGGGCACAGTTGCCTGAGTGTGCCGGCCTGCGTGTGCGCAGTCTCAAGGACCCTGGACAGACGTGTTCGTCTGTCCCTGGGCAGTGTCCATCTCTCCATCCAGCCCCCATGGCAGCTGCTCCCCCCAACCCCAACCATGCCATGCCAGGGACATGCCGGAGCCCCCAGGCATTGGCAGCAGGGGGCAGTGGAGCCGCCGTGACCCCCGGGCACCACGTGGCCTTGGTGTGTGCAGCGCCACGCATGGCCAGACCTGCCTGCCCAGGGCACAGGCCCGGGGCATCCATCCACCCACCTTGCGTCTTCCCATCCGCTCGTCCCTCCATCCGCCCTTGCCCCCGCACTCCCACCGGGTGCCCCCGGCCCTGGGACCCGGGTCCCACGGCCCCGCCACCCCGGGCGATGGAGCCTGGATCTGGAGGCAGCCTCAGCTGGGATCCAGCTGTGCATGTGCAAGTGCATATGTGTGCACGTGTGTGTGCAGGCCTGTGCATAGCCATGTGTGTGCACGTACGCATGTGTATGCATATGTGCGTGCACATGCATGTGTACACACATGAGCCCTTGCATGTGTGTGCATGTGTCTGTTCACATGTGTGTGCATTTGCCTGTGTGTGTGCACACAGGTGTGTGCACACATGAGGGTGTGCAGTTGTGTGCATGGGCCTGTGTGCATGTGTGTGTATGGGCCTGTGTGTGCACATATGTGTATGCACATACCCAGTTTTGTGTGTGCACATGTGCATATACGTGCACATGCATGTCCAGGGCCAGGCCATGGGGACCAGGACATATAGATGGTCTTCCAGCGAGCAATAGCCGGGGGGGCAGGGCTAGGGGGATGCGTGTGCATGTGTCTATGTCCATGCCATGGGCTGGCGTGTATACACATGGGGGGACAGTGCATGTGCTGTGCTCCCGAACACACTCCGGTGCCCCCACTCCGCGCTGCCCAGGGGCAGTGACTAGGAACAGCCATCCCCTGCCAGGCCCTGCCCTGTACACATGTGCCCGGGCCCACGGCTGGCTGCCCCGACCCCCTCCACCCTCTCCTCGGGGTAGGTTGTTCCTGTGGATGGCAGTGCTACAGCCCGGCTCCACCCCAGAGCTGGGCGCATCTCTGCGGCTGCTGAGAGCTGAGGGCCCAATCCTGAGCTGGGACCCCCCCGCCGCCAGGCTCTGGACACCCCTACCCCTCCAGGCCAGCCGCAGGGCAGGAAAGCCCCAGCCCTGCCCCCCAACCCCCCAACCCTCCCCCCAGGCCCCTCCGGCGTGGAGAGGCGGCTTAAGTGCCCTATCAACATGTTAATCAAATTACTTAGGAGCTAAAATTGACGCGTTTTTTCATTAATTATCCAAGATTAGCCTAATTGCGCATTCAAATTTATGCGCACGGAACAGAAGGTGTTCGGCGCCGGGCGCCCAGCATTTGCATATTAAATGGGGAGCGCAGCACATTAGCTATGCTAATGTATGCGCATTGTCTTTATTTTTAACTCCCGGCCCCATATGCGCGGCTGGCACGGAGGGGGGGCAGGGGGCTGCCGGGAGCCCCTACCACGACCGGCGCTGGGGGGGGGCAGCACCAGGCCTGGTGCTGGAGTGGGGCAGGCACCACCGTCGCAGCCTCTGGGTCACCTGTGCCTGGAGCCGCCCAGGGACCTGTTACGGGCATGGGCGGCTCCAGGACAGCTCAAGGGTCTCTGGGCTGGTTCTAGGTGGCTCTACGACGGGTTTGGGGCTAGTTCTAGACCTCTCTAGGGCAGGTTCAGGGCTAGGGCTAGGTGGCTCCAGGCTGGTTCTAGGTGGCTCTACGACAGGCTTGTGGCTGGTTCTAGACCTCTCTAGGGCAGGTTCAAGGCTAGGGCTAGGTGGCTCCAGGCTGGTTCTAGGTGGCTCTACGATGGGTTCGGGGCTGGTTCTAGACCTCTCTAAGGCAGGTTCGGGGCTAGGGCTAGATGGCTCCAGGCTGGTTCTAGGTGGTTCTACGATGGGTTCAGGGCTTGTTCTAGACCTCTCTAGGGCGGGCTCAGGGCTAGGGCTAGGTGGCTCCAGGCTGGTTCTAGGTCGCTGTACAACGGGTTCGGGGCTGGTTCTAGGTCTCCCTAGGGAAGGTTTGGGGCTGGGTCTAGGTGGCTCTGGGCTGGTTCTAGGTCGCTTTATGACAGGTTCGGGGCTAGGTCTAGGCAGCTCCGGCGCAGGCCCTAGACTGAGCTCTCAGTGGGGCTCGCCCCCAGGTCCCAGCCTCAAGAGGCACTTGCCCTGGGGGTTGTGGGGGCTCCGACGAGACCCGAGGGCCATGGCCAGGCTGGTTCCCCAGGGCTTGGGGTCACAAGAGGGCAGTGGCCTGGGTCCGGGGTGGGGGGCATCCAAGCACAGCCAGGCCCCAGACTGGGTGGGTGGAGGGGGTCTCCCCCCCTCCCCTGCCCGTGTCAGGGTCCCCCCCCCCCCTCCCTGCCGCCGGCTGCAGCTCAATCAGCCGCTAATGGGGCTGCGCTAAGTGGGCTCCTTCCCGCTGTGCCGCTGCCATCAGCTGAGCTCAGCCCCCTCCCCCCTTTCCTCTGCTCCCCCCACCCTTGTAACCCCCCCCAGCCTCCTCTCTCCTTCCCCTGCCTGACTGTTCCCAGCCCTGGGTGCAGGCTCCTGGCAAGAGCAGCACCGGGCATGGCTGGACATGGCGGGCAGGGGGCTGCGGGTCGGGAGTGAGGGGCACCAGCCAGGTGGAGTCCCTGGGGCTAGCACCCCTCCACCCCCCGGAGCCTGCAGCTTTAATCCCGTCCTGCCCAGGACTGTGGGGCTGTGCGCCCGCCCCACCCCACAAGCGCCATCTCGAGCTGGGCCCCTTCCGCGTGTCCTGGGCCCTGGTACTGCCCATGGGGGGATTCTCTGTACTGCTGTATGGGCATCTGGGGGTGCATATGTGTGCATGCTGGTAGATCCCTGCCTGTGTCCAAGCGTGCATGCATGTGTGCAGGTGTGTGCATGGGGGGCAGGGGGGCAGTACCTGTGTTGGGGGGATGCCTGTACATGTACGGATCCTTGTGTGTGCCCCAGTGTGCACTCATGTCTGTGCCATGCCCATGTGCCGGACCCCTGCACTCCCTGCAGCCCAGCTCCGGGTGCGAGCGCTGCTGGCTGGGCACTGGCACCGGCTCTTGGAGGGTGTGCACACACATGCATACAGACACATACATGCACTTGCACACACATGTATACACAGGCACACAGACATGCACACACACGAATGCATACACATGCACACACGTACACACACAGGTGCACATGCATGCACATGCAGACACGTGCCCACACACCCCTGCCGAGACACAT
Source organism: Alligator mississippiensis (assembly GCF_030867095.1). Lineage (NCBI taxonomy): Eukaryota > Metazoa > Chordata > Crocodylia > Alligatoridae > Alligator > Alligator mississippiensis. The sequence continues at coordinate 936,493 of NC_081825.1, read as the reverse complement.
GCAGACACACACATGTGCACAGGCACACATCTGCAGCCACACTTGCACATGTGTACACACACACACACATACATACACATGCACGCACGCACGTGGCCTGCACTCTCAGGCTCTGTCTTCCCAGGATCTTGGCATGTGTGTGTGGAGTGGGGGTGGGGCTAGTAGACCCCTGCCCTCTGCCTCCGTCCTCCCAGTCCGGGCATGGTGCCCCCTGCCTCCCCCCCCGGCCATGCTGCTCACGCAGGAGGCAACCCCCCTCAGCCCCCGCCATCCATCCTGCCCCCCCACCCCACCCCCCTGGCTCCGTGGCGACTGTGCCTGGCAGGCACCTGCCCCATCAGCCATTGGCTGAGAGGATCCAGTAGTGATTGATGGAGCTGGGCATGGGGCAGGGCATGTGCAATAATACACGTGTGCCAGTGTGTTCCACTATGGGTGTGTGAGCGCTGGTGCAGGTGTCTGTGTGCATGTGTGCGGGGGCTGGGGGAGAGCGTGTGAGCATGTGCACTTTTGTGTGCATGTGTCAGGTTGTGGGTGTGCATGTGCACAGGTCTGCGTGTGCAAGTGTGCGTAGCCACACCCCTCCTGGCTAGGTTGTGCATGAGCATGTCCTTGTGTGGGCATGTGTGACCCTGGGCAGCCGGCGAGACCAACCCAGACAGCAGGGTTTTGTGTGTGTGTCTGTGTATTCTCGCACATGTGTGTATACATGTGAGTATGTACTCATATGTGTCTGTGTATGTATGGGTACACACTCACATGTGTGCATATACCACATGTGTACACTCTCCCATGTGCATATACTAGCACGTGTGTGTGTGCATGCACTCGTGTGCAGGCTTGTGTGTGTGTGTGTGTGTGGACATTCATGTGCCCCCAGTCCCTGCATGTGCCAGGTGCTCTGTGCACCCCTGTCCGTGACCAAGTCTGGGGGTTGCATTTACATATAGCTGCATGTGCACATGTGTATGCTGGCATGGAGGTTGGCGTGTGCATGCTTGCACTGACGTGTGTGTGTGTGCACATGCCTACAAGTGCGTATTGACCTGCCCTGCACATGTGCATGCACTTGCATGCACGCATGTGTCCAGGTGTGCTCGCCTGCAGGGGGGCTTGCCTGTGTGCACAGGGGGCAGCTGGCACATGCATGTGCATGTTGGCGCATGCAGCCATTGGCACGTGCTGGCCTGCGGGTGTGTGCAGAGGGCTCCTGGCACCAGCACCCCCCGCTCCGTGACCCCAGCACCCTGGCACTGATCCCCCCTCCCCATTTCTGCCCCTGGCAGGTTCTTCCTCAAGTTCTTCCTCAAGTGCAACCAGAACTGCCTGAAGAACGCTGGCAACCCCCGCGACATGCGGCGCTTCCAGGTGCGTGGCAGCCCCCCCACCCCGCGCCGGAAACCCGTCTACACCAGGGCTCCCTCTTCCCCACCAGTGGCGCCAGCCCCCAAACAGCCCTGGGTGCCCAGGGAGTCACAGGGCAGAGGGGGAAACTGAGGCATGGACACGGGGGGCTGAGCCCATGGTGCTCACAGGTGAGGGATGTGCCCCGTTCGCCTGCCCACGCGTGGCTGTCCCATGCCCTGCTCCCATGGCCCTGGCACCATCATCAGGGGCTCTCAGAGTGATATGATAATTGTGACATTTCTGCATGATTAACGACCCAGGCAATTTAGTTGCGCAGCACTGGGAGCACAGCCAATCCCCTGCCTGGATGAGCCATGCGGGTGCGGGTGTGGGGAGGGGCCCTGGGCAGTGCTGGGCCCCTCGGCCACCAGGCCTGGGCAGCAGGGGATGCCCGGCTGTGAGCGGCAGTGCCAGCTGCCAGCACCGCCAGTCCCACAATGCACCAAGGCAGTGGTCTGGAGGGAGGTGGGGGGCGCGGCGTGTGACTGGCTCTGTGCCCACAGGTGGTGGTGTCCACAACAGTGAACGTGGATGGCCACGTCCTGGCCGTGTCCGACAACATGTTCGTGCACAACAACTCCAAGCACGGGCGGCGGGCGCGGCGCCTTGACCCCTCCGAGGGTGAGTCCTGCTGGGGTTAGGGGTCAGGTACCCCAAGGGGGTATGCTGTGGGTGGAGGGGGCCTGGGCTGCGGCAGTGGTGGGGGCTTCCCCATGGCCTCCGTCATCCGTGCACTGCTAGCTCTTCTGGGCTGGTTCCCCCATGCAGACACACATGTGCATTCAGGCGTGCTCCTGCACATGTGTACACAGGAATGTGCGTGCACACGTGTAAACAGGCATACAGACACATACGTCTATACAGCCACGCACCCATGCACATGAATGGATGCACCTATGTACTTATGCATGCATGTACACACACCTATGCACACAGGTGCATGCACATGGATGCACATGTAGTCCCTCATACCCTCAGGCATGCACAAGCTCACACCTGTGCACTCAGACATGCACTTGGACACATGTTTACACAGTCATGCATGTGCAGGCATGTCTGTGCACACAAGCACACACATATGCATGCACATGAATGCACCTGTGTAGTCATGCACGCACACAGATGTGCTCCTCCCACCCCCGGCAGCTGCCACGCCCTGCATCAAGGCCATCAGCCCCAGCGAGGGCTGGACCACGGGCGGCGCCACCGTCATCGTCATTGGAGACAACTTCTTCGACGGCCTCCAGGTCGTGTTCGGCACCATGCTGGTGTGGAGCGAGGTAGGCCCGCGTGTGCATGTGGGTAGGCATGTCTGTGTGTGCATCTGTGTGTGTGTGCATGTGCACGCATGTGCATGAGCGCATGGGTGTGCATGTGCACGTGTTTCTGTATATGTGCATGCATTTGTGCATGTACGCATGAATGTATATGCATATGTGTGTGTGCATATACCTATATGTATGTGCACGTATATCCATATGTGCACATGTAGATGTGTGCATGTGTATGCATGCTTGTATGTGTGTGCATGCATATGTGTATGTTCATGCATGTTGCATGTGCAGGTGTGTGCGCGCCCGTCGTATGCATGACCTTTTCCAGGCACTGTGAGGGTGGGGGATCGGTGGGGGAGTCTGCTGTGGACACCAGGCCTGACACGGCTGTGCCCCCAGCTGATCACACCCCACGCCATCCGCGTGCAGACGCCGCCGCGCCACATCCCGGGCGTGGTGGAGGTGACGCTGTCCTACAAGTCGAAGCAGTTCTGCAAGGGGGCACCCGGACGCTTCGTCTACACTGGTGAGTCCCGGGCCCCCCCACGGAACCCAGGCATCCGGCCTCTCCGTGTGCCCCTGCATGTGCCACAGCCATGGCGGGGGCCTGGGTGGCTGCAGCCATGGGAGGGGAGGGCTTGTGGATGGGTAGGTGTGTGGGGGGACAGGTGGGGCCAGGGGGTAAAGCTGCTCCCCCCGACCAGGGGCTCTGTTCTCTGCCCCGCTGGGGCTGTGCAGGTTTGGATCCATGTGTGTGCACGTGTGTGATACCATGTGTGTGCACGTGTGTTCCTGTGTGCATGCATGTGGCCCCATGTGCCTGTGTGGGATGTTGTACACATGTGCATGTGCTCCTGTGAGCGTGTGTGTGTGATCCTGGGCAGGTCTGTGCATGTGTGTGGGTGTGATCCCATGAATGTGTGTGCGTGTGTGATCCTGTAAGCACGCGTATATCATCTGTGCATGTATGCGTGATCCTGCTTGTGTGTCCACATGCCTATGTGCAAGATCCTGTGTGCATTTGCACCATCCTCTGTGTGTGTGTGATCCTGTGTGAGTGTGTGAGAGAGAAAGTGAGAGAGGAGCAGCATGTGCCTGATGCTGTGTGCACCTTCCCCGCTCTGTGCACATGTGTGCAATGTGTACACATGTGGGAAGGAGAGCACCGCCATGTGTGCCTGGGACCATGTGCACAACTGTGTGTGTGTGTGTGTGTGTGCATGCATGTCTGATGCCCTGTGCCTCTCCCCTTCCCTCCTGCTCTGTCTGACACCGCGTGTGAGGCTTCCCTCTGGGGGGTGGGTGTGACACCGCGTGTGCCTGACACCCGGTGTACGCAATACACCAGGTGGTATCACCCCCAACCCCTGTTCATGGATATATCTGACACTGTGCATGATCTGAGTGTGTGTGCACAAGCATGTGACACTGGGTCTGTGATTCTGGGGGGAGAGAGAATCTTATGCATGTGTCATGCATGTGTGCATGCATGTGTATGCATGCGTGTGTGTGTGCCCCTCTTGGCAGGGGGCTGTGGGGGCAACACGTTACCACCCAAGAGGCCACAGCCCACACGGATATGTGGCACACAAGCAAGCCAAGGGGCACACACGTGTCCAAGCATGTCCCAGGCTGGGCACAGCACCACTCCCAACCCCCATGCCCAGGGGACACTGCCCCCCGCCCCCAGACCCTCCTGTTGTGTGCACCAGGCCGTGGAGGGTGGGGGTGTCCAGCAACCGGGACACCAGGGGCCTTCCCCGCAGGGCTGTGGGGCAGGATGGGGGGTCTCGGGGGTCCCTGCACCCCTCCTGGGATCTCACCTGCCTCCCCCCAGCGCTCAACGAGCCGACCATCGACTACGGGTTCCAGCGCCTGCAGAAGGTCATCCCCCGGCACCCCGGGGACCCCGAACGCCTGCCCAAGGTAGGGGCTGGCTGGGCAGGCGGGGGCCGCAGACCCCTGGGTTCTTCCCCTCGATCTGGGAGGGGAGGGGGATTCAGTGGCTGGAGCCGGGAGTCTGGGGACCCGGACACCTGGGTTTTCCCCTGGCTCTGGCGGAGAGGCAGGTCCCGTGGGCTACAGCAGCCAGCCACGGCGTTAACCCTGCCACCGCCATGGCCATGGGCAGGAGGGGGGCTTGGGGCAGGCCCCCCATGCCCGCTCTGTGCCCCCAGGAAGTCCTGCTGAAGCGGGCGGCCGACCTGGTGGAGGCGCTCTACGGGATGCCCCACAATAACCAGGTATGCCACGCACCCCCCACACACCCCGCCCGCCTCGGGGGCATGCGTGACACGAGCTGGGGCAGCCTCAGCCTGGTGACCCCCCTCACCCCCCAGGACATCATCCTGAAGCGGGCAGCGGACATCGCGGAGGCCCTGTACAGCGTCCCACGCGCCCCGAGCCAGCTGACGGCGCTGGCGGGCAACCACGGGCACGGCGCCGTGATGGGCGTGGGCTCCTTCGGCGGGCAGCTGGGCGTCAACATCGGCGACGCCGCGCAGGGCGCCGAGCAAGGTGGGTGCAGGGCGAGGGGCTGCCCAGCCGGCCCCCGGGGCAAGACCGGGCACCCGGACGCCTGGGGTCTCTCTCAGCCAGCGCTGGCGGGGGGCAGCGCCAGGCAGGGTGGCACCGGGGTGGGGTGCCCCCTCACCGAGCCGCTCCCCGCAGGCTACGCGCGCAGCACGAGCAGCGTGTCGCCCCGTGGCTACGTGCCCAGCTCCACGCCGCAGCCGGGCAGCTACAGCACGCTGTCGTCCGGCATGAACGGCTACGGCGGTGCCGCCATGGCCGGCCTGGGGGTGCCTGGCTCCCCCAGCTTCCTCAACGGCTCCACCGCCAACTCGCCCTACGCCAGTGAGTCCCTCCGGCCCTGCCGCCACCCCCGTCCCACCTGAGACCAGCTCCGGGGCCAGGGGCTACGGTGCCCGGCCGTGCCCTGAGCCTGCCCACCCCCCCCGCCCCAGTCATGCCTTCCAGCCCGCCGCTGGGCACGTCCTCCATCAGCCTCCCGGCGGGCGCCGGAGCCTCCACGCCCGCCGGTGTCTTCTCCTTCTCCCCCGTCAACATGATCTCGGCCGTCAAGCAGAAGAGCGCCTTCGCGCCCGTGGTGCGGCCCCAGGCTTCCCCGCCGCCCCCCTGCGCCAGCGCCGGTGCCAGCAGCCTCCAGGGTGAGCGTCGCGGCGGGGCGCGGGCCGGGGTCTCTGCTGCCCGGGGCTCGGGCACCACCGGGGTCCCCGGGACTCGGGGTCTGGGGCACTCACGCTGCCCCTCTCCCCCCAGACCAGGCTTTCGAGGACTCGGACAAGTACCACGGCCCGGCGCGGGCGCTGCAGGGACTGGCCTATTCCTAAGCACGTAGGTCACTGCACGGCGCCCCCCCCCGCCTGCACGCGTGTGCCTGCATGTGTCTCTGTGTGTGTGCAGGTGTGTGTCTGCCTGTGTATGCGTGCGCATGTTTGCACGTGTGCGCATGCATGTACATGTGCATGTGTGCTCATATGTGTGTAGTGTAGTGAATGCACCTATGGGTATACATGTATGTTTGCATATATGTATGTGTGCGCACCTGAGTGTGCACACATGTATGCATGCATGTGCATGTGTGTGTCCATGAATGTGTGTACGTGTGTATGCATGTGTACACATATGTGTATGTATGTGTCTACTTGCACACGCACATGCGCATGTATGCATGTGTGTATGTATGTGTGTGCATGCATGTGCACACCTGTACATGTACATATGTGTGCATATGTGTACATATATGCATGCATGAGTGAGGCCAGGGCGGGCCTGAGGCAGCACCATGCTTGTGGGCCTGGCTCCTGCGCTGGGGGCTGAGCTGGGCCTCTCCCAGCCAACTCGGAGAGGGGTCATGTCACCCGGGATCCTGGCCCCGCACCGTCTAACCCCTGCCCCTTCTCTTGCAGCTGCGCCGGAGCCCGCGTGAGCCAGGGCTGGATGCCAGGAGCAATGCCCAGACCCGGCTGCACCCAACCGCGGGCGAGGGGGGGTCACACCCTGGCCATTGGCACCTGGCACCAGGGCCCACATCCGGAGTGACCGGGGGGCCTGGACCAGCCTCCGCTCGGCACAGAGCTGCCCGGAGCAGGGGCCAGGTCCCTCCGCGGGGCAGCGCCCCTGTTCCCCCCACCCCCCGAGCAAAGCAGCCGGTCCCTGGCAGCCCGGTGCCGGCCCAGGGACACTGCTCAGGTAACCCCCACCCGCCCCCAGGGGTGCAGTCGAGCCCGGGGCCAGGCCAGGGTGCTGCCCGGGGGGGGTCTGTCTGCGGGGAGCTTTGAAAGGGAGTCAGAGGACGAGGCCGGGGTGGCGGGGGCCGAACTCCCAGGGTCTGGGGCCGTTTCCTGGGGGGAGGGGGCACCACGCGGGGCTGAGCTCCAGGCCTGTGCACGGTGCTGCATGCCAGGAGACACTGGCCCGGCCCCCCTGCTTGAGGATGCCCAGCCTGCCCCCACAGCAGACTTTGGCCTGCCCAGATGTTCCAGCCCAGATGTGGAGCTGCCACCCCCAGCTCCATCGTCCAGCCGGGGAGCTCAGCCCCAGGCCCAGGCGTGCGGGGGAGCCGGGGACGCTCAGGCCGGCGCATCAGGGCTGCTGTATATAGGGGCAAGCCTGGGAGCTGGAGGGGGGCTGGCCAGCGTGTCCCCCCACCCACGTGTCCTGCATTGCGTGTCCCTCTGTCCACGTGTGTGTGCTGCAGCTGTGCGTAGCCGTGTCACCCTCCCCGCAGTCTCCGTGTCACCTGTGTACAGCCAAGACCCCCCCCATGAACCTCCCAACTAGCAAGCTCTGAGCGCAGGGCTCCTGGTCCCCAGCCCCAAGCCCCATCCAGGCCTAGAGCCCCCCCACCCGGAGACCCCAGACCCGACAGGGCAGCTGGACAGACTCCCCCAGCCCCATGGAGGCCAGCAGGAGCTGTGCCCCCCCTCCGCTGGGTCCCTGGGTCAAGGGGCCAGCCCAGGCCCCCCATCCGGACCCCCGGGACCCGGCGCCGGGACCAGAGACGGGTTTGGAAACCGAAATAAAGCGACTTGCACAGCCGGCGGGTGCACGTGGGTCTGTGCCGCGCCGGGGGGCACCCGCAGCTCACAGGGGTTGGGGGGTCCTGGAGGGCAGGGGTGTCAGTGAGGACCTGCCCAGGGTGGGGGGTCCAGCTCCTGCCGTGGCGCTTGGAGCATGCCTTGCACCCCTGGGCGGGGGGGTTGGTACATGGACCCAGCACATGCAGGTGCAGGGTGGGGGGTGACACAGGCCACGGGCTGCCGGAGCCGCCCCTCGCGCAGCCGGCTCTGGCGCTGCCCCAGGCCTCCGCCGGAGCTGGACGCGCGTTGGAGCCAAGGCAAACATCCTGCCGCCCCCTCCGCCGCCCACGAGAGGAAGCCCGTGTCCCCCCGGCCTGGCCCTCGCCCAGTGTCATGGAGCAGCCCGGGGCTGGCGGGGGGAGCAAAGGCCCCTTTCAGGGGGCAAATGGAAGCCAGACTCGGCCCCCCAAGTAGCTGGAGCCTCCTGGCTCTGCTGCACACAGGGAAGGAGCCTGGGGTGCAAATCTGGAGGAACAGGGGGTGGGGGGTGTACCCCGGTGCCAACTGCTGGGTGAAAGCAGAAGTGCCAGGGCTGGGGGGTCGGAGGGCCAGACCCCCCAGCCTGGGGGAGCTGGCACTAGTGACAAGGCATGTGCATGTGTGTGCAAGGTGCCTGTGGGCGCTGGTGCTGCCCCAGGACTGTGCCCCCAGCCGTGGTGCATGCCAGCGTGAGGCACAGGTGTGTCCCACCCTGTGGGGACTTGTGTCTGTGAGTGTGCACCAGCCTGTGCTGGCCTGGGGTGCAGGTGCGTGTACACTCATGAGAGAAAGCGTGCATGTGTATGCACACAGGGTGGGGATGTGCAAACGTGGGAGGGAGCATGTGCGTGTATGCACACTGGGTAAGGATGTGCACGCACATGGGAGGTAGCACACTTGTGTGAGGGGAAGCACACACATGAGAGGGAGCACTTGTATGTGGGGGGGGATGGGAGATGTGCACACAGGGAGCATGTGTGTGTGTGTGGACAAAGTCGGGGGGGGAGGTATGTCCGCATGTGGGAAGGAGCACACGTGTGCATTCACAGAGTGGGCGGACGAGCACGCACATGGGAGGGGCCACGTGTGCATGGGGGAAGCTCCATGTTTGCAAGGCTGTGGGCACATGCATGGTAGTGAGGGCCCATGTGCCAGGGCCAGGATGCATGCAAAGTGCTGTGTGTGCCCACAGGGGTGTGCATGCAGGGAGGGGGGCACATACATGGCTGGAAGGTGTGAGGGGCGGGGGTCTGCCCTGGCGTGGCCCTTTGGAGGCACCCACACGCCTAGCAGAGCCGTGGCCCCGTGTCCTAGCTGCTCAGCACCCACCAAGACCAACCCACAAGCCTTTGCCCCTCGTGCTGGAGCGGGGAGCCCCGAGCTGGGGGCACCAGGGGCTGGGCGAGAGCTGGGACCCCCCAGGACGAGATGCTGACCCCCTCCCCACCCCCACCTAGCTGTGTTCCTCAGCGCCCCGCTTCCCCAGTATCCCATCCAAACTGGATCCCTTAGTTGATCCTGCTGAGACGGAGCAGATAGGCCAGGGGCGCCGGACCCAGGAGTGTGGGGCTGGTGGGGGGGTCTCGTCAGGTCTTGTGTAGCCCAGCCACCCCCCGGGCAGGATCAGGCCTCACTGAACCACCAAAGCCGAGGGGCCACACAGCCTGCACCTGGGACGGAGACTCGACTGCGCCTCCAGGGCCGGTCCAGCGCTCAACCCCCTTGGATCCAGCACCTTCCTCATCCCCAGCCTCAGTTTTCCCTGCTGCAGCTCGAGGCCATTGCTCCTAGTCCAGTCCCCTGCAGCCACAGACAAACCCGTCTCCAGCCTCTCTGCCATCGCCTCTCTGGGATTTGCAGCCTGTGCTCAAACCCCCCCAGCTCCTCCACCCCACACTCAGCACTCTTGCCTCCCAGGCCTCGATCATTTGGGTTGCTCTGCGCTGGGCTCTTTCCAACCTGCCCACGTCCTTCTGGAAGGGCCAGGCCCAGACCTGGACCCCCGACTCTGGGGGACGCCCCCCCAGAGCTGCTGGAGCAGGAGACCCGCTGCCCTGGACTGCAAGGGATGCTCCTGTCCGTACCGGCCGGTCCTGTTTGCACGCAGCGCTCAGGACAGCTCCTGCGCAGCCCCCGGTCCCTCCGCAGCGCTGCAGCCGAGCCGGGCACTCCTGGGTGGCACCAGTGCCGGCCGTGCGCCTGTCCCAAGTGCAGGACGTGGCACTTGTCCTGGCTAAAGCTGCTCCCTTTGGCCCCGTGCACTGGCACCCTTGCTGCTCAGGCCCTGCACCTTACACACACACATATATACACATCTATAGACACACATACACATGCATACACACACACACACACACACACACACAGATATACGTACATATACATGTAAACATGCACGCGCACACATACATATGTATACACATGCACATATATGTGTGTGCATACACACATGCATGCAGACAGACACATGTATATATACAGACATACACATATATGTGTGCATACACACACATATATATACACACGCACATACACACTCACATACGTATGCGTGTATACATGCACATGCACACACACATACACTCACACACACACACCCCTTCCTCTTTGGCCCCCAGGCCACACCCCTGAGAGAGAGGACGGGCTGGGGCAGCACTAGTGCCCCGACGGGGACAGTGCAACAAGCAGCTGCCCCGGTGCAGTGCACACTGGCCCCACGGCCCCATCCAGTAACAGGACTCCAGGAGCTGGAGCTTGGGCAAGCCTTGCCCCCAGCTGCCAGCATCTCCCTGGGCCCAGAGGGATGCCCAGAGGCCCTGGGGGCTCTGGCAGGGTCCGGGCAGGGTCTGTGCAGGACGCGGCCATGGCTGTGGGCTGCAGGAAGGAGCTGGGCACTCATGGCCTCCCCAGGAGGAGGGAGCTGGGGTTTTCCAGGGCCAGGGCAGGGGGTCACGGGGCTCTGGCTCAGCCCCTCCCTGCTCCTCGAGCCCCAGCTGCAGCCCCCGGAGCCAAGCCCGGGCACGAGGCCAGGACCATCGCTTCCTCCCAGCACTGTGGCCCAGCGCGGAGGCACGGGGCCAGGACAGTGCAGAAGTGGCAGGGCTTTCGAGGGGGGGGGGGTGTGGGTGCAGCTGTAACGGGGGCACTGCACTGGTTTGAGACCGACCTGATGGGGGAGCCCTGTTAGCCCCCAGTGGGGAAACTGAGGCACGCCAGGACCAGAGCAGGACTGGGCCCCATCTCCCAGGGTCTTCATGCTCCTTCCTGCCTGCTGGAGGGGGGGGGCAGAGCCCAGAACAGCCCATGAAGCCCCCTCCCCAAAAAACAAGGGTCCCTCGCAGGCTTCTGCCCCCTCCCCAGCCAGGCCCGACCCACCGCCTCCGCGGTTCCCAGCTCCAGCTGGGCTGAGCCCTGGCCAACTCATCACACCCCCCACCGAGTGGCTCGAGCCTCCACATCTGAGAGGAAGGGGCATGCCCCCCCCCATGGCCTTTCTCTCTGCATCCCCCGCCCCTCCCCCCCGCGCACCCGGAGCCCCGTTATGTGCAACCGGGGCCGGCAATGAGATCCAGATGCCTCCCCTACGCCCTGGCCTATCCCAGCATGCACCAGGCCCCCAGCCTTGCATGGGGGGGCTGCTTCCGCCCATAAATCCTCCCCACCCCTGGGCAAATCGGATCCAGCTGTGCGCCGGAGGGGGGGGGGGGTCTCTGCTGCACGTACAGCCCCAGGCGCAGCGGGTCCCAATGGACTGACTCTGCGGTGGCCCGTAGGGGCCTGGCAGTACCTGGAGGGGCGGGGAAGAGCAAGTTAAAACAACCCCATCCCTCTGCCCCCTGGGCTTGGGCTGCTGGGGGGGTGGGGGCAGGTGGACAACATCCCCAGCAATGCCCCTTCTCAATGCCAACCCCCCCGCAGGAATGCACAGGCCCTTGCACCCACTGCACAGCCGAGGAAACTGAGGCACGGAGCTGGGATGTGACCATTCTGGGGGTCCACACCCCAAACAGCACCTGGGGCCTCCTCGCACCCAAGCCAGGCTGTGGGGGCTGGGGGCATAGGCACAGCCAGGGCAGGCCAGGCCTAGGGGGATGTAGGATTTTGGAAAGGGGGGAGACGGAAACCAGGCAGAAGGGATCATTTGAGGAGGGAACATCAAGAGGGTGCAAAAGGAGCAAGGGCCGGTCACCCCTGCAGAGCGGAGAGATGAGCAGGACAGCCCGTGCCCCTGCCCCAGGGCTTTGACCCCACAGACCCCATCTGCTCCCCCCCCCGCCAGGCCAAGTGCCCCTTGCAAACCAGCTGCTGGGGGGAAACTGAGGCAAGGGCAACCCCTCCTGCTGCTTGCAACAGCACTGCCCAGCAAAACCAGCATCGCACACCCCAGCCGGTTCTCACACCCAGAGCTGGACCCCGGGGGCCGCGGGGCAGCAGCCCCCGCAGAGGAAGGGGGGTGTTGGGCACAGGGAACCAGAAGCAGACGGCACTTCACGCCTCACCCACGCCGTCGGCCAACATGCGCCCGCCTGTTGCCGAACTTCTCCCGCGGAGTTTCCCCAACACAGCGGCTCCGGCTGGCGCCCGGGTGCGGGAACAGCTGAGGGGTGGAGGAGACAGCTGGGAGCCGCAGCACCGGCGCCGCATGCCAGGAGGCCTGGCAGGGAGCTGCTGGCACGGCTTACACACACACATTCTCACACGTGCACACGCCTGTGTGCGGGAGCGTACCTGTTCAGGCATGCCCATGTGCAAGCACACAGGCCTACACGCACACATGTGCACATATCTGCACAGGTGTAGAGGTATACACATGCGTGCACACACATACACATGCTCTCCCATGCACACACAAGAACATGTGTCCATGTACACCCTCTTGCAAGCACACATGCCTGCACATGCAAAGGGGCTCATATCTGCATCGATATGGAAGCATGCACACGCAGGCAGGTGGACTCATGCACACGCGCCCTCCAGGCCAGAGGGGCTCTGGTGCACACGCAGATAGGGTGGGTCTGCAGGCGGGGGGCTCAGGCTGGCACTAACGAGGCGGCGGTGGGAGCCTGACGCGGCCCAGACGCTGGAGCATGTGCTGCCAGGCTCAGGCAGGCATCACCGCGATGGCGCACGTGTGCCCCCCCGCCCTCTTGGTGCACCATGTGTGCCCCTCTCCCCCCGCAGCTACAGCGGCAAGGGATGGGGCTTGGAGGGGGGGTCCCACTGCCCCAGGCTCCCAACACTCCCCACCTGCAACTGCACCCACCTGGGCCCAAACCACAAAGACACCTGGCACAGGTATCCCCCAGCCCGGGCACCCCAGGACTTTCCTGCTGCACATTGCGGGTCTCGGCTCAGGATCCCCGGAGCTGGACACTGGGCTTTGCCTTCCTACCGGGGTGCGGTGAGCTCTTCTTCCTCAGGGCATCGCCCTGCTCGGACCCTGGGTCCACTGCCCGCTCCTAGCACGTGGCAGAGCCCTGGGGCCAGCGACACCCTATCCCCAGTACCCGCAGGTGCCAGCCCTGGTAGCCTGCCCCACAACCAGCCCCCGGCGATGCCCAACCCGGTGGATGCCAAGACCCCAGGGACGTGAAGGAGGCAGACCCAGGGCCCAGCTGGCCCTCTCTGCCCCCCACCCCAATGCACCCCTTTCTGCCCCCACGGGGTGCAGCCCCCCGCCAGCAGGGCTTGGCCCTGGCAATCACAGCCCCCCCGCCCGCGGCCGGGCAGGCTCCCGCCCCCGCGCCCGCTCTGCGCTGTTTAGATTAGCGGGTAACGTGCTGGAAATAATTGCCTTCATCAAGAAAGGTTAATGAGGCTGCCGCCGGGTGCAGTGTTGCCGGGGGCGGTCGCGGCTCCGGGACGTACCCCGCTGCCCGCAAAGTGGGCAGGGGCCCAGCTGCCCCCTCCATCGCCCCAGCTGCCCCCAAGCACGGGCTCCAGCTCCCCCTTGTCCCGTCCACAAACCACAGGGGCTCCCCTGGCTGCGGGATGCCAAAACCACCCCGTGCAGCACCGGGGGGGCAAGGGGGTGCTGCGGCAGGAGACGAGCCCTGGTGTCTGCCCCCTCTCCCCATCATGTCTCAGGGCTTGGGGCAGGCAGTGAAGACCCCCGGCCCTTGCCCAAAGTGCTGGCACGGCTGGGTGATGGGCCCTGCCGAAGCCCCCGAGCCCAGAGCTGCCGCAGCCCAGAGCTGCTCCATGGGGGCCGCGCTAACGAGTCCCCTGGCAGGTCCCGTGCCCAGGGGCCAGGAAGCAAACAGGGCTGCTGCTACGCGGCCTCCAGCTGCTTGGAAAAACACCCCCTTCTCCCCCAGGGATGCGCTGCCAGGTGGAGCCAGCGCCTGGCAGCCCGGGGCAGAGGCTGGGGGTGCCGGGAACCCCATGCAACGAGGGGGCTGGAGGCCTGGTGATGGGGGGATCCGATCCCCCAGCCCCTGCAGCAGCTCGGTCCCCAGTCCTGGCTGTGGGGGTGCTCCCAGCTGCTGCAGAGCCTGGGGGGGAGCCACCCCCTGCTCCCTGGTGTGTGGCCCCGATCCTGCCCCTTCCCCACATCCACCCCAGCCAGGACCCTGCGGGGTCGGTGCAGCAGGTGCATTGGTGCAGCCCAGCCCATCCCCAGCCTGAGCTGCAGCACCAGCGCCCCGGGGGAGGCTTAAAACCCCCTGACACATGGCGCAGAAAGTGGAGAAGGGGGCGACCAGCAAGGCCCAGATGCCTGGGACCCCCCACAGCAGAGCACGGGCATCGCTGCGCCTGGATCACCCCCCCAGCGCCCGTCCAGCCGCTCCTCGCATCCTCCAGTAAGGGAGAGTCCCCCCTTGCCCACCCCACCTGCCCCCATTGGGGGCACTTCCCAGGGCCAGGGTGTGGGCGGCTGATGCTCACAGCCAATGGGCCGTGTCCAGTGCTCGTTAGGAGCCAGCCGCACCGCTCGCTAATTGCTCTGATTTATGCACTGGCAGTGCAGGGGGGAGGGAGACGGGGGGCGGCATGTGGCACTCGCTAAGCTGCGAGCACCATATGGAGCCCATCAATCACCGTGCGCCGTGGCGGGGCGGGTGGACGGGGGACGGACCAGGCTCCTCCTAGCTCACTTGTGCCATTTAACGTCCCGCGTTGGCACCCTGCTGTGGCACGTGCACGGCCCTGGTGCTTGCACAGTGACACTCGCACGGCCCCCGCCCTTGCACAGCAGTGCTTGCACAGCCTCGATGCCTGCACAGCGATGTTTGCACAGCCTTGACATGCACGCAGTGACACACAGTACACAGACATGGCCCTCGCACGGCTACGCTCACACAGCCCTGGTGCTCTCACAGGGACACTCGCAGCACTTGCACAGCACAGGCCATAGAGCAGCATCTGCTCCTGCGGCCTCTGCTGAGCCATGGGGCAGGGGTGGGGGAGCCTGAGCCCCCCGGACTGGCAGGGGGAGCAGGGCCTTGGAGGGGTCCCCAGGGCCTGGGGCAGCTCTGCGGGGCTGCAGCCAAATCATCTGGGCTCCCCCAGGTATGTGCAGCCGGCTGCAGCCTCTTGGCATCCCCCCCCAGCTGCCTCCTCGTGGGGTCCCAGGCTAGAAGCACACCATGAGCAGCCTCGGCACCAGCTCGGACCATGGTCCCCACAAATCCCAGGCCGTGGCCCCGAGATCAGCCCCCACAGGCCCCACGCCTGGAGCTCGGAGGCTGGAGACGCCCAGCCAGGAGACAGATGCAAAGCTGCTACCCCATGCAGCCCCCCCCTGCTAATTAACAGATTGCACTTGTAAATGATTAAGAAGTCAGAGCTAATTCAGGGCCGGGCACTCATCACGGCTGCCGGAGCCTGCTCGCGGGGAGATGGGTTTAGCCGGTCGAGCGGGGGAAAGCAGGGCTCGTCTCTCCGGAGCCGTGGGCTGGGGCAAGCTAGACAGACACGGCCCCCGAGGGCACCTTGCCGGGCAGAAAGGTTGGGGTGCAGGTGATCCCTGGTCCAGGTTCGAGGCTTTTAGGTGGAGCTGGCAAGAGAGACGGGGCTTCGGGGCACACATGTGACACACGCAGGCTTCACACGCCTGCCTGGGCCCACGCACACTTCTCCCCCAAAAGAAGCCAGAGCAGCGGCTGGAGCTGCTCCTTCTCCCCTGAGGAACGCCCAGACCATCGGGACGCAGCCACAGCCTTTGCCCCTCTTTGCTAGGGGAGCTTTTGGAGGCTAAAGTCCCCCAGGGATGGCAGGGACCACAGGAGACAGCTTGCCCTCTGGGGTGGGGGTCCGACCTCCCTCTGGCTGCGTGCTGCCAGGGCACGGGGCTAAGTAAGATGACCGGGGGCAGAGAGCAGGTCAGTGGCAGAGCTGGAAACTGACCTCCAGGCTCCTGGCTCCTTTCGGCCAGCTTTTCTAGGCGGCAACCAGCTGGGCACAGACGGGCCCAGGCCACAGTGCTGAGGCAGCCTGAGCTGGGCGCTTGTCCCTGCCGCATGCTGCGAGCAGCCCTCTCCCCTCCGCGTGGCGTTCGCCCAGCACCCGCCCCTGACACGGCTGCAAGACCCCCCAGGCCCAGGTGCTGCCCTGGCTGGATAATCATGGATGGGGCAACTGTGTCATGCGGGTCCGAGGTCAGACATGGGGTTTGTCTAAGCTGGTTTGGACGGGGCTGATCCTGCTTCAGGCAGGGTTTGGGCTGGATGTGACCCCACAGCTCCCTGCCCACCCCACGGCTCCCGGGGCCTGGCACAGACCCTGCAAAGCCGCCCGCCTGCTCCTGCCCCGGGCCCGGGGTTCTGGTGGGGGGTGCAAACACAACCCCTCCTTTGGTGGCTCCATCTCCCCAGCTCTGCTGGGCACCGAGGAGGGCCGGACCCCCGTGACCTCTGACCCCTGGGTGCCCACACTGCAGAACGGTCCAGATGCAGAGCAGAGGGGCGAGGGATTTCCCACCCTCTTGTGCCTGCCTGTGATCGGGGGCTTGACATGATCCACTGCCCTGCCCCGTGCCTCAGTTTCCCTCTCTGTGCTGATGTGCCCACACCCTGCCAGGGCATGGAGCCATTCCCAAGGAGCCCTGCCAGCATCTCAGAGGATGCCCAGAGCCCAGGCAGCGCCACCGGGCCCTGCCCAGCCGCAGCGAGCAGCTGGCAGCGTCCCCCTCCCCACCCAGGCCTGGGGCTGGTTGTTTGTTTGCTCCTAATCCGGCCCCAGGGAGGCTGCACGGAGCAGCAGCCACAAACACCAGGGCCGCTGGGACCAATTACTGTGGCATCGCCTCATCCGCAGCCCGGGGGACCCATTAGCCAGCTGCCCCCTCCCCATGGGGCTACGGCTGAGGCCAGGGGTGGGGGGGGCCACTGCCTATTGTCCCCTCCCACTGATCCATGCCTGGGGCCTGCAGCGCCCCACTGCCTCCTGCAGGCAATGCCGCAGCGCAGCACCCAGTTCCAGCCTTGCCCCACAGGGTCCGTCCCTGCTGGGGGCCAGGGCACTGCTGGGCAGGAAGAGCACAGCTCTGGGGGCACCTAGGGCTGCAGCTGCGCCAGGAGCCAGCGGGCCACAGGGCACACGCGTGATCCATGCATGTGATCCATGCACCACCCCCGCACCCCAGAAGGAGCCAGAGCCCGGCGTGGCATGGGAGCCGTGTCTTGAGTCACAGAGCGCGGCGGAGGCCGGCGGCGGTGGAGGCCAGGCCCTGCAGGCAAGGCAGGAGGGCCAAGGCCGGCGCCAGGTGCAGGGCGAAGAGGAGCGTGGCCGGCAGCAGCTGGGTGAGGAGCACGTGCCCGGCACCCGCCGCGGCCTGCAAGAAGAGTGCTCCAGTCTCTGCCAGGGCGCACAGCATCGTCACCCCGGCCAGCACCTCCAGGAGCCACAGCAGGATGGCGCCCATGCCCATGCCTCCCCCGCCGCCAGCACCCTGTAGGGAGAGACAGGCTGGGGCAGGCACGGAGAGCAAGGGACTTGCCTGGGGCCCCCAGCAGGGCAGTGGCAGAGCCGGGAGCAGAGAACCCAGGCATCCTGAGGTGGGATGTGGCTGGCCTGGGGGTGTCCTGGATGGGTCTGGGGCACGGCAAGTGCCCGGTGGTGGCTGGCACTGAGTAACCAGCTACCCAGGGGTATCTGCACCCACCCCCCAGTGCACAGCTGCTGCGCCCGCCGGCCTGCATCCACAGCAGCAGGGGCATCCAGGCCATGGATTCAGGCGTCCACGGGGGTCTGGAGCACCCGGGGCAGCTCGGACAAGGGGCACTAAGTTGCTCCGTCCATACCAGGTGGCAGCTGGAGGGGAGCAGGTGCCTGGTGGGTCCCTGTGCAGCTCGGGGGGCAGAAAGGGCATGGGGGGCACCATGCCTAGCAGGGAGCACGGAGCCACCGGGTCACACAAGGGGCAGGGGAAGGCACATGGAGCAGGGGCATGAGCGGGAGCCCCTGCAGAGCCACGGGGCAAGGCCACGAGCACATCCTGGAGGCTGCCCAAGCACCCACTAAGGTGCCCGTGGCACAAAGGGCAGTTACCGTATTTCTGGGATTATAACTCGCACCCTGGTTCCCAGCTGCTGAACTGGGGAGGTGCGCTGTTTGCCAGAAAATACGGCAGCCCCTGCTCCAGTCACCGTCCGCTTTGGTGGGAGAGGGGAGCTCAGGCCTGGGACAAGATGGAAAAAGGGGCCAGGCCCCCAAACCAGCGCCCAGCACCCACCGGCCTGTCCAGCGACATGCCGACACAGCTCCCCAGGCGTGACCATGCGTGTGCACAGGCAGTCTTTGTGGAGGAAGGGAGGGAGGTTCGCTGCTCTGCGCTGCCCCGTCCACCTTCTGGGGGGTCCCCAGCTCCATCAGCCCCAGCCGAGCCCCCAGTGCCGGGATGGGAGCAGCCATGTCTCTGGCCATGAGAGACCGAGATCCCCCCCAGCCCCAGTGCCCCCCAGCCCACACCACGGAACCCGGGGTTACCTCCTGCTCAGCCACATGCAAAGGGCTCCGTGCCGCCCCTGCCACGTGTGCTCTGCCCTCAGCCCACGTGCTGGCAGGTGCCGCGGGCCCCTGGGCCTCCCTCCCACCCCGGCCAGGGCCATTGTGACACGGCGGTGGAGCTACGGTGTTCGTGCGCATCCCCTTGCACCCGGGTCCATCACCAGCCTCGTGCTGGGCTCTGGAGGACACAGGAGCCCGTGCCCTGTGCGTACCATATTTCCCAGCGTACAACACACCCCACGTAGACGGTACACGCCTTGTTAGTGAAAGGCAGAACGAAGAAGGGAAGATCGTGCCTTGAAGCAGCAACTGCAGAGCCCAGCAGGCTCGCTGCGCTCCCCCTCATCGCCCCCCAGCCCGCCTTGAGCTGCTATTACCGTATTTCCTCAGTTATGACATGCCCCATCTCCAGCAGCAGATGCTGCAAACAAGACAGCAAGAGAAAATAAGAGTGGAGTGCCCGGCAGCCTGCATGGAAGAAAAGGGAAGCAATGGGTGGAAGGGCCTGATGCTGGGACACAGGTCCTGGAGCCTGGGCACCGGTCCCTGCTAGGAGACCAGATGTGGAGCCAGGGGTGGAAGCAAGGAGCTGAGCTAGGCAGAGCTGGGGGCAGGGCGCAGGGAGCTGGGCTGGGCACAGAGGGGCCCTGAGAGCCAGGCCAGGCAGGTACCAGTGCTATGCCCAAGCCCAGGCCGCCCGCTCTGGGCATGGACTCTGGCACCCGTCCCAGAGCCGGGAGCAGCGCTGGCATGGAGCCGACAAGCACCAGGGAGCTTCCTCCGCACAGCCAGCATCTGCCGATCCAGAATGGGCTCGCGGCACTTCCCGGGGTCTCGAAAGCACCTTGTCTCTCTGGCTGCGGCGAGCAGGACCCTGAAGTTGCAGCCAAGCAGGTTGAGGCTGGATCTTGGGAAATACATCTTCCCTGTGCAAGCAGGGGGTGAGGAGATGCCAGGGACAGGGAGTCTCCATCCCTGGAGGGTGCGAGGAGAGGCTGGACGGGCGCTGGAGGGATGATCCAGGCGCAGCGATGCCCGTGCTCTGCTGTGGGGTGTCCCAGGCGTCTGGGCTGTGCTGGTTGCCCTCTTCTCCCCTCTTCCCTGCCCTGTGTGTCAGGAGGTTTGAAGCCTTCCCCCGAGGCGCTGGTGCTGCTGCAGGCCAGGCTGGGGATGGGGCTGGGCTGTGCCAATGCTCCTGCTGCATCGACCCCGCAGGGTCCTGGCTGGAGGGTCTTGCCCCTGCGCTCAGGCTCAGCCCTGCGCTGCACTGGGGCAAGAAGGGATTTCGCCCCTGGTCAGACTGGTGCACGATGGGGGTTTCCCCTTCCTTCGCAGCCTGGGGTCACTGCCGCACCCATGCCCCCACCCCTGGCAGTAGCAGGACGTTGGTGGTCATGGCCCCCTGTATCCTGGGGCAGGGGCGGGGGCGATGCCTGGGGCAGTGTCAGGGTGACTGTGTCGTGTGGCTCCGAGGTCGGACATGGGGTTTGTCTGGGGGCTTTGGACAGGGCTGGTCCTGTCTCAGGCCAGGCTTGGACTGGACGTGACCCTGCAGCTCCTGCCAGCCCCGCGGCTCTGGGACTCTGATCTCTGATTATTTAACAGCCATTTCCAGCTGCAGGACTCGGGCAAGCACCTGGGGTGGAGGTTCCCAAAGCACTTGAGAGCCGGTGGGTCAAACCCTTGGCTGGATCCTGCCACAACCAAGGGCACTAACCCTACCGGGCCCTGGCACTAAGTGACCCCGGGGCTGGCATTAGCAGGTTCCTGGGATACGTGGGACCGGGTACAAAGGAAATCCTGTAGGCTCAGAGCCAGGTTTCCCTTCTCACCTGCCCCTCGGGATAGCAGAGCGCTCCCGGCTCCCTGGGCCAAGCTCTTCTCCTGGAGACAAAGCCCAGGTTCAAGCCAGGTCCGGTCACTGGTCACCGAGCACAAGTCTTGTAGGCTCCACGGTCTCAAAGCCTCTCCAGTGAGACTCGACCAGCCCCTCCAGACCCTGGGCTTCGCCCTCCCAGGGCAAGAGGCTGCAGGGGAAGGAGAGATTTGCCCCTAAACTCAAACATAAGTCCTCCCGAAAGCAGCAGGTCCTGGCCGCATTTGCGAGCAGCTTCCAGCAGAGGGAAAAATCGGACAAGAAAAGGGCTGATGGGTTTTGCTGCTCCCAGCAAGACGCTGCAGAGGCTCGGGCTTCGGAAAGGGGCTGGGCAAGGATCAGTCGATGCTTCATAACCACCTGGCAAAGCAAAGGAGACCCCAGAGCTCAGGGCGGCCCGGGACCTGTCAGGGTCTCCCCCACCTCCTCCCTCGGGCAGGGCAGTTTTACTGGGTCAGAAGTGGAAAAAAAGTTGGGGTTTGTTTGGGGTTTCTTGTCAGGTTTGGGGTTTCGAGTCAGGTTTGGTTTTTGCAGCCTCTTGTCTCTGAGCTTTCCCAATTGGGTCCATTTTAAACCAGAAGAGCATCAGCTGGGGCACAGCAGTGGTCCATATTAACCTTTAAACTTCCCCCAGAAGGTAGCCAGGACCAGTTGGGGGTGACCGGCCATATGTTCTATCATACAACACACCCCGGGATATAACACATGCCTTGCCTTTAGAAGTCAGGTTACAGCAAGGAGGGTTTTGTGTCTCATATGAGCAGCAGCCGGGCCAGACTGGGTCTGACTAATGGTCCCGCTAGCCCCATGTCCCGTCTCGGGCAGCAGCAGGAGTGGATGCCACAGAGGGAGAGCGCTGAACCAGATCTCTCAAGGGATCCTCCCCCTATTCAGCGCCCTCCCTGGCATCCCACATTATAGGGTGAGAGATGCCAGAGGAAACGTCTCCACCTGTCCTGCCCCACAGCCACGGACAGATGCACCCTGCAGCCATGTGTGCAGCCCCTTGCTGAGCTCTCTGCCCCCACCCCTCCTGGGGCAATGAATTCCTGCGCGTTGCATAGAGAAGTCCTGTCTCTTGTCGATTTTAAACCTGTCTCCTGCTCATTTCAGCCATGCCCCCTGGCTCTGGTGTCCTGGGGCTTGGGGTGCAACAAGCCCCTGTTCCCTTGCCCTGCACCCTCCAGCATCGGCCCTTCTTCCCTGCACCCCCCTCCGAGCCCCCAGTGATGAGCCCAGGCAGATGCGGATAGCCAGATGAGGGTGAAATCTCCAGCTTCATCCTGGGAGTTTGTAGAGGTGGTTTCAGCAAAGCCTTGCTGGGGGCAAAGAGGTGGCGAGCAGGCTCCACGAGGGAGCACGGGGCGGTTGGGGCACGCCTGAGATGGGAGCAGGGCCTAAAACAGACGGGCAGGGACTGGGCAGTCACTTTGGGCAGATCCAGCATGAAGTTACGAGATGGGGGCTGGGAGCAGGCAGCTGCGGGTGCATGGGGCTGGGCTGCGGGAGCTCCCAGAGCTCATCCAGGAGCTGCTGCCGGAGGCCAGGCGTCCGAGCTGCAGCCAGCAGCAAGAACCAGGCTGCAGGACAAAGCCAGGCGGCCGACAGGCCAGACCCAGGGGCTGGGCACCAGGGATCGAGAGGCAGGAGCAGGGCACCGGCAGCCGCAGGCCAGCCGGAGACTCCTGGCAGTGGAGCGCCTGCCTGGCACTGACAGAGCAAGCAGGCCGTGGGAGCAGCTTGGGGGCATTAGGACCCTGGCAACCCAGGTCATGCAGTAGCCAGGGCCAGCTGGGGGCCATATGCCGTATTTTTTGGCATACAACCCTCCCTGGCATACAACACACACCTTGCTTTTGACAGGCAAAATGACGAGGGGGAAGGGGGCGAGATTTTCCCTGCAGAGATCAGGCACAGAGCCAAATTTTCAGCTCACTCATCCTCCCTTTCTGGATTAACTCAAGCTGAACCCCTAGATGCTGCTGACGCTTGATCTCCAGCAAGGGAGCTTTGATTTTGAAAAGCACTGACGGGCACTGGGGGATGATCCGGGCGCAGCGATGCCCGTGCTCGGTGACCTCGGAGGTCCGCGCCAGCCCTGCAGCTCTAGCGTGTCTGTGACTATCGGAGAAGCTACCGTGGGTTTGCAGGAGACCAGCAGTGCCGGCTGCCCCCGCTCCCAGCAGCCGCCCCCGCAGGGAAGGGGAGACCGGCGGGACCCGCCGGGGTGCGAAGGAGGACGCGGAGCTGTGCAGTGCCGGCGCTGTATTGAGCTGGGGCCCTCACCAGAGGAGCTGGAGGAGCTGGAGGCCGAGAGGCAGCAGGAGGTGTTTGAGGCCGAAGAAGAGGACGAGCGGTGGCAGGAGGGAGAGGATGAAGGCAGCGGCCGCGGGCAGCAGGCGGTTGACAAAGGCGTCGACTATGGGCACCGTGGCCCGCAGGAAGGCGACGGCAGCTGGCAGCAGGTGGTCGTAGGCCACGAAGAGCGGGAGGCAGAGGAAGAAGAGCAAGAGCAGCCCCAGGCGCAGGAGGAGGTCGCAGAAGAGGACGGTGACCACGAAGGAGACGATCCTGCGCAGGCCCCGCAGCAGGCTCTGTGCCGCCGCACGCATGGCGCCGGCTCCGCTGCCCCGCACGGTAGTCGCGCTCTCCTGGGGGAGCAGGACGGCGGCTGAGGGGCACGGGGAGCCCTGAGCGCGGACCGGGGCAGCGGGGTGGTGAGAGCAGCCCAGCCCGGCTTGGGGACCGGGATCCGGAGTAGACAGGCACGAGCCGGGCAAGGAGAGATGCGCATCCCAGGGACATGGAGCAGGGTCCCTGGTGTTCTGCCCACCCCACGCTGCCCTGTGCAGGTGCCAGGCCCTGGCTCGGCCAGCCCCCGCGGTGCTGTCCCCGGTCAGGGTCGGGGCCAAGCCCCCCCTCCGCCCAACAAAGCATCGGCCCCATGTTCCAGCGAAGCCCCCAGTGCCGATCAAGGGGGATAACCCCCTTTGCCCTCTGAGCTGCTATAGCTGCCTGCCACGCTGGGCCCCTTCCCGCAACCCTTCGAGCTGCTGGAGGAGGACTCTCCCCGCATACAACAGCAAGCCCCAGATAAAGGGCCCTTCGGGGACCCCTGGGCTCCACCTGGCCAACAGCAGACGCAGCCGCGCAGCCGCGGGCGCGGGGCACGACTGGCCCGTACCTGCTGTGCGGACCGGGGGTCAGCAGGGCATTGCTCCGCACCCCTGCACGCGCCCGGCCTCAGCTCTTCCTGCCCGCGGGTGCGAGCGGCGCCTGCCCCATGGCATCGTGGCAGCCGGGCTGGGCAGCCCCGGGGCGCCCTTGTGATGTCACAAACCGCGCGTGGAACGTGGGCGCCTCGCCCTGCGGGGGGGCAGCACCCGCTCCTAGGGCCCCGCCTGGGTGTGCAAGGCAGGCGAGTGCGTCCATGTGCAGATGGCAGCGGGATGGGGGCACTGATGCCTTGGGGAATCCAGCAAGGACCAGTGCACAGATGCACAGTGCTACGGGGGAGCGTGGACCACAACTCCTGCTGGCTCCAACCCCGCAGGGTCCCGGCTGGAGGGTCTTGCCCCTGTGCTCAGGGCCCGATCAACACTGCACTGGTGCAGGAAGGGATTTCCCCTCTGCTTGGACTGGTCCAAACTGGGTGGGGGGTTGCTTCCTCTGTAGCAGGGGTATGGCCTTGACATGGGCTCTCTGCAGTGCCCATGGCCCCCCTGGCAGCAGCAGGACATTGGCGGCCGCAGCCCCCTGCATCCTGGGGCAGGGCTGGGGGTGAAGCCTGGGGCTGTATCGGGGTGGCTGTGTTGTGCAGCTCCGAGGTCGGACACTGAGTTTGTCTGAGCTGGTTTGGATGGGGCTGATCCTGCCTCAGGCCAGGCTTGGACTGGATGTGACCCCGCAGGTCCCTGCCAGCCCCGGGCTCTGGGACTGTGTGAATCACCAGTGAATTATTTCAAGTAAAATCCACAGGAGCTTGGGCTGTACTGCTGCAGGCCTGGATGGATCTAGGATTTTGAAACGTGGGGGTGCAGACGGTGAGGTGCATCGTCCCATGTTGGTATTTTTCCCCAGGTAAGAAGAAACTAGGAGCTCTTCTAAGATGCTGCGGCCCAGGACTGGATTATTGTTTACGAATGAAGCAAAAACGAATCTACCTGTATTAGAACGTGCGTTACTTTTCTGTGTCATCCTTTATGTATTAAACAACACAACACACCAGGCAAAATACACAAAAGCTGCTGTTCCTTTAGTCCTGACCTCATTTGGATTAAATCATAGACTCACACACAAGGAAGGTTGAAGGGAGCTCAGGATATCACATCTAGTCCAACCCCCTGCTCCAAGCAGGACCAGCCCCAACTACAGCATCCCAGTCAGGGCTTTGTCTACCCGGGCCTTAAACACCTCCAAGGATTCATAGATTCATAGATGTTAGGGTCGGAAGGGACCTCAATAGATCATCGAGTCCGACCCCCTGCATAGGCAGGAAAGAGTGCTGGGTCTAGATGACCCCAGCTAGATGCTCATCTAACCTCCTCTTGAAGACCCCCAGGGTAGGGGAGAGCACCACCTCCCTTGGGAGCCCATTCCAGACCTTGGCCACTCGAACTGTGAAGAAGTTCTTCCTTATGTCCAGTCTAAATCTGCTCTCTGCTAGCTTGTGGCCATTGTTTCTAGTAACCCCCGGGGGCGCCTTGGTGAATAAATCCTCACCAATTCCCTTCTGTGCCCCCGTGATGAACTTATAGGCAGCCACAAGGTCGCCTCTCAACCTTCTCTTGCAGAGGCTGAAAAGGTCCAGTTTCTCTAGTCTCTCCTCGTAGGGCTTGGTCTGCAGGCCCTTGACCATACGAGTTGCCCTTCACTGGACCCTCTCCAGGTTATCCGCATCCTTCTTGAAGTGCGGCGCCCAGAATTGCACGCAGTACTCCAACTGCGGTCTGACCAGCGCCCGACAGAGGGGAAGTATCACCTCCCTGGACCTATTCGTCATGCATCTGCTGATGCACGATAAAGTGCCATTGGCTTTTCTGATGGCTTCGTCACACTGCCGACTCCCGTTCATCTTGGAGTCCATCTTAGATGGAGACTGCACCACCGCTCTGGGGAGCCTGTTCCAGTGCTTCACCGCCCTCCTCGGGGGAAAGGTTTTTTCCAATATCCAACCTCAATTTCCCTTGCTGCAGCTTGAGCCCATTGCTCCTTCTGCCATCTGCCCCCACTGAGACCAGCCCAGCTCCATCCTCTTTGCAGCCCCCCTGCAGGGAGGTGAAGGCTGCTATTCAACCCCCCTCGGTCTTCTCTTCTTCAGACTAAATCAGCCCAGTTCCCACAGCCTTTCTCCACCAGTCCTGTCCCCCAGCCCCCCAGTTATTTTGATGCCCTCCACTGGACCCTCTCCAATGTGTCCACATCTTTTCTGTAATGGGGGCCCACAGCTGGACACAGCACTCCAGATGTGGCCTCCCCAGTGCTGAATAAAGGGGAAGAATCACTGCCCTCGACTTGCTGGCAACGCTCCTACCGATGCAGCCCAGGATGCCGGTAGCCTTCTTGGCACAAGGGCACACTGCTGGCCCCTGTTCAGCTTCTTGTCCCCTGTCCCCCCCCCCAGGCCCTTTTCTGCAGAGCTGCTGCCCAGCCCGTCACCCCCCGCCTGCACCGGTGCATGGGATTGCTCCTCCTCAGTGCAGGACTTCGCACGTGTCCTTGCTGAACCTCAAGAGATTTCTTTAGGTCCAAAACAGATGTTGTAAAACAATATCTTGCCCTCTTGAGCATCTGCATCCAGTGCTTCCCTGAAAGTTACTGGCACCCCTGAGTTCATGCTCACCAGAGTTAACATTTCCACACCTGAGTTCATATTTTTAGCTGGAGTTCAAACCCGTCTGCAGGGCTGGGAGATAGGAGCTCCATGACCAGGAACAGCTTGCAGACAGCAGCATGGCAGGAGAAAGGCCCACTGGATTAGTGGAACATCAAGACCATTAAGAAGGAGAGAGCTTCATTCACACCAGTGGAGTGGAGAGTTTAGAAGGAACCAGGTAGATTACAATGAGCTGTGAAGTGAAGTGACTCCCACACTGTCTGGATAGAAATGCCACTGCACCTGCCAGGCATGTGGCTTTAAACTGTGGGTGCAGCTGGGGGTCCTGCCCCCCATTGCATTCAGTTCCCAGGAAGGCGTTCCCCTCCTCCATCCAGTGCAGCCAAGACCTCCCCCGGGGTCCTGCAACCAGGTGAGAGCCCCAGACTTCAGCCAAGACCTGCACAACATGGGAAGAGGCCAGCAAGGAGGTACCAGGCTCTGGGAAACCCATGAGAGCAGTGGGGCTCTTCAAGCCGGTATAGGGCAGGAGGTCTCTGTGCCAAGCAATAATGGGCTTCAAACTGCAACTAGGAAGACTGAGGTGGGCTGTGACGCAGGGAGCACTTCCTCCATGGGGTGCAGGGGTTTGGCCCTGGTAGAGATGCCCAGAGAGGCAGCGGCAGCTGCATCTGGGGCTGCAGTTCAGGCTATTAATGAGCCCTGGTCTGGCTCAGATGGAGCTGGGGGTTGCACAGATAAACCAGGGAGTTTTTCAGGGGTCCTGGGGTTGGGAACCCAGCACCTGGGGAACATCCATGGGGACACCATCAGTCTCTCCCAACACAAGCGGATGGTGGGCTGCTGAGGGGCACAGGGAAGTGGGCAAGGGTCGTCCTGGGTTGCCTCCCCAGGGCCAGGATGCCCGCACAGGGCCGCTGCTCCATGCCATTAAGAGAGTCCGTGATGCCCCCCATGCAGCTGCCGTGTTTATTCTCCCAGGCTTGCACCGTGCCCCCGCTCAGAAGAGGAGCCGTGCCAGGTGGTAAGACAGGGGCAGCAGCACGAGCTTCAGGAAGAAGAAGAGGGACCCGGGCAGCAGCAGGGAGGCGAGGACGATGCCCAGCGCCCACAGCACATCCTGGAAGAAGATGTCAGCGACGGGCTCCAGGGCTTCCAAAAACCGCAGCACGGCCGGGACCACGTGCTCGTAGAGGGCCACGCCGGGCACCAGGGAGAAGACCAGCAGGTAGTAGAGGGTGTGGGTCAGCACCGCCACGTGCAGCAGGGAGGCCAGGCCCCACGACAGGACACGTACCACGGCCTGGGCGCTGCGGGGTACGTCCCAGGCGAAGGGAGTGGACACCGGCAGCAGCATTGCCTCAGCTCCAGGGCTCTCCCTGCGGAGACAGGACAGGACAGGCCGAGGTGGGGCTGGCCAGGGCAGCCAGCTATTGCTGAGCCCTGATCCACCCTCGACCCCCCAAACTGTGCACCCACGGGGCTGCCCACAGCTGCTCTCAGCCTCGCCACAGAGGGGTCCCCTGAGCAGTGCGCACCGTAGCATCATGCCCCTTGACCCATCCCTGGGGCGGCCACACTTCGATCACGGCGCCCAGCTCTGGTCTCCGCATCTCCAAAAGGAGAGAGAACAGGGGAAAGCCCTGCTCAGACCCCGTGGGGACTGGGCATGATGGACCTGGGTCTCACGCAGGTCTCACACATGTGAGCAGAGCCTGCTCAGGGCACGCTGTGGGTGCAACACACCCCTGCGAGAGCCCGCGGGCCGCACGCCAGGTCTACAAGGGGGTTGCAGGTGGACTCAGGCACCCGAGAGCAAGCTGCTCCCGGCTCATGCCCCACCACAGAGATGCCCCCGGCTTCAGGGGAGATGCCAAGGCAGGCGCAGTCCCAGGCTGCTGCTGTCCTAGTCTCCACCCAGCCCTGGGTCCCCCTGCCCAGCCCCCCAGAGGGCCACGATCCAGCCACCCAGGTGCTCACATAGCAGGCAGGAGCGCAGCTGGGGGTGGAGGGGGCCCTGCCGCCTCCCACGCAGAGCCCAGTGCTGGCCCAGGCAGCAGAGAGCAGAGAGACAGAGCTTCTTGGGGCACCGCCCGCACCAGAGACACAGGCTCAGACTTCGGGAGCAGGGAACCTGCCTGCTGCAGTTCACTCCTAGGGAGTCAAAGCAGGCATTCAGTGTCAATAAGCCGGTCGGCAGCAGAGCTGGTGCTTGTCATCGTCATCCCCCCCCCCGCCCAATGCAAACCGCCCTGGAGCGACAGCACCCAGCACGGGCCGTCTAGCACCCCCGTGCATTGGTGTCGGGGCTCA
This sequence comes from Alligator mississippiensis, assembly GCF_030867095.1. Taxonomy (NCBI): domain Eukaryota; kingdom Metazoa; phylum Chordata; order Crocodylia; family Alligatoridae; genus Alligator; species Alligator mississippiensis. Next base: position 907,753 of record NC_081825.1, on the reverse strand, counting down.
CGCCCAGCTCCCCCACCCCGAGCTGTGCTACAGGCCACAGAAGCCCCCGGTGCCCCTTGCTCTGCAGCAACAGTCCCCTGCAAAAGCCCAGAAGTACCTCCACCTCTCACCCCACCTCCAACCCGTGCACATCAGTGGGGCAGGTTACAGACTTCACATGACATGCATGTGCACACATGTCATATCCAGTGACTAACCATCCTGGGGTTTCCAGGATCTCCCAAATTCCCGGCCAGGGCCCTGGAGAGGGGGCCAGGAGGCCGGCACTCACCTCCCGCTCGGCCCATGCACTCCAGTCACAGCTGCTCATCCCACCGTGAGCTGCCCAGTCCAGCCCAGCTGGAGGGATGTCCCCAGGGGTGCAGAGGCCTGCCATTGTGTCACGCCGGCAGGGCTATGCTGCCTGGCACTGATGTCACAGGGGGCAGGAAAGGGAAACCCAGGACACAGAGACTCGGGGCATCACACCCCCTGCCTGGCCTGCTGGAAAGGCAAAGGTTTCATAGAGGGACGCTGGGATGTCCTATGGGGTGCCCCAGCACCCATGGGGTCCTGGGCATCTTCCCTCCCCTCAACCCCCATCATGGGGTTCAGTGAGGAGAGCCGGAGGAGCTCACGTGTTCGCCCCAGGCTGGGCGGCCGGAGGTGGCCTCAGCCTGCACATGCCTGCACCACCGAGGCCACCCCCGGCGCACATCTCTGGCTGCAGTCACGTGTGATACAAACACTGATTAAAGCGTCTGAGACTCCGGCGGCCGTGATCAGAGACCAGCAGAGCAACGCCTCGCGTTCAACACCTCGGCTGCCTTTATCCCAACGGCATCGCGCAAAGACGTCCCTGTCCCTTGCACCATTTCTGGACCATCACGGGGGCAGCATCGCTCTTACACTGCGCTGAAACCCAAGAGCTGCCATGTCCTAGGTCAGACCCCGGGTCCATTTCGCCCAGTCCCGTATCAGACAGCGGCAAAAAGCGGAGCTGGACCGGGACTGAGCGGGGTTTTCCCCCCTTCCTCCCTCCCTGCAGCCTCCAGCATCGGCAGTAGTAAATGGAGGCTTTGCTGAGAGCGCTGGCCTCACGCTGGGTGCTGGTGGCGGCACGCCGAGGGGGCCGCAGGGTTTTAAAGCTGATAGTGAAGAGCAAGCAATGCAGCCGGTGATAGCCAGGAGAGTAGAAGTAGCAAGAACAAAGTCTGAGGGTTCGGGTCACCGAGTACAGTTCACAAAGTCACAGACAAGGAGGGTGGGAAGGGTCCTCAGGAGGGGTCACCTCATCTGACCCCAGCAGGCTTTCCTGCTTGAGAGCAGGGGGCCTGGACCTGGTCCCCTCCAGCCCCTAACAACTATGAATCTAGGTCACATCTAGTGCAAGCCCCTGCTCCATGCAGGACCAGCCCCAGCTACATCCTCCCAGCCAGGGCTTTGTCTACCCAGGTCTTCAACACCTCCAAGGATGGAGACTGCACCACTGCTCTGGGGAGCCTGTTTCAGTGCTTCACCGCCCTCCTCTTCCTAAGATCCAACCTCAACTTCCCTTGCTGCAGCTTGAGCCCATTGCTCCTTCTGCCATCTGCCCCCACTGAGACCAGCCCAGCTCCATCCTCTTCGCAGCCCCCCTGCAGGGAGGTGAAGGCTGCTATTCAATCCCCCTCGGTCTTCTCTTCTGCAGACTCAATCAGCCCAGCTCCCCCAGCCTCTCCTCACCCGTTGTCAAGATTTGTTCTGGAAATGCCAGGGGTGAACAGAACTGCTCTCGACTTGTAGAAGAGGAAACCTGGAAATCTTTGAACTTTTCACTAGGGAATTTTTTTTCACCTGCTATTAAAGTTTTTTCCCCGTTCCCCAGAGGTGCTGGGTGTTCAGGCTGGGGCTGGGCTGTGCCAATGCTCCTACCAGCACCAACCCCGCAGGGTCCCGGCTGGAGGGTCTTGCCCCTGAGCTCAGGCTCAGCCCCATGCTGCACTGGGGCAGGAAGGGATTGCCCCCCTGCTCAGACTGGTCACACTGGGGGGTTTTGCCTTCCTCTAAAGGGGGGCACAGCCTAGGCCTGGGCTCTCTGCAGCGTCCACGACCCCCCTGGCAGCAGCAGGACGTTGGCAGCCGTGGCCCCCCTGCATCCCGGGGGAGGGGGCGATGCCTAGGGCTGTGCCAGGGGTGACTGTCATGTTGCTCTAAAGTCGGACACAGGGTTTGTCTGGGCTGGTTTGGACGGGGCTGAACCTGCCCCAGGCAGGGCTGGACTGGATGTGACCCCGCAGGTCCCTGCCAGCCCCACAACTCTAGGGTCCTGGGATGTGCCTAGGCTCAGGGACACAAGCAGTTGTGAGTTATATCTGTGGCTCACCCCCAGCATCCAGGGCTGACCTCTTGCAGCCCCTGGGACGGGCGCGTGGGTGCACGGACGCTGTCAGGATCTGCCTGGTCGAGGTTTTGCCCCAAAACGGAGCCTTGTAGCCAGTTTCTGCGTGGCATCAAGGCCTCCAAGGAAACACACAGCCCCCCAGCACCAGCAGCTGCAGCACAAATACCCCTGACTATGCCCCAAGAGAGAACAGGGCAAGAGCAGCGCGGTCCCAGGCATGCCACGGCTGGTGCTGCAGGGGCTGGGCTCAATGTGAGCCTCCTCCAACCCCCAAGGCCCTGCCAGCCCCGCCGTTCGGGGATCCTTATGAGAACTGAGACACTGCCGCCACTTCCTTCAGGACCCCCGGAGTCGGCGTTTTCCAGCTGAAAACGCTCCCAGCAGAAAATCCTCCCCCAGTTCCCAGGCTCGGGAGCTCCTGCCTTTCCCTGCATGTCCCAGGAGCTGAATGCGCAGCCATGGCCTTCCCATGCGCCCGCAGATCCCCGTGGCGGGGCTAACGAGAGGGAAAGGCTAGGCAAGGGATCCCAGGGCTCGTTGCCAGTCATTTCGTGAGAAACTGATTCCTCTTCAGGAAAACAAAATGCCTTTTTTTCCCAGCTAAAAGTAACTATAATTAAATTGTTGTTGTTGTTATTGTTATCATTATAATACATTACTATTATAGTATTATCACATTAAAATTAAATTACTAACTCATATTGTTAATATTAATAGTATTGATAATAACAGTATTATTGTATTATTGATAATATATTATTAATGTAATATGTGATTATGCTTATAGTGAGATTATCATTATATAATAATTATTATAATACTATCAATAATGAATGGAATATTTAATCAATGAAATAAATATTGCATAGCATTTACAATATTACATATATTACACAATAGGTGCAATGTTATATATATGCAAAGTTACATAATGTGATATATACTTTATTCCATAATGCATATAAGATGACATAACACATATAATATACATACAACTATATCTAATAACGTATCATAATAATATTACTATTAATATAATTATTATCACCATCAATAATAATCCTAAATGAAACCTTTATTACTATTGGCATTGTCATCCTCAATAATACTCCTATATGACATCTTATATCATAATTGATACTATAAATATTATTATTAATGATTATGTTGATAAAGGTATCATTTAGAATTGCTTTTTTTTCAGTTTTCAGCAACTTGAAGCTTTCATCAGGTTCTGTGCTGTCGTGGAAAAAACACGCTGTAGAATTTGGAATCAGGTCAGGTAGAAACATTATTTCCATAGCTATCGGAGAGAGACCCTTACAGGAAGATTTCTGCTGTGGCCTCTCTAATTCACATCCAGGGCAATCAACCTTTTATAGATTCAAGACAAAGGGTTGCCTAAACTAACTTTTCCCGCCTTGGGGCTATCAGTCTTGTGTCCTTCAAGACAGTTTAATGGTCATCTTCCTCTTATCTAAGGAATTTCTTTCTCCCCCCTTGAGGCCTTAGCCATCCTTTGCTTCCACAGTGCGTTTCTCACTGGGTGCGTCTACACATGCATTTACTCCAGCCTAGATTTACTGTGCAGGGTTTTTGGATAGGTATCTACACATGTGAGGATTAGGGAGAAGATTTGTTCCCAGTTCCCTGCAGCCCTGAAATAGGCCCCTGTCACCAGCCAGGGGAGCTCCAGCCCGCCCCCGCCCCCCCCCCCCCCCCCGGTGTTAGCCCAGGGGCTGGCAGGAAGCCTAAACCTAACCCTAACCCTAACCTAACCCTAACCCCCCCTCCCCCCCACAGGTGTTAGCCCAGGGGCTGGCAAGGAGCACTGGGCAGGAGGGTTGGGGGGTGCCCACTGCTGGAGCAAAAACAGTGTCCCTGTGCTGCAGCAGCAGAGAGCTCCTGGCCCTGGCTGGCTCCTCCATCAGGAGCAAGGGACTTGGAAAGAGCTGCAGGGGAGAGGGAGGTCCCAGCCCCCTGCCCCATACGCCGGTGGGGCAGCTAGCAGCTAGCTCCCTGCTATCTGCCCCATTGGTGGATCAGGGAAGAGGGCTGGGACCTACCCCACCCCTGTAGCTCTTTTCAAGCCCCATGCCTCAATCACCTGATTAGGGCATGGTGCTGGGATCTGCCCTGACCTGGACAGTTTCCTGCCAGCCCTGGGCTGCTCAGGGAAGTCTGCATGTGCAGCCCAGAGCTGGCTGGGGACTGCCCCAGGTAAGTCCTCAGCCTCTCCAAGCTGCACGTGCTTCCCCATGCACTCTGGGGTTGTCTGGGAACTGTCCTGGCCAGGGGCACTCCAGGCTGCCCAGGGAACTGTCCCCATGCAAGGAGCTCCCAGCCCTGCTTCAGTTGTGAAGTGGGGGCTGAGGAGCTGGTACCTAGCCCCTGCTCTGCAATGGCAGAGCTGGGGCTGAGAACAAACTCCCAGCCCCACTCTGAAGTCATGATCTTGGAGTGTGGGGCTTGGAGCTCCCTGCTGCCGGGGTAGGAGGCAAGCTCCCACCCCTGGAGGACAGCTGATAGGGAGCAGATTTGTTCCTGGTCGGTCATCTGCACAAGCTACGGCGCCGTTACTAATGATGAGTAAATTTGCTACTTGCATTTGCAGCAAATGTACTTGATATTAGGGAAATTTACTGTGAAGTAAGCATGTGCACGTGTAGACGCACGTGCTTACTTCACAATAAGTTATGCTAATGCGCAGTTAAGTGTCTCGTGTAGATGCGTCCACTGAAGAGCCATTTCACAGCCTTCTTAAGGAGCATTTCACACCTCTTGCCCGGGCTGGGACCAGGCTGGGCGATGTACAAGCATCACGCTAATCCCTGCTTTGTGCTGAGCGTGTAATAGAGCACGAATTGTCTCTAATGACAAGAGGGACTATCCACAGACCTTTGATAATCAGCTTAATGCGCCCTGGAATATGGCACCAGAAGAGGAAAGCAGGAAATGTATTCTAATTTATGGAAGGGAAAGAATGTTTCCTCTTCCACTTGCTGCAGACAATGTGGGTGTAATTGGAAATCAGAAATTGCCAAAGATCATCAAGATTTAGAAATAATTATCAGCTGAATTGTTAAGCGGCTGCGATGAAAATAGCACGGCAGCCTCTGTGCCAGCAGGGAGATGCCACGGGGTCTAGCACATCATGAATAATAGGGCCGCGGTTAGCTATGGGAGAGGCCAGACGGTGTCTGTCTGGCCTGGCGTCGGAGCACTGGAGCAAGCCTGGACCATGTGCCCCGGAGGTCCCTGCCAGTCCCAGGGTTCGACAAACGTTCCTGCTGTGAGGGCTCAGCCCCTCCAAACTCAGGGCTTAGAGACGTGCCTGCGCCATCGGGGAAGCTCTCACAGCTGAGTAGGGTCTGAAGGCTCCCTCGGTTGTCCCAGCCAGGTGCATTCAGGGCCGGCCATGTGCTCAAATCCAGTCTCAAACGGGTTTCAAGGAGCCAGGAGCCCAGGTGCCAGCCCTCCGTCATTCTCAGCCCGGTCTCATGGAGAGACTGGGGGCAGTTACAGCTCCCCAGCGAGAGGTGGGGGCTGGATCTGGGGCAAGCAGCCTAATTCATCCCCAGCTGGCCCTGCTCACCCTAACGGGCTTGGTGACCTAACGACGCCAGCTGCCCGCATGGATGGGCTGCCAACAGAGGCAGATTAAGATTTATTGGGGCCCTGGGCAAACAGAAAATTGGAGGCCCCCCACACCCCATTATAAACATGAATGTATTAAAAAGCATTAATAAATACACCCGTTAAATGTTTACACGGTGCATTAATAAATAAAGCACAAATCTATGTAATCTATGAAATCTATGTGATGTCAAAATCGGCTACTCAATTTTGCAACACACAAACCTGAATAAAACAACTGCCTTAGGAAAAATGACTCAGCTGCATGGGATCGCCATAAATGTATAATAACACGAAAGGAATGATGTTGTTGTTTAGTGGTCGTGTAGACTCTGACTTGACTATTTCTTTTAAATTCACATTTTACATTGTACTTACACTATGGTAAACTACTACAAGAAAAATACCAATAGCCTCAAGTAAGAATACCGTTAGTGATTCTTGCAATTAAAATAAGGCAGTAGGCCTACACAATACATCTCAATTTTTTTTATCATTCCTGAAACATTAAACACGTGCTAAACTTCATATACTGTAAATCTCCCTCTTTTGTATCCCCATCACACCTGTTTCTTAATGCTACCATCACATTTCTTGGCTAATACCGATAAACGATTATTAACTAAACATATCGGCCGATGCCAATCTGATAATAGTAACACTAATAATGCAAGGCATTTTAAACTGCTGACATAAATAAACCTTTTTTTTTTTTTTTGGTGCGCTCCAGCAGCCTCCTGCGTCACATGTATCAGCATCCCGGCACTTCAATATGGTGCTGGGAGAGCTTGAACTAAAGTTCGTTCAATGAGCTTCAGTTCAGTGGCTGCCACCACCAGTTTTAAGCTCAGGGACACTGATACAATGGGAACTTCTTCTTTTTTTGAACACATTGACAGCAGTTATCTGCCAATTGGTGAAGATTACTTAAATGTTTTAATCTCTTGCAGCCCCACTGCCTGGTTTTTGTACCCAGGCAGCTGATGAAGTGAAGTTCGTAGGCTCATCGCCGAAAGGTGTTTTGTAAACTCCTTTGAGGATCGGATTTATGGCACATTATAGCCTGCCTAACATCGGATACCCCAGGTACCTCTCTACAATTTACCAGCTACAGGTACATTTCAAAAAGTCTATTTCAGCAGCCAGGACTCATTTTTAACATTGATGTTATGGCCCTCCCCCAACCTGGCTGGCACCTACTTTTGTTCCCTGCAGCCCTCCTAAATCTGCATTCCTGCAGAACAGCTTTCTAAAGACTGCCTTTTTTCATACCTAAGGGATTTCTGACCATCTTTCATATCTCTCACCATTTTTATTTATTTATTTATTTATTTTGCCTGAGGAAGGACACGTGTGTCCGAAAGCTTGCAAATAACAACTTTTTTGCAACTATTTAGTTGGTCTAATAAAATATATTGCCTCTACCCAAAGACTCCAGCTAGGCGTCAGCATCCCCCCGCCCCTCCCGCCCTACCTGCTTCTCACCCATCGTCTGCCACAATTTGCATTTTCACTGACTGGCATTCTTGCATATTGGCTTCTGGGATAAGCCGTCCAAGACAGCACAACGCACCTGCAGACGCTCCCTCTGCCTGAACAAGGGTGTTTGTACCCGAGAGCTTGCAAAGAAGAACTTTTCCAACTATTTTAGTTGGTCTAATAAAAGATAGCTTATAGTGGTGGTTTGAGCGGCCTGAATGCATTTGCTATGTACCGAACTAGAGCATGCCTCCTGGCCGGTTTGATTCTTCTTCGATTCGCCTATTTGTCGGTAGCCTTTTGGAGACTCTCCCCTTTTTAAAACATGTACATCTGTATGTTATTTAAACACAGAGCCCTACATTTAGGCTTTAAAGATTTTGGGTATCTAGAGAAGTGGCCTGAAGATTTTCAAGTGTGCTAAGGACCCGATTCACTTAGAAGCCTGGCTTCAGACATGGAGCTTTTCAAATTATTTGCCCAGATGCTTGGACTAGTATTTTGCTCGGGTCTCTTTGCTCTGCTGTGTTTGCCCGGGGGGCCCTGCGCGGGCATCCCCTATGTGTCCCAGCCCCTGTCCCTGCCCCAGCCCCCTCCCTCCCTCACTGTGAGGCCTTCAATTTGCCCCCCTTACTCCCCTCCTTCCCCTCCGCAGACTTACCAGCACTGGGCACGGAGTTGCTCTCTGCCAGGCTCCTGGCCACCCGCATGCCTGCGGCCATGCACACCCACATGCACGTATGTATGCCCCGCTGCCTGCCTCTCGCTCCTAGGGGGAGCCCATTTGCCGAGGCCCTTGGGCCCAGGACCAGTGCCTTAACCTGCCTATGGCTGCCGGCTTAGATGCAGCAACCGGGTCTTGGTGGGTAGAGCCCAGGTGCCTTCGTCTTTAGCCCTGGGCTGCAGCTCCTGGTTCCTCATCCCCTGGGTCCTGCCTCCTGGCTCCTTGGTCTGGACAACGGACACCCAGTTGCTTTCTCTGCCCCTATATCCATACAGACCACAATGTCGCCGGACCAAACAACACGGATGATAGCGTCTGGGGGTCATTCACCTGTCACACCCGCCATAACGACATCAGAGCTGCCATGTACACGGTCAGACCCTAGCTTGGTCTCTCCCAGGCTCCTGGGTCACACAGTCGAGGGGAGAGTGACTGAGTCCGAGCAAGGTTTTCCCTGTTCCTCCCCCCAGCAGCCTCCAGCACTAAGGTCCAGGCAGGGCTGATGCCGAGCCCATGCCCCTCACGCCCTGCCCCAAAGCCACCGATGCCCCTTTCATAGATTCATAGATTCATAGATGTTCGGGTAGGAAGGGACCTCAACAGATCATCGAGTCCGACCCCCTGCATAGGCAGGAAAGAGTGTTGGGTCTAGATGACCCCAGCTAGATGCATATCCAACCTCCTCTTGAAGACCCCCAGGGTAGGGGAGAGCACCACCTCCCTTGGGAGCCCGTTCCAGACCTTGGCCACTCGAACTGTGAAGAAGTTCTTCCTAATGTCCAATCTAAATCTGCTCTCTACTAGCTTGTGGCCATTGTTTCTAGTAACCCCTGGGGGCGCCTTGGTGAATAAATACTCACCAATTCCCTTCTGTGCCCCTGCGATGAACTTATAGGCAGCCACAAGTTCGCCTCTCAACCTTCTCTTGCGGAGGCTGAAAAGGTCCAGTTTCTCTAGTCTCTCCTCGTAGGGCTTGGTCTGCAGGCCCTTGACCATACGAGGGGCCCTTCTCTGGACCCTCTCCAGGTTATCTGCATCCTTCTTGAAGTGTGGCGCCCAGAACTGCACTCAGTACTCCAACTGCGGTCTGACCAGCGCCCGATAGAGGGGAAGTATCACCTCCCTGGACCTATTCGTCATGCATCTGCTGATGCACAATAAAGTGCCATTGGCTTTTCTGATGGCTTCGTCACACCGACAACTCATGTTCATCTTGGAGTCCACTAGGACTCCAAGATCCCTTTCCACCTCTGTACCACCCAGCAGGTCATTCCCTAGGCTGTAGGTGTGCTGGACATTTTTCCTCCCTAGGTGCAGCACTTTGCATTTCTCCTTGTTGAACTGCATTCTGTTGTTTTCTGCCCACTTGTCCAACCTGTCCAGGTCTGCCTGCAGCTGTTCCCTGCCCTCCGGCATGTCCACTTCTCCCCATAGCTTTGTGTCATCTGCAAACTTGGACAGAGTACACTTCACTCCCTCGTCCAAGTCGCTGATGAAGACATTAAAGAGTATCGGTCCAAGGACCGAGCCCTGTGGGACCCCACTGCCCACACCCTTCCAGGTCGAAACCGACCCATCCACCACGACTCTCTGGGTGCGACCCTCTAGCCAATTTGCCACCCACCGGACTGTGCAGTCATCCACATCACAGCCTCTTAACTTGTTCACCAGTATGGGGTGGGATACCGTATCGAAGGCCTTCCTGAAGTCTAAGTATACGACATCCACCCCTCCTCCTGTGTCCAGGCGTTTCATAACCTGGTCATAGAAAGAGACTAGGTTGGTCAGGCACGATCTGCCTGCCACGAACCCGTGCTGGTTTCCCCTCAGCATAATTTGTCCTGCCGGGCTCTCACAAATGTGAGCCTTGATAATTTTTTCAAATCCATGTACACGGTCAGACCCTAGCTTGGTCTCTCCCAGGCTCCTGGGTCACACAGTCGAGGGGAGAGTGACCGAGGCCAAGCAAGGTTTTCCCTGTTCCTCTCCCCAGCAGCCTCCAGCACTGAAGTCCAGGCAGGGCTGATGCCAAGCCCGTGCCCCTCGCTCCCTGCCCCAAAGCCACCGATGCCCCTTTCCTCCTAGCATGTGTCCATCACCTGCTCACAGCACGTCTCTGCCATCTGCGCAGGGCAGACCGCGTGATCTCTCCGTGACGGAGCAAATGGTCACCGCTCTGACATCAGCTGCACAAAGCCACGCAGGCCTGGGGCGGACACGGTAATGTCCCCCAGATGCCCCGTTGCTGACCTGCGGGCGGCTGTTCCCAGGTAGCGAACGTTTAAGCACCGATTTGAATGGGGAATCGCAGGACAAGAAATCACCTGCAGACCAGATGGAGTTACCTACAGCTTAAACAGGGGCTCTGAAGTCTTATGGGCACAGCTGGAGGAGTCTCAGCTGGTTGCACGAGGCATTGGGCACCTGCCCCACACCTCAAATGTCTCGCTGCAGCCAGCAGCTCTCAGCTTGTCCCGTATGCGCGCAGAAGTCCCTGCAGGCAGCCGGGCGGAGGCCGGGCTTGCCCAGGAACGTGCCCTCCGGGAGCACATTCTTGCCCATTCTGTCAGAGAGCGATTTGCTTTGCACCCGCCACAGCCCAGACACTGCTCCGCTTCCGGGACCTGCCAGGCACTGCAACACCTGGGGCATCTTTCGGGGTGGGAAGGATCAGAAGAAATGTTATCATTAACCCTTAGTGCCCAGAAATGGTTCACAGCAACCCTCAGAAGGGAGGAAGAAGGGAGCTTGGGAGGGGGCAGAGGTTAACGAGAAGGGTTTTGTGTCACATAAGAGCAGCCGCCAGGCCAGACTGGGTCTGACTAATGGTCCTGCTAGCTCCATGTCCTGTCTCTGACTGCAGCAGGGGGGGATGCTATAGAGGGAGAGCGCTGAACCAGACCTCTCAAGTGACCCATTCCCTATTCAGCACCCTCCCTGGCACCCCACATTATGGGGTGAGACATGCTGGAGGAAATGTCTCCACCCGTTCTGCTCCACAGCCCGAGCAGATGCATCCTGCAGCCATGTGCCCCTTGCTGCCCCTGGCTCTGCTCTCTGCCCCCACCCTGCCTGGGCCAATGCAGTCGCTGCGCCTTGCATAGAAAAGTCCCATCTCTCGTTGGCTTTAAACTTGTTGCCTGCTCATTTCAGTGGTGCCCCTCATCCTGGGATGGATCAGGACAGCGCCAGGATCCCAGCACTGAGCCAGGACGCACAATGGGACCTGGGGGAAGGTGAGGGATCACGGCTGCCGAGAACAGCGAAAGGGGAGAAAACCCCCAGGGAAAGGGTCAAGCCACCGGTGGAGCCGGAGATAGAGGTGACCCCATGCTCAGTGTGCACAAACCCCCTACTCCAGCCCCATGGGATCCCAGGGCTGTGTGATGCTCATAGAGACCCCAGGGATGTCCCGGGGTTGCCAGGCGACGCCGCCCTTACACGGCCACGCGGCTGTGACCCGGGTGGGGGTCCCCGGCCCCTGCTGCACCCATCCCACACAGGGCAGGGGCAGCCCGAGGCGGCACCGCGGGGCAGGCGTTGGGCACGATGGCGAGACGCTGCCAGCCGCGGGCCAGCCGGACGCGCCGCAGGAGGAGCCGGGGCCCCCGCAGGAGGCGGGCGAGGAGGAGACGTGCGCAGGGCTGTCGGGGCAGCCGCTGGGGTGAGGGGTGCCGGGGCAGGGCCAGGGGGCTCGGGGCGGGAGCGGGGTGCAGGCCCCACGTGTGACAGGGCAGGACGGACCAAGGGTCCGACCCAGCACATGGCAGCTCTGACCCTCGTGCTGCCCCGCTCCCCGCAGCCGTCGTGGCAAACATGGTGTACTACTACCGCCGGCGGAGATGAAGCTGCCCGGCCTCCGCGCCCCCCACGAGCACCGCGACCCCCGGACCAGGACGGAGGAGCTGCCGCAGCCCAGCACCTAACCAGACCGCCCGCATTAAACCCACCGCTGCAGCCTCGTCTCCTGCCTGCTTGCTCCACGCCGTGTCCGGTGCCCTGCCTCCCCCGTTGCCTCGGGGTTACTGCGCCCCCCACGACCCATCGCCCCTCACTGCCTGCAGACAGTGTGTGCAATGGGCACAAGGCCCAAGGTCCCTGCCCCACAGCACTGGGAGGGGGAGGCTGCTGCCCCAGGCTGTAGGGAACGGAAGTGGGGACTCCCCCGTACCCCCACAGCCCGTCCTGCCCCGGTTAGCGTGGGAGTCACCCAGGAGAGGCCACAAGGGGCCCCAAGGCCCCCCAGCCCAAGCCATGAGCCCAAGCTGCAGACCCCCAGGCCACCCCATCCCAGCATGGAGACAAGTGGGGACCAGGCCCCCGCTGGGCTCCACGGGACGCCTGGCGGACCCTCCCCTGCCCAGCCCTATCAGTACCCTCCACGCCAGGGCTCAGAGCCACGGGGCAAGGGGAGACGTGTGGGTCCATCCTGCCTGTCCCCACCCAGGCCCCACGACTCCCCGCTCCTCCCAGCCTGGGCCTTGCGCCGGGCACTGCGGCCTCTGCCGGGGGGACAGTTCCCCCCCTCCCCGGACCCTCTGGAGATGCAGCCCCGGCTGGTGCAGGAACGGTCACAGCCGACTGTGCGGAGCTGGTTTATTGTCCGGGCGGCTCCCGGGCTGGTCTCTGCTGGGAGGTCTCAGCTGGGGGGTCTTCGCTGGGGGGTCTCGACGGCACGGCATCAGCGCTGGGGTCTTGGTGGCGGGTTCAGAAGATCACGCTGCGCCGGTAGTGGGAGCGGCGCCGGGCTGGGGGAGAGCGGGGCAGTGAGTGCAGGGCAACCTGGTGCCCCATGCACCCACGACATGTCCCATGGGCCACACACCTCCCAGGACACCCCCCCTACACGTGCACCCCAGGACACCCCCCGACACATGCATCCCAGGGCACCCCCCAGCATATGCAGCCCCTTCCCCCCAACATGCACCAGGCTGCGGCCAAGCTGGGACCCACCTGCCCGTGGGCGCCGTCGCCTTCCCTGCCCCCGGCGGTGCCGCCTCGTCCGGCCGCACCGTGCTCCGCGCCGTGTGCGCTGGCGCTGGTAGCGGCGCAGGTAGTGGATGTAGCGCACCATGGTGTTGCCAGCACTGCCTCTGCCAGGCCACTGCAGGTGTGAAGGGCAGGGCCACCCAGGCCCCACCCACCACACGCATCACAGTGGCCTGCCCATATATGGGGGGCTCCGCCCTGCACACCTGGGCTCTGGCACCACAGGCCGCAGCAGCCGGGGGGACAGCGGGGACCACGCCAGGGAACGGCTCGCCAGGGCCAGCTCCACGCAGGGCCCCTGGTGCACCCCGCAGCTGAGGGCTGCGCAGCCGGCTCTGGGGAGCTGCCCGGTGTGACTGCACCACGTCTCCAGGGCCCAGGCCCTGCTGGCCCAAGCACAGCCCACAGCTGCCCCATCGCCCCAGCCTCAGTTTCCCCTGTTGCAGCTGGAGGCCACTGTTCTTCGTCCTGCCCCCCATGGCCACAGAGCGAAGCCTATCTCCTGCCTCTGCCATCGCCCTGCAGGGGCTGGAGAAGCGGGGCTGGAAGTGGGTTTGCCCTCGCTCCCCAGCAGTCACCCCTGCCCCAGTCCAGAGCTCATATCCTGTCCAGGATCCGCCCTGTCCAAACCAGCCCAGACAAACCAAACCCACCATCTAAACTCTTCATGAAACTACCATCGACCCCGACACAGCCCTGGGCATCACTCCCACCCCTGCCTCCCCAGAAAACAGGGGGGCCACGGCCGTGCAGCAACAGGAGGGGGAAGGACCCCTTGGCCCCAGGTACCACCGGCAAAGCCCAGATGCCTGGGAAAGCCCAGATGCCAACGCTCAGCTCTGCAGCCCGGGGACAAGCAGCCCCCCTGGCACCCCCTGCGTCCTGGGCAGCCAGGATGACTCCCCTTGTGCGGAGGGCAGGACACGTGGCTTGAAGTTGCATTGAAGCAGGTTTCGTTGGGGACCAGGACACGTCTTCCCTGTCCGAGCAGGGTGGCCATGGGAGAGATGCCCGGGCCAGGGGAGTCTCCGGCTCTGGAGGGCTGGCGGAGAGGCCGTATGGGCAGCAGGCCAGGACCAGGGCGGTGCAGCTGGGAGCTGGTGGGTGCTGGGGCCCGTGCTCCGCAGCCACAGAACAAAGCAGAGGTCCCCACCGGCCCCGCTGGGAGAGACGACGCGAGCACCTGGGGTGCATTTAACCACTGGGGTAGGAGCTGCAGCCTCTGCAGTCTCCAGGATGCGGGGTGGACATGCCAGGGCTGGACCCACTCCCAGCACTGCCCACATCTGCCCTTGACCCCATCTCCCCTCCGCTGCCCCCAGCACCGCACCACCGTGGGTGCAGCGGGGGGGCGTTACTAGCATGGGAATGACCCAGGCCACCGGTTTGTGACATCAGAGCCGCCCACAAGGCAGTGCTGCCAAGTGCCCCTGCCCCGTGCCCCCCCCGCACGGCCGGGGCAGAAGCCGCGCAAGGGTCACCAGTGCGGGGCCAATGCGCGTGTGACACCGTAGCCTGGGGGCATCGCACTAGAGCAGAGGCAAGTTCTGCCCTCCCACCCCCCCCACCCCCGGACCCACCGGGAATCCTGGCTGGGGGGTTGGGGCCTTCTGCAGGGGCTGGGGGGGCCAGGCCCAGGGAGCTGGGCTGCAGCAAGTGGGTCCCAGCTGGGCACTGGGGTGCTCCTGCCCCAGCGGGTCCCCAGCACCACCGGCACCCTGTGGCAGCAGTGCCAGCCCAGTGAGGCTGCCTGGGGGGCACACGGCCTGGCTGGGGAGCAGGGATGGAGAAGCTCTGGCCGGCAGCTGCCTCCCAGGGCATGGGCTACAGCAGCGCCCCGATGGCCCCAGCCCCCTCCTCTCCAGCCTGCTGGAGCTAGCGGGGGTGCTGAGGGGCAAGTCTGGGGCAGCTTGGCGGGGGGTGGGTTGCAGCTTGGCGGCACCCTCGGAGGTCAGGCACTGCCAGACCCGCTCACGGGTGCCATGAAAGTAAGGGCGGAGAGTGCATGGCCTTTAGCAGTGTGCGCGCATGTGTCTGCCTGTGCATGCATGTGTGAGCATGTCTGTGCATATGTGCGTACATGGGTGTGCAAGTGTACATGTATGGGTATGCATGTCTGTGCATGACTCAGCATGTGTGAGTGCATGTATGCCAGTACACATGTGCACACATGCACATGTGTGTGCCTGCCCATATAGATGCGAACGTGTGTGTGCATGTGCAGCTGTGTGTGACTGCATGAATGCATGTAGGTTGGTGCACATGTGTGTGCCTATGTGTGCACGCATGTGCATATGTGCACGTGCAATGCATATTTACATGTATGCATGTGTGTGAGAGCACTGCAGTGCTGTTCGGGGACACGTGTGGCTGCCACGTGCCTCCCAGCTCAGTGGGCAGGCGGCGAAGGTCTGACCAGGGCGGAGAGAGCACAGCAGCCAGGGGTGCGGCGGGGACACGCCATCGTCCCTGCCTCGGTGCCTGGAGCCCGCCGGAGCAGCCCATCCACCTGCACCTTCCTTCCTCCACAGGGCCAGCGCCATGTCTCCCACGAAGCCGCCGGCACCGCGGCGCTGCCACCGCGCGATCCGGGGCCCGCACCCCGCAGGCGGGGCCCTGGGCGACCTGCTGGAGGGTGCCCGCATGCTGCTGAGCCTGGCGCTGGCGCTGGGACTGGGCGCCGTGGGCAGCTACCTGGCCGTGCTGTGTGCTGCCCTCCTGGCGGCCGCTGCCCACATCCTGCTGTCCCGTCTGCTGCCCGCGCTCCTGCTCCTGGCGCAGCTCCTGCTCTCCGCCCTGCTCCTCCTCTGCTGCCTGCAGTGGCTGGGGGAGACCCTGACCCGGCTCCTCGGCCTGCCCAACCCGGCCTGAGCCACAATACAGCTCACCCCGACCGGCCCTGCTGTGTGCATCCGTGCTGGGGTGCCCGTGCCCAGCAGCACTGGGTCTGAGCAACCGGGCTGCTGGGGTGCCAGGTGCCCCTGGCTGCTTCCTGCCCAGCACTGCCATGTGCCCACGAAGAACCAGGATCGGACACCAGCGTCCGCCCTTGCATTGCCCTGGGGTCACCTTGACCCGGAGATGAGGCCCCGGGCCCGGAGCAACCGCCCCGGCTCACTGGGGTCCGTCTGACAGCCTCAGCTGGGGAGGGGGCTCCATGTCCCCGGGGGACGGCAGTGGCGGGGGCTGGCAGGTACCAGGTCATCTGGCTACTGGCACCGTACAGGAGCCTCTGCAGGGCCTGATAGATGGGAGATCAGGACATGCTCCATCCCTGGCAGAGCAGGGGGGTCGTGCGAGAGATGCCAGAGACGGGGAGGGGATGGGGGCAATTCTCTGCAGTGTCCATGACCCCCCTGGTAGCAGCAGGATGTTGACGGCTGCAGCCCCCTGCTTTCCCGGGGTGGGGGCGATGCCTGGGGCTGTGTCACAGTTGACGGTAGTTTCACGAAGAGTTTAGATGACGGGTTTGGTTTGTCTGGGCTGGTTTGGACGGAGCTGATCCTGCCCCAGGCGGGAGGCTGGACGGGACGTGAGCTCTGGGCTGGGGCAGGGGTGACCGCTGGGGTACGAGAGAAACCCGCTTCCTGCCCCGCTTCTCCAGCCCCACGGCTCCAGGGTTTTTCCCTGAGGGGGGATGTGATGATCCCCTGCAGGGCGATGGCAGAGGCTGGAGACGGGCTTTGCTCTGGGCCGCAGGGGGCAGGACAAGGAACAACGGCCTCCAGCCTCCAGCTGCAGTGGGGGAAACTGAGGCTGGGGAGAGGAGGCAGCTGTGGGCTATGCACAGGGCCCAGCGGGTCCGGGACCCCGGAGACGTGGTGCAATCGCACCCTGGCGGCTCCCCGGACCCGGCTGCACGGCCCTGGGCCACCAGGTGCACTGGGGGGGCCCTGTGCGGAGCCAGGCCTGGAGAGGCCTCCGCTGCCCCCCAGCTGCTGCAGCCCGTGGTGCCGGGGCCTGGTGCATCGGGCAGGGCCCCCCATATACGGGTAGGCCATTATGATGTGCGAGGGGGTGGGGCCCAGGCAGCCCCGCCCTTCACACCTGCCATGGCAGTGCCGGCAGCATCATGGTGCGCTACATCCACTACCTGCGCCGCTACCGGCGCCAGCGGGCACAGCGTGGAGCACGGTGTGGCCGGATGGGGCGGCGCCGGCGGGGGCAGAGGCGGCGGCGCCCACAGGCAGGTGAGTGCCAGCTTGGGTGCAGCCTGGTGCATCATGGGGCGGGGGGGAAGGGGCTGTGTGTGCCGGGTCAGGGGGTATGTCCTGGTGTGCATGTGCCAGGGCAGGGGGTGTCCTGCGGGGGGGGTGGCCCATGGGATATGTCGTGGGCACACGGGACACCCGGTTGCCCTGCACTCACCGCCCCGCTCTCCCCCAGCCCGGCGCTGCTCCCACTACCGGCGCAGCGTGATCTTCTGAACCCACCACCGAGACCCCAGCGCTGACACCGCACCCTCGAGACCCTCCAGCGAAGACCCCCCAGCTGAGACCTGCCCGGGAGCTGCCCTGGCAATAAACCAGCTCCGCACAGTCGGCTGCGACCGTCCTTGCCCCGCCAGGGCTGCATCTCTGCAGGGTCCAAGGGGAAAACAGGGCCCAGCTGGTGCCTGGTCCCACCTATCTCCGTGTGGGGACGGGGCCCAGCTGGGCCGAGGTGGGGGCAGCCTGGGCTCACAGATCGGGAGAGCAGCTCCCGTGCTGGCTGGGGCAAGCCTGGACATTGGGGTACGAAGGGAACCCACTTCTGGGTGCTCTACCCCCATGTGCCCCCCCAGCCTGGGGCAGCAGCCTCTCCCTCCCGGTGCCGTGGGACACGGTCCCTGGGGGTTGCGCCCATTGCACACACCGCCCCCAGGCAGTGAGGGGTGATGGGTCGCGGGGGGCGCAGTAACCCCGTGGTGATGGAGGAGGCAGGGCACCGGACATGGCACGGAGCGAGCCAGTGGGAGACGGGGCTGCAGCGCTGAGTTTAATGCGGGGTGGCCTGACTGGGCGCCAGGCGGGGGGTCTGGGCCGTGGCGGCTCCTCCATCCTGGTCCGAGGGTCGTGGTGCCCATGGGGGGCACGGAGGCCAGGCAGCTTCATCTCCGTCGGTGGTAGTAGTACACCGTGTTTGCCATGACGGCTGCAGGGAGCAGGACAGCACAAGGGTCAGAGCTGCCGTGTGCTGGGTTGGACCCTCTGTCTGTCCTGCCCGGTCACATGTGGGGCCTGCACCCTGCTCCCGCCCCGAGCCCCCTGGCCCTGCCCCGGCACCCCTCACCCCAGCGGCTGCCCCGATGGCCCCGCGCGTGTCTCCTCCTCGCCCGCCTCCTGCGGGGGCCCCGGCTCCTCCTGCGGCGCGTCCGGCTGGCCCGCGGCTGGCAGCGTCTCGCCATCGTGCCCAGCGCCTGCCCCGCGGTGCCGCCTCGGGCTGCTCTTGCCCTGTGTGGGATGGGTGCAGGCAGGGGCCGGGGACCCCCACCTGGGTCACAGCCGCGTGGCCATGTAAGGGTGGCGTCTCCTGGCAACCCCGGGACATCCTCTATGACCCAAGAGTGCATCATGCAGCCCTGGGGTCCTGTGGGGGCTGCAGTAGGGGGTTTGTGCATGCTGAGCATGGGGTCCATGCTGATGCGCTCACATCGCTCTCATGCCGAGGGCACGCACGTGTCCTGTTCTGCAGTCAGAGTCCACGCCCTGCCCTGTCCCCCACAGCCAGGCCGTGCTGGTGCATTGCCCACGGGTGCTGCCCAGAGACCTGTCCCGGTTGAGGACCACTGATCTGTGGTAGAGTTAGCAGTGGTCCCGAGCAGCCCCCGACGGACCAGGGGCCTGGGGCAGCTGCCAAACCAGGAGAGACTGAAAAGGCCAGGACCGTTCAGCGGGGGAAGGAGAAGACCGAGGGGGGATAGGACAGATGTCTACACAGTCCTGGCGGGTGTGGACCAGGGAACAGGGGCCTGTTGTTCCCCAGGTCCCAGGACACCAGAACCGGGGGCACCGCTGAAATGAGCAGGAGACAGGTTTTAAACCAACAAGAGACGGGACTTTTCTATGCAAGGCGCAGCGACTGCATTGGCCCAGGCGGGGTGGGGGCAGAGAGCAGAGCCAGGGGCAGCAAGGGGCACATGGCTGCAGGATGCATCTGCTCGCGGCTGTGGAGCAGAACGGGCGGAGACGTTTCCTCTGGCATGTCTCCCCCCATTATGTGGGATGCCGGGGGGGTCACTTGAGAGACCCAGTTCAGTGCTCTCCCGCTATAGCATCCACCCCGGCCACTGCTGGAGACCCTGCTCGGACCCAATCCAGATACGGTTGCCACCCGTGGGCACTGCTACAGGGGCTGGTACCCATCTCCGGTGCATGCTCCAGACCAGGGCTTTGCTTTTGCTGGGGGGGCTGCTTTCCAGGTGCAGCTCCAGGGGCTGGTGTTGGACTAGGAGGCCCCGGATGGTCTGGGCCCTAGAGCCAAGGGGTGTCTGGCACAGCTGGATCCGACCTGCCCTGGCCTTGGGGGGCCAGGGAGAAACTTTGCCCTCCCTTGGCAGCCCTGGCACAGACTCAGTAGCTGCGGAGAAGGCACAGACAGTGCTGCGCCCTGCCCATCCGTCTGTCTGTCCACGGCGGGCTTGTCCGTGCAGCGAGGGCCCGTGTCCGCCGGGCTGTGACAGGATGGGGTATTCGTGGGGTACGTTGGCAGGAGCCGAACCCAGGGGTTCCAGCGCCTGCCCGGCCGGCCGGCCATCGCCCGGCATCCCCAGCCCTGAGCGCAGGGAGGGGGAAGATGGAGCTTGGCTGAGACTGAGCCAGCCCAGGGCCCAATCCTGCTTCTGGCCTCAGCACCACTGGTCCAGTGTAAAGGACATGCTGCCCTCACCTGCCCCGCAGATAATGAGGAGATATCTATGGGCAGCCCCTTCCATGCCCTCGTCCCCGATCCCTGACCCCCTGGCTCCCGGATCCCAGCCCACTTGGAGAAGCGGCGATGCAGGGGACAGGCTCCAGGCACAACACCCAGCACCACCCAGCATGGGAGGGACCCGACGAGCAGGACCCCCTCCTGCAGCCAAGGAAGCCACAGAGCCGCCACGTCGCTGCCACGGGTCATGTTGGGTCACAGGAGTGGGCAGAGGCCCGCGAACAGCAGGGTCTCGAGGCAGCGGGGGCCGGCGCGGAGCAGGGTGGAGGCCAGCAGGCAGGCGGAGGCGGCCAGCAAGGCTGGCAGCAGGCGGGTGAAGGTGGACAGAGCCTCGGCCAGCTCAGATGCCAGGGGGCCGAAGAGCAGGGCCGCGGCAGGCGGCTGCAGCGGGGCATCCCAGAGCCACGTGCAGGACAGGCCCTGACACAGCGCCAGGAAGAGCGTGGCCAGCACCAGCCAGGGGAGAGCGGTGCCGGGGTCCGGCGTCCGGAGCTGGGCACGGGCCGCGGGCATGGCCAGGCGCTCACCCTGCAGGAGATAGAGATGGTGTGGGATGGGGACGGACCCTGTGCCCCTCTCCCCCGACCTGTGCCCTCCAACCTGGGCAGGGCCTCCGGGGCAGCCCAGGAGGGTGTGGGGAGAAAGAGGGAGCAGGGTGGGGGAACGGGTCACACGGGGGTGTGAGGACACATGCAGGATGGGGACACATCTACCTGGATGGTGCTGGTGGGAGCTGCCAGGCTCTGGACCCCCCCAGCCACCCCTTCTCCAGCAACAGTCCCCCCAGGGAAGCCTCAGACCTGAGCCCCCCTAAGCTCTGACCCATTGTGATGGAGGCGGTGGTACCAGGCCCATCCCAGTGTCAGAGCTGCCCAGGGGGAGGACACTGCAGTAGGGGTCTGCAGCCCCCACCCATGCCTCTATGCTGTGCTGGGTCATGGGCTCGGTCCCCCATTAAGCAGGGACCCAGCACCCCACAACACCCATCCAGGCTGCAGGACTTTGCCCCCTTCTTGCCAGGGGCCACCATCTGCCATTACTTTGAGGGGGGCTGGAGCCAGACTGCCCTCAGTCAACATGGCCACCACACCGCTGAGCCAAGGGGGAGGTGATGCCAGCTCTCCCCCCTGCCTGTGCTGTGCAGCAGGGCATTTGCACGGGCCCTCACATGTGCATGCATGACAGCATTTGTGTGTGCATTGACATGGGCAAGTGTTATGGTTGTTGCATGTGCCCTCACGTGTGCATGCATGACAACGTTTGCATGTGCATTCACTTGTGCATGCATGGTGGTATTTCCACATGCATTCACCTGTGCTGTCACAAGGTACGTCTGGGCTCCAGGGGCAGCAGTCCCAAATTTGCCCACGATGTCCGGGGTGAGTGGAGGGGTCCCTGGGGCCTTGCCAGGGCCTGGGTAGCAGACCCAGCTAAATGGAGATGGGGTCTGGGCTCTGGGGAAGGCAGGAGCTGGGGGGAGTTGGAGACACACCAGGAGCCGGAGGGGAGGCTGCGACCCCCCCGTACCTCCAGGCCACTGACGCCACGTGGGAGGAAGCCAAGCGCCAGGCCATGCTCGTAGCAGTCTCTGTTGTTGCCCCGGCTGCTCAGCCCCGGGGGGCCACCAGGAAACAGAGCAGGGGCAGGACGAGGAGGACGGAGCCCCCCAGGCGCGCCAGGGCATAGGCACCCGCCAGGGGCAGCAGCACGTCGGGGACCACACCTAGCAGCCGTGGTGCCCGGCCCTGGGGCCACTCTCCTGCCCCGCGCTCCAGCTGCCGCCGCGTTGCCGGGCATCCCCTGCAGGGAACAAGGGCATGCGGGAGCACGCGGGCACACACGGGTGCGGCTCGGGGGCCCCGGGAGCTTCTATAGGCCACACACGGGGGTGCAAACCCAGGAGTCCTGCCGCCAGCTGCACCCAGGAGGTGCTCCCCTCTCTCCCTCCCTCCCTCCCACCGCCCAGGACAGTGTGTTGCCAGCCAGTCAGGTGGGAACTTGCCCCGAGTGTGGCTCAGGGAGAGGGGCGGGGGGCATGCACCTGCCCCGCCGTGATGGGCATCTGCTGGGCACTGAGGCAGCAGGCCAATAGCCAATGGCTGATATGCACGAGCCAGGGAGCTGGCGCCAGAGCCATGGCTGCAGGGCCCCAGCCGCCTGCCCTGTGCCCGCCCCTACCTGCCAGCCAGGTGGGAGCAGGCGAAGGCAAGGGGCAGCAGGAGGAAGAGGCAGGAGAGGCGGGCAGCCGCGTGGGCCAGGCCCAGCAGTGCAGCCAGCAGCATCAGCGCGTCCAGCACCTGCCCTGCGCCTGGGGGCAGCTGCCCGTTGGGGGGGCTCTCACCAGCGCCCCGGCCCCAAGCTCCCTCCCCAGCTGGCATCCCCAGGTCCTGGCATGGGCACAGATGACGTTGGGTCAGGCCCCTGGTCCTTGACCCCTGACACCGACCCCGCTCTGAGCTGACCCAGCCCCCCCAAGACAGCAGCCCATCCCCCACACCCAGGCCACCAGGGTCTGCTGGGAGTCCCGGGCTGCCTCTGATGTCACAACAGGCCCCGCCCACTCATTCACATGGAGGTGGAAGCCACGTAGCCTTCTGGCTGGACCCCCACAGGCCAGGCACCAGGACACCTGGGTCCTCTGCCCCGCTCCACCCACCCGTGCCAGGAGCCCTGCCAGGCAGCACGGGGAGCCGAGGCTGTGACAGTGCCCCCTGCCCGCATGCACAGGGCGGGGGGCAAAGCTTGCAGCCTGACCAGGGCAGCTGCTGCTGGGGGCATTGGGCTGGGAACTGCCCCCAGGGAAGGCCCAGCAAGGGCTGGAAGAGTCTGTCCCCCTGGGGAAGCAAAGCAACCTGCACCGGTGCAGCTCCTCAGGCCCCACATGTGCCTCCCACATTCCCCCAGCTCCAGGGCAGGGGAACCCTCCCTCAGGGTGGGCTCATCCCCTGGTGCCAGGGGGACAGCTGGTGGGGGGCACCCGCGGCTGGACTCATAGGGGGCTGCGACAGGGCTGGGGGTTGGGAGTGAGGGGCACCACCAGCGCTGAAGCGGGGCAGGGGGCTGCAGATCAGGAGTGAGGGGCACCACCAGCACTGAAGCGGGGCAGGGGGCTGCAGATCAGGAGTGAGGGGCACCACCAGCACTGAAGCGGGGCAGGGGCCTGCAGATCAGGAGTGAGGGGCACCACCAGCACTGAAGCGGGGCAGGGGGCTGCAGATCAGGAGTGAGGGGCACAGCAGGGCTGGGGGGCAGGGGGCCATAGGTCGGGAGTGAGGGGTGAGCCAGCCGGTCATGTGTCAGAGGCCCCATACTGCTCAAAGCTGAAGGCGAGTCTCCTCCTGCTCAAGCACCAGGGCTGGGGGCTACAGAGGGAGGGGGGGCTGATCCTGCTGGCGCTGGGAGCTCTCTCCATGCCCCATTGCCAGCCCTGCTGCTCCTTTAAGATCCAGCTGCAGAGCTCCTGCAGGCGGGCTGGGCCGCCCCGGGCTCCGGCTGTGGCTGGCGCTTGACTCTGCTCCAGGCCCCGGGAAGAGCCAGGACCTGCTGACTCAGGGGAACAAGCAGCTGCACCGCACCCGCCCCAGGGCCCCCTCTGCCCCGGCCTGCCCCAGCTCCAGCACCGGGGGGTCCATCTGCCCCCTCCACCCCACCCCCCAGGCCACCCCTGAGCTGCTCAGGCCAGAGCCACCGGCCCATCCTGCAGTGGGACCTTCTGCCAGCTGTGTCATGGCCCCTGTACTGCAACGGGAGAGTCTCTGGTCCCGGCCCTGGCAGGGGGCTCAGGGCTGCTCAGAGTGGTGATGGGGGACCAGGCTGCAGCCAGATGCCCACATCCCCCAGCCCCGTGGCCCACCGGCTCCCTCGGCTCTTGGCAGCTGCGGGCCATGACTCAGAGCCGTGGTCGGCTGGGAACGTGGGGCCGGGGCTCCCGGCTGCCAGCGTGGGAGCTCGTGGGGGGAAGGGCCTACTGTCACGGCTCCCCCGGCTCTGTGTCCAGCCCAGCCCGTCCTCTGGGCCCCGGCTTTGGGCTCAGGCACAGGCCAGAGCCGGGCACTGCGCGGGCACAGCGAGCCTGGGCACTGGGGCTGGGGCTGGGTCCTGGCGCCAGCAGGGTTCAGCCGGAGCCACTAGCAGTGGGGTGGAGAATCTCCCTCCTTGCCAGCCCTACGGGGCACAGGACACACAGCCTGGCACTGGGCAGTGCCCCTTTCCCCATCTCCTCACCCAGCCTGCCCCCATCCGCCCCAGGGCCCAAGGCTGGGACCATGTGGCCGGCAGGTGCTGGGCTGCGCGGCGAGTGCTGGCTGCAGCCGCGGCCTCCAGGAGACCCTTGGCACGGGGGCACCGGGCACAGCCTGTGCCGGTCCTCTGGGCTGGGGCTGGGGTGCCGGCAGGCACCGGGGCTGGGGACCAAGCTGCTCTGGGTCCAGCGCCAGCGCGTGCGGTGCAGCCCCCCGGCTCCGGTCTCACAGCCAGTGCCGGTGCCCAGCCTCTGGCCTCCCGTGTCCTGGGAGCTGCGGCTTTTCCTGGGCCGCGGCGGGCGGCTCGTGGGCAGGGAAGCCTCGGGGCCAGGACTGGCCAGCTGCCCCGGCCGCCAGCCAGAGCCCAGCTGCAGCTCCAGCTGCGACCCAGGGCGCTCCCTCGCTGGTGCCCTGCGAGCCCCCGGGGGCGGCAGACCCGGGCGCAGAGGCTGGAGCCCGGGGTGAGCCCCCTCGCCCCGGCCGCCGCCTCTGCTCTGCCACCGCCGCCCCCGCCGCCTCGGCCGCGTCCCCCAGCCGCCCCGGCCCCGGGCTCCCCCGCCCCGCGCCCCGCGCCGGATGCGGCCCCCGGCTCAGGAATGCGGGAGGGACCGGCGGGGCGGGAGCGGGGGCGGGGGCGGGGGATGCTGCGGCTCCGACGCCGGCTCCAGCCGCCTCCAGCGCTCCCCAGCCCGGCTCCGGACAACAGCGCCCCCGGCTCCAGCTCCAGCGCCCCCGACCCCGGCCCCGGCCCCGGCCATGGTGCGGCCGGCCCTGGTGCTGGTGCTGGTGCTGGCCCTGGCCGCCGCCGCGCCCCCGCGCCGCGCCCCCGAGACCCCCGCAGCGCAGGCGGCCCCGAGCGCAGCGCCGAGCACCGCCGCGCCCGGCCCCGCCACGGCGCTTCCCGGCTCCGCCAGCCCCCGGCCGCAGGACACAGGTACGAGCCGGGCCGGGCCGGCCCCAGGTGCTGAGCCAGCCGCCCGGGGCTCGGGGCGCGGGGGGGGGTCTGCCCCTACAGCTGTCCCAGCCCCTGTATTGACACCCCGGTGGGTGGGGAGTCTCCAGTGCGGGAGGTCGGGCTGACCGATGCCGGCGGGGTCTGCAGTCGTGTGCCAGGGGGTCTCGCAGGGTGTGTGCGGGCCGGGGCCTCGGCAGCTCAGGGGAGACCAGGGTCCCCATCCCCAGCCCAGCACCGCTGCTCCGGGCCAGGCCCCTGCCCAGGCACGGGTGACGGGCGCCCGCTCTGCCTCCAGCAGCCGGGGATGGCGCGAGGAAGGTCGTGCGGGTGAAAGTCGTCAAGAAGAAGGTCCTGAAGAAGAAGCCCAAGGCTGGGGCCAAGGAGGATGCCTCCAAGCAGGAGCCACGTACGTACCTCAGCTCACACAGGGTATATGCCCGTGTACACGGGCATTGGCCCACGCATGGCCACTTGCACATACACGCCTACCAGCGCACACCCACGTGCCTGTGTGCAACGCTCACATACAGGCGTGTATGTATATGCACGTCCATAAGTATACATACATGCCCCAATGCACACCTATATCTAGCTCTGTATACATGCCTGTGCATATGCATCCATACAAGCACACCTACATACATGCATTTATTTCTATATCCACACACACGCATACTCACTCACACATATCCTTGCACCCACGTGCATGGATAGATACCTCCCTGCACCAACATACCCTGCCCGCCACCCGGCACAGACCAGCACATGTGCCCACAGTCACCCCCCATGCCTGGGCACAGCACTGGCATGTGCACATGGCCCCATGTGCATAGTCATGTGCCCACACCCCCACAGCCCGTGGCATATGCACAGACTTCACATCCACATGGCCCCCAAGGTACACGCCATGCCCCTGTGCCCTGATGTGTGCACACGCCCCACACATACCCAAGCCATGATGCTTCCCCCCATACCTCCCTGCATGCGGGCCTTGCACACAGCCCCGTGCACACGCCCCAGCTGTACGCTGCCTCTGCTGCCTCCCCACAAAGACCCCGGCGGTGCCAGCCCCCCCCCCCCCTCCCCCCCAGCTCCGCGGGCTGCTTTTGGACAGCTGCACTGTTATTTTTTCTGGGGCTTTCGAGGTTGCTGCGTTTCCTGCCCTGCTCCAGCACCGCTGGAATGTCGGCCGGGGCCGCGGGGCTGGCGGGGGGAGCTTGCCCCCACCCAGTGCGGGGGCTGCAGGGACAGGGGTGGGGGTGCAGGGCAGCAGAGCCCCCGACCGTGGTGCAGGCTGGGCCGGGAGGTTTTGTGGGGTGCAGGAGGCAGCGCTAGCGGGCACTGAGCCAGGGGAAGGCTCCTGGCATCACTGCCCGCAGGACGTGGCTGGGCTGTGGTTTCCGCGGCCCCTGCGGCAGGTCCCAGGTGCCTCGTGTCTGCACCACGCGCTCTGGATCCTGGCACGCGTTGCCCTCGCCCTGGGGCACAGGGGTCTGGCTAGATGCCACCCAGAGCCCGCTCCGAGTTGCTCCCTCCCGGGCGGGGAGGAAGATGGGTGCGGGCATTAGAGCCGTGGGCTTGTTGTGCAGATAGGTGCGTGCTTGCCCTGCCCTGGGCTCTAGCCAGACGCCCCCTCAGCCGCACGGGACACGAGCCCCCGGAGAGTCCACGGCCAACACTCATCCTTTCCCCCGGGCATCTTTGCACTTGGCTGTGGTGCTGCCCCCACTCCGGCCCTGGGGCTGCGGCTTGGGGGGATGTGGCTCCATCATGAGAGCCCAGGCCAGCAAGTATCCTGCAGGGAATGAGCGCCGGGATGGAGAACTGGGAGCCCTAGAGCCTAGCTCCAGCTCAAGCCGCTGCAGCCAGTCCCATCGGAGCTACTTTGGGGGCTGAGAAACATCATCCATGGGGCATCTCTGGGGCCAAGTTCACAGGGACAGGTCGTGGGGCTGAGAGCTGCAGGACTCAGGGCAGGAAGGAGGGTGTCGCCCCCCAGTCGGGTCCGGCATCCTGCAGGGAGCAGGGGCTGATGCCATCTCTCCCCCGCAGGGTGCCCACCGCTGGGGCTGGAGTCGCTGCGGGTGCTGGACTCCCAGCTGCGCGCCTCCAGCGACAAGCGCTATGGCCTGGCAGCCCATCGCGGACGCCTCAACATCCAGGTGCGGGTGCAGGTGCAGGGACCAGGACAGGGGGCCTGGGGCTGCCTCCTGCCATGCATCTGGCCGGGTGCCGGGTCCCGGAGGTGTGCGGGGAGCCCATGGCTCTGACGTGCCTCTGTGCCGTGCAGTCGGGGCTCTACGACGGGGACTTCTACGACGGGGGCTGGTGCGCGGGGCAGAAGGACACGAGCCAGTGGCTGGAGGTGGACGCACGGCGGCTCACCCTCTTCACCGGCGTCATCACCCAGGGCCTCAACTCCATCTGGACGTAAGTGGGCACCAGGGTTGGCACTGGGGGCTCCGGGCTCTCACCCGGCTGTAGCAGCTCCCACGGGGCGGCCTGTGGAAGGGGGACCAGGGTCATAACCAGTCCCAGTACTGGAGAGCCCCCCCATAACCCCCCTTAGGTACGACTGGGTGACCTCCTACAAGGTCCAGTTCAGCAACGACACGCACACGTGGAAGCCGTGCCGTAATGGCACCGAGGAGGTGGTGAGTGGGGGCACTGGGGGCCAGGGCTGGACGGGGAAACTGAGGCACAAAGGAGTGGGGCTGGGACAGCGGCTCGCTCGGAGCTGAGACAGTGCTCAAGGCTTTGCCGGGCTCCCAGGCTGGTCTCCGCAGGGTTAATGGGTCGTGTGCTCCCCCTCCAGTCCCCCCCTGTTGCTTTTGGCATCAGCTGGACCCGGGGCCTGACAAAGACCACTTGTCCTCGCCCCCTCCCCCTTCCCGGGGCCACCGAGCCAGGGAGGGGAGCCAGAGGCCAGCTCAGCATCTCACATGGCTTCCTCCACGCCACATGCAGCAGAAGCACACGCATGTGCATGTTCGTGTGCTTGCACACTTGTGTCTGCATGCAATGAAGAGGGGGTTGCACATGTATGTGAGCATGTGCCTGCCTGGGGTGTGCATGTGTAACGTGCACAGAGGCAGTGCATGCATGTGTGTGACATGGGCTGTGCTTGCAGGCTCCTGGCCGGGAGTGTGTGTAGAGGCATGCACATGCTGGGCAGGGTGGAGGTGGCCTCATGGACACGTGTGTGTGTGAAACCTTGCAGCCCCCAGCAGTGTGACACAAGTGCACGCAGCTCAGGGGACAAGGAGAGCTGGCCCATGCATGTCCATGTTGGTGTGCAGTTCATTGCAGGCGTGTTTGTGCCTGCAGTTGCACATATGTACATACAGTGTGCAAATGGATGCACATTGCCCAGTGCTCATTCTTCATGCATATGCGGTGCTTGTGCATGCACACATCTGTTCTGCAAGTGTGTGCATGTGCATGCATATGGGTGGGTGTGCTCTGCGTGTGCACGCATGTGCCAAAGTGGAGGGTGCCTTGAATGTGTGTGCAGGCATGCACTCGTGCAGACTGTGTGCACACATGCAGTAGGGTGCACACTGTGTATGTGCACGTGTGTGTGTGCATGTGTGTGTGCATGTGCAAAAGGGTGCATGCATGTGTGTGCAGTGCCCGTGCAGGCACAACACCAGGGCCAGGGACACCCTGAAGGCAGGGAGACCTGCCGCAGGGGGCCGTGGTATGCTCTGAGTGTGTGTACAGCATGTTTGCATGCATTGCCCATGGGCTCTTAAAGCCCCTACCTGTGCAGGGGCATGTGGTGTGCATGCACTCAGAGTATACACATGTGCATGTGCATGTGCATCTGCACAGGCGTGTGCCCAGCTCTTGGCTCTGCCCTGCCCCCTCTCCACCTCCCTGCCTAATCTTTTTGGAAGCAAACTCAGCACCAGCTGGAAGGGGGAAGGGGGAAGGGGGCCAGGCCCCATGGGGGGAGGCCAGGCCGTGCTCCCATCCCACCCCATCCCCCAGGAGCTCCCCTGGCCCCAATACCAGGCCGTGATCCAGGCCCCCCCGCCAGCCCCGCCTCGCACCCGGCTCCTGGCCTGGTTCTCATTAGAGCTGTGCCGGAGCCAGGGCCGGAGGGGGAGGCCGAGCGGGTGTAACCCTTTGGGTCCCAGGCACACGCTGCCCCACGTGACGTGGCGTGTGTCAGGGGAGCATGGGTCCCAGGAGGCCGGGTGCCTCCGTGGCCCTGGGGGCTCTGAGTGCGAGAAGCGCATAGCCCGGGGGGTGGGGGATGGCCCCCAGTGGAAAGGCCTGTGGCTCCCAAGCCCCCTTTTCCCTCGAGCCCAGGTGTTCGCAGCCAACAAGGACCCGGAGATGCCGGTGCTGAACACGCTGCCCTGCCCCACGGCGGCGCGCTACGTGCGCATCAACCCCCAGAGCTGGTTCCCCAATGGCACCATCTGCCTGCGCGCCGAGATCCTGGGCTGCCCCCTGCCAGGTGTGACCCCCAGACCCGTCCCCACAGAGGCCCTGGCACCCTCCAGGGACCGACCCCGGGGCCTCAGCTCCCGTGTCCTGCGGGCAACAGCCACGGCTCCGGCATCCACAGCACCTCGGGCTCTGCGCAGGGGGCTCGCGTTGCCCTACCCCCCCGGTGCTGGAGCCCACAGCCGGCCCTGATGTGCCCCCAGCCCAGCCCTGACCATCTGCCCCCGCAGACCCCAATAACATCTACTGGGAGAGCCCCCCAGTGCCCACCGACCCGCTGGACTTCCGGCACCACAACTACAAGGAGATGAGGAAGGTGCGTGCCCCGCCGGGGTGCAGGGGAAGCTGGGGGCAGTGGGGGCTCCCCCGGCCCCCGCGTGGCAGGAGGGTGGAGGGAAAGGAGCCCTGGCATCCCAGGGGGCTCTAGCGCTGCCCGTCACCCTCCGCAGCTGATGAAGAAGGTGCACGATGCCTGCCCCAACATCACCCGGATCTACAGCATCGGGAAGAGCTACCTGGGCCTGAAGCTGTGCGTCATGGAGATCTCGGACAACCCCGGGCAGCACGAAGTGGGTGAGTGCCCGATGGGTGCCCCCCGAGCCGGGCAGTGGGGTCAGAGACACCCAGTGCATGGACCCTACGTGTTGGCTGTGTCTCGGGGTCTGGTCTGGAGAAGCTGAATCGGGGGGGGGTCTATCATGGGCTCCCCCAAGACCCCTGTCCCACCCAGGACCCTGTTTCCAGCAAGACTGACGTGGTGGCCAGTGATGGCCTCGTGGCACCGGGTCCCAGCACTCTGGCCTGGGGAGCAGGGCAGGGTGGGATGGAGCAGGGGCCCCAGGGCAGTGGGCTCCCCGACCTGGCCTCGCAACACCGGGTCCCAGTGCTCCGGCCTGGGGTGCGGCGGGCTGCAGCAGCTGGTGGTGGTGCCGCGCAGGGGAGCCGGAGTTTCGCTACGTGGCCGGCATGCACGGGAACGAGGCGCTGGGCCGCGAGCTGCTGCTCAACCTCATGGAGTACCTGTGCCGCGAGTTCTCGCTGGGCAACCCCCGTGTCGTGCGCCTGGTGACTGAGACCCGCATCCACCTGCTGCCCTCCATGAACCCTGACGGCTACGAGACCGCCTACAAGCTGGTAGGGCAAAGCACGGGGCCCCGGCACGGCGCCACGGCTCTCAGCCCCCGTGCCGTGGCCAGTACCACCAGCTCTGTGGCACCTTCCAGATGTGGTTTACGCCACGGGGGCTGTTCTGGGATCGTGGCTGGGCGGTGAGGGGCTCGGTGCCACGTCAACCCCAGGGAGGTGTCGTGGGCTGGGGACACGGGCAGAGCCAGGGACGGTGCCGTGGGCTGGGCTGTGATGCCATTGCTGGCGCAGGGCTCGGAGCTGGCGGGCTGGGCCATGGGCCGCTGGACCTACGAGGGTATCGACCTCAACCACAACTTCGCCGACCTCAACACGGCACTGTGGGACGCCGAGGACAACGAGCTGGTGCCGCACAAGTTCCCCAACCACTACATCCCTATCCCTGAGTACTACACCCTCCCCAACGCCACGGTGAGCCCCCCGCACCCAGGGCCGTGCCCTCCAGCCTTGCACGGAGCTTATGGTGGGGCTTATGTGCCTGGGGCAGTTCGGAGCCCAGCGGGACCCAGCAGGGAGAGCCGGGTCCCACGGCTGCCCGCCCCAGGCCGTTTGTGCCAATGCCCGGCCCATGCCACGCAGGTGGCACCGGAGACGCGGGCGGTGATCGAGTGGATGCAGCGCTACGCCTTCGTGCTCAGCGCCAACCTGCATGGCGGCGAGCTGGTGGTGACCTACCCCTTCGACATGACCCGAACCTACTGGAAGGCGCAGGAGCTGACGCCCACGGCCGACGACCCTGTCTTTCGCTGGCTGGCCACCGTCTACGCCAGCTCCAACCTGGTCATGGCGCAGGACGAGCGCCGCATCTGCCACTACGACGACTTCGCCCGCGCCGGCAACATCATCAACGGCGCCAACTGGCACACCGTGCCCGGCAGTACGTACCGCGGCCACGCGCGTGGGGTGGGGAGATGCCGGGGCTGGGCTGGGGCAGATAGGAGGGGACGGGGAAGAGCTGTGTCCCTGCCCCGGTGTGCTCGGGCAGGACTTGCTATGGCATCTCTGGGGTCTGCTGCCTGCTGCAGGGTCCTGGTGGAGGGTCTTGCCCCCGCGCTCCAGCACAGCCCCACGCTGCACTGGGGCAGGAAGGAATTTCCCCGCTGCTCAGACTGGTTGCACTGGGGGGTTTGCCTTCCTCTGCAGTGGGGCACGGCCTGGGCCTGGGGTCTCTGCAGCGTCCATGACCCCCCCGGCAGCAGCAGGATGTTGGTGGCCGCAGCCCCCTGCAACCTGGGGGCTGGGGTGATGCCTGGGGCTGTGTCAGGGGCTGAGGGGTCGGACACAGGGTTTGTCTGGGCTGGTTGGACAGCGTTGATCCAGCCTCAGGCAGAGCTTGGACTGGATGTGACCCCACCAGACCCACAGCTCTGGGATGTCTGAGTCCCACCGGACCTGTTATAGCAGCCCTGGGGCCAGGGCCGGGGCCTGGCCCCCATGCCCTCGTCAGCCCCAACCACAGCCCTGACCGGCCCCTTCCCCCCAGGCATGAATGACTTCAGCTACCTGCACACCAACTGCTTCGAGATCACGGTGGAGCTGTCGTGCGACAAGTTCCCGCACGCGTCGGAGCTGCCGGCCGAGTGGGACAACAACAAGGAGTCGCTGCTGCTCTACATGGAGCAGGTGAGACCCGGGCAGGGGC
Source organism: Alligator mississippiensis (assembly GCF_030867095.1). NCBI lineage: Eukaryota > Metazoa > Chordata > Crocodylia > Alligatoridae > Alligator > Alligator mississippiensis. Next base: position 875,212 of record NC_081825.1, on the reverse strand, counting down.
TGGGGGCACCCAGAAGCAGGGGGGTTAATGCTCTCCACGAAGTGGGAGGCCTGGAGGATGCCCCTAGGGCGGGGAACCCAGGAGTCCCGGTGCCCCGGCTCCGAGCACCCCTGCTGCGTAGCGCGGGCATGACAGGATGCAGGGGCCCGTGGCTGCAGCCGGGGCTGTCCCCAGCCTCTCCAGGTCCCCAGGCTGCTCTCTGACCCCGCTCAGCCTCCCCCTCACTTCTGGGGTCTCATACCCAGCTTCAGACACACGACCTGGGGGCATGCATGTGCACACGTGTGCGTGGCTGGCATGTGTGTATATGTATTGCGTGCATGTGCTGCTGCCTGTTGGCTACAACCCTGCTGCATGCACTGGGCATGCGTGGGCTGCATGCTTGCTGTCCGTGTGGCGTGTCACGTGGTGCATGTGCCCACCATGCATCTGCTGCCCACATGGGGTGCCTTGCATGTGCCAGCTGCCGAGTCTGTGTGCATAGCATGTGGCACAGGGTGTGTGCGATGTCGTGCAGGGCTGTGGGGTGCATTGCCCCCTGAGCCCAAAGCAGCGACCCTCCCCCTAACAGGTCCTCTCACATGGGGCTTCCACAGGTGCACCGGGGCATTAAGGGGGTCGTCCGAGACAAGGACACAGAGGATGGCATTGCCGACGCCATCATTTCCGTGGATGGTGTCAACCACGACATCCGAACAGGTGCGGCAAGAACCTGGGGCCCATGTTTCGTGGTGCCTGGGACAGGGGCAGCCAGAGCCGGGCCGGGCTCAGCCCCCGTGGCCGGTGCTGCCACAGCCCCGAGGCCACAGGGCAGACACGAGGTGACCGGGGACCTGCAGGGAGAGAAGCAGCCCCAGGTCGGGTCTGAGCAGCTGGGACAGGGGCACGGGGTGGCTGCGACATGTGCCCGAGAAGGGGGCAGGGACCAGCCTGCTCCAGCCTGGGAGGGGGGCCTCTGCCCCCTGGGAGCCCCCCATTCTCCCTGACCCCCCGGTCTCCCCCGCAGCCTTCGACGGGGACTACTGGCGCCTGCTGAACCCGGGGGAGTACGAGGTGACCGCCACGGCCGAGGGCTACCACGCGGCCACCCGGTCGTGCCGTGTCACCTACGAGGACCGGCCCACGCTGTGCAACTTCCACCTCACCAAGACGCCCAAGCAGCGGCTGCGTGAGATCCTGGCCAAGGGCGGCAAGATCCCCAAGGACTTGCAGCTGCGGCTGCGCCAGCTGCGGCTCCGCAAACTGCGCGAGCAGCGCCAGGCGCGGAAGGACTGAGACCCGGCCGGACCGGGCCGGGCGCCGGGGGCTCCTGGTGGCTTCTAGTCTAGCGGCTTCTTCCTCCTCGCGGTGCCACCCGGCTCCCGGCGTCCCCCTGCCCCGTGCCCTGCCGGCCCCAGGCAGAGGTAGCAGGGGGCAGCTGCCGTTCCCAGCGGGACGCTGACCACCCGGGCTCGAGGCTGTGCCAGCCGGGCACTGGAGCCCAGGGGCTGGGCCTCGCCGTGAGGACCTTCGCAGTAGCACGCGCTGATGCTGGCATCTGTGCCCTCGCGAGACGAGGGCGCCCGAGGGGCAATACACCAATAAACCTTGGCTGGCACCTTGCGGCGCGTGGCCTGGCCTCGCTCCTGTTCCCCTGGGCACCCGGCGCTGCATGTGCCCGTCCTGCAGTCCCAGAGCCGGGGGGCTGGCAGGGAGCTGCGGGGTCACATCCAGCCCGACGCCCTGCCCAAGGCAGGGTGAGCCTTGTCCAGACAAACCCCGTGCGCGACCTCGGACCAGGGATCTGCAGACTGCTGCCACGGCCCCTCTTAAGCACCTTTTTCTTCCATCACGCAAGCCACCCACCTGGGGCCCCTGTACGGCGTCCCTTGGGGGACTGGCCCCTGTGCCAGCTCCCCCTGCCCCTGACCCTGCCCAGGACCCCTCTGCCTCACAGGGCTGGCATGGCCCTTTCTTGTTAACAATAGCCAAGGGGGTTAAGGACCCGAGGAGCGGTGCTGAAGGTGGGGTAGGGAAGACCACCGGAGGGGCTCTGGTTGGTCCTGGGGTGGCCTGGCTATGGGTTGGGGGTCAGGAGGCATGGGGAGCACCCCACAAGGGTCTGAGAGTGGGGGGTGCAGCAGGGACCCCCTGGCTGCCCCCCCACAGGGTCAGCTTCACCTTGCAGTGGGGTTGGGTGATGCCTACCATGGCTGGGAGCTCCCCCCGCCCTGCCCAGCTCCAGCACAGCCCGTGTCCTTCCCCCAGCCCCTCACCCTGAGCTGCCCAGGGCTGCCCGCCATCCTCCCCCGGCAGCACCGGGGCTGGGGCTCCCCAGGATGGAGGCACAGAGGGGCCCTGCACAGAGCTGTGGTGCCAGCCCCGGTTCCTGCCCCTCCACCCCCAGCCAAGCAGGCTGCACCAGCACCGCGTCCGGCACGTCTCTGTGCATGTCCCTGTAGCCAAAGGCTCCTTTCCCTGCCCCAGGTGCGTCCCCCGGGCAGACCCAATGTCCTCCTCGAGAGCCTGATCCTAGAGCTGGCTTGGGGGGCCCCTGGGTGGGTGGCCCTGATTGGCCATGGGGGTTGGGGGGGTGCGGTGGGAGCCTCGTCCCTTCCAGTCGGCTTTAAGCTGCACCCTGGAGACCCCCTTGGAAAAGAAGGCAGCCCCTGAACCCCCCAACACGCAGCCACACACGTGCTGACGCAGGCACAGGCACGTTCCCCGCCCCATTGCTCCACACTGACTTACCTCCCTTTCACGCCAGGGCACCCAGATGAAGCCTGTGCTGGGGTCCTTGCCTTGGCTGCAGATCCAAGAGCGAGTGGGCCCGGGGGGTTGGGGGGCTCGGACCCCCATGGGCCTGGGTGCTCTGGGATGGTGCAGCAGGGGACCGCGTGGTGACGTGGGGCGGGCAGGGGAGCTGTGGGGCCCAGGCGTGTGCACAGACTTCACATGCACATCCCGAGGCACATGCCATGCGCTCGAGGTGGCGGAGATGTGACTGCGGGTGTCTGCCAGCCCGATTCCTCTGCGATTCCCGTGATGCACTGGGCTGTCGGTGTCGTTGCTGTGTTCTCGTCCGGTGTCATCCACGTCTTGTCAGCGCTGAAGTCTCGGGAGCTGCGGTGCTGGCACCGGACTCAAGACGACCACCGAGGTAAAGGCTCGGTTTGGTGGCAAAGTCTACAAGCATGGCCTGACACGTCTGGGCTGAACACGCGCATCATACCAGGAGCTCAGGTGTGACAAGGTCGTCGGTGCAACACCACACAGGCTGCCCAGGCCACGACGAAATCCCGCTGCTTTCCAGTTCTCCGTTTATACAGGGATCAAGACAAATGAGGTGTTGCGTTCCCCCCGTATCCTGGACGTCTCGCACGTCCCGTGCCGCGGGCTTGTTTCACATCCTGACCCGGGCCTTCCCGTTTCAGCCTTATCATCCTGCGGCCGGACGATCCCACCTCGCACCATCGCTCGCCCTCCCATCTCCTGGCCAACGAGCCGGTTGTGTTTGCAGGGGGTGCAGGCGTCAGCCAGGTTGGCTGGTCGGCCGAACCTGGCCAGTGCTTTAGCTCGACTTCTGTGCGAGCAGCATGTACGACCCATGACCCAGCGAGGCCTGCAGGGCTAGGGTCACAGGGAAGCTTGGACCCCCCAGCCGGAGCCCTGGCCTTTGTCCCTGCCCTGAGCGCGGCCGCCCGGGTTTGCCCCTTGCGGGGAGGGTCTGGGTGGGCTGGGAGGCAGCAGCCCGGGCACAAGACCCCGCAACGACCCCTTTGCCCCATGCCCTGCACAGACGCAAGCAGAAACATGCCCTGTAGCTTCTGCCCCAGGGCAGAGCCTGCCACGGGCTCCTGCGCCGGCACTGAGGGCTATACTGATATATAGTTTACTATTTCAGGACTCTTTTCTCCCAAATAATGTCGTGAAAATCATTTGTGCAACGTGCCGAATGGAGCAGACCGAAGCGGCGCGCTCCCGGGTCGCCGTGCCTTGGAGGGGACGTTGTTCCCAGCACGAGGGAGCTGCGCGAAGCCACCCGGGCAGCGAGCGGGACAGCACCCGCAAAAAAAGCACACAAAAAAAGAGGAAAGAGGAGCGCGCGGGCAGGGAGAGAGAAAGGGACCGCACGGCAGTGCTGCCACAGCCCTTGTGCCCAGGCTGCAGATGGGGAGACTGAGGCAGGCGGGGCAAGCCCCGCCTCCTTGGTTGATTGACACCACAGGGCTCCACCTCGCCCCCCCGGAAGCCATGTGACAGGAGGAGGCCCCGCCTCTCCGCGTTAGGTCTCGCCCTGCAGGATTAGGCCCCGCCCCTCATCAAGACACCCCCCCCCCACCGTTCCCAGGCCCCGCCCACTGAAGGGCGAGCCTCGGCCCCGCGCCCCCCGCAAGCTCTCCCTCGCGTGCTGCCGATTGGCTGGCGCGGGCAGGTGGGCGTGTCCAGGGAGGCGCCGCGGGGCCAATGAGGGGCGCCGCAGATGACGTCACGGCGGGAGGGGCGGTGCCCGGAAGTGGCTGGGCCCAGGGGAGGCCACGTGCGGTGCGGGGTGGTGAGTGGGGGCGGGGCGGAGCGGAGCGGGGGCGCAGCGGGAGCCCCGCGGGTGTGGGGGTGCAGGGGGGGAGCCCGCGGGCCCGTGCCCGGGGCCGCAGCCGGGCAGCCCCCTCCCGCTGCGCTGCCGCGTCCCGTCCCCCGGGGCTCCTGCTCCTGCCCCAGCGGGCCGGGAGGGTCGGGCCCCCGGGTCCCCCCGTCGGCCACCCCCGTCACCCGCGTGTCCGCTGCTGGGGCCGCCGGCCGTCGGGGCCGTGTCTGGCGCGGCGCCCCAGGCCGCAGGGCTTAGCCCCGACAGGCTGGCTCCTGCCCCGGGGAGCACAAGCGCTGCGCGCGTGTGGAAACCGGGCGGGGCGGCGCGGGGGGGCGGGCAGGGAGCTGGGGCTCGCACCAGCCCGAGGCAGGGTCAGCCCTGCGCAGAGCAGCCCAGACAAACCCCGTGTCCGACCTCGGAGCCGCACGACGCAGCCCAGCATCGCCCCCGCCCCGGGATGCAGGGGGGCCGCGGCCACTAATGTCCTGCTGCCGGGGGCCGTGGACACTGCAGAGAGCCCAGGCCCAGGCCGTGACCCCGCTGCAGGGGAAGGGGAAACCCCCCAGTCTGGACCAGTCTGAGCAGGGGGGGAAATCCCTTTCTGCCCCAGTGCAGCGTGGGGGCAGGGGCAAGACCCTCCACCGGGACCCTGCGGGGTGGGTGCGGCAGGAGCATTGGCGCAGCCCAGCCCTGGCCTGGCCTGCAGCACCCAGCGCCTCGGGGGGAGGCTTCAAACCCCCGACACATGGCACTGAAAGGGGAGAAGGGGGAACCAGCGCAGCCCAGACGCCTGGCACCTCCACAGCAGAGCACGGGCAGCGCTGCGCCTGGATCGTCCCCCCCGGCGCCCGTCCAGCCTCTCCTTGCCCCCTCCAGGGATGGAAGCTCCCCCTGCCCTGGCCTCTGTTCCACATGGGGAAACTGAGGCACAGGGAGAGTGGCGACACCCCCCGGGCTCTCAGCTCCGTGACGTTGGGTTCAGCCTTGCGGCTTGCCCTGGCCTCCCAGGCGCTGACGCCTGTCCGTCCCTGTCCCCGCAGCATGCCATGGCAGAGTACCGCATCCGGGAGTACCGCGACGAGGACTATGAGGCTGCACGCGAGCTGTTCGCAGCTGCCATGAGCGAGCACGCACCTGGCCTGTGCATGCACGTGCTGCACCAGCCCTGGGTCCTGCTGGTCCTCGCCTGCACCTTCACTCTCCTGCTCGCCAGCTCCCGCTCAGTGCTGCTGCCCGTGCTGGCCGTCACCCTGCTGCTGGCGCTGGGCCGGCAGCTGCTGAGCTACGCCTGGGGCCTCTACATCGAGCGCTGCCTGGGGGACGACCTGCGGGACATCCACGCCAGCTACGTGGAGCCCGCCAGCTCCTGCTTCTGGGTGGCGGAGGCAGCCGAGGGCGTGGTGGGCACCGTGGCAGCACGGCCGGCCGACGCCGGTAACGGGACACTGATGCTGAGGCGCATGGCGGTGCGCCGGGACTTCCGGGGCCGCGGCGTGGCCACGGCGCTGGGCCGCGCTGTGCTGGGCTTTGCACAGCACCGGGGCTGCCGCGCCGTGGTGCTCAACACCCTCATGGTGCAGCACGAGGCCCGCAGGCTCTACGAGCACCTTGGCTTCCAGCCCGACCGCCGCTACCTGCTGCCCACCCTGTACGGGCGCCTGGCTGGCTGCGTTATCACCACCTACCGCTACGACCTGCCCGCTGCTGACTGAGCGCGGGTCCTGGCCCCGGCACCGCGCTGCGGGCGGGCAGGACTGTCTCACGTAGCGCCCGGCTCTTGTGCATGATGAGCAGGACTCTGAGTGCATGGCGGGCCTGACGTGGCCGGAGCTGTGGCCCCCGGTGGGGCTGGGCGTGACACTGCCCCGTGGCCCCATAGATGCTGCCACGGCTCGGGGTCTTCTCAGGGTGATGCCAGCGGACGAAAGCGCCCGTGTCGGTTTGCTCAGGGACAGCAGGACCCCTCAGGGTCAGACCCAGACAGCAGGGACAGCTCAGGGGTGGGGTGGGGGGTAGGTTGCCCCAGCCCCTCTGGACAGTGTGTGCAGGGCAGTTCCCCAGGGTGGCGGAGGCTGGCACTTGGGGGACATGGTCTCCAGGGTGGGCATGGGAGGGGTCCCCCTCCTGCAGACGCTCAGGGAAGGTCCTTGCTTTGTCCGTGGGACTAGGTGGGCCACGTCAGCTCCTCCAGGCCACAGCTAGAGCTTGTCCCCCCTATCCCCCATGCATACGGGTAAGCAGACCTAGGTCCCCAGACGTGGGTGCCAGTTGGGTGCATCTGGGCCTGCCCAGCTCTGGTCTCCCAAGGGTTGTTCCCCAGCCGTGCTGAGGGATGGGCACTGGGGGCTGCAACAAATAAAGAGATGCTGCCTTGGTCACAGCCTGTCTACCGCATCTGTGCCCCTCTCGTGCTGACCTGGGTGCCCGTGCCTGGGCAGGAAGGGCCCATTTCTCGCCTTGTGACCTGTTAGAGGCCTGTTCTCCCCCGGAGCTGGGAATGCCCAGCTGTGCTTGGGCCCTCATGGGGTGGGCACAAGCCCCCGGGCCCCGAGCACTGCCTTTGTGGTGGGAGTGCAATGGGCAGCCCCATTGCTCTGGCATGCCTGAGTCTCCTTGTGCCATGCAGATGAGGCTGGGGGCTTCCTAGATGCCCACGTAGAAAGATAGTCACCTCCAGCCTCTTGCTGCACGCCCAGCTCCTGCCTCTTCAGGCAGAGCCCCAGCTCCCAACCAGGCTCAGGGACTGCCAGGGAGAGGGGTGCTGGGCTCAGACCCAAGGCCTAGCCGGCCTCCATGCCCTGCTGTGCCCCTGCTCCGGGTCCGCAGCGCCTAGCTGTGCTGCTGACGGGCTGTGCGTGTCCCCAAGCTCCATGACAGGCCCCGGCCTTCCTGGCTGCTCTGGGGTCTGGGCGCAGGGGTCTGTGGATCCTGGTTGCTCAGTTCCCATGGCAAGAAGCCCCCCGCCACCCCCAACTCCCCCATGAAGTTGAGGGGTTTGAGCTGCCCTGGTGCGCCAGGTGCTGTACAAGTGCACGAGGGAAAAGGTGCTAGGCCAGAGCCCAGCAGGGGCAGACCCGAGCTGCCAAGGGCTAGACAGCGCCGCAACACTGCCAGGGTACTGGTGGGTGCTGTCTCAGCCCTGCTAGAAGGGTCCTGGGACTGCCTTGTCCAGGTCCTGCGAGGCACAAGCATCCATGCCAGCAGCTGGCTCAGGGTGCAGTGTGGAAGCCAGGAGAGGGGGGTCGGGGAGCACGGGCTGCATGCCAGGCCTGGGACACAGACCAGCGCTGCCCCGGAGCCCCCACCGCGAGTGCTGGCTGCAGCCCGCACCGGTGTAGTTTCCCCTTTAAGCTGCGTGGGCCCAGCCCTGCGTGCTGGCCTGGCGCCGAGAACGGGGGAGCCGCTGCAGGGAGTGAGTGACTCGAGGCCTCGCGCTCTTGGCTGTCAGCGAAGGGCTCCGGCTTGTGCCAGGAGCTGGACGGGCAGCCTGGCCTACAGGTGAGCTGGGCTCGGCTGGGGCTGGGGCTGAGCCTGGGTCCTCGGTGCTGCCAAGCTGCTGCTCCAGGCCCAGCTGGGGCTTGCGTGGGAGAGCAGCGGGGATATGCCGCGAGCGAGGGCTGCGCTGCTTTGGCACTGGGGAGCTTTGGGCCCAGGGTTGGACCCAGGCCTGGGCAGTTCCCGGGAGCTCTGGACTGCACGGGGGCTTTTCTCTCCCTGAGACGGCCCAGTCCCTGCAGGGAGCCCAGGGCTGCCCCCCACCCCTCCCCACTCCCACGCGCCGACGGACGTGAGTGCCAGGCAGGGCAGGGTGCTGATAACCTCTGGCTGGTGCCTGTGCCCAGGTGAGGCTGTGGGTGCCCAGGTTGCCCTGGCCTCAGCCCTGCACTGGGGCCAGGAAGGGATTTGCCCCCTGCTCAGACTGGTCTAGACTGGGTTTCCCCTTGCTCTGCAGCCGGGGCACGGCTCGACCTGGGCTCTCTGCAGCGTCCACGACCCCCTGGCAGCAGCAGGATGTTGGCGGCCGTGGCCCCCCTGCATCCCGGGGGCAGGGCCGGGCGTGATGCCTGGGGCTGTATCAGGGTGACTGTAGTTTTGCTCAGAGGTTGGACACGGTTTGTCTGGGCTGGTTTGGACAGGGCTGATCCTGCTGCAGGCGGGGTGGGCTGGATGTGACCCCGCAGGTCCCTGCCAGCCCCATGTCTGTAGGATTGCTATGACTCCCAGCAGGGGTGGTGCAGGCACCTACCCTGGGGACCTTCAAGAGGAGACTGGACGCAGTAACCGTGCTGGATTATTTGACCCCCGCAGTCCTTCCTGCCCAGAGCAGGGGGGCTGGACCTGGTGATCTCGCGAAGTCTCTTCCAGCCGTAAACTTTTGTGAATCCGTGACTTGTACACGGCCAGCTTTTCCGAGTAGCCCCTAGCCTGCTCTTTCGCCACTGGGGGCTGCTCCCCTCCTCCCCAAACTGCGCTGCCTGGTGCAACAGTCTGGGAGCTGATGTTGCCTGTGAAGACTTGAGGCAAAAAAAGCATTGAGCACTTCAACCTTTTCCACATCCTCTGTCACTAAGTTGCTTCCCCAGGAAAGGACCCCCACTCTCCCTGATCCTCCTCTTGCTGCCCACATACTTGTAGAAACTCTTCTTGTTCCCCTTCACATCCCTTTCCAGCTGCAACTCCAACTGCACTTTGGCCTGCCTGACTTCATCCCTGCGTGTCCGAGCCACGGTCTTGTACTCCTCCCTGGTTATTTGTCCAAGTTTCCACTTATAAGCTTCCTTTTTGTGATTTAGTTTACTGAAGCGTTCCCTGCTAAGCCTCGCTGGTCTTCTGCCATACTTGCTAGCCTTTCTGCGCATCATTGTGGTTTGTTCCTGCACTCTCAGTAAGGTTTCTTTGATGTCCAGCCAGATCCTGGACTCCTCTCCCCCTCGGTCTGGCCTCCCAAGGGACCCTGTCCATGAGTTTCCTGAGCGAGTCAAAGTCTGCTTTTCTGAAGTCCAGGGTCCTTACTCTGCTGCTCTCCATCCTTCCTGTCCTCGGGATCCTGAACTCAATCATCTCGTGGTCAGTGCTGCCCAAGTTGCCGTCCACAGCTGCATTCCCCACCAACTTTCCTGTTTGTGAGCAGCAGGTCAAGAAGAGCACGGCCCCTGGTTGGTCTCTCCAGCACTTGCACCAGGCCAGAGGATTTAACGTATCACAGCAGATACAAAGCAGAGCACAGGCCAGAACAACAGGGGCCATCCTGCCCCATGGCCAGACCACAGGCTTCCTCCTTAAAGCAACAGGCCAGAGGAGAACAGGGGCAAAGAAAAAGGTAAATACAGTAAAACCCACCCAATGCACAACAACCGAAGGCGCACGCTCTGTCACACGCAGCACACGTGAGTGTCAGTGTTACAACAATACGCCCATCTGCAGGGGTGAGATTACTAGCGCTTTGTTCTGGTGTCAGTCGTTACCACTTAATTTCCTTTTTCATCATTTCCGCAGCTCTTTTTGTAACACCCTGCGAGTCTTTCTGAGGGTTTCACTTCTCCAACAAAAAAATTATCCGTCCCAGTTGTTTTTGGGGAGAACCTTTCCCTCCGAGGCCTAACAGACACAAGTCCTCGCCGTGGGATCTGACCGACTTGAGTGTGTGGCAGCTGTGCATCTGTATGCAGCACGGGGCTCATTGCCTGAGGCTGATTTCCTTGGTCGCCAGGGTAGGTTTTGCACCGAGACTCACTTCTGCTCCTTGCGCTTCCCCGGTCTCAACATCACTGGATTTTGCCATTGCCGTATAAAAGTGCTGGGACGCTCACCGCTGCGGGGCCTGGAGGTCTGAGGTGTGGGATCCGTGGTACCGGGCCAAAGGTTTCCTCTTGCTCCAGGTAAACCAGAGCTTTCCAAACGCAGCACAGTGCCAGGGCCACGTTGCCTTCCCCACCAGGTGCCCGCCGGCCCCTTTGCCCTCTCCCCCTTAGCACGCTCCTTGCCAATGGACAGTTCTGCCTTTCTCTGGGTCGGCTGCTCGCTGGCCTACGGCACGGACAGCCTTCACCCCACCGCCGGGGCTTCCCCTGCACATCTGCATGGTCATTTCTAGGGCCACATCTGCCTCACTCCACAGCCATGCTTGTACCGCAGCGGTCGCAGTGCCAGGAAAAACCCGATCTCTAACCAGCAGGGATCCTGGTTTAAAAGTCACAACTTCTTTTGCAAATTTTCTGATTAAAAAACCCCAAATCCATGTTCGTCCATGATTAAAATGAAACACCACTATATATGGAGGTATCAGTGGAACACAACGTTTTACTGTTATATTTATATTTTTCAAGCAATCAGGAAGCCTACCAATGCCTCAATCATTATAATGAAATACTTTCTAAATACCTATATACTTTGGCATTTGCTTTTGGATTTTTAATCATGGAAAATCAGAGCTTCCCCTGTTCCCTTTGCTGACCAGGACCCAGGTCAGTGCAGGTGTTTCTGGCCACATAGAAACCCTGTGTCTTTCAAAGGTTTCCTCCTTTTCTGGCTCTCAGTATTGCTCGGGGGGGGGGACAGTCTTCTGCCTGGATATTTTGGCCGCCTGCACCAGTAGAGGTGTTGGAACCAGCAGGCTTATCATGCCATAAGGCACCAGCTCCCACACGCGCTCGTCCAGGCAACTGACTGTTTGTGCTGGGGGTTTTTGCGGGGGGCAATTGCTGCAGCTGCCCAAGCCCAGTGTACAGTGTAGGAGATGCTGTGACCTGGGTTTTTCTTAGATTTTTTTGCATAGACATTAGGGCTGGAAGAGACCTCAGAAGAGCAGAGTCCAGCCCCCCGCCCCAGGGGCAGGAAGTCAGCAGGGAGCATAGGATCCCAGCAAGATAAACAGCCAAATGTCATTTGAAGGTGTTATCTCCGGCCTGCAGCAGCTGCTGTGCCGTGTTGCTCTGGGTTGGAGCCCTGCCGCGGGGGCTGTGGAGTCGGGAGCTGCAGGCACCGGGTGCCCAGAGGGGCTGGGAAGGATGGGGTCACGTCTGGAGACTCGAGTCTCCATCTCCAGTGGCTCCTGGCAGAGACCGGATGGCATCGGGCTGGGACAGGGACCGTGCATCCTGCCCTGGCTGTCCCCGAGGTGTTAGACCAGGTTAGACGCGGTCTGAGCTGGGCCACACCAGGCGGGTTCCCCCGGGAGCGGGGCCTGGACTAGCTGTGCTCCCCCAGCCCGGCAGGGCTAGGATCCTCCCCGTGCAGCGAGTTGGGCCACGTGCCCCTGGCAGTCGCCTCCACCACCACAGCTCCAGGCAGCCTGTACTGCCCCGGGCACATGGGCTCACGACAGCAGCTCTGGGGTCCCTACCCAGTCCAGCACTGTTAAAAATTAAGCCCGGGGGGACGCAGGTCTCAGACCACTGCCACCGGGCTCTCGCTATCAGGGAGAGCTAATGGCAGCACGTCCAGCCCTAATCAGTGTTGTTGAACCGTCTCCCTCCATCCCCCTGGATGGAAAGAGCTGCATCAGCTTCTTTCTTCCTGGTGATGGAGCAGGTGCATCGAACGCTCCTGCCTCGTCTCTGTCGGTGTTCGCAGCTTTACTGCCTCCGTCTAGGGCTGCTGGGAGCCCCGCCGCTCCCCAAGCAGCTCCCGTGGGCTTTTCCTTGATGGCCTTTAGCTTCCTTTACCAGCGCCCTGCGCTTCCTAACCCTGCGCTCGTCTTTCAGGCCCAAAGGGACGTGAGGCTGTAATGGCCCAGTACCGCATCCGGCCGTACAAGGATGGGGACTATAAAGCCGTGCGTGATATCTTTGCCGAAGGCATCATGGAGCAGAGCTCTGCCGCGTTCATGCACCTGCTGACATCCCCATGGACCGCCCTGCTCCTCCCGAGCCTTTTCTTCCTCGTGCTTGTGGCCTCCGGGTCCATCCTCCTCGCCTTGCTGCCCGTCGCAATTGTCCTGGCCGTGGCCTGGGTTTACGTCCGGTCTTTCAGCACCGACTACGTGCAGCTGGCTCTGCGCACTGACCTGCGGGACATCCGCGGCACCTACCTGGGGGCTGCCGATAGCTGCCTGTGGGTGGCCGAGGCCGGCGGGGCCGTGGTGGGGCTGGTGGCCGCCGTCCAGCCACAGGACCCGGCGGAGAGGGGCACCGCGCTGGAGCTGAAGCGCATGTCGGTGCGGCAAGCATCCCGGGGCCAGGGCATCGCCCGGGCCCTTTCCAGGACTGTGCTGCAGTTCGCCCAGGAGCGCGGGTACCGGGCAGTCGTCCTCTCCACCTCCGTGGTGCAGCGCGCGGCACAGCAGCTGTACGAGCACCTGGGCTTTCAGCGCGTGGCAACCAAGAGCCCCTCGCTGCTCACCCGCCTGCTCCACCTCTACATCATCCACTACCACTACGACATCCCCGCGGTGCCAACACCACGGCCCCCAGTCAAGGCCTGCAGCGGGTCTCCCTGCCATCGGGGTGACCCCCTAGGAAATTAACAGGTACCGCAGCCACGCTGGGTGTGCCCGAGCACGTCATGTAAGTACCCAGCTCCAGCTGGGACTGAGCTCCGTCCTGCACACGACCCTGCCGGCACCGGGTCCCCCCACCCAGCACTGCCCACCCCAGCCCTCCCGGCACAGGGAGCCCCATTGCTCCAACCCCTGAGCAACACGACACAGTCGCCCCGATGCAGCCCCAGGCATCGCCCCCACCCCTGCCCTTGGGAAGGCAGGGGGCCGCAGCTGCCAATGTCCTGCTGCTGCCAGGGGGGTCGCGGGTGCTGCAGAGAGCCCAGGCCCCGGCCGTGCCCCCCTGCAGAGGAAGGCAAAGCCCCCCAGTGTGCACCAGTCTGAGCAGGGGGGAAATCCCTGCCTGCCCCAGTGCAGCGCAGGGCTGAGCCCTCCAGCCAGGACCCTGCGGGGTTGGTGCTGGCGGGAGCATTGGCACAGCCCAGTCGCACACACAGCTCCCAGCCCAGTGTGGGGCTACATCGCAACTCACACCCCATGCTCAGGACTGGCTGAAACAGGTGCTGAGCAGTGTGGACAGCACATGGTGAGCCGTGTCTGTGCCCAGGATCCGTGTCGCTCACCCATCCCACCATTGCTGCTGTGGTTTGGGGGCCCCGTTGCCTTGCTGCTGCCAGGGAAGGGCTAGGGCGGCACCAGGCAGCTGCCGGCCGCCCAGGGACGAGGGGCAGAGTCCAGGACTCAGCCCTGCTCCCCTGCCCAGGGCTCTGCTTCCCCAGCCCGGAGTCTCCCGGGGAGGCAGCTCCCATCCTCACACCCCTGCCAGGTGAGTGGGGTTCATAGGGACCCCTGGGGTGGGACATGGCCATGCAGCCTCCAGGTCCCAGCCAGGCCGACAGGGGGCAAGGGGCAAGTGGGATAGGGCTGCTCTGAGGCCCGTGGGTGGTGGGATGGACCTGGAACGAAGCACCTCTGAGATGGGGAGCTGGGGGGAGCTGGCATTTATAGGGACAGGGACCCCCGCCCTGCTGTCCAGAGCTCCCGGCAAGGCCAGCCTCTGGGTGCAGGGAAGCCGTGGGATGCTCCCCTCAATGTGAAGGATGACCTTGAGCAAAGGTACTGGGGAAACATTCAGGAGAAGCCACTTGTTCCCTGCCACCGCCCCCACCGTGGCTAGGGCAGGGCCCTGCTCTCTACCCAGGCACCTTGCACTGGGCTCTGGGGTGGTTTCGTGCCAAATATCCGACGATCTTAGCATGTGCCATGAGAGCACCGTGGCTGGAGCAGGTAGCCTTGCATCCTCACCAGCTGTGCCAGGGTGGCCTGGGAATGCAGGAGGCTGCAGAGCCGCACGGCCCCTGTCCCTGCCCCCTCTGTGCACCTGGGAATGAAAGCTGGGACCTCGGCTTTTAAGCAATGTTTGGTCCCAGGTGTGGAAAAGCCGGGGTGCTTTTCTCGGGATAGCAGATTTGAGGCTAGAAGCCCCACAAGGCTAAGGAGGGGAATGACGGCAGCATTTGGAAAGGATGAAGTGCACGGGGACAGTAATGGAAGCAGCAGGCCTGAAGTGTAGGACGAGGATAAGGGAAGCTAAAGACCCCCGGCCAAGCACCATGTGTGGCAGGGCCCATGGCAAGGGCAACAAAAGAAATCATGGCAGTGACTGCCTTGTGTGGCTCAGAGGTTGGACACGGGGTTTGTTTGGGCTGGTCTGGGCAGGGTTGATCCTGCCTCACGCGGGGCCTGGTCTGGATGTGGCCCCGGGGGCTCCCTGCCAGCATCACGGCTCTATGATAACAGCCAACTACAGCCAAGACTTTGTCTAGCCGGGTCTTAAACACTTCCAAGGATGGAGGCTTCCCCACCGCTCTGGGGAGCCTGGTCCAGTGCTTCACCACCCTCCTCAGGAGAGAGGTTTTTCCTAATGTCCAACCTCAACTTCCCTTGCTGCAGCTTGAGTCCATTGCTCCTTGTCCTGCCATCTGCCCCCACTGAGACCAGTCCAGCTCCATCCTTTTTGCAGCCCCCCTGCAGGGAGGTGAAGGCTGCTATTCAATCCCCCTCCGTCTTCTCTTCTGCAGACTCAATCAGCCCAGTTCCCTCCGCCTCTCCTCACCAGCCCCCAACCATTTTCATTGCCCTCCGCTGGACTTTCCCCAATGTGTCCACATCCTTTCTGTAGTGGGGGGCCCACAGCTGGACACCGGACTCCAGATGTGGCCTCCCCAATGCTGAATAGAGGGAAGAATCACTGCCCTTGATCTGCTGGCAGCGCTCCTACCAGTGTAGCCCAGGATGCCAGTAGCCTTCTTGGCACAAGGGCACACTGCTGGCTCCTGTCCAGCTTCTTGCCCCCTGTCCCCCCAGGTCCTTTTCTGCAGAGCTGCTGCCCAGCCCGTCACCCCCCGCCTGCCCCGGTGCAGGGGATTGCTCCTCCTCAGTGCAGGACTTTGCACTTGTCCTTGTTGAACCTCAAATCTCTGTGCGCAATGGGCCTGGTCACGTGTTGCCGGGCTGCTGCGCAGCTGCAGGAACAGGTCGAACAGGAACCTGTCCCAGCTAGTTCAGACATGCCTGGAGCAAGGGCTGGGCCGGCTGTGACCTGGGGATACCCAGCCCATCCGGGGGTCCCCAGGGCACGCAGCTGCTGTCCCTGATGTGGCAAGGCTCCCACCAGCACCCGGCTCTCTGCTCCACTAGCTGCTCTGGGCACAAGCCATGAAGGATGCCTGAGTTGAGAGCATTTCCCCGAGTGCCTGCTGCCCCCCCGTCCCTGGGGCCTGGATAGCGCCTCGCCGCCCTGCTTCTCCCTGAGCAAGGAACAGAAATGGTGAACGTGTCACGTCGCCTCTCCTGCAGCACCAGCTTCTTGGTATTTCTGCATCAGTATTTTACCTTCTGCAGCCAGGAACGACTGGAAGCACTTTGTGCCTGTAGCGGGCTGGCTGGCGAAGGCTGGCAGCAGGCTGCACACGCCAGGCGGAGGAGTGTGCAGGCTTGCGGGGACCACAGCCGGACAAGCCGGACCGCAGGGCTGCCGGAAGGCCTGGGCCAGCGGCTGCAGATACCTGGTCGGCCGCAGGAGGTGAAAGGCTCCTAGGGAAGGGAGCTGGAGGAGACTGAGGCAGAAGAGAGCAGAAAGAGGAAGGAGGTAGCTGAAGGACGCTGCCCTTGAAGGTGTTTAAGACCCAGGTAGACAAAGTCCTGGCTGGGAGGATGTAGCTGGGGTTGGTCCTGCTTGGAGCAGGGGTTGGACTAGATGTGGCCTCCTGAGCTCCCTTCCCGCCCTCGTTGTCTGTGACCCTATGACTGAGTTAATTATCCCCAAACCCCGATGGGTGCAACATAGCTCCTTGCCTTCCACCTTTCCAGCTGTGGGGTCGGCTTGGTGGTCTATAGCTTGCCTTATCGCTTTGCTACTTGATCTGTCTCCTTAGCACCAGTTTTACTATCTCCATCTGGTGACGGATGTATTGCTGCTAGTGGCTCCTTTGCTCCTTACAAAAGCACCTTTTCGTCCCCCTTTCCAGGCATGGGCTTTTCCTTGATGGCCTTTAGCTTCCCTTATCAGTGCCCTGTGCTTCCTAACCCAGCGCTTGTTTTCCAGGCCCACGAGGACGTGAGATCGTAATGGCCCAGTACCGCATCCGGCCCTACGAGGACGGGGACTATGAAGCCGTGCGCACCATCTTTGCTGATGGGATCCATGAGGTTGCCCCAGCCATGTGGTCCGAGCTGCTGAAGTCCCTGAAAACCCACCTCTTCCTCCTGGGGCTGTTCCTCGTGGGACTCGCAGCCTCCGGGTCCATCCTCCTCGCCCTGCTGCCCATCGCGGTCATCCTGGTCGTGGCCTGGAGGTCGATGAAGTCCATAGGCACCGACTACGTGCAGCTGGCTCTGCGCACCGACCTGCGGGACATCCGCAGCACCTACCTGGGGGCCACCAACACTTGCCTGTGGGTGGCCGAGGCCAGCGGGGCCGTGGTGGGGCTGGTGGCCGCCGTCCAGCCACAGGACCCGACGGAGAGGGGCACCGTGCTGGAGCTGAAGCGCCTGTCGGTGCGGCAAGCATACCGGGGCAGGGGCATCGCCCGGGCACTGTCCAGGACTGTGCTGCAGTTCGCCCAGGAGCACGGGTACCGGGCGGTCGTGCTGGAGACCTCCGTGGTGCAGCGCGCAGCACAGCAGCTGTACGAGCGCCTGGGCTTTCGGCTGGTGGCGACCGAGTGCCCCTCGCTCCTTGCCCGCCTGCTCCAGTTCTACATCCTCCACTACCACCTCGACATCCCCGCGGCACCCTGACACCTCCTGCAGAGCCACGGGGGCTGCAAGGTCTCCACCGACCCCATCCAGCTCCCCCGAGTTTGACCTTCAGTCTCCTGAATGCCAGCCAGGGAGCCCCCCTCGCCCAGGGTCCCGTCCCCCCACCAGCAGGAGTCGATGTTATCCCAACCCGGCAGTCCTAGAGCATTGCTTCTCACCCAGGTGCCAAGAGATCCTTTCAAGGGGATGCATGATACAGGCCCGTCACGTCTGCACGCGAATCGCAAGAAACCAGTCAAAATCCAGAGGGTCACAACCCCCTGCCCCGCTGGGACTGGCAGTTCATTGCCATGAGGAATCGCTTTATTTCTTGGGGGTCAAGAAGTGTGACTCCTCAGAGCCGGCATTTCCTGGGGGTCCCTGAGCCGAGCAAGGGGTCCGTGGCTCCGCGGCAGTCCCTCCCGGGTGCTCAGCACGTCAGAGACGTCCTTGCCTGCTTTGCTGCACAGCTTTACCTGGATCACAGGTAACCTCGCGGGTTGGCTACGGGCAAGAGGCAGCAGCAGATCCACAGCCCGGCCTTTTACTTGCTCACAGCTCAAGGCAGGAAAACAAACACTTCTCCCAGTGCAATGACTCTCCTCCGCTGGGGACGTGGGTCCGCTTGAACTGGCTCTTTCCAAATACGCTTGTCTCCACAATGACAGGCACCTGATGCTAATGGTCTGATGGTTCATCTTGGCTTGGAGTCATTTAAATTTCCTTTTGGGTCTAGAACGAACCTGGCTTCTTGGGGCCGTGAAAGGTGTCGGGTTGTCGGGGTTTTTGGACATCCAAAAAGAAGGATCACTTATCGCCTTCCCTCACCATGATGAGGCTCTGCTTGTCCTCAACCTGCTCTCCCCCTGAAAACTGATGGTATCCATAAACAGGTGCGGCTTAGCTGCTTTACGAACAAAAAGCTGGAGATCGATGGTAGCAAAGCGGCAAGTAGCTCAGCTCTCGCACTGGCATCGCGGCCACGTGAAGCTGCAGCGACGATAGTGCACTCGGAGCAGGTAATGCCGGGTCCCCTCTTAGAGCGTCTCTTATCAGGCCAGGGTGGGCTGACGTGTGTCTTGTGGCTGGTTCGAGGAGGTGTGCCGGGGCTTCCTGTCGTACGCTGCCGGCGTGGCCGTCACAGCTGCTTGGGGTCATGTACCATCAGTCAGGTGCAGGCTTCGGGGGCCTCCCCTTCCCCGTCCTGCAGCCTGGCCTGGGCACCTTGCAAACAGCCATGATTATCAATGAGCTTCTCGGGAACCCATCCCATGTGGCTCTGCCTGGCCCCTGAGTGCGGGGGCAAGACCCTCCAGCCGGGACCCTGCGGGGTCGGTGCCAGCAGGAGCATTGGCACAGCCCAGCCCATCCCCAGCCTGGCTGCAGCACCAGCACCCTAAACCCCCTGGCACGTGGAGCAGAAAGGGGAGAAGGGGACAACCAGCACAGCCCAGAGCCTGGGTCCTCCCCACAGCGGAGCACAGGCATCACTGCACCTGGATCACCCCCCACCGCAGTGCCCGTCCAGCCGCTCCCTGACACCCTCAGTGATGGACAGCACCCCCTTCCCGGGCGTCTCTCCCAGCCTCGCTGCTCAGACAGGGATGAAGCATTTCCCAATTTCCAACCTAAACCTACTTGGCTGCAGCTTCAAGCCCCAGAGCCGCATCCTGCTCTTGGCAGCCCAAGAAAGGCAGTTCTCCCTCTCTCCTTTCCGGCCGCTCTTCAGGGACTCGAGGGACCCGCAGCGCCCGCCAGAGCAGGGCCGGCTGGCTGGGAGCAGATGTGGGAGGCATCTTTGTGCTGTCCCTTCCCACCCCAACACTGACCTTCACAGGGGAGACAGAAACAGCCTGGCTTCCCTAGACACGCCAGCACACGCATGCATGCACACACATGCACATTCATGCACGCACATGCATGTGCGCACAGCCTGGATTCTTCACCCCAGGGGAAGGCAGCAGCAAGGGCTGCCCCTGCCCTGCACGGGAAGCCTCTGGTTTGGCAAATCGGAGCCCGGGGGCCTCCTGCCCCACCAGGCCAGCTCCCCCCAGGAGCAGGGGCCTGGCCCAGCCCAGCCAGACCCCGGGGCCCACCACGTGGCAGGGACAAGGGGCAGCTTGTTGGGCCCGTGTTGACCCATGTGAGGTGCGGGGGGGCTGTGCACACATGCCAGCTGTTTGCCATCCTGCCTGGCATGAGGCTGGCGTGTTTATGTTGGAGCCCGGCTGGGCCCCGCGCCACCCTCTCCAGCCGCTTCCCCATGCTCAGGTGCTTCTGGCTTGGGCTGGATCCATCTCCTGCGCCAGGCTCCGCAGGGCCCCCAGGTGGGCACAGGGGAGGGGGTAGTGCAAATACATGTGCACACACTCACATGCACAAGACCCCTGTGCCCCCCAAGCCTGGCAGTGCCCCTCACTCCTGACCCGCAGCCCGCTGCCCCCCATAACCTGCAGCCCCAACCACCCACCCTTGTCTCCACCACCCCATTCAAAACCCTCCCCTCCCTCCGACCACCCAGCCTCCCGCTCCGCAGCACCTGGCAGAGTCAAGTTCACCAGCAGACTCCAACCAGGGACCTGCAACCTTCCCCTCCATGGGCTAGTACAAAGCCCAGCCCTGGTGAGAGTCTGGGCCAGGACCCCAGAGCCCTCCCCGAGTCACACAGCAAGACCCCAAAGGCTCTGACCCCCTCCCAGCCCAACACGCTGCCATGGGATGGGCAGAGCATGGAAAACCTGCAGCCTTAAACCCTGCTACCTCCACTGCATGTGTGTGCACACGCATGTGTGGGTGTGTGCATGCTTCTCTCACCCCAGGAAAGACTCCCCGCCCCCCCCCAAGTGGCTGCTCCCTAGCTCTGTGGCCCCCACCAGACTGGCTGCACCACTGAAGGGCCTCCAGCTCCAGCCTGTCACTGCAAGGGACACAAGACAGGGAGCAAAACCCAAGTGTCCTGCGCCCCCAGCCCCCACGGGGAGCCACGCTGAGGTACGAGCAGCAGCAGTAGGTTCTTACCCAAGGGCAATGGCTGCACACAGGAGCAGACACCGGCCCCATGAGATCACAGCTTTATTATCCAATCCAAACAGTCCTTAAAAACCCATCAGCTGCCACGGCCCCTGGTCCCAAACGGCTCCAGCCCAGCACCCGGCAATGGAGCAACTGCCAGCCACATCCAGAGGACATGGCCAGCTTGAGTGGAGCAGCAGAGCACAGGGCCATGGCACGACCCAGATGGGCCCAGGTGGGACCCAACAGCCTCCGGCCCCAGCGGGATGCAGGCAGAGCAGGGGAGAACAGCTCGGTGTCCACATGCCGCATGGAGCATTGCACATGGCCCTGTAGTGTGCACACGGGGTCACGCCTGGCCCACACAGAGCTGGGACCCCGAGACTCTGGAGGGGTGGGGGGACCCCTAGTAGCGGTGGGGGTGGGAAGGCAGGGGGCGGCTATAGGGGGCCCCGAGCGTCCGGGCCAAGGGCTGGCGGCGCCTGATGTGCTGGCGGGCACGGCTTGGGCGGCCCAGAGGGTAGGGCACACGGAGGAGCCCGGGGGTGGCACAGGCAGCACCTGAAGCGAGAAGAGGGCAGGGAAGAAAACACATCAGCATGGGCGGGGGGACGGGGCAGGTGACAGGCCACGCACACAGCACAGGAATGTGCAACAGGCTCCGGGGATGCTGCCCTGCCCATGCATGTGCATGTATGTGCACATGCATGTACATTAATTAACACACGCACATGCATATACACACAAAACTGCATGCACGTACATACGGGGACTTGTGCACATACACACATGCAGGCCCTTGTGCACATGCACACACATATGCACACATATACATTGGCACTTGTGCACATACACATGTACCCTGGCGAAGGGTTTTTGAACCCGAAAGCTTGCTTAATAACTATTCTCCGACCATTTGGGTTGGTCTAATAAAAGATATCAGATTCACCCAAGGAACCTTGTCTGCACATGTACACATGAGCACTCATGCACATACACATGGGAGGAGCTGTGAGGAGAGAGAGATCAGGGGCCGAGAGAAACACACAAGCATGCACGTGTGCACATGCATGTGCATTCACATGTACTCAAACATACTCCCACATGCACACACTCGTACACGTACACACACATGCATGCATACATGCACACACAGGGCAGGGGGTGCGGGCTGGGGCAGGCACCTACCTGGGGCACCGCTGTGGTCGAAGCTGATGTAGCCGGAGTTGGAGAGGCCAGGCAGCAGCGGGGTGTCCTCGAGGAAGAGGCTGCTCTCGGCAGCAGGCAGGGGAGGCGGGCAGGGGCCTGCTGGGAGCCCATAGGAAGCATGGGCCTCATCCTCCCACCGGCGGCATGGGGGGGGGCGAGGGGTCTCAGGCACTGCATGGGACATGAGGAGGGGAATGCTGGAGCCGGCACCAAAGCCCTGGGTAGTAGAGCCATGTCCCGGCCCCCAAGAGGGATGGAAAAGGTCTTGCAACCCTCCTGCCTTCCCTGGGGGTGAGGCAGGATCTGGGCCCAAGCGGCTGCAGGCAGCACTGGGCCAAGAGCTGATGTCCAGATACAGGGGAGGGTGCTGGACAGGGGCAGCGATGGGGCCCCTCCCCACCCATGGCCCCGTGGAGGTGCCCCCAGTCCTTACCCCAAGGGCGGGAGGATGCTGCCCAGGGCTCCTGGGAAGAGCCGGCCCAGGCATCCGGCGCCGGGTAATTGTCCTGGAAGGAACCTAAAGGGAAGGAGAAGCCAACCCATCAGTGCGTGGCTGCCCCTGCCCCCGTCCTGGCCCCCATCCCTGGGCAACACCACAGCAGCAGGGTGGGCACTCAGGGCACAGGGGTCCAAGCAAAAGCCCTACCATAGGGACTCTGGGCTCCTGTGCCCTCTCTCACATGTCCCAGCACCCCTAACCTGCCCCCCGCCACCCCCTACAGCCAGGACGGGCGGCTAGTCCAAGGATGGAGACTCCAACACGTCTCTGGGGAGCCTGTCCCAGTGCTTCAGCACCATGCTAGAGAGAAAGTTTTTCCTAACATCCAGCCTCAACTTCCCTTGCTGCAGCTTGAGCCCACTGCTCCTTGTCCTGTCGTCTGCCCCCACTGAGAACAGCCCAGCTCCATCCTCTTTGCAGCCCCCCTGCAGGGAGCCGAAGGCTGCCATTCAATCCCCCTCGGTCTTCTCTTCTCCAGACTAAATCACCCCACTTCCCCCAGCCTCTCCTCACCAGTCCTGTCCCGCAGCTCCACAACCATTTCCATTGCCCTCCACTGGACTCTCTCCAACTTGTCCACATCCTTTCTGCAGTGGGGTCCACAGCTGGACACAGGACTCCAGATGTGGCCTCCCCAGTGCTGAATAGAGGGGAAGAATCACTGCCCTGGATCTGCTGGCAGCGCTCCTACCAATGCAGCCCAGGATGCCGGTCGCCTTCTTGACACAAGGGCACGCTGCTGGCTCCTGTTTGGCTTCTTGCCCCTTGTCCCCCCAGGCCCTTTTCTCCAGAGCTGCTGCCCAGCCCGTCACCCCCTGCCTGCACCGGTGCACGGGATTGTCCTGTCCTAAGTGCAGGACTTCGCACGTGTCCTCGTTGAACCTCATGAGATTCCTTTTGACCCACTCCTCCCATTTATTGAGGTCACTCTGAATCCTAGCCCTGCCCTCCAGCATATCTACTGATCCCCCCAGCCTGGTGTCATCTGCAGACTTGCAGAGGGTGCCCTGCCTCCCATCTTCCACGTCGTTGATGAAGACATTGAACAAAACTGGCCCTAGGACCGACCCCTAGGCACTGCACTTGGTACCAGCTGCCAACTACACATCGAGCCATTGATTACTACCCTCTGTGCCTGATGCTCCAGCCAGCTTTCTATCCACCTTACAGTCCATTCATCCAACCCAGACTTCCTCAGCTTGCCTGCAAGAATGCTGTGGGAGACGGCATCATAATCCTTTGTAGAATAAAACAAACATGTAATAACCCATTTTATACAGACCTGCTTTATAGTGAGGAGGTAATGAACCTCCTTCCTACAGCACAACTATAGAGTTACAAGACCACAGTGAAGCTTGATCTGCATTAGGCAGAGACTAACGTGACCTTTGGACTGGCATAAGTGAAGGTCATGATAGGGATCCTGTGGAGGTCTGAGCTGGGCAGCAAGGGGGGAAGTATCCATAACTGAATTAGGACAAGTCTGGGCTGAACACGGGGGAGATTTTTGTTCTGGCAAAAGACAAACAGCCCTGGGTGCCCCTTGGGATCTGCAAATAACCAGCATCTGCTACAAGCTGCTGACTACACAGGGGGAGAGGTGGGCAAGGGGGGAAAGAGGAAACAGAGGCAGTCACGAGACATGAGGAAACAGTAAAAATCCAGAGGCTGACATGGACAAGTGATGGATGCACGAGACTAGCTACAAGCCAGAGCAGGAAAGGTGGCATCTGAGCAGATGACAGCAGCAAAGGAATGGAAAAGGGTCCAAGAGGAGGCGACCTGAAAAGCAACTGGGGCATGGGGAAGTGAAGCCAGCACCAGGCACGTGTGCAGAAGCCCCGTTGCCTGACAGCACCGGGCCAGCACGACGGCTCAGCTCACATGTCGTGTGTGCTGCAGCTCTGCTGTGTTTGATCTCTCAATAACCCCGTGTATCCCTTCTGACCACAGAGGTCTGAGGTCTCGTTCACTGTTGCTGCCCTGGCCACCTGTGCAGCAGGTGTGACCTACTGCTAAAGCCAAGGTACAACATGCACACCCACATGCGTGTACACAGGCAAACTCATACACACACACACACATATATGCAGGTACGTGGGTTCATGCACGTACATGCACACATGAACATGCACTCATGCAGGTACACATCCCATGTACATGCCCGCACTTGTGCATGCAGACATGCACACTCAGGTATGTGTACACTCATGCACATACAAACATGTACTCACAGTTCATGTACACACACACACACTTTTGGCTGTTCCCAGCCATGCCAGCCCCAACTCCTCACAGCACAATGGGGCAGGGCCCCAGGGAGCTGGGGCATGTGGGGGGCACTTATCCATGCCTCCCCGCCCCCACAAGGGTCCACAGTCAACAGCTGGGCCCAGCCCACCCTTGGGGAGGGGGTCCCAGAGCAGTGCCAGTCCCCACCCAAGGAGCACCCCCTGGGGGCTGCCCCAGGCCTAGTGCTTTGGGCAGGGGGCAGAGGGCTCGTGGTGGGGGATGGGGGGCAGGGAGAGCCCCAGGGCGGGGCTGCGAGGAGTGCAGAGTAGGAACCACATACAAACAGGTACACAAGCATGTTTACACACAAACATATGCATGTACAAGGTGGGCAGACAACTGGTCCAATAGCTGCAGGCAAAGGGGGAGCGTTAAGGGGTCTGCGTCAGGATGGCAGGTTTCAAGTGGGGTCCCACAGGGTCTGTCCTGGGCCCGGTGCTGTTCCACGTGTCTATTAATTACATGGATGCTGGCATGGAGATAGAGCTTCCTGAGCCAGTCTGTAGCTGACACAAAACTGGGCAGGATTGTGAATGCACTAGAGGATGTGAGCACAATTCAGAAGCATCTAAACAAACTGGAAAGCAGGGCCGGAGCAAATGGGATAAAGGTCACTGTGGATGAATGCACAGCGCTGCACAAGAATCAAACATGCAGATGCAAAACGGGGGAGCGTTGGGCTGAGCCTGAGCGCGGGGGCAAAACCCTCCAGCCAGGACCCAGCAGAGTTGATGCCAGCAGGAGCGTGGGCACAGCCCAGCCCCAGCCTGGGCAGCGCCTCGGGGGGAGGCTTTAAAAAAAACCCGTGACACATGGAGCAACAGCTGGAGACAAATTGCATTCTGGTCCAGAAGCCTAGGACATCCCCACAGCAGATCACGGGCATCGCTGCACCTAGATCATCCCCCCAGTGCCCATCCAGCCTCTCCATTAGCCCTCCAGTGATGGAGAGCCCTCCCTGCCATGGCGTCTCTCCGAAGACCTCTCTGCTCTGACAATGAAATGTTTCCTGATCTCCGACCTAAACCTCCTTCGCTGCAACTTCAAGCCATAAGTCTGCATCCTCCCCTCTGCAGCAGGAGGGACCGGGTGCTTTCCCTCATCTCTCTGGCAGCCCTTCAGGGACTTGCAGGCTGCTGCCATGTCCCCTCTTAAGTGCCTTTCCCACCAGCTGAACCAGCCCAGCTCCTTCAGTCTCTCCTCCTACTGGGGCAGGAAGAGATTTCCCCCCTGCTCAGACTGGTGCACACTGGGGGTCTTGCCTTCCTCTGCAGAGGGGGCACGGCCTCGGCCTGGGGTTTCCTGACCTTTCACAGAAGCAGGACGTTGGCTGCTGTGGTTCCCCTGATTTACCTGGGGCAGGTTTCGGTATGAAGTCTACACTGTGTCAGGGTTCACGGCACTCTTGAGTAGAGCTTAGATGCTGGGTCTGTCTGGGCTGCTTTGGACAGGGCTGATCCTGCCCCAAGCAGGGGACTGGACCCAATGTGACCTCTGCAGCTCCCTGCCAGCCCCACTACTCTATGTACACGTGCACACCCGCGCACACACATATACACACGATGCACAGACACATGTGCACTCACACCCTCACATACACTTCAGCACACACTCGCATGCTCATGCAGGTACACATGCAAGCACATGCACACACACATGCAAGCACACACAGACATAAATCCAGAGGCATGCATAAGCACATGCATGCACTCACAGGCATGCATGCATGCAAGACGCATGCACAGGGCAGGGGCACAGGCTGGGGCAGGCACCCACCCAGGGCACTTCTGTGGTCAAAGCTGATGTAGCCGGAGCAGAAGGCACCGGAGCTAGAGGGGCCGGGCAGCAGCGGGGTGTCCTCGTGGAAGGGGCTGCTCTCAGCAGCAGGGTGGGGCAGTAGGTAGGCACCTGCTGGGGGTCCATAGGGAGCCTGGGCTTCATCCTTCCACCGGAGGCCTGGGGGGTGCAGAGGGGTCTCTGGCACTGCATGCGACATGAGAAGGGGGATGCTGGAGTCAGCGCCAAAGCCCTGGGCATTAGAGCCCTGTCCTGGCCCCCAAGAGGGACAGCAAAGCCCTTGTAGCCCCCCTGCTTTCCCTGGGGGGTGCAGCCGGATCTGGGCCCAGGCAGCTCCAGGCAGCACCAGGTGAAGAGCCAACATCCAGATACAGGGGAGGGCCCTGGACAGGGGTGGCAATGGGGTCCCTCCCTGGCCCTGGCCCCGTGGAGGTACCCCCTGCCTGTGTCCCCCCTCCATAAGCCCCCGGTCCTTACCCCAGGGACGGGAGGGAGCTGCCCAGGGCTCCAGGGAGGAGCTGGCCCAGGCATCCGGCGCCAGGTGATTGTCTTGGAAGGAACCTGAAGGGAAGGAGAAGCCAACCCATCAGTGCGTGGCTGCCCCTGCCCCCGTCCTGCCTCCCATCCCCACCCAGTGGCTGTCACCCGTACTGGGCCCAAGCCCCCGTCCTGCTCCCATCATCCCTGTGGCTCCTGGAGCCGGCAGTGAGATGGGAGGGAGGAAAACAGGCTCAGGGCATCACTCTGCTCCAGTGGCTGCAGCAGTTTGCTGGCGGAGCCCAGAGACACCCTGGAGCTGCGGTTACCTCCAGCGCAGCCCACACAGCACGTGGCCACCGGCTGCACAGGGGCTGCGCAGCCCCGGCCTGATGCATTCCTAAACCTACACAACAGCCCCGTACACAGCTACTCGGCCTGTTGCTCACAGACGCCCAGAGCCCCCACACCTGCCCCTGTACCCAGGGAGAAGAGGGCTGGAAGCATCCTGTTGCTGTCAGGGAGGTCATGGACTCTGCAGAGCCCAGGCCGAGGCTGTGGCCCCCTGCAGAGGAAGGGGAAACCCCCCAGTGCGACCAGTCTGAGCAGGGGGAAATCCCTTCCTGCCCCAGTGCAGCGCAGGGCCAAGCCTGAGCGCAGGGGCAAGACCCTCCCACCAGGACCCTGCAGGGTCGGTGCAGCAGGAGCATTGGCACAGCCCAGCCCCAGCCCCAGCCCAGGCTGCAGCAGCACCAGCGCCACTGGGGCAGGATTAAAAACCCCTTGATACCTGAAGCAGGAAGGGGAGACAGGGGCCACCAGCACAGCCCCGAAGCCTGGGACACCCTCACAACAGAGCACAGGCATCGCTGCGCCTCGAGCATCCCCCCCGGTGCCCATCCAGGTTCTCCCTGACACCTCCAGTGATGGAGAGTCCCCCCACCCCTCATATCTCTCCCACAGGACAAAGCATTTCCTCATCTCCAACCTATTGGCTATGACTCCAAGACACTGCTCCGTGTCCTGCTCTCTGCAGCAAGGGGCAGGAGCTGTCTGCAGCCCTCCCAGAGCTGGAGGAGCTCCGTGCGGGTCAAGCGCAGCCTTGTCTGCCGCAGCTGGAGCTGCCCTTGATGGGGACCCCCCAGGATCTCCAGTGCTTGACCCAGCCCCAACGCGGTCGCGCAGCCAGACTCACGCAGCCGCTGCGTCTTGTCGGGGACGTGGACGCCCCAGGCGTCAGCCACGTGGGTGAGCAGCAGGTGGGAGAGCCACCGGTGCACGTGGCTGTTCCAGTGGATGCCGTCACGCTGGCGGTGGTGCGTAGCAAAGCGGAAGTGATAGTACAGGTCCAGCACGTCGAAGCCGCACCCGCCCGCCGCCATTGCACTGTAGAAGTTGCCCTCGATCACATCTTCCCGCAGCCTCGGGGTCAGGTGCTGAACCTGGGGGAGATGGCGGGGGGTGGGGGTAATCAGGGCTCCCGGCAGCAGGACATGGAGACCATCTGCCCCCCACCTGGCTGCACAGCAGATGTCCAGCTCTGAGCACCGGAGCGGAGCAGGGTGGGAAGACGGAGCCCTGCCCGCAGCCCCACACCCACCTCTGGGACAAGGAAGCCCCCGGAGACACGGTGCCCGAGCGGCAGGGCCATGTTCCAGACGAGCAGGCAGCTGGGGGGCAGCACCTTGACGAGGCGGTCGAAGGCGCGCTGCAGGTTCAGGCGGTACTGCTTCATGGAGCTGGAGCCGTACCTGGGGGGCAGCGGTCAAGGGTCAAAGTCATGCCTCCTGCAGCGCCCTGCTGGCATCCCAGCTTCCCAGCACTGCCTCTGGGGCAACCACCACGGGGCGCCAGGGCTGCACGCAGGCTCTTAAAGGGCCAGCAAGGGGGGTTGGGGGCCACTCCCCTGGGATAGGCAGTGGGAAAGCCACGGAGTGGAGCATGCAGCCCTTGAGCACGGCCATGCACAGAGGCCTGGCGCTGCCCCCTGCCAGGTGGCACCAGAGCCACTAATGTGTGTCCCGGCCCCCTGTACTGCAGGTAGAGTCTCCAGCAGCTCCCCCAGCAGCGGGGGCGGTGGGTGGTACCTGCTGACATCCCAGATGCAGGAGTTGATGATGACGAGGTCGGGCTGGGGCCCGGCCTGGAAGTCAGCCAGGATGCTCTCCAGGTAGTCGGAGTAGATGCGCGTGAGGAAGTAGAAGCGCACGAGGTGGTGGCCGGTGCGGTACTGCCGCACCTCCCGGTACCGCGTGCCGTTGTGCAGCTTGTCCAGCTGTCCTCCCTCCACCAGGCAGTCCTGCTCGAAGCTCAGCTCTCCCTGCAGCCGGGCCGGGCCAGGCCGGGGGACACAGGGATGCAGTCACATGTCTGTACGTGTGCGCATGCACACAGGCACATTCATGCACACAGATGCATGCATGCACACACACGACCCATGGGCATGCATGTATACACACATGTACGTGCACGCATTCTCACACACATGTGCACATGCACACGTATGTACACAGATGCATGCACACACACATGTGCAGGCATGGACACACATGCACCTGCATATGCACATGTGCACTCAAATATACACAAGCACACACATGTACACTCATATACGCACGCACATACGTGCACACACACATGCACACACAACCCCCCGAGCAGCGACAGCTGCAGCCTTCTGCTGTCCAGGGGGGCAATGCCCTCTAGCCGCTGCAGCCAGGCACCTTATCCTCACCCCTCCCCCTTCCTTGCCCCCCACCCTGGGGCTTGGAGAGCTCCCCCCACCCAGGCCTGGAGCCCTCCCTCGAGCCAGGTGGAGGCACAAAGGCCACATGCTGCAGCCCATGGTCAAGCCCCTACTCGTCCCACTCTGCTCCAGCGGCATCCTCTGCTCCTGACCAGACTCCCGAGCTGGGTTCAGACTCATAGATTCATAGATGTTAGGGTCGGAAGGGACCTCAACAGATCATCGAGTCCGACCCCCTGCATAAGCAGGAAAGAGTGCTGGGTCTAGATGACCCCAGCTAGATACTCGTCTAACCTCCTCTTGAAGACCCCCAGGGTAGGGGAGAGCACCACCTCCCTTGGGAGCCCGTTCCAGACCTTGGCCACTCGAACTGTGAAGAAGGTCTTCCTAATGTCCAGTCTAAATCTGCTCTCTGCTAGCTTGTGGCCATTGTTTCTTGTAACCCCCGGGGGCGCCTTGGTGAATAAATCCTCACCAATTCCCTTCTGTGCCCCCGTGATGAACTTATAGGCAGCCACAAAGTCGCCTCTCAACCTTCTCTTGCGGAGGCTGAAAAGGTCCAGTTTCTCTAGTCTCTCCTCGTAGGGCTTGGTCTGCAGGCCCTTGACCATACGAGTGGCCCTTCTCTGGACCCTCTCCAGGTTATCCGCATCCCTCTTGAAGTGCGGTGCCCAGAATTGCACGCAGTACTCCAGCTGCGGTCTGACCAACGCCCGATAGAGGGGAAGTATCACCTCCCTGGACCTATTCGACATGCATCTGCTGATGCACGATAAAGTGCCATTGGCTTTTCTGATGGCTTCGTCACACTGCCGGCTCATGTTCATCTTGGAGTCCACTAGGACTCCAAGATCCCTTTCCACTTCTGTGCCACCCAGCAGGTCATTCCCTAGGCTGTAGGTGTGCTGGACATTTCTCCTCCCTAGGTGCAGCACTTTGCATTTCTCCTTGTTGAACTGCATCCTGTTGTTTTCTGCCCACTTGTTCAACCTATCCAGGTCTGCCTGCAGCTGTTCCCTGCCCTCCGGCATGTCCACTTCTCCCCAGTTTTGTGTCATCCTCTGAGGAAGCCAGAGCACCAAGCCAAGCCGGACCCCATGGGGCACACGGCCCTGCCCTGCCTTCTCCCCAAGCCAAAGACCCATTCTCTCCCTGCAGTCCCTTCTGCCACCAGCTTCTGCCCCCTTGGACTTCTCCGTGGGCCTCACAAGGCAGCGCCAGGAGCTGCACGCAGCTAGGCAGAGCTCTCCCCCACATGCCACACACCCACGCGCCCAAGCCATCTCCGGAGAGCCCAGCGCGCGGCGCCCCAGTCCAAGGAGAGCCCGACTGGCACCAGTACCTTGTCTCGGAGCTGAGAGCTGCTGAGCAGCTCGTCCTTCTGCAGAAGCAGCACCAGGTCCTTGTACACCGACCGCTGGACTGCAAGCAAGCAGAGGTGGATGCAGCTGAGGTGGCCTGCTCCCCGCAGGGCTGGTACCCAGGGCCTGGTCTCCAGGCGCAGCAGGGAGTCGTTCCACCCCATCTCTGGGGCAGGGGAACGCCTGGGACAGCCCCCACCCACATCCCCCCAGTGGGGTCTGGCCCCCCACCCCTCTCCACCCCCCAGGAGGGGCTCAGACTCACTGGAGTCGCCCAGAATCACCACGAACTTGTTATGCAGCAGCTGCCGGGTCTCCTTGGACAGGAAGGTGACCATGGCCATGGCCAGTGGCCCCCACGCCGGCCTCTACGCAAGCATGACAGGGGAAGAGGCCGTGAGAGGCAGGTCCCAGGGCCATGGGCAGCCTAGGGGGGAGGGGGGGGCACAAAGCTAGGCAGCAGCCCCCCACCCCGAGGGAGGGTGCGGGACAGGCCGCGGAGCCGGGCAGTGAGACGCAGCCCGACCGCTGCAGCCTGATTACCGCTCCCACCCTGGCCCGGGATGGGCCCAAGGGAGACCCTGAAAGACAGGCACAAAGAGTTAAATGAGTTAGGGTGAGGGGTCGGGGCTATGCTTAAACGGGTTAAGGGTCAGGGGTCAGGTTAAACAGGTTACAGGTGAGGGGTTATGGTTATGGGTCAAGGGGTTGAAGTTAGGAGTTAGGGGTAGGCTTAAACAGGTTAGGGGTAGGGTTAAATGGATCAGGGGTCAGGGTCAGGAGTCAGGTTAGGGTTGGGGGTAGCCCCAACGTCTGACCCCACTGCCAGACACCCCCTCCCCTCCAGTCCCACTCCCCCACAGCCAGACATACAGGCCCAGACTTGGCCCCGCTGCACCCTCTGCCTCCCACCCAGGGGAGCTGGGCCCGGTCCCACCGCCCCGACCTGCTCCTCGGTACCGGAGGCTGCCACGATGCTCCGGGCAGTGCCGCCAGGTTGGGGAACATGCGCTCCGGCCCCTCGAACCCGCAACCCGGCTCCCCCGCTGCAGGGTCCCAGCTCCCTCCGGAGCCACCTCTGCTCCAAGGCTGCTGCTCACGCCTGCAGCTCCTTATCAGGGAGGGAGGGAGGGAGCAGAGACACAGGAAACCCCAGCAGGCATCCGTCGGCCTCCCCCGCCGCCCACTCCGGCCTGCCCCCCACCTGCCCTGGTGCAGAACGGCGCACGGCGCAGCACTAGTGAGCGCACGAGGGGCCCGGAGCCCCTGCCCTGCTCCCTGCACCCACAACACCAGGCTTGGACCGGACCCTGCAGGGCTGGGGGAGGGGCAGGTGGGGCTGCTTATGGTGGAACAAAAGCAGGACAAGGGCCTGGAGGTGTATATGGGGCAGTCACAGCAGTGCCGCCCCCTCAGCTCTGGACCCTGGGCCAGCCTGCGCCAGGTGCTGTACAAATCCAGCTACACGTTACAAACGTGACACCACTGCCGGATGAACCGCGCAATAAAACTCCGGCCAGACACCCACGCAAATCATTTCCATGCCATCGAAACGTCCAGGCGGCTCCAAAAGGGGTCACCCAGCTACCGAGCGCGCCTGCTCCAGAGCTGGTTCCCCGTGTTGGAGCGGGTGGCCTGGCTCCAAGGGGGTGTCTGTGCTGCACTCCAACGGGCAGCGCTGCATGCCAAGACCACGGGGCACGTCCGGGACCCCCTGCAGCTGGCCGAGTCTGGGCTGGGCTGCCTCGAACCCGGCACCCCCAGAGCCCCATCTACGCTGGGGGGGTTGGCTCCCAGAGGGGACAGCGTGAGCTAAGGGATGGAGTGCTGTCCTGGGAACCCTGTCTCTGCTGGGGAGCCTGGGTGAAGTCTCTCCCCGCTTCGTGCCTCAGTTTCCTCCTCTCTGCAAGCAGAAGGAATCAGCCTGCCTCCAGGAGGGCTGGCACAGGGCTGGCGGAGGGGGTGGGCTTTGTCACGCAGCGGAAGCTGCAAGCCCAGATCTGCCCCCTGCCCCACCCCGTACGGGACCCTCCAGGCCTCCAGTCACAGGCACTGGGGTGCCCTGGGTCCGCAGACTGGGGAGCAGGGCCACGAGCCACGCTGACTCCACGTGCGCCCCGTGCCAGCGCCAAGGGCCGGGCCTGGGCCAACAAGCAGGATGCAAGGCAGGAAGACCAGACACGGGGGAGATCAGCAATTCCTGACCCTTTTATTAGCATGCGCCCAATCAGAACGCAGATTGACGCATCTCATTAACCATCGATGGAGGAGGGGAACCAGCAGCAGCAGCGGGAGCTCAGAGGTTGGGGTCCAGCTTTGCCCACTGGCGCCTGCCCCACGTGCGAGCGACGCTCTGGCTCCAGACACACAGGAGCGAGCTCCGTCTGCCAGGACCCCGGGACCCTCGCTTGGGGATACAGGGTCCCCTTCCCCCCGCTGGCTCAGAAACAAATCCCCCCCACCCCCTTCACCAGCCCTCCTGGAGACGCAGCTTTCAAGAGGGGGAAACTAAGGCCGTGACCAAGCGAGTGAGCGAGGAGGAGACTTGCCCCAACTCCCGGCAGGGCCATGCACAGAGCCCAGGTGTCCCGAGCCCCCTCCAGCGCCCCAACCTTCGCTCACGATGTTTCCTGAAGGGCTGCTGGCTAGCCCCCTAGGCCAACCCTAGTGTAGACGAGGCGCAGGGGGAGCCAGGTTCGGAGGCAGCCCAGCCAGGAGCCCAACCCAGCTGCGGACAGGCCCGAAAGGGCGTGAGCACAAGTAACACAGTAATCCACAGGATCCTGCCAGACACACATGCCAGGGCCACGTGGCCACACCGAGATAGACCCAAGTACCGGGGTCGTGTGGCCCGATCCCACCAGGAGCAGCTCAGCCGGGCTAAGCCCCTTGACACCACTGCAGTCAGGTCCATGCTTGGCCTGAGAGCCAGCAGCACGAGCGGGGTCAGGGCCGCGTGGTGCATGGACAGGACCCAGGATAAGACAGGGGAACGTCACCATGACTTCCAGGCAAGACACAAGCCCTGAGACCCGTGGACACAGGGTTTCCCTGACCCATGGGCAGCGCCACTTGTGTGGCTGTGGACCTCCCTAGTGGAGTGGGGGTTACAGCAGGTTAAGCAAACCCCTCCCAGGGGGGTCACTGATCCTGCCCCAGGCAGTGGGCCCAAGCTTCTGAGGTCTCTTCTCAACCAGAGCCAAAGGCTGGTCTCCACCACTCCTTGACCCTAGCTCTCCCACCCTCCCCATGCCCTGCATAAGGAAGAGCCCCTGGGGCAAGCAAGGCAAAGGGCACATCCCCGCAGTGGGGTCCAAGGGAGCATATAGACTGCAGCAGACCCCAGACTGCTTAACAGCAACAGGGTGCAGCGTGTGCAGGGCTTGGCTGGGAGAACAGGCAACGGGAATGACGGCTTCACAAGGTGTGAGACGTGGCAGAAAACTGCAGACGGATTGGGAAAAACTAGGTTAAAAGTCTTGCTACAAGTCACTTAGGGACATTCAGTGGCCACAGAATCACAGACGAGGGCTGGAAGGGAGGCCAGGAGGTCACATCTAGTCCAGCCCCAGCTACATCATCCCAGCCAAGGCTTTGTCCACCCGGGTCTTCAACACCTCCAAGGATGGAGACGCCACCACCGCTCTGGGTAACCTGTTCCAGTGCTTTACTACCCTCCTCATGAGAGAGTTTCTCGTAATATCCAACCTCAACTTCCCTTGCTGCAGCTGGAGCCCATTGCTCCTTGTCCTGTATCTGCCCCCACTGAGACCAGTCCAGCTCCATCCTCTTTGCAGCCCCCCTGCAGGGAGGTGAAGGTTGCTATTCAATCCCCCTCGGTCTTCTCTTCTACAGGCTGTCAGCCCAGGTCCCTTGCCTCTCCTCACCCGTCCTGTCCCCCAGTCCTCAAACCATTTTTGTTGCCCTCCGCTGGACTCTCCCCAATGTGTCCACATCCCTTCTGCAGCGGGGGGCCACAGCTGGACACAGGAGTCCAGATGTGGCCTCCCCAATGCCGAACAGAGGGGAAGAATCACTTCCCTTTACCTGCTGGCAGTGCTCCTACCAGTGCAGCCCAGGATGCCAGTCACCTTCCTGGCACAAGGGCACACTGCTGGCTTCTGTTCAGCTTCTTGTCCCCTGTCCCCCCAGGTCCTTTTCTGCAGAGCTGCTGCCCATGCATGGGTCCCCGGGTCAGACAAGGCCGACGCAGACAAGATCTACCCTAGGGGTAGATTAAGAACAGGCCTGTGAGTGCAAAGGAGAGCAGCGCCCATGGGAGCTTCAGGCTAGTTCAGCCAACGCACAGAGGTCAACATCGTGGGTTCATAGATTCATAGATGTTAGGGTCGGAAGGGACCTCAATAGATCGAGTCCAACCCCCTGCATAGGCAGGAAAGAGTGCTGGGTCTAGATGACCCCAGCTAGACACTCGTCTAACCTCCTCTTGAAGACCCCCAGGGTAGGGGAGAGCACCACCTCCCTTGGGAGCCCGTTCCAGACCTTGGCCACTCGAACTGTGAAGAAAGAGTTCATGACAAGAGAGATTCATGTCGAATCTCTGCTCTTCAGCCCTGAACTACAGGTCTTGCCGCATAGTCCATGTGCAGGAGAACTGAGATAGGAGCTCCTTTAAAACGTAACTGGAAACTCAGGTGAGAAGTCCTTTCCCCTAAGGGGCTAGGCCACCTGTTAGAGGTGGTGGAAGACTTTAGGACTCAAAAGTTTTAAGATTCATTTGCTTTCAAAGGAATCCCAGAGCCGTGGGGCTGGCAGGGACCTGCAGAGTGACCACTGAATCCAAGCCCTGCCTGAGGCAGGATCAGCCCCATCCGAACCAGCCCAGACAAACTCCACGTCCAACAGAACAGTCACCCCGACAGCCCTCGGGAAAGCAGGGGGGCCACGGCCGCCAACGTCCTGCTGCTGCCAGGGGGGTCATGGGCGCTGCAGAGGAAGGGGAAAGCCCCCAGTCCACACCAGTCTGAGCAGGGGGAAATCCCTCCTTGCCCCAGTGCAGTGTCAGGCTGAGCCTGAGCGCGGGGGCAAGACCCTCCAGCCAGGACCCTGCGGGGTCGGTGCAGCAGGATAGTTGGCCCAGGCCAGCCCCAGCCCCAGCCTGGCCTGCAGCACCCAGCGCCACTGGGGGAGGGTTAAAAAAACAAATCGGATCTGCAGAAAGCTGTTCTGCACCCAGATAAACGAGCCCTTCAGAGACGTTTCATCAGGCGGCTGGTCTGCCTGCCCAGCACAGGTTGGTCACGGACACCCTTGCTGTACGTCACCACTGGAGCTGCTGTGACACCGTGCCTGCACTTGCGTTCAGAGGCACTGAACCGTGGTCCTCATCCTGCTCCCGAGCCCCCAAGGGCTGCCGGCCCACAGCATCCTGCTACCGCCCAGCAGCAGGGACCGGGACTCCCGTGCCCCCTGGCCCTGCCTTGGGCATCGACAGCAATGGGGCAGCGTGGCCACGTGGACCAGCTCCCGGAGCGTCGTCTGCCCAGAGAGACCCGGGTGCACGGTCCCAGGCAGGAGAAGCCGCAGTCCCCCAAAACCTCTGCTGAGCTTCCCACAGTCCAGGGGCTGAACAGACAGACCGACGGGGCAGGGAGTGACCAGAGCACCCCTGACTGCCCCCTCTCTCAGAAGTGACCCCCCCACAGCCCCTACGCCCAGGGGCTGCTGCTACCCTGGCTATCCCGGCTCAGGGCAGCAACTCCCTGCCCTGTCCGAGGGGGCTTGACCGGACCCTTGAGACCCCCAGGCTGCTATAAGCATTTAAAGACCAGCCCAGGAGCCAATAGGGAAGCAGGCTTGTATCTCAAGGACCCTGCAAGGACCAATCACAGCGGCCCCCAGTGCATGAATTAAAGGGGCACCAAGGCCCAGATGCTCTTCCCCTGGCAGGTGCCACTCGGTGGGGGCAATAGGACACGAAGTGGCTCCATGGAGGCAGCAGGCAGGACCTAGCCGCTGAGAGCAGAGCGGGCATCCGGCGTCCCCCCGCCCGTGGAGTTTCACCCAGCTGCACTTACCGCAAGAACAGGAAGGAGCTTTGAAACCATGGCGGGGATGCAAGGGCAGCGCCAGTGGCCCTGCCGGTCCCTGCTGACGTGTCGCCCCGACATCTGCCTCCCTCCGGAGCCGGGCCCAGCCTGGCGCAGGCCCCAAACAAGCCCAAGTCCTCGGGGAAGCAGCAGGGACCAGCCAAGCTGGGGGCAGAAGGGGGCACAGGGCCGCTGGGAAGGGACCCCCGCTCTGCCCAGCACTTAGCAGCTCTCACCCAGCCCAGACCCCGGACGCTCGTCACAAAACCCAGGGCAGGTCTGGGGGCACATCCCGGCAAAACTAGCCCCCAAGCAGGTCTGCAACCCAGGCCCGAGCCCGGGAGCTGGAGGCGAAGCCAGGCCAGCTCTTGCAGGAGGGGAGGGAGCCGGGGAGCACCCAGGTCAGAGCGGGGCTTGCCGGGCCCAGCTCCGGGACTGCAGGGGGGCAGAAGGGAAGCAGCTGCACTCGCCGCCGGCCGTGACTGGCACCGCCGGGGAAGGGGAGCAGCTGCGAAATGGGCGCAGCTGGGCGCTGACATGGCACCCGCCCCGACACAGCAGCAGAGCCCTGCCGGCCTGCCCCAGGCACAGGTGAGCCACACGCCCCAGCCAGGACGGGCACCCCGCACCTGTGCCCAGGGAACCGCGCACCGCCTGGCCGCCTGACCCGGGGGCAGCATCGCGGGCTGGAGGCCCCCGCTAGGTCCTCTCACCTCTTCCCCTCTGCGCTGGGGCTGTCTGTCTGCTTGCCTCTGCTTCCTTCCTTCCTTCCTCCACCCCCTCACAGCCGCCCTCCCAGGTTCCTCCCCAGCCCCTGAAAGGGTTACCCAGGCGGGCGGTTGATGGAGGGCAGGCAGCCAGGAGTCAGGGCCGGGCCGCGGAGGCTGATGCGCTGGGAAGGCTCTGGTGCCCCTGACACCACGGGGGAGGAGGAGGAAGGTGATGAAGTCGGCTGGAGCGAATCCACAGCTCAAGGACAGCCGGGCCGGGGGAGTGACCCCCGACACACTGCACACGGGAGCCGGGCAGCAAATCCTTCCCCCACCCGCAAGGCGGTGCAGGGCACAGAGCACCCCGGGGCACCCACAGGCCTGGCCAGGGCGGGCACAGGACCCAGGTGTGATGCCTGCGTGACCTGCACCACTGCATGGGCAGGGGGCAGGACTGGGGCCGTTCCTGGCAGGGCAGAGGGGACTCTGTGCTATTCCTGGGCATTGCACGCCAGGGAGACCGAGTCAAGCCCCGAGCCCCTGTTCCCGCTCCGCTTAAAGGCAGAGCAGGGGCAGGGGGAGACGCCGGGCCCCGAGTGCAATGCACCATCCCTGAGCCAGGCACGCCAGGCCCAGCACCAGCACAGGCAGCAACTCCCACACAGCTCCCTCCCAGAGAGAGGGGGGTTGGGCTGGGCAGCCCTCAGGCACAGCCTTTCCCTTCTGTGCCTCAGTTTCCCCCCCCCTGCAAAGGGCCAAGAGGCTGCAAGCCCCCCTGCAGCCGTGGCAGGAGGCTCGATGGGGGACCGGGGGCACTGCTGGACCTGGGGCATCAGTCCAGGCTGGAGGACATTGCACCAGGTCTGCTTTGGTTTTTGGGAGGAACCTCTGGCTGGCACCCCCCAGCGCACAGCCCTCGCCCGCCCAGGGTGTGGAGCTCCTGGGGTCTCTGAGCCTGGGACACCCCAAGCAAGGTGGAACATTGGGTTCCTACATGCACGCGTGTGTGCACACTTCTCTTCTCCGTGCAACTTGGAAGGGGAAACTCCAGCCTACAAAGCAGGCTCCAGCCCCGCTGTCCTCCATGGAGGACACGGTGACCCCCCAAGGCGGCTGGGGCAGGGGGGAAGTCCTAGCCCGTGGAAGAGACTTTGCCTCGCTGGGCCCCGGCCCGCTGCTCCAGGAACCATTCGCCCCTCGCTCGGCTGGGCCAAAGGCACCGGCCATCAGGCACCGGCCCTGCCTCTCACAGCGCCTGCAGGCACCGAGCGAGGGCCCGGGAGCCCGTCTCACCCCAGCCAGACACTCACCGGCAGCAATGGGAAGAAGCTGTGACAGCAGGTGCGAGGACGAAGGACCGAGGAGATGAACGACTGAGCAGAGCGGCACAGGGCAGGCGCTTCCCCCAACGGTCACGCCGACTCCACGCGCCGTCGTCTAAAGAAACAGCAAACTGAGCGAGACTGGACAGGAACAAAACTTAAATTCTCCAGGTCCTAAAGTCTCAGCGGGCCTGTAGCAGACGCCAGCCCAGGGGCAGGGGGGCATCTCGCCGAGGTTTCAAACTCAGCTCTAAAGAAGCGCCGGTCGGGTCCACCTGCTCAGGAGCAGAGGTGCGGAGTGCACCCCAACTGCTTGACTCTGTTACCTGGCCGTTGTCTATCGCTGCAGCTAAAAAGCACGGAGACCTTCCCAGTAGGTCTCGGTTTTATCCCCAGATGAAGCGTGCCTGGTTTTGTATCAGACCCCCACGGCCTGAAACCACCCCGGGAACTGGAAGTGGCCTCTTGCCCCTGGCTGACTTCTCCTGACCTTCCTCGCGCCGTCAAAGCCCTGCCTCACCTCTGCGCTGCCCCTTCCCCTCGTCCTCCTTCTCCTGCGAGTCTCAGGTCAAGGGAAGGCAGCGGAGTTTTGCACCTTACAGACTAACCAAAGCAGATGTATATACATAGTACGTGTCTAGCACACATATATGCACATACACACATATGTACACATATACATACATGCATATATATGCACATATATATATATGCAGGCATACACACATGCCCCTGTATACACCTGCATATATACAGTCCACCCACCTACCCACACCCCGCACAAGCTTTTGTGAGCTGAAATGATATATATCAAGTTCAGCAAAGGAAATGCAAGTTGCAGGAAGGGAAGTTGAGGTTGGGTATCAGGAAAAACTCTCCCGGAGGAGGGTGGCGAAGCGCTGGAACAGGGTCCCGGAGAGGTGGTGCAGTCTCCATCCTTGGACGTTTTAAGAGCCGGGTAGACGACACCTTGGCTGGGAGGACGTAGCTGGGGCTGGGGCTGCTTGGAGCAGGGGGGCGGACGAGAGCAGCATTTCTCTACCCGTGGGTCATGACCCAAAAGTGGGTCACAAGAATATATGAAAGGGTTGCAAACAAACTTAAAGAATGGATTCTCCTTTAAAGGAGAAAAACGTGGAAAATCATGGTTTCCCCCTCAACCTGGCAGAGCCCAGCCTGCAAGGGGCTGCTTGGGGTCCCCCAAGCCCCACACACTGGGGGGCTCAGGCCTGAGGGTGGGGGGCAGTGGGTCGGGAGCGTGGGGCATTGGGTTGGGACTGGCCATCGGGGTTTTATTAGAGCAACTAAACAGTTGGAAAAATTGTTCTTTGCAAACTCTCAGGCACAAACACTTACACTGCTGCGGTCGATCTACACACGCGTGCACATGCACACTCGTGCTCTGGTTAGTCTAGAAGGTGCAAACCTCCCCTGCTTTCCTCTCTTCTTCCCCCAACCTCCCGCCCAGCCAGCGCTGGACCCTAGTCACCCTTAGCCCTGTGCCATCTCCCACCCCCAGCGAGCTCGGAGAGAGCTGGGCAAGGGGGCACCGGGGCACGCCAGGCCTGGGGGTCGTGGGTGGCGAGCACGCGGTCCAGGGGCAGGGCTGCAGATGGCCCCCACCCTGCTGGCAGCCCCCATGCTCGTCTGCCAGGGCCACGGGCGTGCAAATGCACCGGCAGCAAAGCCCCGCAAGGTGCCCCGGGGCAGAGAGCAGCCCCCAGCCAGGGGGGCAGACACTCCTGCAGCTGCCCCCACCCTGCTACATCTCCTGCACCCACCCCCG
The DNA here is from genome assembly GCF_030867095.1 of Alligator mississippiensis. NCBI lineage: Eukaryota > Metazoa > Chordata > Crocodylia > Alligatoridae > Alligator > Alligator mississippiensis. The sequence continues at coordinate 834,645 of NC_081825.1, read as the reverse complement.
CCTCTGCAATGCCCCAGCCCCCCACCCCAGATGCCCCCCACCCCCCATGCCACACAGCTGCATGGCAGTGCCAGCCCCCCATGCACCCCAAACCGCCCCCCCTGCAGGCGGGGGATGCCCGGGGGGGGGGGGCAGGGACCTACCGGGAGGGGCTCCTGCGGCCGCGCGGCCCTGCGAGCTCCGGCACGTGCAGCGCCGAGCACCGCGCAGCGCCCCCTGCCGCCCGCCCCGGCACCGCGGCCCCGGCCCCTGCACCGGGCCGGGCTGGGCTGCTGCACCGACCCCGCGGGGTGCTGCTGGAGGGCCTCGCCCCCGCGCTCGGGCTCAGGCAGGGATTGCCCCCTGCTCAGACTGGTGCGCACTGGGGGGTTCCCCTTCCTCTGCAGCGGGGGGCACAGCCTGGACCTGGGGGTCTCTGCAGCCCCAGCCGCCCCCCAGCTCCAGGACCCTGTGACTGCAACGTGGTCCTGAGCGCTGCATCGGGGCACGGCCGATCCAGGTGTGCCCGAACCACTTTTGGGGAAAATGTGTGGCTGCAGCTCAAAGCGACAACGGCTGTTTTGTCCGATGAGACCCTCCCAAGCTGCCCGAGTAGGCTGTGTTACCAGATTTGCCCCTAACTTTGGGGTGCACTCATTTATTAGGGGTATGTTTCTAGGGTCTTTGCAATTCTGTCACCGCTGCTTGTGTTACTTGTGTTTCGATACGGAGCTGTATCTCTCCCTTCTGCAAGTCCTCACCCGCAGTGGAGCTGTCTTGCAGGACTCAATTCAATGGGGCTGGGCTCCTCCAGCCACCAGATCAGTCACATACATGCAAACACACACTAACGTGACACACCTGACCCGGCGGGGTTGATTACCACGGACAGGCTGACACCCTCACATGCCAGGAATCAGTTCATTAAGGTTACAACGGACGGCAGTCGGACACAAGCACACAGGTGAACAGAAGACCTCTGAATCCGGCTGGGTGTGCACCTGACACCCTCGTGGGCCAGCATCCAGTTCATCAGGGCACGTCTGAGCCAAACGGGGTCAATCAGCCTGTACACGCTGATCCATTATGTGTCTCAAACTCAGCACTTCCCGATCTTTTGCCCTAATTGTCCTAGTAGTGGTAGCCTCTTGATGAGCGGGCCCCACAGTATTTTTGGGCTTCACAGGGATCTTTGGCTCAGGTAAAAGAAGCGTTGCTGCAGAGCAAGTGCTGAAGGGGAAGTAGAGAAGGAAAAAATCACCCGGTTACCACCAGTTGACTATAAAGTTATTTATTGCTAAGTATATGAAATTTATGATGATAAAACAAAAAAAACAATTCCAATATTACTCTGGTTTAATTGAGTTTTCAGGAAACTTAGCTCAAGCTTAACTGATACAATTCAGGTTCAGAAAGCTACGCCCAGAGAGAAACAGAAAAAGAGCGAGAGCGAGAGCTGGGATCTCACTGCTCCAAGGCGCTCGTGTCGTCTGCGGACAGGTAAAGTTCCCAGCACGATCGATCGTTGAAGGTGAAACAGGCGACGGAAAGAGCGGATCTGTTTCTCCCAGCTTCTCGAGAACAGCAGCGGATGGTGTCAGAGAGATTTCTCCCTCTTGAAGCACGCTGTTTGCTGCTTTACAGCTTTTTACACCCTTAATCCAGCCTCTTCAAAGCATTCTTTTAATTGTGTAAATAAGTATCTTTTCCAGTGACAGGGGGTTATCTGGTTTGGAACGTCTCAAGAAACTGATTCACACCCAGGAAAAACATAAGGTTTTAAGGAGCAACCAGACACTTAGGAGCCAGCTTGAAATCCTTATGAGTAGAAGATATGCTGGATGGGATACCTCATTGTTTCTTCTCAGATGGCCTAGCCATGCTTGCAGCATCAGGGGTTTGTGTTTTACCTGTTGTGAATAAGCCTCGGTGTAGCGTGACTTCCAGATCTTACCTAAAGGGATTGATTACTTGGAGTGCTCATAAACGCTGTGGGGAGGACTTCCACCAGTCAAAAGTAACAGTATGACAGCATTTGTGGTCAGGGCTCCCACGGGCTGGACGCTGTGATGAACCCTGAACCATTGTTCAAGTGTCGCCCGTACCCCCTCTGACTCGGTCTCTTGCCTCAGCATTCCCCAACCCAGCAACCGAGTTTTACTGAATCAAGTTTAAATAGGCCTCCCATAGTGGGACTGGGGAATGTACGGCCCGAGATGCCTATTACGGGAGGATAGAAAAAGTCCTTTGCAAGTCCAGCAAGCTGGGTGCCAGGCCTCCCTCGGGAACACAGAGCTGACAGGTAACAGCTGCAAGACACGGCGATTGTCACGTGTTGTTGTTAGCCTGTTCGGCCACATTTACGGGTGCTAAGCTGCAGGTGTGCGGCTAAAGCAGGCCCCAGAGCCTGCTTCTGAGCGTCCCCATATAGAAGTTGCCACCAGCCGAGTGAGAGAAATGGAGCAGGGCACATTGCATTTGCAGAGCGCGAGGCACAGGGATAAGAAGTCCCCTCTCCCAGGACCGTACGTTTCACAAGGACGCGGACCTCACCTAACCGGCATCTTCCACGCCACAGAAAATCTGGCTCCGTCCAGCCCCCAAAGTCTCAATGAAGCAAAGACATTTGAATAACACTCATCAGAGAAGACTTATTGAAATAAGTTACATAGATCAGGAGGTGTTATACTGAATATAAATAAGGGGAGGGGAGTGACAGGATCACAGCGATCAGCGAGACCATTCCAGTCTCAAATCCGAATGTATTGAACACATAAGCAATACCAATATTTAAGCAAGGCTTCAAGTACAACCCTCAACTTTTAAGCAAGTCCTAAGTTAGGATATATAGATATAGATATATAGAGAGATTTTTATGTGCACCTCCCAACGGCTGCAGCGAGTTCAGCTGTCCGGGCATCCATCACAGCCCCGGGATTCAAACCATCATTTCATTTCCTGCATATCACTCTCCCAAACTTTAAGTTTACTTCTGCATTTTTACTTGCATTTCTCTTCTGCATATCCCATGCATGGTTACATTGGAAATATCCACCCGTCATCTTTCACCGCAGTCGTTTTGCTGTCAGGCTGGTGTCTGTGCCTCGCTGTTTTGGACAGCTAAACCACATCCTCTTTTAACTTTTGCTGACGTGGGTTATAAAGAAGTCACCCTAAACGGTGACCCGGCTGGTAGTGATACCTCCCCTGTGAAAAGGGGATGGAAGAGCACTGGGAACTGTGATTGTGGCGTGATTTGGCATACGAGAAGAGGGATTGTTAAGGGGATTGGAGCTGTCCCCTTCATTTGTGTCTAAACTGGCAAAAGGCTCCAGATCACAGACGGCTTGTGGTCTTGTTTCTCAAAGGACCAAATGGTGCTGGGTTTTTTGGTAACAGCCCTGCCCCCTCGCAGGCTCCTGTTGAGCTGAAACTCAAGCCCTACTTTTCTGTGGGCATGGAGAATTATGCGATTAACCCACAGCACTTGTCCGATATCTGTCAGAAGCTTTATTGATTACAAAAATAACAGAAGGATTCACTAAATACAAAGCAATCAATCAACTTTACTGGGTCTGCCGGAAGTTACAAGAACTGAGTGCGGTAGCGTGGATCTCACCGCGTCGCAGTCCGTGTAGTCGGGAGGCAGTCTCCTCGGTCGGCCGCTCGGAGTGAGCTGCTCCAGTGCCGAGGGCTTGATCTTGTCTCTCGGCACGGTCCATGCAGGCGGCACGAACGGCGAACAATAAATGAACAAACATCTCGCTTGCTTATTGCTATTTAACCATTTTGTGACATCACCATCACTAATGCTAGCCAAGCTTGCAATTTAGTATTTGGTTTATAGATCCTAAATTTGCAATAACACAGCCTTACACACCTGGAATATTTTCCCATTATTTTCCTGTTCCCACACTAATTAATCCCAATGGTCACCACGTTATGGTTTTATTTATGGTTCCATTGTTCTTGATGTTCCCTGGCATTTATTACTGGGGTAAACTTTAGGCCAATCGCTGTCAGTCATTAGCTGAATCATCTCAAAAAGACTTCTGGGAATTCGGTCAACTTGAATTTTCCTTGCAACAGCTCTCACTATCAACCCTACCCGGGGAAAGCCAGGACATTCAGGCCAGAGAGGGGACAAGTCCCCTAGCCCCTCCGGATAGTCCAGGCTGGAGAACTTCTCCCGGCTGCCCCGACACTGAACCCTGTAGCATTCCCCCCCAGAAGTAGCCGCATGTTGAGCATGGGGGCATTAAGCCCAAACCTGGCAGGCCTGTCGTGTCGCTGGGGCTGCCCCACAATGCCCTTGCAGGTCCGTGTGCCCCTCTTCTGTGCCTTTCCAGCCCGAATGCTTCCAACTCCTGTTCCTCTAAGAGTTGTACTTGTGCTTAGGAGTGAAATCAGTTGATCAATGAGACCATTTCAGTCACAACTCGGAAGCTTTATTAGGATGCACTATAGCAAACATGTATTTATACCAATAAAGAAGATGCTTACACAGCCTGGGATCCAGGGAGGACAGGTCTGCTGGCCAGGCGTCTCTGTTCCCCTGGGGACTTCCACTCAGTCTTCGGCTGAGCTTTGGAAAAAGTCCAAATTGTCCTTCAGCCGGTGCCCAGCATTTACTGACGGCTGGGTGGCTGATTGTCATGTTCTACTAAACGATCCCTGATTGGCTGTAATTCAATTTCTTTGTTTTACTTTCATTTCTACCCAGGAGAACTTTTACAAACTTTTCTCCAATGCCTGATGAAGGATGTTTGCACCCAAAAGCTTGCAATTAAAGACTTTTTTTTTTTGCAAAAATCTAGTTGGTCTCATAAAAGATATCACCTCTACCACGAGTCCTGATTTGTTTTACTGAAACTTTTGGAACTGGCTGGAACTAGATTTTTTAGTGGTCCTAGAAGGGGTCCAGGGGTCACTTAACCAGAGCTTTGTATCCGCCTGGATGAGCAGCAGCTCTGCAGAAAAGGACCTGGGGGGACAGGGGACAAGAAGCTGAACAGGAGCCAGCAGTGTGCCCTTGTGCCAAGAAGGCGACCGGCATCCTGGGCTGCATTGGTAGGAGTGTTGCTGGCAGATGCAGGGCAGTGATTCTTCCCCTTTATTCAGCACTGGGGAGGCCACATCTGGAGTCCTGTGTCCAGCTGTGGGCCCCCACTGCAGAAAGGATGTGGACACATTGGAGAATTAGGAATGAAAATGATTGTGGGGCTGGGGGACAGGACTGGTGAGGAGAGGCTGAGGGAAATAGGTTGATTTAGTCTGGAGAAGAGGAGGCCGAGGGGGGTTGAATAGCCGCCTTCACCTCCCTGCTGGGGGGCTGCAAAGAGGATGGAGCTGGGCTGGTCTCAGTGGGGGCAAGTGACAGAAGGAGCAATGGGCTCAAGCTGCAGCAAGGGAAGTTGAGGTTGGATCTTAGGAAAAACTCTCTCCTGAGGAGGGTGGTGAAGCACTGGAGCAGGCTCCCCAGAGCGGTGGTGAAATATCCATCCTTGGAGGTGTTTAAGACCCGGGTGGACAAAGCCTTGGCCGGGATGATGTAGCTGGGGCTGGTCCTGCTCGGAGCAGGGGTTGGACTAGATGTGACCTCCTCCATTCTCTTCCCACCCTCCTCGTCTCTGATCCCTGCACCGTCTGACCCCAGCCTATCAATTGTCTGTCAGTTCCTTACCCCAGGTGATGGTCTTGTTGATCAGTTCAAATCTCTGCCCTTGGGCCAGCAGACGGGAGGATTCCTCATTTCCCCCGCGGCCTGCTCCTCAACACCGGCTTCTTACTTCTCCACGAACAGTGATCTGTCAAAGCTGCTTTTTCCTTACAACCATCCACGCTGCTTTGTCTCTGCCTCTGCCGCCAAGCAAACGTTCTAGCAAAAACACCTGCGTTACGGCCAAATAGCAATTCATGCATTCGGTTATAGTGAGCATTACTCTTCATTGTCTAAGATGCAGTTGTGATGTGGGGGGTTCGGGACAGGCTCTTGGGCCTGCTATCTAGGTTTACGCTGCACAGGCCTATGCACAATCTGCACCCCCCTCCATGCCAGTATCTTGGCCCCTGGAATAACCCAGCTGGGAGGCAGCCCCCTTGTCTGCACCTGCCCAGGTGCTTTCCCATGCACCCAGAGCTGCCCCAGCCCGGTACTAGTCTCCCCCCACCCATGCATGCTGCTACTAAGGAGAATTCAATCAATATTGGGACTTTCTCCCCATGCTTGCTTTCCCCCCAGCCCTCCGTGAAGCTAGTACAGCCAAGCCCCCAGCTGCCCTGCAGCTAATTACACCAGAGCAGCTTCCCCCAGGGCAGGGCTGGGGTGGGGGCTGCACACTTCCTCTGCCCGGCCCCCCCCAGACTGACCACACTGCCCCGGAGCAGGAGCTGTCTGGGCGCCTCCAGGCTCCGGTTATCACCAGTGTTTTGTCTGAGCGATGTGGAGGAGGTGCTCAGGCCTGGGAAGCTGCATCCTGAGATCTGCTCTGCTTCGGCTTTCAAAGACATGAGCCAAGGAGCGGGCGGTCAGGACCTGATGGGTCCTGGGGCCTGGGCAGGAGACAGGGCGGGGGCCTTCCTTGCCCCCAGCACATCCGCAAACCCCTCCCCATGGATCGGACAAGCCTCTGCCCCCTTCGGGGAGAGACACCAGGAGCTTGCTGTGCTGACACCAGGAACTTCTGTCCCCCAGTGGGGCATCAAGGGGGGGATTCGTGGCCCCCGGACGTGGGGAAGCTGAGAGCTCAGCCGGATTCACCGGGGCTTGGACGCGTGCTGGGAGGAAAGGGGATCGGGGGCTGTGGGGCAGGGAGCGAGGGGCATGGGCTCTGCGTCAGCCCTGCCCGACCTCAGTGCTGGAGGCTGCAGGGAGAGGAACGGGGGGAACCAGCTCAGCCCCCGTCGCTCTCCCTCCAGCTCCGCTCTCTGCCCCCGTGCGTGCGACACAGGACACGGGGCACAACGGACCTGGGGTCTGACCCCGTCCATGGCAGCTCTGTTGCTCTAGGTAGAGAACAGCTCATGAGCAGACCCCCTATCACACTGGGCTGGTAGAAGGCAGGGCACAGTAGCACCTTTGAGACTAACTGGATCGGAGGCAGGAGCGGTACGTGAGTGCGGTGCATCTGAAAGTGTCCATCCGGCAGGGCTCTGCCGTCCCCTCTCACAAGATGCGGCGCTCCCAACTAAGCGCTCAGACCACCAGCCCCGTCACAAGCCGGGCAGGGCCCTGTAGTCAGCCCCGGCAGGGCGGTGGGTCTGGCTTGGAGACGAGCAGAGACAGTGAAGCCGGCTCAGCTTCCCAAGGACTTTCCTTGGTTTTATTGCAGCTCCAGGGAGTGAAGGTGCGCGGCTCAGTTCTTGGCCCTGTGCTGTTCAACATCTTTATCAACGATTTAGGTGAGGATGTGGAAAGCACACTGGTCAAGTTTGCAGACAATACTAAGTTATGGGGAGAAGCGGTCACGCTAGGGGATAGGATGTGGATCCAAGTGGACCTGCACGAGTGGAACCAGATGCAACTCAATAAGGGTAAATGCAGAGTGCTTCATCTGGGGGAAGTAATCTGCGACATGAATATAGGTTAGGAGGAGAGGTCCTGGCCAGCACGGTGGCTGAAAAGGACCTCGGGGTTATGGCTGATCGCAGGATGAACATGAGCTGCCAGTGCAATGCTGTAGTCAACAGAGCTCGTAGCATACTGGGATGCATTAGCCGACGCATTGTGAGCAGGGCTGAGGAAGTGATAGTTCCTCTCTACTCGGCGCTGGCGAGACCCCAGCTGCAGGACTGTCCAGTTCTCGGTGCCGCACTTTAAAAAAGACGTGGAGAATATCGCAAGGGTCAGAGAAGGGCTACAAGGATGATGACGTGCCTGGAGGACAAACCTTATGTGGAAAGACTAAGGGATCTGGGACTGTTCAGCTGGGGGAAGAGGAGACTGTGGGGGACTTGGTGGCTGTCTGTAAGTATGTAAGGGGTGAATATTGGGAGCTGGGAGAAAAACTGCTAGGGGGAGGACAAGGAGCAATGGCCATGAACTGTTAGAGGATGGTTTCAGGCTGGATGTAAGGAAGGACTTCTTTACAGGAAGGATGACCAGAATCTGAAAGAGACTTTCCAAGGAGGTGGTGCAGTCTTGGAAGTCTTCAAGAGGAGACTGGACAGATGCCTTGCTGGGATCATTTGGTCTCAGCAGTATTCCTTGGACTCGATGATCTTTCGAGGTCCCTTCCAGCCCTTCATTTCTGATTCTGTGACCCCTGTAGCTAAAAACAGGGGATGGTTGTTGAAGACTTTGAAGCTGAAGCTGAGCTGGGCCTACCCACAGAAGTTTAACTGCAAAATATTGCTGACAATTGCATAGTACAAAGGGTGTAAGCTTGTGGCTGGACCTTCTGAAAAGAAATAACGAGGCATCACCTCCAACCTCCAGCTTATCTTACTAGACCTGTGATGGTTTTAAGCAGGCTGCTACGTGCCCAGTATGTGACTGTGTGAGATTCATGTCTGTCCTTGATTAATTGCTATAGTAAATATTTCTTTGCAATTTACTCGTGTTTATGTGCAGAAGGAGACAGTCTCCGTATGGGTTTTGATAGGTGTCTCCTCCTGATTTACTCTTGTTTTGCCTCAATGGTTCCCTTGATCTTCCAAGGACAACTCAAAAACTCTGTGTTTTTCCCTGTCGTTAATCAATTCCTGATATATCACAACTCAGTAGAGACTGCAAACCTTCTGCTACTACGGAGGGTAATTCAATCGATATTGGGACTTTCTGATAACCAATAATGAACAATTTGATGTCAGTTATTAATTGGGGTTCTGTCTTGATTAACACAACTACAAGATTGCCCTGTAGATGAGGAACTGCAGGGTATCAAAGAGGAACAAAGCAGCAAAGGGGGCACGCTTCAGGAGTGAGAAATCACTCAACACAAGCACTGCTCCGGCACCCAGCTGATCCTCTAGCGAGCGGATCCACGCCTTGAGAAGCTGACAGGACTGAGACCGCCTCTGTGCCTGTACTGGTGAGATACTATCACATTTACAGCTAAATATACCCGACTTTGCTTTGCTTTAGGCTCATTTAATAGTGAATAGTTGTAGCAGATAAAGCCTTTCTGTCATTCATCAAAAGAGTTGTCGCGTCGGTCCTTTACACACTAGTCCTGAATCCCATCCCACAACTTAGCAGTGGTCCTGGTGCTGGACTGCCATCGACTGCCCCAGGGCAAAGCATTTAATTCGGATACTTCCCCCTGCTCGGCGATGGGGTGCAGGTAGGGGTGGGGGATCAGACCCCTGGGTGGATTCCCAGCCTGCAATGTTTGGCAAGGCAGAAGGGGAGGCTGAGGCAGGGGCTGCGGCTGGGAGAAGCTGGCAATGCCCATTGCAAGAGGCCACGTCCTGGTCCTCTCTCCTCGGGTAAGAGCGGAGGGTCCCAACTGGTCGCAATAAAGGAGAAGTCCCAGTAAAGGACCTGCTCATGGAGAGGTGTGTGGCTGTGACCCGCTCATGGGCGCTGCATGCAATGAGCATGGGGCTACGTGGCTTCCAGCCCCTCTGCGGAGGCGGGCAGGCTGGCACCGGGTGCTGGGGATAGAGCCCCGCGGCTCTAGGAGCCTAAGGGCTTTGTGCAGCAGCATCAGCACTGCCCTGCATCTTCCCTGGACACCCCTCGCCCCGCTGCCCACAGCCCAGTCCTTCTTCAGGGTCGCCGCGGTCTCGGGGGCAGCCAGCACGGCCTGGCCTCCCCCTCCTCCTCCTCCTCTGCAGCCAGCGGCCCCGCGTGTGGGAACCGGTGCTCGGCACTATCAAATTCCATCGTGTTTCCATGGCTCCAGCCCTCAAGGCCAGGCCTTCCCCGTGCCGGAGCCCTTAGGGACAATGCCAAATGCGCTCAGCGCCGTCTTCCCTGATGAACGAGGGAACTGTGAACACAACGGAAAGGATCACGATGCCCCTTTATCAATCCCTGGGGCGGCCACAGCTTGACCACGGAGCCCAGCGCCGGTCCCGCACCTGCCACAGGAGAGAGAAGTGGAGAAGGTGCAGAGAAGGATGAGGAGTGGGAGGACGAACTCCTCTACTATGGGTCTTCTACCGGGTGTGCAGACGATGACACGATAGCCTTTCTTTTGTCAGCACGCCGATCGAACATTAGCACTTACAATTCACTTCTATAGTTCAGACAAAGCAAATCCTGAGAGATAACGAGCACGACGTCACTGGGTAGCCAGGCCACGGGGTCTTATCCAGGGGTCTGCATTGAAGTTCTGCGCGGGGTGCAATCTCGGCTCTCCGGGGGTAGGCTCCCAAGGCCGAGCACCTTTTCCTCTTCCTATATACCTTATGCCCGGTCATGTCCCTCTTTCATTTCCCAGCCCTGCAGGCTGGTTTTAGCTCTGGCTAAAAGCCCTCATTCAGGTGCGGTCATATTAAAGCCAGGTGTAGAAATGACTGGCCGTGACATATTGGGGAAGCTGAAGAAGGTGAGATTTGGCTTGATGAATCGGAATTTCTTCATACATAATTAGCCGAAGCCTGCCTCCTAGTGCATACTTAACAAGCCTGCTTCCGTTTGCCACCCATGGACTTGTTCTGTTTTCGCTGTAATTTTCCATTCCTCGGCAGGTATTGATCTAGCTCTGACTGCTCCTCTTTGCCCAGGCTATATTCATTCATTTTAGTCAGCCTGTTTCCAGTATTTTTCCATGTTTCCTCTTGCCGCTGGGTGCAAACCACACATGCAACTCAAGCCAAGCGCGAGGGTCCAGGCATTAGCAGCGTCTATGCAGGGGCTTCCCTAAGAGGAGAGACTAACGAGGCCAGGCCTGCTCCATTTAGAGAGATGCTGGAGTTGGGGAACAGGAGCGGGGTTGCTTTTCGCCAGGTTCCCGCCCTGCCAGCCCTTGCGAGGCTGCCCCAGGGAAAGGTCCTCCTGGCCAGATCCTGACCCCCCCCTTGCAGCCAGTGGGTCTGTGCCATTGTGAGCACAGCTGGGAAGGAAGGAAACTGGCTGGCAAGGTGCACAGGCTTCCAGCTGTGGCTACACCGCTGGGCTCCCCCACCTGGACACCACGATCTGGCCTGGATGTGGTTTGACTCCAGAGCAGTGAATTCATTCCAGTGGGGACAAGCCCTGCAGAGGACAGCCCCGAGGGTGCCCCGCAGAGGCAGCCCATCTGGGAGCAGGGGGGTCGTGGGGCCAGAACTGAACAAGAGGAAGCAGCAGGGTGCTCCTGGGCTAAGGGACCCGCGGGACATGGGCCAGGGCGGATCCAGGGGGGCAGTGGAGCAGTCGCACCCCCTTTGGTTCCTGCTTCACTCAGACTTCAAGTCCAACTGCCCGGCAGTGGCTGTGGCATTTCTATTCAGGCAGCACCGAGTGACTTGACTTCATCACTCAGTATCATCTCCTTGATTCCTGCTAATCTCTCTATACTCCACAGGGGTGAACAACACTCTCTCCTTTTTAACAGCCTGGGTGTTCCCCTGTTCAAGCTATCCTTTCTGCTGCAGTGTTGCTATCTGTCAGCCATGCCTGGTCGTGTCTCTCTTCTCTTTCCCAGCCCTGCAGGCTGGTTTGAGCTCTGGCTAAAAGCCCTCATTCAGGTGTGGTCATATTAAACTCAGGTGTAGAAATGACCACCAGGGACACATTGGAGGCACTGGCAAGAAGATGAGATTTGGCTTTATGAAACGGAAAGAGAGGTGTGCATTTAACTAACAACTACAGGACTCACGACACGGTATGTTTGACTCTTTTTGACCTTGTTTACTGTGTTTGTTTTAAACTTCATATATGACTGAGCAAATCAGTGCATGAGCCGATAGTCCTGTTAGCTCTCGCTTTGGGTCTTTAATGGAATAATATTGCGCCAGCCCCTCAAGCATGTTAGTAAAGCTTCTAGTTTCTCTTGAACCGGAGAAAAGTCTGTGTTGTGTTCTACGTGGCAATGTGCTCCACCACCTGCACTCCCCTTTTCAAGATCCAGCATGCTCCCAAGGACACAGGCCCATTGTTAGCCTATGCTGCTGGGGCCGAGGTCCCTGGCTGCAGCCAGCAAGGGAAGGGCTTGGGTGAGCGTGGGGAGGGCCCTGGCAGAGAGGCCCTGTGAGTGCCCAGACGAGCTGCATGGGCCGGGGCAGGCTGGGCTCACCCCGCACGGGAGTCCCTCTATGGTGGCATGTCTGGCCATTGGCCTCTCTGCCCCAGGACTGTGAGTGCCAGGGCCGTGGTGAACCCTGCAGGAGATGCCCCTCCCTCCCCTCCAGCTTGCTACCTTGCCAAGGCACCAGAGGAGCAGCAACAAGCCCTGCTCCAAACCCTTGGCCACAGCTGTCACCCCCAGTAGACTTGTACCCCAACAAACCTCGGGAGCCAAACCTGTCCCAGCCCTGATCCATGCGCCCCAGGGCTGTTGCAAGCCGGAGGCCCCGGCTCCCTGCTGTGCTCTGAGCAGGGAAGAATCGTCTCCTCCTCCGCCAGCCTGAAAGCCTGGAACACACCCTCGTTTCCTAGATCACGGACTGAGTTTAAAAAATACAAACTAGGCAAAAAAAGTAGGGCAAAGATAGTGTCTTATTAGTCCCGTGATCATTAGTCCTGTGATTTGCCAGCAGATGGAAGGAAGTGATTCTTCCCCTCTATTCAGCACTGGGGAGGCCACATCTGGAGTCCTGTGTCCAGTTGTGGGCCCCACTACAGAAAGGATGTGGACACACTGGAGAATTGGCAATGAAAATGATTGTGGGGCTGGACACATGACGTGTGAGGAGAGGCAGAGGGAAATGGGCTGATTGAGTCTGGAGAAGAGAAGACCGAGGCGGATTGAATAGCAGCCGTCACCTCCCTGCAGGGGGGCTGCAAAGAGGATGGAGCTGGACTGTCCTCAGTGGGGGCAGACGACAGGACAAGGAGCAATGGGCTCAAGCTGCAGCAAGGGAAGTTGAGGTTGGATATTAGGAGAAACTAATATCAGGAGGGTAGTAAAGCATGTGCACCCCCCTATGCAGCCCAGGATGCCGTTAGCCTTCTTTTATATTATGTATAAAACCACAATGAACTAAGCAAAAAAGTAAAGAAATACATAAAAATCAGGCGATGTTTCATTATTCCTGCAGCGATTAGAATGAAATGTTTTTCTTTTTTCAGACTCGTAAAACAAAATCTCACCTTCTTGGGCATCCTGACACACGTTTTGCACACGTGAGTGCACGTGCACCTGTGTTAAGGCTTCCACACGTGAGCGAAGGTTTTTAGCCGGCGCTGGAAGCAGCCTGCAGGGCTGTGGCACAGGAGGGACGCTCCCCGGCACGGCGGACAGGCAGCAACGCAGGAGAAAGGATAGGTTGAAGAGGGGAGCGTCGAGACCATCCAAAAGGGGTGCTCACCCCTGCGGAGTGGAGCGAGACGAGCAGGAATGAGGGAGAGGAAAGGGCGGAGAAGTCAAGTGACTCCCTCGGCTGCCTGGATAGAAACGCCCCTGCCTCTCCCAGGCAGCTGCGTTTAAAGCCTGGGTGAGGCAGGGATCAAAAGGGGGGTGCAACTGCAGCACTGTACCCCCCGATCCGTCCCTGCTAGCACCCCGCTGCCAGCGCCCTCATCCTGCCCTTGTGTGCAGGAGCAGCCTGGCCGCATCGGGGTGAGGACGCGGCCGCCAGGGGCAACTCTGCTGGGGTGGACGTGACATGGGGGAGGAGGGGGAGACACCTTGGGTGCCAGGGCTCTAGCCGAGGGGGTGTCACTGGTGGGTGCTGGACTCCTGCGGGTGTCAAGTGTGGGTGCTGAGTCCCTGTGCAGGATGCTCCCCATGGTTGCTAGGTCCTGTGCAGAACACCTCCCATGGGTGCTGGGCCCTCCCCGGTGTGTGCTGGTCCCCATGCAGGATGCTCCCCGTGGGTGCTGGATCCTAGGGGCTGGTGCCCTCCGTGGGTACTGAGTCCCTGTGCAGGATGCCCACCCTGGGTGCTAGCTAGGTCCTGTGCAGGACGCCCCCCTGGGTTCTGAGTCCCTGCGCAGGATGCCCCCCTGGGTGCTAGCTAGGTCCTGTGCAGGATGCCCCCCTGGGTGCTAGCTAGGTCCTGTGCAGGATGCCCCCCTGGGTGCTGAGTCCCTGTGCAACACGCCCCCCTGGGTGCTGAGTCCCTGTGCAGGATGCCCCCCTGGGTGCTAGGTCCTGTGCAGGACGCCCCCCTGGGTGCTAGCTAGGTCCTGTGCAGGATGCCCCCCCTGGGTGCTGAGTCCCTGTGCAGGACGCCCCCCTGGGTGCTGAGTCCCTGTGCAGGACGCCCCCCTGGGTGCTGAGTCCCTGTGCAGGACGCCCCCCTGGGTGCTGAGTCCCTGTGCAGGATGCCCCCCTGGGTGCTAGCTAGGTCCTGTGCAGGATGCCCCCCTGGGTGCTGAGTCCTGTGCAGGACGCCCCCCTGGGTGCTGAGTCCCTGTGCAGGATGCCCCCCTGGGTGCTAGGTCCTGTGCAGGACGCCCCCCTGGGTGCTAGCTAGGTCCTGTGCAGGATGCCCCCCCTGGGTGCTGAGTCCCTGTGCAGGACGCCCCCCTGGGTGCTAGCTAGGTCCTGTGCAGGATGCCCCCCTGGGTGCTGAGTCCTGTGCAGGACGCCCCCCTGGGTGCTGAGTCCCTGTGCAGGATGCCCCCCTGGGTGCTAGCTAGGTCCTGTGCAGGATGCCCCCCTGGGTGCTGAGTCCCTGTGCAGGATGCCCCCCTGGGTGCTAGCTAGGTCCTGTGCAAGACGCCCCCCTGGGTGCTGAGTCCCTGTGCAGGATGCCCCCCTGGGTGCTAGGTCCTATGCAGGACGCCCCCCTGGGTGCTGAGTCCCTGTGCAGGACGCCCCCCTGGGTGCTAACTAGGTCCTGTGCAGGATGCCCCCCTGGGTGCTGAGTCCTGTGCAGGACGCCCCCGCGACGGCCGGCTCCCGAGCAGCTGTGCATGTGCAGGACGCCCCCGTGGGCCGCGCCAGCAGGGGGCGCGCGCGGGCTGCTGCCCTCAGCCAAGATGGCGGCGGCGTCAGCCCCGCTCCGCGCCGGCGCCTGGAGTGCGGGCGGAAGCGCGGGGCCCCGGGGCCGGGATCGGGATCGGGATCGGGATCGGGGCCGCCGCCATGGCCTGCTCCTGGAACTGGAACCCGCTGGGCGAACAAACCTTCTACCGGTCCGCCCCCCGCTCCCCCCCCCGGGACGGACCCTGCCCTGCTGGGGGGGAGGGGCACGGCTCGGGGGCTTGGCCCCTTGCAGCCCCACGGCCCGGGCGTTTGCCTCCCCCCCCACCCCCGGGGCACTGGGTGCAGCCCCCCCGCCCCCTTGCTGCCCCACGGGTGAAGGTTGGCCCCCCAGATGTGCTGTGTGCACCCCCCTTGCAGCCCCACGGGTGGTGTTGCCCCCCCAGATGTGCTGTGTGCACCCCCCTTGCAGCCCCCCCCGGTGGGGTTTACCCCCCCCAGATGTGCTGTGTGCACCCCCCTTGCAGCCGCCCCCGGTGGGGTTTACCCCCCCAGATGTGCTGGGTGCACCCCCCTTGCAGCCCCCCCGGTGGGGTTTACCCCCCCAGATGTGCTGGGTGCACCCCCCTTGCAGCCGCCCCCGGTGGGGTTTACCCCCCCAGATGTGCTGGGTGCACCCCCCTTGCTGCCCCCCGGGGTCGGGGGCGGGGGTGCGCTGACGTGGGTGCGCTGTCCCGCAGGCGCTCGGAGCTGTACAGCATGGCGTGGGACCTGGCGGAGGAGCTGCGGGACTGCCTGATGGCCGCCGCGCCGTACGGGGGCCCCATCGGTACGGGGGGCCGGGGCTCCCCGTGCTCCCGGGGAGGGGGCCACCGGAGCGGAGGCGCGGGGCCGGGGCGGGGGCCAGGGGGTCCTGCCCTGGCGTGACCGCAGGCCGCGTCCCCCGCAGCGCTGCTGAAGAACAACTGGCGGAAGGAGAAGTCGCCGGGCTCCCGCCCCGTGCTGGAGATCTACTCGGCCGCCGGCCTGCCCCTGGCCAGCATCGTGGTGAGCGCGGGCAGCACCTCCGCTCCTGGGGGGCTTCTCCTCCCGCTCCGGGGGTCGAGCCGATCACGGAGCATCGAGGCTCCGGGCGCTGCGTCCCGCTCCCTGCGTCCCAAGCAGAGCGTGGGGGGCAGCCCCTGACCCCCGCGGCAGGTGCCGGAGCTGGAGGGCCGGACGGATCGGGCGCTCGGGACGCCGGGGGAAGCACAGCGCTGCTGGGGCACGTTTGCTGCCTTGAGCGCTTGGCATTAAGGCCAGGAGAACCGGGGCTGCAGGCGTTACCCCTGTCGCTGTAGCCTGTGTCTCCCTTCGTGTCCTCCAGCGAGGACGCTGTGCCCGCCGCGCTGGGGCCTCGGTCTCTCTTGGGCCCCCGAGTAAAAGCCAGTTGGTAGACGGTGCTGCACGGGGAGAGGCAGGGCAGAGCTGGGAGCCCGGGCCTGGGTAGCGGAGCAGCAGGCCCCATGGTGGGGGTGGGAGGTCGGCACAGCTGTAGCCTCGTGGGGGTGACGTCCAGGGACTGGAGCTGGGCGGACAGAGCAGGTGCGCGAGTCAGCCGTGGATGGAGATAGCGGGAGGTGCCTGCGTGGATAATGGGGTGCAAGGCCTGATAGCAGGGGGTGAACAGGGGAGAAGCACCCCCTGGCCGGGCAGCTGGGCTGGCAGAGGCTGACCTCACGGGCTGCGCCTGGTGCATGGGTGGGTGGGTGAGGCCCTGCGGCCAGCGGAGACGCCTCGCCGACCCCCGGGCTCTTTTTCCCCACAGTGGAAGAGCGGGCAGGTGGTGCAGCTGGGCTGGACGGCCAGCGAGGACCTGCTGTGCATTCAGGAGGACGGCTCCGTGCTCATCTACAACCTCTTCTGCGAGTTCAAGCGCCACTTCAGCATGGGCAACGTGAGTGGGGTGCGGGAAGGGGGCACCGTGCCCGGGTTTGCAGCGAGATCCTGGCCTCTCTTCCCAGCTTCGGGAAGACGTGTGGTCAGAGTGGGCTGGGGGCCCGGGGGCCGGACTGCTGGGTTCTCCCACCCGTGGCAGGGGCGTGTGGTCCTGTGGTTTGGATAGGGGGGCAGGCAGGGCTGGCTGCCCGGCCTCCTGGGTTCTCTTCCCAGCCCTGCAAGAAAGTTTGGTCTTAGTGTTATATCTGGCGGGGGCAGCGGCAGGCGCCCAGACTCCTGGGGTCTGTTTACAGGTGTGTGGTCTCATGATGCAGGAGGATGAGCCAGGCCCCCCCTTCTCTGCTGTCACTTGTGACCTCACTTCCGCTTTGGCCTTGAGGAGGGGTCGCGCTGACCTCCCCATGGGCACGGGGCTGAGCTGGTGCCCACCGCGGGGCGCTGGTTCCCTGAAAGCTGCGTGCTGCATGCCCCTGCCTGCACCGTGCACTTGTTGCCTTCAGACCTGGGATCAGGGAACCGGGGGGGCTATTGAGAGAGAGAGAAGATGCTCGAGGGGCAGGAGTTTCCCTCCACACATGGTGCGGGGGGGCTTCCTCTCCATGCTCCCATGCCTGGGAATGCACTTGTCCCTGTGCCGGCCCCGTGCCCCGCTCCCTGCCCTGTTGGTCAGGTGGTCCAAGGTCTTGCTGCCCTGGGAGCAGTGCAGTACTCCAGCAGTCCAGCCTCCCTGTTCCCAAGCTTTATTTTATGCCTTTTGTTACTTGCATATTCATTAGTTTCCCCATGATTCTTGCTTCTGCTAGGGCTGTTGCTAGGTTATTTGCATAATTAAGTGTTTAGTTTTGGGTACGCTTGGACAGCCCTGTCTGCGTAAATGCTCCCTGCACCTCATCTACCCCATCCCTTACAAAGTTTCTGCTTGGACAGAGGTGGCAGCGCCTTTGTTAAGGCATGAGTGGCTCTTTAGCCAGCTCTGTTGCTCTGTGATGCCTCCTGGGGGTGGACATGGGCGGGTTTCATGGTTACACACTGCCCCTCACTGGGGTTGCGTGCTGGGGGGAGGTCAGCTGGTGAATAGTTGGGCCTAGCTGGGCAGCATGGGGGGAGGGAAGGAGCTGGACCTGGCTGGGTCCATCCTGAATGGAGCGGGGGCACTTGGGAGGGCTGAGGGCTGCAGCATCCTTTGCTTGGGGCACGGGTGCAAGGTACTCAGGGAGTGACATCTCAGCAGTATTCTCCTAAGCCCTTCTTGCCTGTGTGCCTGCTTTTGCAAGCACTGGGAGCCCTTGTCCTTCCCTGCCACCCCCCTTGCCCAGTGCCAGGAACCTGCCCCACGGGCTGTGACTGGGTCACCCAGTGCAGAGCGGGCAGGGGCAGGGTTTGGTCACATCCCTGTCGGTGGAGTCAGGGGCTTACAAGGGAGCTTGGGAGGGGATGGCTGGTGCCACTGCTACTCTGGGTTGGCCCCTTGGCCCCAGCTGAGCATTGCTTTCTTCCCCACGGCAGGAGGTGCTGCAGAACCATGTGCTGGAGGCCCGGGTCTTCCACACCGAGTACGGCACTGGCGTGGCCATCCTCACTGGTGCCCACCGCTTCTCCCTTGCCACCAACATCGATGACCTGAAGCTGCGCAGGATGCATGACATGCCCAGTATGTCCTCCCAAGAACGTTGGAGCTGCCATGGACTAGCTCGGACCTGGGCTCATCTGGCCGCGGCTCGTGTCGCGCAGCAGCAGAGAGGCTGGAAGGGAGAGTGACCCGGGCTGAGCAGGATTTTCCGCTGTTCCTCTCTCCCCTGCAGCCTCCAGCACTGAGGTCCAGATAGGTCTGATGTCAGAGCCCGTGCCCCTCACGCCCTGCCCCAGAGCCACCGATGCCCCTTTCCTCCCAGCACATGTCCAAGCCCTGCTGAATCCAGCTGAGCTGTCAGCTCCCACATCTGGGGGCCATGAGCTCTCCCTTTCATGCCACGCTGGGGAAACAGACCTGCCTGGTGCTGGTTTTAAACTGCCGGCTGCTCCTATGCTGTGCCCCCTCGATCCTGTCTGGTGAGAGACAGTAATAAATCCCTAGTGACTTTCTCTTCCCCATTCAGCATGTTGTAAACCCTTTTCCTGTCCCTCCTCAATATCACTCTCTAAGCTGCCCAGATCTGACCTCTGCAGTCTCCTCCTAGAGAAGCTCCTCTATAGGCCTCCTCCTCGGTGCCCTTCTCTGCACTTTCTCTAGTTCTCTCTCCTTCTGGAGCTGCCAGGACCAGAGCACCATGCTCAAGGTGCAACCGCCCCAGGGACATCTTGATCCTTAGCTAATACTGATACCCCTGCTTGCTCTCACCTCCCCGCCACTTCCCTCCCCTGATTGCTGCGTTTCTTCCTCACAGGTCTGCAGAAGCCGCCCTCCTGCTGGGCTGTGCTGTTCCAGGACAGAGTGACCGTCATCCTGCTGGCCACTGGCCAGGAGCTGTACTTGCTGGACAACACCTCCTGCAACGCGATGGTGAGTGGGGGCTGCATCCAGAGCCCTGTCTGGCCAGCATGGCCTAGGATAGCTCACCGGGTCTGGGCTGGGCAGGTTCCCCTGGCTCATCAGCACGGCTGGCCCCAGCTGCCCCACAGCAGGAGGACCAAGGGCTGAGTGATGCCCTGTAGCGGTCCATCATATTCCCTGGGTGGTGTATAGGTGGGGCAGGAGTGCTGGGATGAGCTTCTCGGATGTCGGGAGCACGGCAGCCCCATCCTCTGGAAGAAACAGTTCTGCAGCTAGAAATCGCAGAGAAGTGGGGTTGGCGGGGACCTGCAGAGTCGCATCCAATCCCAGCCCAGCCTGAGGCAGGATCAGCCCCGTCCAAACCAGCCCAGACAAACCCCATGTCCGACCCTGAGCAACATGGCAGTCATCGCCGACATGGCCCCAAGCATCACTCCCACCCCTGCCTCCGGGAAAGCAGAGGGGCTATGACCACCAATGTCCTGCTGCTGCCAGGGGGATTAATACACACTCAAGAGGCTCCAGGCTGAGGTCGTGCCCCCTCTGCAGATGCAGAGAAAGGCAAAAACCCCCAGTCCGGACCAGTCTGAGCAGGGGGAAATCCCTCCCTGCCCCAGTGCAGGGTCAGGCTGAGCCTGAGTGAAGGGGCAAGACCCTGCAGCAAGGACCCTGGGGGATTGGTGCCAGCAGGAGCATTGGCACAGCCCAGCCCCATCCCCAGCCTGGGCTGCAGCAGCACCAGCACCTCTGGGGGAGGCTTAAAACCCCCTGACACGTGGCACAGAAAGGTGGGGGGATTCCTTCCCAGCCCCATGTAGCAATCAGGACAGCTGCCACCTAGGAAGGGGGCTGTGGGCTCCGTCTCCCAGGAGATCGATGGGCCTGTGTGGCTGTGCTGAGGCTGCCTCCCAAGGGTGGAGGGGTGGGTTAGATCTCAGGGTTCAGGGGGTTGGCTCATCACTGCAGAGCTAGGGGTGGTAATAGGCAGGAACAGCTGCACTTTAGTGCAGTGGCTCATTAAGGAGGAAGGGAAACCTCCTGCTGCAGGGGTCCCAGGCCCAGGAAGGGGGTGGGCAGCAATGGTTTTGGGGAGAGGCGACTGCTTCTGCTGGGCCCTTGCTTCCTGCCCTGCCCCAGTGCTGAGGCTGGAGAGACACCTGCCCCCCATCCCCCTGACCTCTGTCTCCCCTTGTGCTGCAGACGCCACCTGGACTGAGCCCCCAGGCAGGAGCCTACCTGCAGATGGCTGTGTCCTTCAACTACCGCTACGTGGCGCTCTACACGGACACTGGCTACATCTGGATGGGCACAGCCACGTTCAAGGTGAGCATGGGGATGAGAGGCGGTCATGTTGTGGCAACTGCAGCGGGTTCCACAGGTCTTGCTAGATGGGCAGCGCAAACTGGGGATGGAGGCAGCCATGGGGAGCACAGCCGACGATGGGTGCAGTCAGGATGGAGCAGAGCATGGGCCCCGCTAGCTCCTGTCTGGGCCAGCGACCATCCTGATGGGCCTTTTACTTTGTCCACTGCCCCTCATCAGTCATCTCCCTGCTTCCCCAGGAGAAGCTGGGTGAGTTCAGCTGTGACATCCGCGCACCACCCAGAGAGATGGTTTGGTGAGTGTCTGCCCCACCATGGCCTGTCGCCCCCAACCCACAGCTCTCTGGACGCGCTGCTCCAGGGCCGGCTTTGGTAAGCTGCAGGACCCCATGGAGGTTGGGGGGGATGCTAACGGGCAGCCTCTACCCACAGGTGTGCGCGGCCCCGGAGCAAGCAGCGGGCAGTTGTGGTAGCCTGGGACCGGCGGCTCATGGTGGCTGGGAACACCGAAGAGTGCATCCAGTATCCTGTGGGTACACAGGGCGAGCAGGGGTTGACGTGGGCGGTGCGGCCAGACGCTCCCAGAGGCTGTGTCCCTTCAGAGCCCAGCCATGGCTCTGGTCACGGGGCTGCTCCTGCAGTTGAGTGAACCTCTCCCCCACTTTCCTGTCCCTCTGGCACCTCGTGGAAAGGCCTGGCAGGGATCGGGCCTGAGGTCCAGCTCTGTGCCCTGATGCGGTGAGGGAGGGCGCAGGGGTAGACCTGCCAGGGAGGGGTCCAGCTGCCTCTCCAGGGTGGGGGTGGCTGAAGCCTGCAGCCAAAGGGCATCTTGCTGAGTGCACTGGCTCTCCCTCAGCTGGCATACGGGGTCGGGCAGACTGGTGCTTGCCCTAGGCAGAGGCACTTGTGGGGCCAGGCTGGGCTGCTGCTTCCCAGAATCCTTAGCGGGGCGCAGGTTTGTTCTGGACGAGGACTCCTACCTGGTGCCTGAGCTGGACGGCGTGAGGATTTTCTCTCGCACCTCGCACGAGTTCTTGCACGAGATCCCGGGTGAGCCAGAGACAGGGGGGCACTTTGTCCTGCAGGGAGGTGGGGGCTCCCTGCTGCCCCAGCCCGGGGCTGCCCCTGCTCTGCCAGTGCTGCTCAGTCCCAGCCCCAGGTCCCAACTCCCACCCCCAGCTCTGGGGGCCTCTCATCCCCATGCAGCCTGGCTTGTCCCCACAGCTCCGGCCTGCCAGTTTGGAGCACTAGCTTAGCCATGGCTCCCATCTCAGCCCAGCAGCACTGTGCGCTCCGGTGCCAATGCAGCTGGCCGTGCTGTTGGGGTGCACAAAGGGAAGAAGCATCTCCGGGGACCAGCAACAGCCACCCCAGCCCCCTGTCACTTCCCTGTTTCAGGGCCCTTGCCCTGCCCTGCCATGAGCCAGGCCCAGTCTCCCTCCTTTCTGTGGTGAGGGGGGTCTTCCGTGGGCTCAGAGGGATCAGTGCAGCGGGACTCAGGCCTCTCCCAGCTGCGCCCTGACCCCGAGCAGGCCAGGCCTCTCCTTGTGCTTCAGTTTCCCTCTCTGCAACACGGGTGTTGGCATGCAGTGGAGTGGGGTGGGAAGGGTCCATGCAGGGGGGAGGCAGGGGCCGTGAGCTCAGGACTCTAAGGGAAGCATTTGCTCACTGTTGGCAGAGGCCAGCCAGGAGATCTTCAGGATCGCCTCGATGGCGCCAGGCGCCTTGCTGCTGGAAGCCCAGAAGCAGTACGAGGTAGGAGCCGCCGTGACTGGGATGCAGGAGCAGGGTCGCTGGGGAGGCAGCTGCATTGGGGCTTCCCACAGAGACATGGCCACCGTGCCCCAGCCCCGCCAGGGCCTGGCAACCTGCAGAGCTGCAGGGAGACTTGGGCACCTGTGCTTGGAGCATGGAGGGGAGGAAGAGCTGTCCCATGACACCTAGATAGACTCGATGACCTCTGGAGGCCCCTTCCAGCCCTACTTCTCTGTGGTTCTAGGATGGAGCCAGGCAGGGACAAGGCAAACCCCCCCACTTCCCCTGTCTGCACCCCCACACTTCTCTCCAGGGCCCTGCTTGCTCCTTGTATCTGCAGCTGGGGGAGGCGGCACTGGGAGCTCCTCCTTGAC
This sequence comes from Alligator mississippiensis, assembly GCF_030867095.1. Taxonomy (NCBI): domain Eukaryota; kingdom Metazoa; phylum Chordata; order Crocodylia; family Alligatoridae; genus Alligator; species Alligator mississippiensis. Next base: position 811,823 of record NC_081825.1, on the reverse strand, counting down.
ACCCCTGAGCACAGTGGGACCCCCTGGTTGGCAGCTGGCTCCTCTGCCCACCTGGGGCCTTGGCAGGGGCAGCTCTAACCCCTGTCCCCTGGATGATTGGACTGAAAGTGCCGCCCCAGAAGATTTTGTTAAGAGGTTCAATAGCGTGCAGTTCTGGGCTCCACAGTTGAAAAGGGCGTGGAGAAGTGAGAAAGGGTCCAGAGGCAGCGACACAGATGATCAAGGGCTTGGAAGGCAGGTCCTGGAGGAGAGGCTGGAGCAGCCAGGCAGGTTCAGCTGGTGGAGAAACTAAAGAAAGGCTATGACAGCTTTCTGCAAATCCCTGAAGGGCTGCCAGAGAGACAAGGGAAAGCGCTTGCTCTCTCCTGCTGCAGAGAGGAGGTCGCGGAGCAATGGCTGGAAGTTGTAGCAAAGGAAGTTTAGGTTGGAGATCAGGAAACACTTCTTCACTGTCAGAGCAGGGAGGTGTGGGAGTGACACCAGGGAAGGGGGGACTCTTCATCACTGGAGGGTTGAAGGAGAGGCTGGACGGGCACTGGGGGGGATCCAGGCACAGCGATGCCCGTGCTTTGCTGTGGGGGTGTCCCAGGCTTCTGGGCTGGGCTGGTTGTTGTGTCTTTCCCCCACCCCCCGCTTTCCCGTGCTTTCTGCTCCGTGTGTCAGGGTTTGAAGCCTTCCCCAGAGGCGCTGGTGCTGGCTGCACCCCATGCTAGGGATGGGGCTGGGCTGTGCCAGTGCTCCTGCTGACACCAACCCCGCAGGGTCCTGGCTGGAGGGTCTTGCTCCTGTGCTCAGGCTCAGCCCAATGCTGCACTGGGGCAGGAAGGGATTGCCCCCCTGCTCAGATGGGTTCAGACTGGGGGTTTCCCCTTCCTCTGCAGCGGGGGCACGGCCTTGGCCTGGGGTCTCTGCAGCACCCATGACCTCCCTGGCAGCAGCAGGATGTTGGCAGCCATGGTCCCCCTGTATCCCGGGGGCAGGGGCAATGCCTGGGGCTGTGTTGGGGGTGACTGTGTTGTGTGGTTCCGAGGTTGGACACGGGGTTTGTCTGGGCTGATTTGGACGGGGCTGATCCTGCCTCAGGCCAGGCGTGGACTGGATGTGACCCCGCAGCTCCCTGCCAGCCCCACTCCCCTAGGACTCAGTTGTGCTGACCCACGAGGCCAGCCCCGGCAGCTGAGGGTAGTTCTGGGCTCCGAAGCATCTGCAAGGCCTCGTGCCAGGGGTCTGGCTCTTGGGCTGGAAGCAGGGTGGGCACTGCCCCAGGGACCTGAATAGAGCCGTCCCCCCATCCCCAGAGCTCCCCTGACCCTGGGCCAAGGTAACATCTATAGGGCTTGCAAGTGGGCTAACCATCTTCATAGTATTGTGCAAGGCATGTGGACCCCTGGGCTCACCTGCTAGAATGGCACCAGACCCAGTGAGCGTGCCAGGAGGCACCGAGGCTGGTCAGTCCTCCAGATATCCCACAGAGCACTACTGCACCAGCTCACCTCCACCCCAGCCCCAATGTGTGGGGACAAAGCTATCGAGAGTGGGGAAACAGACCTGGGTAAGGCCGCCTGGGGCATGGGGGAGGTGCCAGGCCACCAGCCCCAGCTCTTGGTGCTCTAGTGCCATATGGGGCTGGCTCTTATGGGCTCTCAAGACCCTCTTTGCACCCAAAACCCACTGGGCTAGGACATCCCAAGGCAGCCCCCGCAGGGCCAGAGCTGGGGAGCAGCGACTGATGTGCTGAGGGCTCCAGTACAGACACCTGCCCCCCTTCATGGCCCAGCACCCCCAGCCCTCCCTCTCCATACTCAGCAACCCAACCTCCCACCTTGTCTCCTATGTTAGCACATCTGTGGCTTCTTGCAGCTGCTTTAGCATTTAGGCTGAACTCTACTGCCCCAGGGTCGCAGGTCGTAGGCATGTGGCTCAGTCCTGGGGTGCGCAGAGGCAGCACCAGAGCTCAGACCGCTGGGTAAATGCTAGCCCTGCCCGCAGCCCGCTCACCCTCCTACCAGCCTGGGGGCCCCTGCCCTCACCTGCAAAGCGGTGTGGGGTCCCCGGGCTGGCTCAGAACGCAGCTGTCTCTGCAGAAAGAAAGCCAGAAGGCAGACGAGTACCTGCGGGAGATCAAGGACAAGGAGCAGCTCTCGGAGGCCGTACAGCAGTGCATCGAGGCTGCAGGCTACGAGCATGAGCCCGAGACCCAAAAGTCCCTGCTCAGGGTGAGTGCGGGGGGGGGGACCCTGCGCAAAGGCTGCATGGAGCTGCCCATCCGCTGAGCCTTTCCTGCTCCCCCTGGCAGGCAGCCTCCTTCGGCAAGTGCTTCCTCGACCGGTTCTCCCCCGAGAGCTTTGTGCGCATGTGCCAGGACCTGCGGGTGCTCAATGCCATCCGGGACTACCAGATCGGCATCCCCCTCACCTTTGCCCAGTATCCTTGACTGCCTGGGGAGGGTGGGGACAAGCAGGAGGGGGGCAGGGCAGGGGTTGGCATCCTAAGAGGGATGTCGCAGTGCCTGCAGAGCCCCGAGGTCGCTCCTTGACTGGTGCTGCAGATACAAGCAGCTCACCATCGAAGTGCTGCTGGACAGGTACCTTGCTGGCACTGGTGTGCGTGTCCCTGGCAGGGTGCGGGTGGTGCTCAGCTGTGCATGGTAGAGCCCCCTGCTCTTCAGAGCTGTCCCGGGTCTGTTTGGAGAGCGGTGTCCCCTCCCCTCAGTGATACAGTGCTGCCGGCAGGGATGGCTCCTGCTGGGACCCTCCAGCCCCGTCCTGTGGCAACACCCAGATGGCTGCTAGATGGGAGCAGTTGTTGGTGGGGAGGACTGCAGCATGGCAGCAGCATTGGCTGGTCCAGCCAGCTGTCCTCCTCCTCCTCTGAGTAGTGCAGACCCCTCTGACCCTATGGCTGGGCCCCTCAAAGACGTGGCCCCCGCATGTCCCTCCCTGCTGGTGGGAGAGAAGGAGCATGAGCAGGTAGCGGGGCAGACACTGGGGAGGTTGGATCTGCGAAGGAGGCTGTGACTTCTCCCTGCTCACGTGCCAGGCTCGTCCTCCGGAGACTCTATCCTCTGGCCATCAAGATCTGTGAGTACCTGCGCCTTTCTGAGATCCAGGGCGTCAGCAGGATTCTCGCCCACTGGGCCTGCTACAAGGTAGGCAGGGCTGAGCCGGGCTTCAGGGCAGGTGGCTCTGGGAGCTCTGTGTTATGGGAGCCGGGCACCCACGTCCCATCCGTCCCCGCCAGGTGCAGCAGAAGGACAAGTCAGACGAGGAGGTGGCCCAAGCCATCAACCAGAAGCTGGGAGACACCCCCGGCATCTCGTACTCGGAGATCGCTGGCCGTGCCTACGAGTGTGGCCGCACCGAGCTGGCCATCAAGGTGCATGCATGAGCCTATCTCCCCTGCCTCTCTTGTCCCCCAACATTTCTCATTGCAGCCCTTGCTTCCCAGCTCTAGACCCTGCTCAGAACCAGCCCACGCCTCCACACAGGCTGATCTGGTCTTTCCCAGTACCCAAAACCTTCTTACTACTTTTGTTCATTCTTGGTGGGTCTCCCTAGACCTCCGGGAGCCAACCTCCTTGGCAGCAGGGCCTCCCCCATTGCCCTCCTGGTGTTCACCCACCTCGTCTCCTATGTTAGCACATCTGTGGCTTCTTGCACATCATCCTGCCATGGGTAGCGTTCTGTCGCTGTCTGTCTGTCTGTCCATCACAGAGTCCTGGAACTACCGTGCTGGCACCCAGTAGAATAAAACACCCGACCCCTATTGCACAGTGACAGTGCATTTCCCAACTCCAACAAGCCCATCTAGGATTAGGATCTCTCTTGCCAGCTTAGACATGGAAAAAAGGGAGAGTTACATGTCCCTTTATGATTGTATTGACAACTTTAGAGGCAGGACACTGGCTGCCATAGCCCCCCCCTCCCCCCAGCTTTCCCTGTGGCAGGGTTGGATGTGATGTCTGAACTGTGGCAGGGTTGAGGGTTGTCTTATGTAGAGTTTAGATGATGGGTTTGTCTGGGCTGCTTTGGACAAGGCTGATTCTGCTTCAGGTAGGGGGTGGATTTAGATGTGGCCTCTGTAGGTCACCTCCAGCCACACTTCTTTATGACTCTACCATTGCCTTTTTTATACACTAAAGCAAGGTATGGCTACATGTCCCTGTTTTCCTCCATGTCCTTTTGGTCGGTGGGTATCTCTACTGCCGAAGGCAGACAAAGAGGAAAGAGACAGGTTAAAAACCCAGGCTTTTATTTTTTACACCCAGGATAGAGCACAAAAAGAAAGGCTTGTCCCCATGCCGGTCTAGCTGCCCACAACGGTATAATACAGATTCTCACCTGTACTGGCAGGGGAGGCTCTGGAGAGCAGCACAGACTGGCAACAGGCTGTCTTGAACCTGTTGCTGTCTCCAAAATGTCCCCGTGGTCTCCACCACTATTGTACTGGGTTTATTTTAGTTAAACAGTCTCTGATTATGTTCCAATGTCTTCATTTCACTGAGCTCTTTGGAAGTGACTGGGCCCAGCTCTTCGGAACTGGGAAGGTGCCACCAAGCTGGGATTTGTGTCCCTGGGGAAGTGACAGCTCTGGCAGGCCTCTCCTTATCCCCTTCCCTCCCTGCCCTGCTGTGCTCTGGGCCTCATCCTGCTCTCTCTTCCCCTTAGCGCGTGGTCTGCGTGAACATGCCTGCTTTGTTTCAGCAACTAATTAAGAACTGCAACGCAGCTGCCTGCATTAAAAACGAGCTCCTCTACATTGGGATACGTCCTTCACAGCTGCTAAAACTTTTAAGCTGAAGTTCCCATGCGGCATATTTAGATTACCTACTTCATGGCATTTTTTTCCTGTAGTGTTTGTTTTCAGACCTTGTGCTGTGTTTAATTGATCTGATTCAGCTGGGTCCCCAGGTTGCTCCCCTTCCTTGGCTGGCCAGGTGGGCCCAGGCTCTCTGCAGTGGAAGAGATGCCAGGGAAAGGGGGACCCTCCATCACTGGAGGGTGCAAGGAGAGGCTGGACGGGCACTGGCTGGGGATGATCTAGGTGCAGCGATGCCTGTGCTCTGCCATGGGAGTCTCCCAGGCTTCAGGGCTGTGCTGGTTGTCTCCTCCGTCCTCCCCCCAACACTCTTTCTGCTCCATGTGTCGGGGGTTTTTAAGCCGCCCCCAGAGGCGCTGGGTGCTGCTTAGCCCAGGCCCCTCAGAAGCAGCCAGAGCTGGTAGCAGGCGGCCGAACACTTCCCCTTCCTGCAGCCAGGTAACAAGGGCATGCTTGTGCTGACAGGTCTGGCCCCAGAGTCCTCCCCTGGCCGACTGGTTTGACTCAAAACTCGGGCTGTGAAGCTCTGAGCAATGCGGAGCTCGGAGTTATGCCAGCTGAAGCCCGCAGTAGCCATAGGTTAGACTCATACTAGGGATAGAGTCACTGCCTACGAAGGGTACGGCTTGGGCCACAGTGAGGTTGGCAAAGCTGGGAGCCCCCGACCCAGTCTGACCATGGCCCCTGGGCATGGGTCCCTGCCCAGAGCCCTCTGGCTGCACTGTCTGCACCTGGCACAGCCCAGCCCCGTGGCCAGGATGCTGAGGGAGGGGCCCTGCGTTTGTTTGCAGCTCCTCGAGTATGAGCCCCGGTCAGGGGAGCAGGTCCCACTGCTGCTGAAGATGAAGCGGAGCAAGCTGGCGCTGAGCAAAGCCATCGAGAGCGGGGACACGGACCTGGGTAAGGCCGCCTGGGGCATGGGGGAAGTGCCAGGCCTCCAGCCCCAGCTCTCAGTGCTCTGGTGCCATATGAGGCTGGCTCTTATGGGCTCTCAAGACCCTCTTTTCACCCGAAACCCACTGGGCTAGGACATGCCAAGGCAGCCCTCGCAGAGCCAGGGCTGAGGGGCACCAGCTGATGTGCTGAGGGCTCCAGTGCGGACGCCTGCCCCCCTTCATGGCCCAGCACCCCCAGTCCTCCCTCTCCATACTCAGCAACCCAACCTCCCCCCATCACCCTCGGGTGCCCAGCTGCAGCCCCCCAGCCCTGCAATGGCTGCAGGGTGGGGGGGAGGGGGGGGGTCTATGCCCCACATCCCCACTAACTGCTCCTCTGCCCGGCCCAGTGTACACAGTCGTGCTGCACCTGAAGAACGAACTGAACCGTGGCAACTTCTTCATGACGCTGCAGAACCAGCCAGTGGCCCTGAGCCTCTACCGCCAGGTGAGGGGTGCAGGGCAACAGGTCGTGGCATGGGGGGCAGTGTGGGCGTACCCAGGCCTGGTGTCAGGGCAGGCAGGGGGGTCCCCCTGACAGGTGCATGGGCTAATGTCTGGGGTCTCTTCTGCTTCCCCGTCCCAGTTCTGCAAGCATCAGGAGAGGGAGACGCTCAAGGACCTGTACAACCAGGACGACAACCACCAGGAGCTCGGCAATTTCCACGTCCACACCAGCTACGCCAGCGAGAAGGTCAAGGCCCTGGGGGCTGGGGGTGGGGGTTGCTAGGTGCTGGCTGGACCATGGGTAACAGGGTGCCAAAGGGGAGTGCTGTGCTGGGGGGAGTGGGTGGCTGCTCTCCACACTCTGTGAGCAGGGGTGCAGGGACAGGAACTGTCCTGCCATGGGGGCCATGGCCTTCTAGCAAGGGAGAGAGTGGCTGTGGAGGGTCGGGAGGTGCTGGTTGGTTCCCTGGGCTGGATTTTTCTACTCTGCCCCTTGTTCCAGGGTGCTGGGAGGGGGAATCCAACTCCCAGGCGGGGGGCCCAGCACCCCCAGGTGTGGACACAAAGCTGTGCTTCCTGGTGGACTGAACCTGCCTTGTTGGGAAAGGGTTGGCAGCTCAGGCTCCATCTCTGGCTCCCACCATATGCGTGGGTGGCTCCTGGGACACGCCGGCTGCTCCCCTCCCCACATGGGTGCTGGAGGGGGCAGAGAGGCTGGAACTGGACTGGGACCACGTGTCATTGCAGCGGATCGAGGGGCGGGTGGCAGCACTGCAAAACGCAGTGGACGAGTACTACAAGGCCAAGAATGAGTTTGCCGCCAAAGTAAGTGGGGTGGGGATGGCGTGCAGCATTGGCAGGTGCTAGGGCCTGGGCTCTCTGCAGCGTCCATGACACCCCTGGCAGCAGCAGGATGTTGGCGGCCACGGCCCCACCGCTTTCCCGGGTCGGGTGGGGGCGATGCCTGGAGCTATGTCGGGGTGGCTGTGTTGTGCTGGACGTGGGGTTTGTCTGGGCTGGTTTGGGCTTGGCTGATCCTGCCTCAGGCAGGGCTTAGAGTAGAGGTGACCCCACAGCCCCCTGCCAGCCCCACTTCCACTGATTCCTGCTCACTGCCCAGGCCACGGAGGATCAGATCAAGCTGCTGCGGATCCAGCACCGGCTACAGGAGGACTTGGACAAGCCCTACCTGGACTGCTCCCTACACGACACCATCTCCCACCTCATCCTGGATGGCAAACACAAGCGGGCTGAGCAGCTGTATCGGGAGTTCAAGATCCCTGACAAGAGGTGAGTGGGGACAGCAGCAGTGCCAGCTGTTTGCACGCATGTGTACACATGCATGCATTCACTGCCCTGCTTCACCTCTGGCTCAGGGCTTCTTCATCCCTGCACCCCTTGGTAGGCCAGGCGCACACCAGCAATGGGGAGGTTGCCTGACACTGCCATCTGAAGCTGGGGGTCCCTGGTGCTTGGCACAGCAGGGGGAAGGTGGGGTATGACTGGCGGGAGCCAGGTCAGGGGCTGCTTTCACCCCAGCTCAGCCGAGCCCTGGTGAAACCCCTCTGTCCGTGCTGCCCAGGTTCTGGTGGCTGAAGATAAGCAGCTTGGCTGAGTGCGGCGACTGGGAGGAGATGGAGAAGTTCTCCAAGAGCAAGAAGTCACCCATCGGGTACCTGGTAAGAGATGTCTCCCCACTGTGGGCACCCCATGTGTCCTACAGACACCGACTGAAGGCAGGCTCGCCTGGGATGCGCGGCTCTAGGAAGGGGGCTGGGGCGCTGAGCGGCAGGTCTCCGCTGCACGGAGCAGGAGGCTGTACAGCTCTTAGCAGCAGTCCCTGCGTCTTCTGATGGGGCCCCACTGCCGGCTGGGAGACCCCCTCAGGGGCCCTGGTGCCCCTGGCCCTCAGGAGAGGTTTTCCAGCCCTGGCAAGAGGATGTTCACATTACTGCCCTGAGGGCATTAGCAAAATGGGGCAGGAACAGGATGGGCCAGGAGAGGTTGCAGGGAGTTAGGTGAATGGGGTTGGGATAGGAGGCGAGGGGTGAGGTACCTGGGGAACCGGCCCCGCAGCTGATCTGCCCCCCGCTCCCCGTAGCCCTTCGTGGAGATCTGCGTGAAGTACCACAACCGCCACGAGGCCAAGAAGTACGCGGCCCGCGTCGTGCCCGAGCAGAAGGTCAAGGCCTTCATCCTGGTGGGGTACGTCCCCTGTGGGGCAGGGCACTGCTCCCTGGGGGAGGCAGCAGCCTCTGGGTTTGGGGTGCAGGGCAGAGACCCAAAGCTGTCCCAGGGCCCCAGACCTCGCCCCCTTCTCAAGGCTGCGGTCTGCTCGGGGGCAACTGCTTTCAGAACCTGGGTCTAGGCCTGCTGGAGCAAACGCAGGATGGGATGAGGGGGAGCCCGTTGCCGAGGGGAGGGGAGGGGGGTGGCCCTGTCTGACCCCTGCCCTGTGGTGCAGAGACCTGGACCAAGCCGCTGACGCCGCCATCGAGCACAAGAGCGAGAGCGAGATGAGCCTGGTGCTGGCCAAGTGCTCCCCTGCCATCGACGCCACCGTCGTGGAGAAGCTCAATCGCGCCCGGGCCCAGATCCTCAAGAAATAGCTCCTGCCCCGGCCATCCCTGGACCCCGGGTGCTGGCCAGGCGCGGTGCTGTGCTCTGGACATTGTGTCCCAGGCCGGCACCATGGGGGCAAGGATTGTGGCTTCTCGGCCTGGCTGCAGCCCACTTGCCAGCCTCTGCGCAGCGAACTTTGTCTGGAGGAGCTGCTGAACGCATGCCAAGGGGGTCTCCCCGTGCTGCTGTTGGGTGCAGGAGCTGGACATGGGCACCTGCGGCCTGTCCTGCTCCCCCAGGCTATTTATTGCTCCAGCCCAAACCCCCGTCCAGCCGGCTCCTGCACCAGCCGCGCTGCCCTTGCCCTCCTTGCTGCTGGCTGAGCACAAGGGCAGGGGTGGAAGTCACGTCCTCCCGGGTTCCCCTTGCAAGAGGCTGGGGTGGCATTGCTGTGGGGGCTGCGGTTTGGCCCTGGGGGGGAGAGGTGTACGGGGGGCTCATTTGTGTGCAGGGGGTGCATGGAGCCCAGTGCCAGGCTGGGGACGCCTACACGAGGGTTCACGGAGGCTGGGCACGTAGCTACCCAGCCTGTCTTCACTGTGGGAAATAAAACCCTGGATGCCCCTCTGCATCTGGCTCGAGTGTCTGCATGGGGGAGAAGCCGGGCCGGAGCGAAGTGGGTCCTGCGCGTTTCCAGGCAGCACGGTGCAAAGGGAGGTGCTGGGTGCTCCTGGCAGGGCCGGGTGGGGGGCAGACACGGGGAAGGAAGTAGGTACTCTGGGGGGGGTGCTCCACGCAGTGCTGGGCGGGGGGGGGTTTGAGACCCTGGGGTGGGCAGAGGGGCGAAGCAGGGGCAGCCGGAGGCACCCTGCTACCCCCTTGCCACAGGAAGAGCACGGCTGTAGTGGTCGCAGCCTGCGGTGGGGACCCAGTGGGTTATAAAAGAGCAAAGTCATTTATTATAGGCAAGGACAAGGCCAGGAAAACTGCCCCCGTGGGCGACAGGCGCAGGCGGGCGAGGACGAGGCCTCCAGCACGGCCCTGTGCCCGGGAGAGCCGAGGGCCGAGCTGCGCGTGGTGGGGAGGCGCGAGGGACGCGCTGTTTGCTGCCAGCGCGGGTCGCGGCGGGGACCCGCAGTCGTAAGGTAAACGTTAACACGAGGAGGTGTTTAGACCCGGGTAGACCAAGCCTTGGCTGGGATGGTGGAGTCGGGGCCGGTCCTGCTCGGGCAGGGGCAGGGGGCTGCACTCGGTGTGGCTGCCGGGCCTCCCTTCCACCCTCGTCTGAGTGTGAAGTTGTGTCCCCCGGCGTGGCTCCAGCGCGGGGATCGTGGCCCCCAGACGTGGGAGCTGAGTGCTGCGCCAGATGCACCAGGGCCCGGACACGTGCTGGGGGAGCGGGGCATCGGGCCTGCCCGGGCCTCGGGGCTGGAGGCTGCAGGGGCAAGGGCCGGGGGACAGCCCTGCTCCGCCCGCCCGGTCGCGCCGCGGGACACCCCAGATGCGCAACACGGCCCGAGGGCCGGACCCCGTCCACGGCTGCTCGTGTGCTCCGCGGGGTGGGCTGTGCTTCGCTCACACGCTCCCATCGCACTTTCAGTGTGCACAGCACGCAGTACATTGCACACTTTATACAACGCACACTACAATGCACAGTACATTGCACACTTTAGACAAGGAAGAGCACGCAGCAACTGCTGCAGCGCCCTTAGCCTGACGAAGAGTTTTTGAACCCGAAAGCTTGCTCAATAACTATTCTCCAACCATTTGGGTTGGTCTAATACAAGATATCAAATTCACCCAAGGAACCTTGTCTGCCTGTGTCCTTAGACCAACACGGCTACAACCTACACCCCCGCACACTGTATACATTGCACACCACATTGCACACTGTATACATTGCACACTGCCCTGTAACCGGCACACGCGCGGGGCGGGGCTGCTGGAGGCGCGCTCCAGAGAGACAGCGACCCTTTAGGGGAGGGGGCGGGGCCTGCAGGTGGGCGGGGTCCCGCTCCTCCTGGAGGGGCCGTGGCGTACTTCCGGGACGACGGAGCAAGGGGCCTGGAGAGGCGGGGGCGGGGCCATGACGTATTTCCGCGGCGACGGGCCGGCCGCATAGCTTAGTGGGATCGCAAGATGGCGGCACTCAGCTGTGCGCGGGCGGCAGCGGCGGTGAGGGGGTCGGGTCGGGTTGGGCTGGGGGGGGCCAGGGGCGGGGCGGGGCGGGGGCTCGGGCCCCTCTGAGCCCGCGTGTCCCCGCAGGCCGCGCTGCGCCGCCCGCTGCTCCGCGGTCTCCGCGCCTCGGCCGCGCCGCCGCACAAGGTGAGCGGGGCGCGGGGTCACATCCGGCCCGCGCAGGCGGGGAGGGGGCGCGTCCGGTCCCTCCCCCCCCCCGCGGCCGCCGGGCCCGCGCTGAGGCTGCGCCGCTGCCCCGCAGGCGGAGAGCGCGCGGGCCGAGGGCGTCTTCCAGGTGACGATGCTGCCGGGGGACGGCGTCGGCCCGGAGCTCATGCACGCCGTCAAGGAGGTGTTCAAGGTACGGGGGGGGCGGGGCGGGGCGGGGCGGGGGGGCCGTGTGGGGGCGGGCGGCCGAGGTCCCTGACCCCCCCCACCCGCCCGCCCGCCCCTCCCGGCCAGGCCGCCAGCGTGCCCGTGGTGTTTGACGAGCTCCACCTGAGCGAGGTGCAGAACACGGCGTCGGAGGAGAAGCTGGACACGGTGGTGAACTCCATGAAGGAGAGCAAGGTGGCCATCATAGGTACGGCCCCGCGTCTCCCGGCCCCTCCGCCCGGCCCGCTCCTGCGCCGCCCCAGCTCACCCGCCGCTTCCGCCCCGCAGGGAAGATCCACACGCCCATGGAGTACAAGGGAGACCTGGCGTCCTACGACATGCGGCTCAGGTTGGTGGCGGCTCCGCGCCCGCGTGTGCCGCAGAGCCCGGCCTGGCGGGGGAGGTTTGGGGGGGGGGCCCTGCCCCCGGCCCCAGCCAGTGACCCGCGCCCGCCCGCCAGGCGCAAGCTGGACTTGTTCGCCAACGTGGTGCACGTGAAGAGCCTGCCCGGGTACAAAACGCGGCACAACAACCTGGACCTGGTGATCATCCGGGAGCAGACGGAGGGCGAGTACAGCTCCCTGGAGCACGAGGTGGGCGGAGGGGCACTGTCCTTCGTGTGTCACACGCGTGACCTTGTCCTCGCGGGGCTGGGCCCAGGCGGATAGGGGACCGCAGGGACGCGAGGCAAGATGCCCTGCCCCACGAGTGGGGGACGGGGATCGCCCCCCAGGCTCCTTTGGGGTCGGAGCCCTGCGGGGTTGGCAGCGTGCTGAGGAGCAGCGTCCCTGACTGATCCGAGCGCGTCGGGTAGAAGCGTTTGCACGTCTCGAGTCCCAGGGTGTCGCTAGGAGAGACGGGAGATCTCCGGGCCAAGGAGGTTTTGGGCTAGCGTGTCCCACAACGGAAGGCGGGAGCCCCCCACCCCTCCCCCAGCACAGCGCTGAATGCAAGAGAAGCCCCAGGCTTGTGGCTGCCTCTGCTGGGAGCTGCTGCTGCCCCAGCTGGGCAAGGAGAGGCCCCAGGGGGAGCAAAGCTCGGACAGCGGTCCAAGACGGTCTGCCCTGGCGGGGGCGGGTGGCTGTCAGGTGTGCTACGCGCTGCAGCCCTGCCGCTTCCTGCCCAGAGCGCCAAGGGCGTCATTGAGTGCTTGAAGATCATCACGCGGGCCAAGTCTCAGCGCATCGCCAAGTTCGCCTTCGACTACGCCACCAAGCTGGGGCGCACCAAGGTCACGGCTGTGCACAAGGCCAACATCATGTGAGTGGGGCGGGGTGGGGGAATGGGCGCAGGGGCTCTCACTGATTGCAGAGGGGCCTGACTAGCAGCCCGTCACGGTGCCACTCGCTCTCCCTGCTGGAGGGCAAAAGTTCCTGTGCTTGGACCCGCTGGGGTTAGTACCCAGGACCAGCTTCACCCGTGGTACCCAGTACCCTGCGGACGAGCCCTGCAGGCATGGTCTCTGGCTTGTGCACCTGTGGGAGCCAGCCCTGTCTGTGCCCGCTCCTGCAGGAAGCTGGGGGACGGGCTCTTCCTGCAGTGCTGCGAGGAGGTGTCCAAGCTCTACACCAAGATCAAGTTCGACACCATGATCATTGACAACTGCTGCATGCAGGTGAGAGCCGCCGCCTCCCCCAGCAAACCCTGTGCAGCCCCGCGCAGAAGCTGGACACGAGGAAGCAGACATTAGGGTCCAGTGCAACACTGGGTGCTCATGGCCAAGCCACAGGTGCTCGTGTGAACAGGCCTTTCTGCAGTCCTGGCTTGCAGGTCTCTCCCAGCCCTGCCACTGCTTGCAGCCCCCGTGGGCGGGTGGGAGAGGAGCGGTGGCTCCAGGCTGCTGGATCTCGGTGGCAGATCTGCCCAGGGACGCTTGGTCACAGGGTCTGTTTGTGGCACTTCTTCAGAAGCCACCCCTTTGCCTTCATGCCAGGACTCGTCTGGCGGTTGTCAGTGCCCTGGGCTGGCCTGGCCCTGCCTGTGGGGCTGCCTGAGCCCGGAGCTCCCCGCGCAGGCACTAATCTGTCTGGGAGCACTGGGCTCCATCGCCGGGCCTGCTCTGGCTCCCCTTCCCCATGGCGAACTTTGCAAGCAGGGTGGGGATGGTGCGTTCTGTCCCGGGGGATCACAGGCATGGGCGTGCCATGCGTGCAAGGCCTGAGCTGGTCTGCTCCCCTGCAGCTAGTGCAGAACCCCTACCAGTTCGATGTCCTGGTGATGCCCAACCTGTACGGGAACATCATTGACAACCTGGCGGCCGGCTTGGTGGGCGGTGCTGGCGTGGTGCCCGGCGAGAGCTACAGCGCCGAGTATGCCGTGTTCGAGATGGTGAGGGCTGCTGCACCGGGGCTCCCCTCCCTACTGCTGCCCCTGTGACCAAATGCACCAGTACAGGAAGGGAGGCAGCTGGGCAGGTGGCAGGATTGCTGAGAAGCATCCAGGGTTCTCGCAGGGCATCAGCTTGAGGAGAATAGGGGCTCTCTGTTTTAAGGGTGTGGAGAAATGGGCAGGGGCCAGAGGTGGGGGAGAAATGACAGAGTGGGGCAGACATGTCCAGTGTGGAGCAAAATTGACTGGACCTGGGGGTGGTTGTTGTAAGCAGCTGATTTCAGATACTTGAGAGGCTGCCAGAAAAGCAGAACGGCTGCTCTTGGCTGCGGGGGGCAGGGCACCGTTGCCTGGCAGAATCTGGGTCTCGGGGGCAGTTTCTTTCCCTAGAGACTTCCAAGCAGAGCTGGGTCTGCTTTGGGTTGAGGGGGCATAGGAGTCGCATCCTGCATCCACGTGGGCTGGACCCCCTCTCATGCTTAGTGCAGCTGTGGCCCCTGGCCTGGGCACAGCACCTAATGCGGGCTGTCTCTGCAGGGCGCCCGCCACCCCTTCGCACAGGCAGTGGGCAGGAACATCGCCAACCCCACCGCCATGCTGCTCTCTGCTGCCAACATGCTGCGCCATCTGAAGTAAGGGCTGCATCTGGGCATGGGGGGCAACCTGGGGGTGTCAGGCCTGTTCGGGTGGGTGCTGAGGGGGGGCGGTGCTGGGGCACAGCCATGTGGGGGAGCTTGAGCGCATCTGGTTTCCTCCCCACCAGCCTGGAGTTTCACGCTAACATCATCTCGGATGCTGTGAAGAAGGTGATCAAGGTCGGCAAGGTGAGTGCCAGACTGCCATGGCTCCTTCCTGCTTCTCTGCTGCCACCCTCGCCTGGTGCTCGGAGACTTTCTGGGTCCCCTCAGGGTGCAGCTGGCGTGGTCTGCTCAGGGCCGCAGTCATGGCAGCTGTGTCCGGGCCAGGGTCCACCTGCCTGGCTGGACCCTGGACCAGGCTCTGCTTTAGTGGGACGCTTGGCCTGGCTGCGCAGAGCCGGAGTTGTGCCCGTCTGGGGTGGCTCCTGTTCCAGCCCGCCACAGGGAAATTGGAGGGGCACCGCCCCCATCCCCATGCCTGTGTGAACGCCTGGTTCCCTCAGCCCGGCTCTGCCTCGTGTCTGCTGCACGACTCCAGCCTCTCCTCTCCTGGCAGGGCAGTGCACCAGGGATCTGCTTTGCTGCCAGTCCTGTGCTCTCCTCTGCTTTCCTGTCCTCGCCCACTGGCCTCGGTACCCCCACTCACGCCCCCATTCTCTCCTCTCTGCCCCTCCCCTTCCAGGTCCGGACCCGGGACATGGGCGGTTACTCCACCACCTCGGACTTCATCAAGTCTGTGATTGACAACCTGCACCCCCACTACGGGCTCTAGGCCCCCTGGCCGCGCCCAGCCCCGGGACTGCGTGTGTGCACCAGCACCTCTAGCTTCCAGACCCAGTGGACCTCTCACCCTGGCCCCTGCCCCGGTGCCCTGATGTTTGTCACCCGCTCTGTGGCTGCCGGGGCTAACCTGTTCTCCAAGCAGTCCCCTGGGTGGGCTTATCCCCACCAGTACCCCACGACTCCCACCTCCTTGGCATCCAGCTGGTGCCTGTTCCAAAACCCTGAGGCCTGCTGAGCCCAGGCCAGGGGACTGTGGCCTCACCTGGATGCAGGGTGTGGAGCCCCTGCATCGCTCTGGGCTGGACCGCTGATAGCGGAGCACTCCCCCTGCTCTGTGGGGCCCAGGTTGTAGTTGGAGCTTAAGTGGGGTCCAAAAAGCAAGTGAGCCATTCCAGGGGGTGGTGGGGGCAGGCTGCCAGAGTCCCAGCTTGGGGGGTCTATAGCTTCCACAGGTCCCAGACTCCAACACAGCCACACTCCAGCCTCAGCACAGCAGGGGCAGGGCAGGGCTCTCCATGCAGCCTGCACCCCCCCCCTGCAGAACAGCACGGAGCAGCAGTAGGGCTGTGACTGGTCTCTCCAGAGCTGGGTCCGGCCTTCATTCCCCGTGCCGGTGGCCCCTGTTACCTGGCCCTGGGGACTAGGCACTTGTGACAGCACAGCCAAGCCCCCCTCACTCCTCAAGGCCCCGGGACACGAGGCGTGTGTCCCTGCACCAAAACTGCAGCAGGGACAGGTCCTGTGCTTCTGGGCCCGTGTAAAGGGACCAGGCTGCTATGTATGGGCAGGAGCCAGTTCAGGCCCCCTCTGGACCCTGCTCTGCACCTGGGCTGGGCAAGGGGCCCAGGCTCACTATGCTCCTTCCCAGGGGCTGGTAGCAGGCAGCTCAGAGGCAGGTCTGTCCCCTATTTATGAGAGTGCTTTGTACTGTGATCATGAATAAAGATGCCTACACAGTCAGATGGATTGCAAATTGGCTGAAGGGTCGTACTCAGAGGGTGGTGGTGGACGGGTCATTTTCGACGTGGATAGTGGGGTCCCCCAGGGCTCAGTCCTTGGGCCTGCACTGTTCAGTGTCTCTATTAGTGACTTGGATGACGGGGTAAAAAGCAACCTGTTTAAATTTGCTGATGATACTGAGATTTGGGGTGAGGTGGGCACTATAGTGGGGAAGGGCAGATTACAGCAGGACCTGGACAGGTTACAGGGGTGGGCTAATGAAAATATGATGGGTTTCAATACAGACAAGTGCAGGGTGCTGCACTTGGGCAGTAGAAACCAGCAGCACACTTAAAAGCTGGGAAACTCTCTTTTCGAGAGCATGGAGGCAGAAACAGATCTTGGAGTCAGTACTGACTCCAAGGTGAACATGGGCCGACAATGCGAGGTCACGGTCAGGAAGGCCAACGGCACCTTGTCGTGCATCCGCAGGTGCATCTCAAGCAGGTCCAAGGAGGTGATCCTCCCCCTTATGCGATGCTGGTCAGGCCGCAGCTGGAGCACTGCGTCCAGTTCTGGGCGCCGCACTTCAGGGGGGGATGTGGACAGCATGGAGAGGGTCCAGAAGAGGCCACCCATATGATCTGGGGGTAGCAGGTCAGGCCCTATGAGGAGAGGCGACGGGACCTGAACCTGTTCAGCCTCCACAAGAGAAGGCTGAGGGGGGACCTGGTGGCCATCTAACGGGAGAGACCCTGTTCCCCCAAGCGCCCCCCAGGGTAACAAGGAATAATGGCCACACACTCTTAGAGAGCAGGTTTAGATTAGATATCTGTAGGAACTATTTCACTGTCAGGGCAGCTAGGATCTGGAACCAACTTCCAAGGGAAGTGGTGCTGGCTCGTACCCTGGGGGTCTTTAAGAGGAGGCTTGATGTCTACCTGCCTGGGGTCATTTGAGCCCAGTTTCTCTCCTGCCCAGACAGGGGGTCGGACTTGATGATCTACAAGTTCCCTTCCAACCCGACTTCTATCTGTCCTGGCTGCAGATCCCCTTGCCCCGGTTTCCCCTCCCATCCCTTTGGGGCAGGGAGCTGGGCAAGCCCCTGCTATAGAGCATGGTGCTGGAGAAGAAGGGAGCTTAGAAGCAGATGTGCAGTGGGGTGGTAGGTTAGAGAGGGACTGTGGCAGCAGGCAGGGCCTAGTGCCCTGTGGCTCAGCTCACTAGGCGCCTTCAGAGCCCCTGACTCGAGTCATGGGCCTGGGCCTCACCCAGCCTGGCCTGACCTCCATCAATCACATCCACCCTTGCCCGAGGACAGCTCCCTGCGCCACCAGCACATGGGTGCATCAGGCGTGCGGTACCCAGCAGACAGCCAGAGCACAGGGAGCAGAGGCCACACCCAGCCACCACCCTGGGCCTGTTAACACTGCTGCCCTCTCTCCACAGGTGCGCACAGCGGACATGGGTGGCTACGCCACGTCCCTGGAGTTCACACGTGCCGTCATCGCAGCCCTGGAGGAGTAGCCACCTGCGCCCAGCGCCCCCACACTGCTTCGCTACCCTGCTTGCTGGTCCCCCAGCCCAGGCCCTTCCCTGCAGCCCACAATAAAGCAGCCGACCGGCCCCTGGTGGGCACCTCCCTTGGCTGCCAGCCCATTTTTGGGGCTAGAGAGCTGATGGGGAAAGGGCTGGGAGGCTTTGAGGTGCAGACCCCATGTAACAGAGCATGAAAGGGAGGTACACCCCAAGCTCTAGGAGATGCTACCCTCCCCATGTTTCACCCCCTTTGCCCCTGCCCAGCATCAGTTCCTCCCCTGGCAGACTCCATTCCAGGTGGGTGACTGGGGCAGGGGCTGAACTGTCCCTATGCCCCAGCACCCAGGCAATGATGCACCTCCAACATGCAGACCACCAAATAAAGCCTGTGGCCAAGGGGCCCAACCCTGCGCAGCTGCACCAGCCCTGGACTCTGGGAACTGCCCCTCTCCACAGAGCTGCTGGGCACAGAGGCTCCAGGCAGCAGCAAAACTTGGGACAGTGCAGGCTGGAAACAGCATCAACCTTTATTGAGGACGCATCAGTCTCACACAAGGCAGGCGGCTATGCAGCCAAGCTGCAGCCCCAGAGCAGGACGGGCAAGTGGGCAGCAGCTGTGCCAAGTGCAGCAGTATCAGGAGCAGGCGAAGCCCCAGGACAGCCCAGTCCAAGACCCAAGTGGCACGTGGCACGAGCTGTGGCCCTGCTGGGCCCAGCCGGACTCTGCGACCGTCTCTGCAGGAGACGCCCTCAGCACCAACTCACCTGAGCCGCCAGGGCCGAGCACGCCTCCATGCAGGCTGCCCGGGCCAGGCCGGGCTACATTCACAGGCAGGCGGCTGCCTAGAAACGCGGGACAGACACGGCAGCTGCCAGGGCCCTCAGTCCTCCTGGGCCCCCCCAGCCCCCGCCCTCAGTCCTCGTCTTCATCCTGAGCTGCCTTCTTCTTCTTCTTTTTCTTCTTGTCCGAGGCAACAGGCTCATCTATGGCCGCCTTGTGCTTCTTGCGGGGTAAGGCCTCGGCCTCCAGCCCGTTCTCCTCGAGCTCTGGCGTCGCCTCCCTCTTTCTCTTCTTCTTCTTGAGCTCCGTCTTCAGCTCCTGAGGGGGAAGCATGGGGGGCGGGGGGCGGTAGCTTGGGGTCTACAGCAGCCAGGGACAGGCTGGGTGAAGCCTGCACCTAGCTGAGAAAGCCAGCTCCAGGGTAGGAGAAAGAATCCACCAAGGATGAAGCAGGAGCTGAGATCCCAGCCAGGGGCGACATGGGATGGGCTGAGCTGAGCACACCCACATGGCCCAGGCCCTAGGGCTGCTGGTGCTGGCCCATGCCCCAAGCCTGTGGGCACTGTCCCTCCCTGTGCTGCCAGGGACCCAGCCAGGCCTGGGCCGGTGCTGCCCCTGGAAGCCAGAGCCCGCGCCCCTGGGAATTGCTGCACTAGGGTCGTCTTCCTGCTCTGTGGTAGAGGTACGACCGGTGGTACACACAGTCAGTACTGTGCGTCAACAGATTTATTGCAATTAGGACAAAAATCTGCTGGTGGCACTTAAGGTTGTATCGTTTTAAATTGGTGGTGTGCACTCTCTGAGTTTGGGAGCCGCTGCCCTAGAGCAAGGCGGGGATCAGCTCCACAGGGAGGGACGGAGCCGACGGCCCCAGGATGAGCAGGACCGTGCACCCCACGGAAGCGACGGCCCCAGCCCCTCACCTCGGTTTCCGTTGTCATATCCAGCAGCGAGTTCTCCTCCTCCTCCTCGGCCGCGGCAGCTGCCAGCGCCTCCAGCTGCCTCTTCTCCCGCTGCTTCCTCTTCTTCGCCTTCTTCTTTTCCTTCTCCTGCCGCTTCTTCAGCTCAGCCACCACCTCCGTGGCCTGAGGGGAGAGCAACGTGTGCTGTCGGCTCCTACCCCGCAGCCAGCGAGCACCCGGCTCCCCTGCCTCTTGCCCCAGGGTCGGATCAGCCTCATTAAATCAGTCTTGGCCTCCACCAGCAGGTCAGGCTGTGATTTCACATCACATCCGACCCCCAGCCATGCTGCCGCTTCCCAACCCCCCCACCCCGCTCACCTCCGCCACCGCCTCCTTCATGACCTCCAGGTTCTTGCGCGGCGGCTCGCCCGTCTCGTAGAAGGCCAGGCGCTCCTCCACCTGCTCTCGCAGCTTGTCACCGAAGACGCTGGTGGGCACCTCTGCAGAGAGGCAGTGTAAGCACGTGGCCAGGCCCCCGCCCAGAGCCGTCCCTTGCCCCCACCCTGCCCCAGCCGGCTCTGCTCAGAAGTCGCGTGTCACCATTCACTGCGTGAAATGCTGTTGACGAAAAATGTTCCCATCACAGCAGAGCTGCTGGGGCCAGCGCCAGCCCCCCAGAGCCCCTGGCCCGTACCGGAGAAGCAGTCGATGCGGGAGGCGATGGTGCATTTGTTGGCCAAGTAGCGGGAAATGCGCCCCTTGTTGCGGGCAGCAGCGCGGCCAATGAAGGTGGAGTGGAAGATGAGCCCGTACTTGGGGGTGTTCCCGCGCGTCTTCAGGGCCCTGCAACAGGGCAAGAGGGAGGTGATGGAGCAGCCTCTAGGCAGGGCACTGCCGGGCTGGGTGGTGCAACACATGGGTGAAGCAGGAACTCATCTGCCCATGTGGGACAGGGTCTCTGCAGGGCAACGGGACCCCAGCCCCACTTGGGATCCTTAAGAGGCGGGGCTGGCAGGGACCAGCATGGTCGCATCCAGTCCCAGTCCGGCTGAACCAGGATCAGCTGTGTGCAAACCAGGCCAGACAAACCCTGTGTCCAACACAACACAGCCCCAGGTGTTGCCCTCGCCCCGGGGAAGGCAGGGGGCTGCAGATGCCAACGTCCTGCTGCTGCCAGAGGAGGACCGGGGGTGGTCACGGACGCTGCAGAGAGCCCAAGCTGAGGCTGTGCCCCGCTGCAGAGGAAGGCAAACACCTTGAACCCTCCAGCGATGTAGGCATCCAGACGCGAGCCACAGCCCAGTGGCAGTGCCCAGACTCGTGCTGCCAGCTCCACTCCCCCCACCCCAAGCTGAGGCACATCTAACCTTCCACATGCGCCCAGGGCCCAGCGAGAGGGTCCCACGAGCTCAGCGCGACAGGGGGAACCCAGGGGGGGGTCGCTCAGAGGCTGGGGCTGGCATATCATTCGCACCAGCAGGCAGAGCCAGCCAGCGCGTCAAGCCCAGCGGCCCAGCAGCCGGCCATCACCACGACCCCACTGTGGCGGTACCTGAACAGGGCCTTCTCTGCCCCCAAGATCTGCACCGTCGAGGCCGGGTACTTGGCCAGGTTTGTCAGGCTGCCAGCATGCGAGATGAGGCGGGCGCCCACCTGCGGGGGAGAAGACGGAAGGTCACACGTGTTGCCGGGAGCGGGGATGTGAGCAGGCCCCGGGAGCCAGGACACAGATCAGCAGTGATGGGTTCTCAGCAGAGAGCTCAGTGGATTGACAGATTCTCACTACAACATCATCTCTGTGGCCTGGCAGCGCCCGGTCCCGCTCCTCGCCCCGTCCCCTGCTCACCACTTCGCCGATGAGGGCCGAGAGGCTGGGGGCCACCTGGCCCATCTTGGAGCGCAGGTACTCCTGCAGCCCCTTGCGGTACTCGGACAGCGAGATGACACGGCCGGAGAAGCTCTCGATGTTGATGAGGTCAATGGGGGAGATGTCCATACCTGCGGGGAGGCAGGGGCTGTCAGTGCGCTGCCCAACCCCCATGGGCCAGGACACCCCCTGCCCCTCCCTACAGGGGTTGGGGGAAATCTCCCAGCAGCCCCTGGTTAAACATGTGTTGGGGGGCTTTAATCCTCCCCCAGGGGCACTGGTGCTGCTGCAGCCCCAGCTGGGGCTGGGCTGTGCCCATGCTCCTGCTGCACCGACCCCACAGGGTCCTGGCTGGAAGGTCTCGCCCCCGCGCTAAGGCTCAACCCTGTGCTGCACTGGGGCAGGAAGGGATTGCCCCCCTGCTCAGACTGGTCTGGACTGGGGGGTTTCCCCTTCCTCTGCAGCACCCATGACCCCTCCTGCCTGCAGCAGGATGTTGGTGGCTGCAGCCCCCTGCTTTCCTGGGTGCAGAGGCGGGGGCGATGCCTGGGGCTGTGTCAGGGGTGACTATCACGTGGCTCCAAGATCGGACATGGGGTTTGTCTGGGCCAGTTTGGACAGGGCTGATCCTGCCTCCAGCAAGGCTGGGGGCGGACATAAGTTTATGCCCCGATCCAGAAGGCACTAACTAGGTGTGAGGCCGGATCCCCTCCCCCAGCAGCTCCGGTGCTCACCCATGGAAGAGCGGGAAGCGTCCAGGATGGCCTGGGCCTTGGCGCTGTCCATGACTATTTCCTCCAGCCCCGGCAGGCTCTCCTCGGCCAGCTCCTTGCGGTTGCCGATGCGCTTGGCCAGGCGGCAGTACATGTAGTTGTCGCTCACGATCTTGATCAGCTCGGGGAAGTGATACCCGTACCACTCCCTGGGCAGGAGGAGGGGGTGTCAGACACCCGCTGCAGGCACCCTGGCACCGGCAAGCAGAGCCCTGCCCCACGCCGGCAGTGTCGCCTTGGTCACAATACAGCCGGGTCACAGCCTCCCTGGCTGTGGTGTAGGAAGGACGGATGCTGTACCTCCCTCTTCTGTACAGGCAGCGCTAGGAGCCGCGCTGGCTGCGGTAAGCATCGGGAGGGCTGGGCAGGCACTTCCCTGCCTCCGGAGACCACGTGGCAGAGACACCCCCACCCCCAGCTGGCGCGGCGCCCACCTGACGCGCATGGAGAAGGTGTTGATGTCTTTGTCCAGCTGGTCCAGGAGGCTGATGGACTGGATGATCATGTTGTCCACACGGTTGACGTTGAACTTGACCTTGGCCCGGGAGTAGCTGTGGCCCAGGCCCAGCTGCGCTTTGGAGGCCGACTGGGCCGTGAGCCCCTTCACCAGGGTGTGGAAATGCAGCCGGATCCCTGCGGGCCGGGGGGAGGCTCAGGCTCTGCTCGTGGAGCCGTCGCCTCCTGCCCCGCGGGGACCCCCCTGCCCGCCCGCCCGCGCCCACCTCACCTCGCATGATCTCGGCCACGACCCCTCCCGTCTGGCAGGTGTAGCCCAGCTCCTCCTGGATGGCTGCCCCGATCTTGGCATCGCTGACCCCCAGCAGCGCCTTCTTCTTCTTGGCCGGCATGTGCGTCTCCAGCAGCAGCCGCAGGTCTTCATGGAGGATGCCTGCGCCGACGGGCAGAGGCTGGGTCAGGGCTGCGGGGCCAGGCCTGCGCTTTGTTCCCTTCCCCGCTGTGGGGAACGCCTAGAGCGGCGCTGCCGCTGCTACGGGGCCCAGCGAGACCCCCGGGGCGGGCAGGCTCGGCCGCCCAGCTCCGAGCCCCTGGCTCGACCCCACGCAGCAGAGGCCCGAGCACGAGACTCGGGCCAGGCAGCCTCAACACCTCGCCGTCACGGGGCTTGAACCGCGGAGGGACTTATTTTGGCTGACTGGCCCCAAAACCAGAGCGCTGCCGATGTGCGCTACCCCCGCCAACCGCTCTGCTTTCCGCTCCCCTGCCCCCGCCGACCGCTCTGCTTTCCGCTCCCCTGCCCCCGCCGACCGCTCTGCTTTCCGCTCCCCTGCCCCCGCCGACCGCTCTGCTTTCCGCTCCCCTGCCCCCGCCGACCGCTCTGCTTTCCGCTCCCCTGCCCCCGCCGACCGCTCTGCTTTCCGCTCCCCTGCCCCCGCCGACCGCTCTGCTTTCCGCTCCCCTGCCCCATCTCCGTTTCCGTGAGAGACGGGAGCGACAGCTGGGCCGGGCTGGTCGGACCCGCGGCCCCCCCCCCGGCACAGCCCCGTCTCCCGCAGCAGGCGAGGAAGGACCTCAAACCGGGCCTCCAGAGCGGAGGTGCTCGAGCCCAGGTCCTCGAGGGCCCCCCCAGGAGCCTGTGAGCGCAATGTGGGGGGGGCGACACCCGCCGGCTCTCCGAGGGCCCCATCCCGACCCGGGCAGCCGGGGCCGAGGGGGGCAGGGCCGGCCCCGGGCCCGATCCTGGCGTGGGGGGTCGGATCCAGCCCTGCCCACGTGGCGTAACGGCGGAGGAGCCGCCCGGCCCCACCTTCGGAGACGGCGTTGACGTTGTCCAGGGCGCTCTGCGCCGACTTGAAGGGCGCGAAGGCGGCGAGGCGCACCAGGCTGTGGAACTTGCCGACGTTGAGCACGCTCTGCTCCACCTGGGGGCAGACCACACCGGGCTGGGCAGGATGCGGCCCCCGGCTCCCGCGCCCCGGGGTCCCCCCTCCCGGCCCCCCCGGTACCTGGGGCAGCAGCAGCGCGACCTCCTCCACCTCCTTGAGCGCGAAGAGCGCGTAGCCGGCCGCGTGCTCGAACAGCACGTGCAGCAGCACCTGCGGGCAGGGGGCGTGGGGCAGGGGTCAGGGGGCGCGGGGGTCACCGGGACCCCCCCCCGGCCAGGCCAGGCGCCCTGGGGGGTTGGGGAGAGGGGGAAGGCCGCACATACCATCCTGCCTCGCCCACCGTCACCGCACGACTGAGCGCGGCGCCGACCGGAAGCCGAGACAACCCAGCCGGAAACCAGTTGGCAAGCCAATGAGAGGACGGGAGGAGCCCTCGGAACCTGCCCTTCCCACTCCGCTGGCCAATGGGAGCGCGAGCCCCGAGAGCAACCAATGGTAGAGCGAAAGGTGGGAAAGCCCGCCCTTCCGCGCCCGCGGCCAATAGGGCGGCGAGGTAGTGGTTCCGGTCGCGCGTGGCACCAATGGGAGGGGCTGAAGGGGGGATTCTGAGCCCGCCCCCAGGACGGAGCCTTTTGGCGCCGGAGCGCGGGGTCTCCCGGGGGCCGCGCAGGGGCGCACGTGGCCGGGAAGGGGGAGTGCCGCCACCGGGGGGGCCGGGCGGGGCTGGACGGGCACGGGGGTGGGGGGGCGATGGCCCGGGTGCGGCGGTGCCCGTGCTGGCGTCCCAGGCTCGGGGCTGTGCTGGCTGCCCCCTCCTCCGCTTTCTGCGCCACGTGGGGGGGTCAGGGCGCTGGTGCTGCTGCAGCCCCGGCTGGGCTGGGCTGTGCCCCTGCTCCTGCTGCACCGACCCCGCGGGGTCCTGGTGGAGGGTCTGGCCCCCGCGCTCAGGCTCAGCCCCGCGCTGCACTGGGGCAGGGAGGGATTGCCCCCTGCTCAGACTGGTGCAGACTGGGGGGTTTCCCCTCCCTCTGCAGGGGGGCACGGCCTGGGGTTCCTGTAGTGTCCATGACCCCCCAGCGGCAGCACGCCCCCCCGTATCCCCAGGCCAGGGCCAGGGGCTGTCTTATCGGACACGGGGTTTGTCTGGTCTGGACGGGGCCAATCCCACCTCAGGCTGGGCTGCCTGGATGTGCCAGCCTGAGGGAAATCTGGAACCAACTTCCCAGCAAATGTGAGATTTGCTGATGACGCGAAGGTGTGGGGCGAGGTGGACACACCTGAAGGGAGAGAGGCTGCAACGAGATTTAGACAGACTACACAAGTGGGCAGACGAGAATAGGATGGGGTTCAGCGCAGACAAATGCAGGGTGCTGCACTGGGGAGCAGGACTCCACAGCACACATACAGGCTGCGGAGTTCCCTTCTTGAGAGCACAGAGGCGGAAAGGGATCTCGGAGTCATTATTGACTCCAAGATGAACATGAGCCGCCAATGCCAGACCGCAGTCAGCAAAGCCAGCCAGACCTTGTCATGCATCCAAAGGTGCATCTCGAGCAGGGCCAAGGAGGTGATCCTCCCCCTTTATGCAACATTGGTCAGGCCGCAGGTGGAGTACTGCGTCCAGTTCTGGGCGCCGCACTTCAGGAGGGATGTGGCCAGCATGGAGAGGGTCCAGAGGAGGCCACCCGCATGGTCAGGGGGCAGCAGGACGGGCCCTACGAGGAGAGACAGAGGGACCTGAGCCTGTTCAGCCTCCACAAGAGAAGGCTGAGGGGAGACCTGGTGGCTGCTACAAGCTCATCAGGGGGGATCAACAGCAAATAGGCAGAGCCCTTTTCTCCCCAGCACCACCTGGGGTGACGAGGAACAACGGTCATAAGCTGATGGAGAACAGGTTTATGTTAGAGATCAGAAGGCAATATTTTACAGTTAGGGTGGCCAAAATCTGGAACCAGCTTCCCAGGGAAGTGGTCCTCGCCCCTACCGTGGGCAAATTCAGGAGGAGGTTGGACGATCACCTGTCTGGGGTCTTGTGAACCAGCATCCATTCCTGCCTGTGGCAGGGGGTCAGGCTACATGACCTGTTCAGGTCCCTCCTGACCCGAGCTACTAGGAAGCTATGACCCCGCAACCCCTGCCCGCCCCACGGCTCCGGGACTCTGTAATAAGCCCTGTGTCTTTGTCGTCATGACTGAGCACGGAAAGCCTCCCGCCGACGCGCCTCCTTTGGAAGCCGAGCAGGCCTGGCCTCGCCGGGAAGCCCCTCGGTCCTGCGGGAGGGTTCGGCTGCGCCAGACGGGGTACACGGCTCCGCACTGCAAAGGCCATGGGGGTCACAGGCTCTGCTGGGGGGCGCTGACAAAGGACTTGGGGAGCAAAAAGGCCAATTTAAAGTAAGAAACAAGTTGAGGAGGGAAAGGCTGAAGGTTGCTTAAGGGAAGCTAATGAGGCTAACAAGGCTACTTGAGTTCAACAGGGAAAGAGCTAGAAAAGCCCAAGCCCAGCCGGGTGCAAGGGAACGCAGCTGCCCCGAGCCAGGACCGAGCTGCGGCTGTGGGGACCTGTTGACAGACCGGGCCTGGCGCGGGGCGGGGGCTTCCCCGCTAAAAGCGCAGGGTTCAGGGGCCTCCCCGTCCTAGCGCCGTAGGTGCACGCCGAGCCGCGCTGCCTCCTGTCGCGGGTGACGATCTCGGACCGAGCCCCGAGCCGAGCCGTTCGCGTCGCACCCGAGCTCCAGGAGGCCGGCGGCAGGCAGCGGCCTCGGACAGCGCCCAGGCCTGGGCAGCCTGACCGCCAAGAGTGGCAACGGGCAGAAGCCAGCCCCGGGCACCTCAGGGCAACACGGCCCCCGGGGCTGGGGGCCTGGACGCCGGATTGTCCCTCGTTTGAAGCGTGGGGCTCAGGCCCTGGCTCTGCTGGGACCCCGGCGGGGGGAGCCGCCAAGCCCCATCCAGAGGAGAGTGAAGCTCTCACCAGCGCTGGGGCTCCATGGGCAACAGCCTGCCCCCAGCAGCGCTGCCCCTGCCTGGGGGAGCTGGTGCTGTTGTGCAGCCCCACGGGCCGTGCCCCCCTCAGCCCCGAGGGCTCGGACCGAACGTGGCTGCCCCTCCCGCCACACCAAGGCACGTGCCCGTTTCCCCTCTTTCACGGCCGCTGGAAGGGCCGAGCCCCGGCAGTGGCCTCGTGACCGGCTGGAGAGCAGCTGCCCCCACGTGGGAGGCAGAAGGACGGAGCCAGGCCCGGCGGGTTGAACAGGTGAAGCTTTATTGGTTTGAGAGCTCTAGTGCTAAGGGGCCATTACAGGAGGGGAGCGCCGCAGCACCAAGCCGGCAGGCCCAGGGGCCCGTGCTCCGCCACCCCCGGGCGGGTGGAGGCAGCATGAAGCCAGCGTCTGTCTGTCTGGCAGGGCAGGGTCTGGATGGGAGCTCCCCCACGGACAATGTAGTGTTTGGAGCTGGAGCCCCTCCCCTCCCCTCCCCTCCCGCTGGCTGTGCACACCCCGTCCACCAACGCAACAGGCAGGGGAGGAAGCTGCACCCCAGCCCCTCCGTGCCACCGAAGCCTGACGCGAGAGCGTGGTGCCTCTCGGCCCAGCCCCACATCCCCCGTGCACGGGTCTGGGAGCTGGGAGGATCCCTGGACACCCGTGCACGCAGGGAGGAGCTGCTGGGGGAAGTGCAAGAGGGCTGTGCATGGGGAAGCTGCGGCTCCGGCCACTTCCACAGGAGAAGAGGCGGCCGCAGCGTTGGCCCGGGGGGGAATGCGGGAGCCGCAGCGGTCGCGGTAAGTCGTAGCCAGCCCGGGCGCAGGGAGGCCGGTGCTCGGCCAGGGCTGGGGCACACAGGCTAGCGGCACCAGCAGGAGGCTGCCCCGCTCGGGCGGGGGACGTGCAATGGGCCTTGGTCTGTCCCGGCCCGGCTGGGTCCCTAGGAGATGAGGCGGCTGTGCAGCGCGTGCAGCTGCTCCGGTGTCAGCACCAGCTGGTGCACCTGGCCGTGGCCGGGCATGCACGGGAAGGACACTTTGCCGATGTAAACCGTGTCGGCTGCCGCCTCCTCCTTGGCCTGCAAGACAGGAGCGAGCGGAGGTTCAGGGCGGGCCGTGCTCCTCCAGGCCAGCCCCAAGCCCCAGCGACCACCATCCTCCACACACAGCCCAGGGCTGGCAGGACTGCGGGGGCATCTGGCCCAGCCCCTGACCTGTGCCGATCCAGCCACCAGGAGGGAGGTCCCCCTGCCCCAGGCTAGACCCAGCAAGGCCCCGGGGCAGCGAGGTGGTGGCTCCAGAGGTCTGTTCCTGGCCTGCCTTGCTGCCTTCTACGAGTCCTGCCCTCTGCAGTGAGGGAAAGTGGCTCTGCCTCCTCTCCAGGGCAGCCCGCCAGATACTCGAAGGCTGCAGCCTTGTCCCTTCTACCCACTTTCTCCCCAAGCTGCACATGGCCTCAGCGTCTCCCCAGACACCCGCTCCCAGCTCCTTCAGCACTTTGAGCCCAGAGGCGGGCAACAAATGCAAGGTAAGGGGAGAGCTGGGCTGGAAGGGGCCTTGCCAGGGCACTGGTCCAGCCCCTGCTCCAGGCAGGATCAGTCCCAACAACCCTCCCAGCCAAGGGGCTGTGCAGCCTGCTCTTGCGAACTGCCAGGGATGGAGACCACTGTGTCTCTAGGGACTTGTTCCAGTGCTTGACTCCATCAGAGCCAGCACCTTCCTCCTCATCCCCAGCCTCAGCTTCCCCTGCTGCAGCTGGAGGCCATTGCTCCTAGTCCTGTCCCCTGCGGCCACAGAGGAAAGCCCATCTCCAGCCTCCTTGCCATCGCGCTTCAGGGATTTGCAGCCTGTGATCAAACCCTCTTCAGTCTTCTCTCCTCCAGACTCAATGCCCCCAGCTCCTCCACCCTGTGCTCATCTGTCCTGCCTCCCAGACCCTTGATCATTTTGGTTGCTCTGTGCTGGACTCTTCCCAGCCTGCCCACATCCTCCTGGAAGTGCCAGGCCAGAACATCCCCGTCTTTAAACTAGACACTAGATCGGGCCTCGCCAGGACCGAGCGAGCAGCACCGTCCCTCCCCTCCTTCGCACCTAATGCAGCCCAAAACTGCACTTGCTTTTTGGGCACCTGCAGCTGTGGATCCTCCAAACCCTGCAACGCCTCTGCGAACACTTCACAGCCCCGCTCGCCTGACCGGTCTCCTCTGCCTGACACATTCTTCAGGCGTTGGCAGAGCCCCTGGCACAGACCGCCTCAGTGCGGAGGCGGCCGTGCTCCCTCTACGAGCTCCAGCCTGCCAGCGTGACCTCCCCCACCAGAGTGCGGGCTCCTACCTTCAGGAAGGATGAAGAGGGGAAGGTGGCGAAGTTGGTTGGGACGCTGGCCCCGGGGTGCTGCAGGACTGTCTCCTTCATCACTTCGTCCTGGGGGAGGGAGAGCAGGCCAGCGTCACCCCTCTGGAGCTGCAACTCTGGCACGCAAGCAGCCCCCACCCCGACTGGCTCCTGGGCACGGCACCCCGAGGAGGGGCTGGGAGACCTAAGCCATGCCCCATCCTGCCCCGGGAGCTGCCCCCGGCTGAACACCTGGGCCAGGGCAGGCCCCATGTGTCTGGGCACATCTCCCCTTCCCATCACAGGCCCGAAGAAGGTTTGTTCCCAGGAAGAGCTACGATCCACAGTCTCCCGTCGGGCTGGGAGGACGGAGTGGGGCAAGCCCCAGGTCAGTGGTAGAGGATGCGAGTCCTCTGGGGATGGGGCGGGGGTCCCTGCTCGCTGCCCCGACACCAGAAGATCACAGGGCTGGGCCAGGCCCACGTTACCTTCAGCTTGTCGATGGTGTCGCTCAGGGATTTCAGACGGGCCGTCTGCTCCAGGAGCTGTGCCGCTGGGTTCCCAGCTGCTGAGGGGGGAAGAGAAGTGAGGGGGAGCCTGCACCAGGGCCTCAGCCTCATCCAGCAATTCTCCAGCCCTGCTGGCCCAAAGAACCTGACAACTCACCCCGTCACCCCTAGCGAGGGCCTGGCCCATGGGGGGCTGCAGGGACACTGGACACGCTTTCCATCACGACACTGGAAGTGGATGGAGGCTCCAGTCATGAGCAAGCTGTCATCAGCCTGCTTCCCAGGTCGGGAAGCCGCTGCGTTCCCTCAACGCCCTGCCCGCCAGAACCACCCCTGCATCGAGGGGTCTTCTAGACGTGCCCCAGGAACCTCGGGGGGCTTCAAACAGAGTGGGACAGGGGGGCAGAGCCAGCCCCGCACCCCTATAAGAACCTCGGAGCTGCCCTGGCCTGGGGCAGACAGTCTCCCCGACACGCAGCGGCAGAGCGGAGGCTGGAACGGCAGCGGCAGAGAATGGGAGTGGCTGGGGCTGAGCAGGGCTTTCCCCCGTTCCTCTCCCCCCTGCAGCCTCCAGCACTGAGGTCCAGCCAGGTCTGATGTAGAGGCCGTGCCCCTCACTGCCTGCTCCAGAGCCACTGATGCCCCTTCGCTCCAAGCCCTGGTGAATCTGGCCCAGCCCTCAGCTTCCCCCACATCTGGGGGCAACAAGCTTTGCCCTTTAATTCATGGTGCAAGAAAGAACTTCCTGGTGTCGACTGCCCGCTCATGCCATGCTGTGCCCCCTTGTTCTTACCTGGTGAGAGATAGCTGATAATAAGTCCCTAGTGACTCTCTTCCCTTCTCATGTCCCCCCTCCAGCATCTCTTTTCTACCCTGACCAGGCCTGGCCTCGTAGTTTCTCCTCACATGGAAGCCCCTCCATAGCGCTCATCGTCCTTGCTACCCTTCTCTGCACCTTCCCTATGACCCCTGATCCCATTCAGCCCCAGCACAGGAGGCTGCAGCCCTGGACCCCACGGAGGAGCAGCAGTGGGGTCCCGTGTGGACCTACCTGACTTCCTGCGCGTGATGTCCACCACCCTGGCATTGGCGCTCATCTGATAGAGGGTTTCCAGCAGCTGGTTCGTCTTCCGGTACAGGGAGCCAGAGGCCATCTCATCTCCCTGCCGGTCTTTGGGCAGAGAGAGCTTGGGCACGTGCAGAGGGGGCAGCCCTGCCAACTCTGTCTTCATCTGCGTCCCCTGGGAAGCAAAGGACAGCGGCATCACTGGTGGGGCCAGCCTCCCCTGGCCCCCAGTGCCCGGCTGTGTGGTGCAGACTCTGCCCTGCCGGAGGGCAAAAAGGGGACCAGGCCTTTCCCCAATCAGTCAGATAATGACACAGGACAAGGTGGCAAATGCAAGGACCAAATGCTCCATCTCCAGGACGGCCATCTGCAGAGACCTCTCTCCACCCCTTCCCAGGGGGAGGGAGAGCCCCTGCCTTACACCCCAAGAGCCTGCTCTTGATTAAGACAGCCTCCTCCCAAGTCAGCGATTTTCAACCAGGCACCCTGGGTGCTACAACCTGCCTCACAAGGGTGGCACTATTAGGAGCACAGACAGGATTCACCAGCTAGGCCCAGAGATGATAGAAACCCACAGCTGGGCTCTCCGAGTTCTCTGCAGCAGAAAAACGGCCCTTGGAGAGAGCGAACATAGAGCTGGTGTTTCCTAAGCAGGCGCGAGTCTATCCAGGGGTCCCTCGAGTCAAAGAAGGCTGAGAGCCACCGATCTAGGCAAGGGAGCCCTGGGACTCCCCTGCCCTGCTGACCCATGGTCTCCAGAATCGCCGGTCTGAGGCTCAGCAGCGCTAACGGTTACAGGGGCAGGCTCGCATCTCTGTCCAGGGCGTGTGACACCCACGCACTGCGTCTTATTTCTGAGACACAGGGAGCTGCAAGGGGGTGCCCTGGCCGCTGGGGCTGTGCAAGCCCCTCTCAGAGGGGAGGCAGGAGCCTTCTCAGCCTTACTGGCCACCTGCTTTGGGAACCCCTGTGGCTGGTGCTTTTTGCTCCAGATGCAGCCAAGCCAGCCTGGCCCTGGCCCCTGCTTGGATTTGCCTTCCCCAGGAGGCTCCTGCTATTCCCCAGAGGGAGCGAGAGCTGGTTGGGGCACAGGCCTCCGTTGCAGAGCCTGGGCCCGGCCAGGCGCACGAGAGCCCCCCCAGCCCCTCACCTTGATCAGGTTGTTCTCGTTCTTGAGGTACTTAATGGAGAGGCGCATGGCATCAATCTGCTGCAGAAGGAGGGGCGAGTCCTTCACCTGGATGGGGCCTGAGCCCCCCACCATGGCTTGGCCAGCACCAACACCTGCACACGGGCAAGAAGGGCAGTGCCATGAGGGGGCGGGCAGATTGGCTGCAGCTGGCTTGTGGCAGGACGAGGGGGAGAGGCTACCTGTGTCAGGCTGCAGCAGGAACCACCCCCCCAGGCACTCTGCACCGAGTCCAGCACAGTCCACCACGCCAGCAGACTGGGGCCCCAGTGGGTCCAGTGGGACAAGCAGATGGTGAGCAAGGTAGCCGGGTGTGAATGGCATGGCACTGAGCCACACACCCCGCACAGCATCACGGCCCAGGTGAGGCTGGACAGAGCTGCCCCTGCATCAGATGCTCCAGAGGGACCCCCCGTCCCCATGCAAGGGTGCACGATCCCCATCGCCCTCATGCCTCCCTGGATGCGAGATCTACTCCTGCCACCGTGATTTTCATAAGAACATAGAAACGACCATTGACAGGCTCAAACCCCAGGTCTGTCGTGCCCAGTCTCCTGTGCCACATAGAGGCAGAGTGGAGGCTGGAGGGAGAGTGACTGGGTCTGAGCAGGGATTTCCCCTGTTTGTCTCTCCCTGCAGCCTCCAGCATTGAGGGTGCAGGCAGGTCTGATGCAGAGGCTGTGCCCCTCGCTCCCTGCTCAATGCATGCACAGCTTCCACCTGGAGCTGTGGGGTGCTGGGGCAAACAGCAGCTGTCCCTGGACAGACCTTACAACCCACCCCAGGGCCCCATGCTCAGATGTTCATGGAAACCTGCCTCCTCTCCACGCAGGCCCCTTTCGGGGTCCCGGGGGTGTGGAGAGCTGGCATGTGCGACAGCAGGCTGGGCAGTACCGTACCTCTCTGCTGTTCCTCTGCCGGGCAAGGAGGGGAGAAGGAAGCAGAAGAGAGAGAAGAAGCAGAAGTGAGAGCTGAGGAGAGAGGCTCAGGTGCGGCTCTGGCTAGAGAGGCCAAAGAACAGCCCAGAAAAAACCGCCCGTTCCCACCCACATTCACTCCCTGCCCGAGAGCTCAACCGCTCTCGACCTCGCAGCCCTGGCGGCTCCGTGCCAGCCACAGCCACGGTCACTCTGGCTTGTGTCACCCAGAGCAGCTTTGCTCAGAGGCTGGACATGGGGCTTGTCTGGGCTGGTTTGGACAGGGCTGATCCTGCCTCAGGCAGGGCTGGGACTGGATGCGACCTGCAGGGGTCCCTGCCAGCCCCATGTCTGTGACTGTGATTCAGTGCACGCTGCGACAGGCACCAACGCAGGAGCTGAGCACCAGGGCAGGAGTGGGTGAGTGCAGCCAGTGCTTGCAGCAGCTACCATAGGAGCCCAGGATGAGCTGGCAACCTCCTGGGGGTCCCCGTGAGGGGCTGAACTGATCCTCACTGCTCTCAGCACTCCCCCCGCCCAGGACCACACACCATGTGGCTGCCACGACTGTGAGCTACAGCTTGAGGAGGGACAGATACCAGAGGGCAGGGATCCCACAGCGTCATCAAGAGCACAGAGCTGGGCCAGGCACAGGCTCATGCCTCCAGCACCCGCTTGCTCTGTGCCTTGGGGAACTCCCTTCCCTGTCACCCCTGGGTAGCACGTGGGAGCGTGAGCAAGAGGCACTGCCTGGCACCAAGGACAGCCGCCCCTGCAAGCAGCTGTGAGCAGAACATGTGGACGCATGCTGCCTGAGAGACTGGGGACCCTCCCGGCACAAACGCAACACCTCTGGGCAGCAGAGACGCCGTAGTTCTCCCGGGCACCAGCTGGCTGCGCGCACAGGCCAAGCGAGAATCGCTCAGGGTGTTTCAGATATACGCAGCTGGGAGGCAGCACTCGCCTGCCAGGAAGGGTGCGTTCAAAGGGAACCCAGGGAGCCTGTGAGACAGCCCCTGCCCACCACAGCACATGGCTCTGCTGAGCTCCACAAGGGCTGACGCCAGGAGAAATGCATGGCCTCTTTGGTGCCTTATTGGTGCAGCCTCTGGGTCTGGGGATGCTGCTTCAGCAGCAAGGAAGGAGCCCAGCCCTCCAGCAAGCACCAGACAACCCGGCCCCACACTTTAGCACTGTGGGGCAGGTTCTCCTCTCCCT
Organism: Alligator mississippiensis; assembly: GCF_030867095.1. Taxonomy (NCBI): domain Eukaryota; kingdom Metazoa; phylum Chordata; order Crocodylia; family Alligatoridae; genus Alligator; species Alligator mississippiensis. The sequence continues at coordinate 777,896 of NC_081825.1, read as the reverse complement.
GCAGGGGCAGAGGCAATGCCCCCAATGCAGCCCGGGGAGCAGAGGGCTCTGAGGCTGAGGCTGTATTGCTTCCTGCCCCACCCAGCAGGCCCCAGGCCCCCAGATGAGGTGGGGAATACCCAGGGGCCCCTTGTGGCTGAGGACACAGCTTGAGAGTGGTGCTGGGGCCCTCTCCTGCCTCGTCTCTGGGCTCAGTGGGTAGAGAGAGCAGGTGGGTGAGCCTGCTCAACTGCGGGACAGACAGCTAAGCCCAGTGCAGAGCAGGGAGAGGCTGCAGCTGATGGGCAGGGCCTGCAGGCTTCCTCTCCAGCAGGGTCGGGGGTGCTCTCTCTTCCAGGGCTCCGCACCCTTGGCCCTGTGCCCCTGCCCCAATGTCCAGGCACCGTGGGAGCTCGCCTATGGGCAGGGGGCAGGTGGACAGGGCACTCACCTCCCGTGATGCCGGAGACGATGGAGGCAATGCCGGAGGCGGGAGCGCCGCGCAGCCCCTCGATGGTGCGCTTGGACTGGTTGTTCAGGCGCTGCTTGAGCTCCAGCTTCTCTGCCTCCAGCTGGTCAATGTCCGCTTGAAGGGCGTCCATGGTCTCCTCGAACTCCCTGCAGGGGGGACACAGCCACAGGCCCATTTGAGGTGTTCCCAGTCTTTCTCCAGAGAAGCCCTGGCCGGGCCCCCTGCCCCGATTATGCACTCCTGCTGACCCAGCAGAGGGGTCCTCCAGTGCCACGTGGAGCTCATCCAGCAATCTGCCATCTCGCACATGGCTGGGTCACCCGCCCCCGGCCCCTCTGCAGCCTCCCACTTCTCCCAGCTCTGTCAGGCAGACATGTTCCTCTCCCCACAACTTGGGGTTTACTTGGTAAGAACGTGGAGTTCACATGCTGCAAGCTAACGTCAGGAAGAGGCAGGCAAAGCAAAGCCCTGGGGCATGCAGGCAGCACCTTTTGCCCACGCCTTCCCTAGGAGAGCACTAAGGACGCAGCTCCTCTTTAAGAACTGGCCCTGGGCCCAGCCCAGCCCAGCCCCTCCCTGCCAGTGACATTTCAGGGAGTGTTGAGGCCTCCCCCAGCTGTGCTGGTGCTGCTGCAGCCCAGGCTGGGATGGGGCTGGGCTGTGCCAATGCTCCTCTGGCACCAACCCCGCAGGGTCCCGGCTGGAGGGTCTTGCCCCTGCACTCAGGCTCAGACCAATGCTGCACTGGGGCAGGAAGGGATTTCTCCCCTGCTCAGACTGGTCCAGACTGGGGGGTTTTGCCTTCCTCTGCAGTGGGGGCATGGCCTCGGCCTGGGGTCTCTGGAGCATCCATCAATCCCCCACCCCACGTCGGCAGCAGCAGGAGGCAGGCAGCCGTGGCCCCCCTGCTTTCCCAGGGCGGGGTCGATGCCTGGGGCTGTGTCAGGGTTGAGGGTTGTCTTATGTAGAATTTAGCTGATGGGTTTGTCTGGGCTGGTTTGGACAGGGCTGATCCTGCCTCAGGCAGGGGGTGGACTGGACGTGCCCTCTGCAGGTCCCTGCCAGCCCCACAACCATTTTTCTACGACCAGGTCCTGGACCTCTGGTTATCCCATATTACACTCCGCGCTGACCCAGAGCTGATCCCCACTGTGGGTGCAGAGGACCTGGTCAAGGGCCCTCCCACGGCAGGTGCAGCCTGTTAGTCCCACCCAGGCAGGACAGCCCTGCCCACACTTACTTCTCCTTCTTCTTCAACAGTGTCTGAGTCTCATCCAGCTTGGTCTGGATCTTCTCCACCCGTTCGTCCGCATCCTTGGACGAGCTGTCCAGCTTCTTCTCCAGGAGACTGAGACGCACGTTTGCCTCGCTCAGCTCCTCGCCCTGCGGGGGGGGAGAGGGAAGGGGTGCACTCAGGCCCGGGGGGGGACAGCACAAGGGGAAGGGACCGCAATGCCTGGGGAACCTCTTGTCACCCCCCGCTTTCCTGCTCATGCTCCACATGCAGCCCATGACCGCACGTGGCATCACTAGCACCTGGGAACGGGTTACATGCTTGCAACAGCTGCCTCAAAGGAAGGCCGGTGCAGGTCCTTCATGGCTGAGCCCCCAGGCAGCTTGTGCCCCCCACTGACCTCTGAGCAAGACTGAAAGGAGGCAGAGCCCCACAGGCAGCGAGCCAGGAGAGCACCGGGAAGGGGGAGCAGGGTGCCCAGGAGGGAGACTCTGCACTGGCCCTCAGGCAAGATGGGGACTTGGCAGCAGGCCAGAGCTGAGCTCACCTTGATCTTGAGTGATTTCTTCAGCTCCTTGATGACCGTCTCCCTGTCCTCCAGCTTCAGCCCTAGCCCCTCGGCATCCGTGATCTCTGCCCGCAGTGCAGCTGCCCGCAGGTCGACGGGGGGAGCAGGCTGCAGTGGAAGCCAAGGGTGGTCAGACAGTGCGGAGCAGGGGGTAGGGGGCAGGGGGCTCCCTGGGAACGTCCCCTCAGACCTGGGCCCTGCAGGCAGTTGCCTGAACCCGCCACAGCCCAGCTCAGGGAGGTCGGCTCAGTGTGGGGGCGGCGTCAGAGCCTCCATACTCCTTGCCATGCTGGACGCCACGCAGCTGGGGCCACTCGCTGACAGGAGCTACGAGCACTCACGCAGCCCTAGTCCAGCCAGGCCAGGCTTGGACCCTCAGCATCTCCCTGCTGCTGCGAGCACCCCTTCCCTCTTCACAGGGCACACTGGCCCCCCTCAGCAAAGCCGAGGTCTGGAAACAATGCACACCGCACCTCCCTCAGTCCTTCCTCCCCCATATCAGGAGGGCCTGCAGTTTCACCTCAGCCAGCCCCAACCCCAGGAGACCCTCCCCATGCCAGTGCCAATGTGACATGGCCCTTGCCCAGGCGGAGGGGACAGGCCCAGCCCTGCCCACCTTGATTTGCAGCCGGTCGGCGTCGTACTCCCCCTCCTGCATGGCGGTGGCCATCTTGTTCATGGTGGCGATGAGGATGCTGCAGGACTGGCGCAGGCACTCATACGGGTTGATGCCCTGGGCACCGTAGATCTGCAGGGATGGGGAGAAGGTCACCCTACTTCCTGAGGTGCTCCTGTGCCGATGGCACTGCTACCACTGCAGCCACGTGCCCTGCTGTGGCTGCTGCCCTCAGGCAGGCCACGGGGCACAGAACACAACAGAGCGCACCCCTCCAAAGAGGTGGAGGGGAGACGTGATAGAGAACAGGTGGCAGGCAGGTCATTGGCAGATCCCCAATCTCTGCTTGTGTTGCCCGGCTCACTGTGAAAGGCCTTCCAACCGGGGCACAGAGAGACCCAGCCTCTCCCAAACGAAGGGGTGGCAGGTCCCTGGGGGTAGGGGTGTGTGGGGAAGCTCCCACCTGCTCGCTGGCTTTGAAGGCCAGGTCTTCCAGCTTCACAGCCAGCAGCCCTTCGTTCTCCGTCAGGGGGGCAATCATCTGGGCCCCCGCGGCTGCCACTTCCTGCAGCACAGCGACCACCCAGGTCAGGTGCTTGCGGCAGTCCAGGAGCGTGTCCGACACCTGGGGAGAAGAGCAGCACACAGCCATTAGGGAATCCACTCTCACCTGGTGTCCCCAGCACAGCAGAATGGTAGCTCTTGCTCCCCAGGCCTGCCAGGTGCCCCAGCTCCGAGCTACATGCCTCCCCTCTTGCTTTATCCCTCTGCTAATAATCACCGAGAGCAGCCTAACGGGAGTCGCAGCTGGCGAGGCAGCAAGGCCTCAGGCCGGTAGGACGAGGGAGCCCCCTCCCCTCTGGCTTGGCCTGCTGTGGCCCTTGCCTTTCCTCCTCCCAGCTCTGTAGCAAGCTGGGCACGGCAGGGGTTGGTGTCTGCCTGCCAGGCAGGGACTTTGCTGCTGTCCAGGCCCCGCGAAGGAAAACTCGGTTATCAGGAGAAGTTTCATAGATTTCATAGACATTAGGGCTGGAAGGGACCTCGGAAGATCATCGAGTCCAGCCCCCCGCCCAAAGGGCAGGAAGTCAGCTGGGGTCATAGGATCCCAGCAAGATAAGCATCCAGTTTCATCTTGAAGGTGTTCAATGAAGGCGCTTGAACCACCTCCGGTGGCAGGCTGTTCCAGACCTTGGGGGCTCGGACAGTAAAGAAATTCTTCCTTATGTCCAGCCTGAAACGGTCTTGTAGTAGTTTATGACCATTCGACCTAGTTGTCATCCCTTGGGGCGCTCTGGTGAGTTATCATTTCTTCTCACAGTGAAGATGTTTGACAGAGGCCAGCATTGGTGCTGGGAGGCGCTGAGTCAGAAGCAGAAGCCAGGGCTCTCCTGACTGCTGACTTTACACTCTGGCCACCGGACTCCACTCCCACGGCCTTGCCTTTCCTCTCACGCTCCCCTTCTGCACATGCCTTCCCACAAGATACAAGGCATGCTGAACTCTAAGGTCACATTTATCCCTCCATGCTCTGAACCCAACCATTGAGAAGCTGCCCCAAAATGGACGTATTTTAACTGACCTGAATGCAGAACCGCAGAACAAGAAACCACCCCCAGACACAACTGCATCAGCCCACAAGCCCAAGGAAGACCGCGAGTTCCTGGTTACCTGGACTAGCTGCTTACTCAGGATCCCCCAGGGTGTCAACTGCCTCATCTCAGCTAACCTAATCCAGCCCACCCTTTTCCTCTCTCAGCTGGGTCCCCTCCCCATCTCCCTTTCCCTACTATAGAAAACCCTCTTTCTGTCACTCCTTTCATAGCATCTGAAGCAGTAGGTGGCTGCCTAGGAAAGCTCCAGCCTCTCTGAACCAGTTAGTCTCCAGGGTGCTGCCCTGCCTGACACCAGGTGAACAGGCTACCACCTCCCCTATCACAGTCATAGAAAAATGGGGCCAGCAGGGACCTGCAGGGTCACATCTAGCCCAATCCCTGCCTGAGGCAGGATCAGCCCTGTCCAAACTAGTCCAGACAACCATAACCTAAACTCTTCATCAGACTGCCCTCAATCCTGACACACGCAGACCTAGCACCCTGGCCTGCCGCAGGTAAAGCAGGAGGACCACAGCAGCCCACATCCTGCTTCTATGAAATGTTGTTAATGGACGCTCCAGAGACCCCAGGCCAAGGCCATGCCCCCACTGCAGAGGAAGGCAACCCCCCCCCAATCCAAACCAGTCTGAATAGGGTGGGAAATCCCTTCCTGCCCCCAGTGCGCAGTGTCAGTCTGACCCCAAATGGAAGGGCAAAACCCTCCAGCCAGGAGCTTCCAGCTTTGCTCCTAGCAGGAGAATCGGCACAGCACAGTTGAAGTCCTCAGCCTTAGCTACAGCCAATACTCAGTGCCTCGGGGGAGGTGTAAAAACACCCTGACACAGCAGGAAAAGAGGGGGCGGGCAACCAGCACAGCCCAGAAACCTGGGAAATCCCTGTGTTAGAAAATAGGTATCACTAGGCTTAGATCATCCCCGCCCAGTGCCCATCCACCCTCTCCATGAACACCTCCAGGGATGGAGAGTCTGCACTTTCCCTAAGCATCTATTCCACTGCCTCACTATTCTCACAGTGAAGATGTTTTTCTGGATCTCTAATCTAAACCTCCTTTGCTGCAACTTCAAGCCATGGGTCTGCATCCTCCTCTCTGCAGCAGGAGAGAACAGGCGCTTTCTCTCATCTCTCTGGCAGCCCTCCAGGGACTGCTGTCACATCCCTCTCAAGCGCCTTTTCCCCCAGCTGAACCTGCCGAGCTCCTTCAGCCTCTCCTCTAGGACTCGTCTTCCGACCCCTTTATCCTCTTTGTTGTTGCCTCTGGACCTTCTCTCACTTCCCCACGGCCTTTGTAAAATGTGGAGCCCAGAACAGCAGCTCCCACAGGGCCTCTGCTCTGCCCCTGCTCTCCCGGGACACACCAGGATGGGGAGATGCTGCATCTCCTGCCTGAAATGTGCTGCTAACAACACATCGCAGCTGAAGTGCCACATGGCTGAAGGCTGCTGAATAGAATAAGGAGGGCAGGGGAAAGGGAGTCCAGCACAGCACTGGGAAAGGGATGTACATGGGCGCCACCATCATACACCAGCTGAGCTCCAAGTTGCCCAACGACCTGCAGCTGCTTCTGTCCAGGACACACACGGCCGAGGTCCCAGCATACCGTGTTCCACCACAACCTGACGGCTGCCTTCTGCTCAGGTCAAGCAGAGCAGTTTTTGTTAAAACGAACACCAGAAAGTTCTGTTTCCTCTAGCATGGCATTAAAGGGTGGCACTCATTGTCACCAGATGTGGGGGAAGCTGAGAGCTCAGCCAGATTCACAAGGGCTTGGACATGTGCTTGGAGGAAAGGGGCACTGGAGGCTCTGGAGCAGGGAGTGAGGGGCACAGCCTCCGCATCAGACCTGCCTGACCCTCAATGCTGAAGGCTGCAGGGGAGAAGAACAGGGGAAAAACCTGCTCAGACCCAGATCACTCTCCCTTCCAGCCTCCACTCTCTGCCCCTGTGGGACACAGGAGACTGGGCAAGACAGACCTGGAGTCTGACCCAGCCCATGGCAGCTCTGATGTTCTTATAGCAATGCACGGTGGGACATCTGCTCTCTGGAGGCTGCACCTCCCCAGCAGAGACACGGGTGACTGCAACACATTGCACTTGATGTCAAGGCTGGCAAGGACCTCTGCCCTGTGGCCAGCAGTCTGGGTGTCCCCTGTATGCCAGGCATCCCCCCGCACCCTGCCCAGCTCAGTGTTGATGGCCTCACCTGCTGTCCAAAGCCAAGCGCGGTAGGGATGCCGGGGGCGTCCGTCCCAGGCATACGGCGACGGATCTTCTTGCAGAACTGGCGGATGTCACTGCATGAGGTCTCCAGGTCCTTGAGGAGGATGGCAAGGTCGGAGGCCTCCTGACCTGCCTAGAGAGAGCAGGTTGGGGGAAGAGAACTGAGTGTCTGACAGCCCGAGCGTTGTCCCAAGAACTCATAGCTCTGACTGCTATGGAGCACATCCGCCTTGTGCCAGCCAGGGGTGGCTCAGAGCGGTACAAGGGGGACAGGATGCCAGCTCACCTGCAGGAAGGAGCGCAGCCGGCCCACCTCCACACTCATACAGTCCAAGGCACTCTGGGTGAACTGCAGGAGAGACAGCAAAGGCTTTAGCTCAGGGCTGGGCAGGATGGGCTGCTGCGCTAGGCCACCCCAGGGCTCCCTGGGTTCAGGGCAAAGAGCCTCTCTGCTTCCAGCCTCACAGGAGTTGGGGCTGCTCTGAGGAAGGAGGGCTTGGGCACTTGCTGGGGTTTGTCTGGCTGCAGCACCCAGGACAGGCGTGCTCTGGAGGCTTGGCAGCCTGGCTCTTGACCCTTCTGACTGCCTTTTCCAGCTCATCCAGAGATCTGCAGGGTAACAGGACCTCCCTGTTCTTCCCGCTACCCTGCTGGTAAAATCCATGCCCCCTCCACCTGCCACCGCTGAAGGGGGAACAGTGAGGGACCTGAGCAGATGCTAAGCCTGGGGGAGAAGGGACAGGGACAAAGGGCAGTGGGCCTGGGCTGTGTCTCAGGAAGACATGTCCCAGAGCTCCCTGCACTCCAGGAGCAGCAGCAGCTCCTCAGTCTGCTGGCCCAATCCATGAACTCTCCCCAGTGCCCCAGCCCTGGGACCGGGCTTTCCTGCTAGTTCTTCACCTTAATGTGATCTGCCAGCTGCATTGTGCAGTCCTCGGCCTGGTCAGCCAGGTGGATGCTGTACAAGTGCTGGAAGAAGACCAGACGTGTTAGCACACAGGAAGCAGCTCCTCCAGCAGACATCCCAGAAGACGCCTGCCCGCAATCACTAGCAGGGTGCAGCCAGTCAGTGACTGCTGGAGTCCCTGGTGCCCTAGACCACCCTAGCAAGCTGACCTGCCCCACCTTCCATCAGATCCTCAGCCCCCAGGCTATGCAGAGAGCCGGGAAGAAGGTGAATACTGCACCTCTGTAACATTAAAATGACACCCAGCACAAGTGTGCTCCCATCTTGGTCATCTTTAAAGACAATATGAGCAACTAGAGTTTAATCCCAGATAACAAGAGCACAGACCACCCTCAGTCATCTCCCCAGTTCCCTGGGACTGAGCATCGGGGGTGGGGAGAACACTGTGTGAATTAGCAGCATCTACAAACTATGTGGAGTGAAGCAAGAGCCAGGTAATGCCTCTCAGCAGGGGAAGCTGATCCAGAGGCGCTCGGCCAAGTGCCAGCTATCTGGCCTCACTGAAGCCCTGGGACAGCAGGAAGCCAGGGACCAGAACCTGCCCCCACATGAAGGCCCCAAAGGGAGAGCCGTGAGTGAAAAAGGACAAGACAGCACAAAGCTGATGCTCTCTGCCAGCGAGGAGACAGGCCAGACCCAGCTGCTGAGAGCAGGCATTGGAAGTGGAACAGCCGCAGGGTGGAAGAATCAGGACTGATAGGAGCCCTGTATGGAAGAGACTGAAGCAGGAGAGCAGCTACCAGCTGCTGCTGACTCAGACGTGCTGGGAGCGGGGCCTGCAGCACCAGTCAGGCAACGCTTGCTGCACCGACACAGGCATCTCCACCCGGCTGAGAGCCCTGCAGAGCCCCAGGGGAGGGTGGGAAGTTCTGGGTATGTCTCTGGGGTGTTGGTTGTAGCCATGATGCTCCCTGAAGAAGGGTGTTTGTACCGGAAAGCTTGCAAAGAAGAATTTTTCCAACTATTTTAGTTGGTCTAATAAAGGGTATCAGATTTACCCAAAGAACCTTGTGTGGGTCCATCTCTGACACTGAGAGGAGCCTGCAAAGCAGCAGTGACTGCAGAAGCTTAAGCCCCCTCCCCACCCTGCATCCAAGGTCATGGGGCCCAGAGCTCCCAGCCAAGAGGCAGCTGGGTGCGCCCTTTGCCTTGTCTCCTCCAAATGTCTTTCTGGACTGAGGACACTGGAAGAGAGACACACGGGCATGTTTGACCCAGTCACAGCCACTGTGAACTCACTGTTCAGCAGGCAGAGAGCACTCAAGGGAAACGGCCACTGATGGGCACTTGGCTGCTTCTCCCGTAGCACAGGTTTAACCGGAAATGACACCCCCCTTGCAGCAAACTACCAGCAGGCTTCACTGGTCACATCCCAGCTCAGAGCTGCCCTGAACCCAACCTAGCACCCACACAGACAGGCCTGGGGCCAGCGGCCGCCTGCCACAGAGCCCTGTCCCACCTGGTAGTACTTGATCGCTTTGGTGAGGGGCTCCACGTTGACGGTCTCATCCAGCTGGTCCTTGTGCAACAGCTCAATCAGGAAGTCCAGGGAGCGCTCATGCACGCTCATCTCCGGGTAGAGCATCCCCACCTTCTTGTACACCTCCACGCTGCACTTGGTCAGGGCCCTGCCGGCAGGGCAGTGCATGTGGTCAGCAAGGCTGTGACGGGCCACGGGGCTGAGACAGGGTCTGGGTGCAGGTGTCAGCACCAGCCCCTCGGGCAGCATTTACAGAGGGCCTCACTGACGCAGCTCTGGGCGCAGAGCCTACATTCCTATAGCTGGGCTCCTGGAGCAGGGCAGCCCCACGGAGGGGCTGCTTGAAGCCCAGGCCCGGAGGGGTCAGGGGAGCCCAGATTTGCAGCAGAGCTGGGGTTGCAGGGGAGGGAACCTCAGGAGAGGAGACCTGCAAAACCTAAGTTGCCCTGGGTTTCTGAGGGGGGATCGGGTAGCCCTGTCAGAGGAGCAGCCACTGTCTTGGGATCACCCTGGAGGGCACAGAGATGGGGAGATTTGTGGGCACCCCCTTTAGATGGGGGCTTCAGCTGGGGGGAAACAGGAGGCTGCCAGCAGCATGGTGCGATACTTACTGCTCATACTTGTGCAGCGTGGCCTGCAGGAGGCTGAGGGAGTAGATCAGACCAGCAGCAAAGCTCAGCTGTTCGCCCGGTGCACCCCGCAGGCCCGTGCGCTCCGCACAGTGCTCGTTCAAGTCAAACTTCTCCTGTGCCTGTTTGCTGATCAACTCTGCCTGTTCCCAGAGAGTGCCGGTCAGAGCCATTCCCTATGCCCCCCTTCCATCGCCATGCTGGCCACAGCCCATTCCACACTCCCTGACACCTCCCCAGATACCTTGCAGATCAGGCGCGGGATGAGCAGCAGCACAAGGATGCAGTCGTGGTCACCCCCATGACGTAGGAAGCTGTCTGGCATGAAGGCAGTGAGGAGGGATACGTGCCGATTGGCCTGCTGCACCTCCATCTGGCGCAGCTCCATCTCAATGGCCTGTGGGAGATGCACAAAGGCCAAAGGGGTCCCTGAGCGGGCTGGGAGCACTGCAGATGCCTCCTGCACTCCCGCAAGTATGTTAGCAAGAAGCAGGCTGAAGACTAATGAGGGAAAAGTGTGTAGTTCATGTAACATCCAAGGGGTGAGTATTGTAGGGCCAGGCTGCAGGCCAGATCCAGCCTTGTGCCCGCTGGAAGCTACAGCAATTACCACTGGTGCTGCTCCTCAGACACCAAATTTTCAGACCCAAGGGGAGCTCCACAGCACACACTGGATGAGACAGCCCGTGGGCTGCATTCAGCCTGCAGGCTGGGGAGTCAGCACTACTGGACTAGATGCATTCAGGGATGATAGAGCCATTCATAGGCGTTACAGAGAACGGTTGGGGATTGTCCACAGGCACCTCTAAACCAATGCTGGTGGTGGTCAGGGAGGGTCCGACAGGGACAGATGGCTCTAGAGATCCCCTACTCCATGCGCTCCTTCCTAAAGCATCTGCTCCTGTACCTGTCAGAGCCAGGCCTGTTATGTAGGTCCTAGGTCTAGGCCCACCGGGAAATGAGAAGCCCCCCTCAGCTATTAACTGCATAACACCCGAGTACCTGGGACACAACATGAAAAACCAGGACTGGGAGCACAGGGCACAGCTTGCTAACAAGGGATGTGAGGGGGGAACACCAAGCTGAAAAGCCCAGCCAGTGCCCCCTGCCCTTCCAAGGAGCCTGTGGACGTCACCCAGTGAAGCCCTGCCTGGAGGGGTGAGGGGAAGACAGCCCTGCAGGCACCCGGCTTCCCTCCAGCCAGCCCCTCCTTTCCAGCCTGGTCCATGGTGAGCTTGGCCACAGCCCAAAGGAGGCTGACCAGGAGGTCCCAGGACTTTGTGTGACTCTATATGGAGAGGACATAAAATAAAAGAGGTATTGCAGGGGGGAGTGCAGCCAGAACCTTGCTAGGAAGTTCCAGAGGCAGTGGGAGAGGGGTTGCGGACTGGTGCACAAGGCAGGCAAGTGCTGGGGTTTAGAGACAGACTACTGGGACTGCTGCTATGACCCAGCACAGCACTGGGTAGGCTCCTGAGGTACCAGAGAGCAAGCATGCTCCCCGGCTGCTCCAGAAGCAGAGCCAGAGCCTCCTTCCCTTCTGGTCCCAGTGCTACAACCACAGCTGTGAAGGAGACTCCTTGCTGTTACTGACTGCCTATGCTGCAGCAGTGCCTGGGGGGCTCCAGTCCAGACCAGGCCCTGCTATGCTGGAGGGTTGTGAGAAGGTCAAAGGGCAGCGCAGCAAAAGAGGTGCATTGGTAGCAGCTCAGGAAACATCTGCACCAATAACATCTGCATGTGTCCATGTGCCTCTGCTCTGGGGAAACCACAGGAGGAGGTTTTTTCAGACCAGAAGAGCACATTTAACCCCCTACAGTGCACACGACCCCTGCAGCTCACAGGCCCAGGGCTCCATTGCCATACATGGGGAACAGGGGTGAGCCAGGCATGATGCTCACTCTCTCTCCAATGAAACTGCTGGGCTGATTTCCAGGGCTCTGGCTGCCTGTGCACAAGAGACTCAGCAGCCTATAAAGACCCAGGCCTGCAACAGCCAAGGGACGCCCAGCCAACCTGGGTTGCTGCGAGGTCAGAAACCTTGGCCATCCTGTCCCCAGGCCATAGTACGGTGCCACCCATGCCTGCATCTGAGAAGTGGTTCCGGGCGCAGCACGTGCTGGCACACCCACTAAGTGCAGTCCCGATGCAGCCCTCCCGCCAGCCCTACCTTGGCATGGGCTTTCGTCTCCGCAAATTTGATCTTGAAGTCGAACATCTCTGGAGGAGGCTGTTGCTGCTTCTCAGCAGATGCTTCCTGCTGGCTCATGAGCTCTCGGTTCACATCCTGGAGACAGGAGAGGGGTGATCAGAGGCACCGAATGCAGGGATTGGCCCCGGGCACACTGCCAGGGGTGCGCAGCAGGAAGGAAACCAGGCTTCCAGGGCAGCAAGGCTGAGTGGTACCAACTCCCTCCTGATGACTGAAGCCTCCTGTAAACCTGACACATACGGTCCCTCTGCCCAGGGCTCTAGCAGCCCTATGCCTCAGCTGCCAGGGGAGGGCGGCACGACTCCAAAGGGCCTAAATGCTGGGAAGTGTCTTGCACTGCAGCCTGGGCTCCTCTGTCCAAGTCTCAGCCCATGGGGGGCAGCAGCCGGATGGGCAGCTGGGGAGCAAGGCAGAGGTCAGCAATATGAGCGAGGAAGAGGCTTCCCTTGTGAGCACAGCTGGCTGTATGGCTAACTGCACCAGAAGCCCAGCCTTGAGGCACTGGGCACCTTGTTTGTTTGTCTGGCAGGGGGTCCCTGCCAGGGTGCCCTCTCCTCTGACAGAGCTCTTGCCTGCTGAGCTCTGTTCCCTGTCACTGAGGCAGTAGGAAAGACACCAGGGAAGGATGGGCACTGGGTAGGGATGATTGAGGAGCAACAATGCCTGCACTCTGCTGTGGAGATCTCCCAGGCTTCTGGGTTGCGCTTGTTGCCCTCCACAACTTTCCGCTCCATGTGTTGGGGGTTTGAAGCCTCCCCTAGAGGTGCTGGGAGCTGGCTGCAGCTGGGGATGGGACTGGGCTGTGCCAATGCTCCTGCTGGCATCAACCCCGCAGGGTCCTGGCTAAAGGGTCTTGCCCCTGTGCTCAGGCTCAGAACGATGTTGCACTGGGGCAGGAAGGGATTGGGACAGGTAGAGATTGGTACAGACTGGGTACAGGGCGAAAGGTTTTCCTTCCTTTGCAGCAGGGACACAGCCTCTGCTTGGGGTTTCTTGAGTGTATAATGACAACATTACAGTTATGGCTGCCAGGCTCTGGAACGGGCTCCCAAGGGATGTGGTGCTCTCTCCTACCTTGGGGGTCTTCAAGAGGAGGCTGGACAGATATTTGGCTGGGGTGATATGACCCCAGCGCCCGTTCCTACCTGGGGCAAGCAGGATTGAAGCAGGATGTTGGCTGTTATAGTCCCCCTGCTTCACCTGTGGCAGGTTAGAGCATGATGTCTATGCTGGGTTAGAGTTGATGGTCGTCTGACACAGAATTCAGAGTATGGGTTGTATAGGACAATTTGGACAGGGCTGACCCTGCTTCAGGCAGGGGCTGGACTAGATGTGACATCGTCAGGTCCCTTCCAGCCCCACTTCTCTGTGACTCTGTCTCTTCCCCGAAGGGGCTGCTGCCATGAAGGGAGCTGTGCTATTGCCCGTCCCCCCCACGGACACCAGGGAGCAGGTCCCCAGGCATTGCAGGGGTGGGGGGCAGTACCTGCAGGTGGGCAGTCAGCTCACGGTACTTCTTGATGGTCTGCTGGTAGTCAGCTACCGTCTCCTGTGCAGCCTCCACGCGCTTCTCAGCCTCGCGGACCCGTGCCGTGGCCATGTCCAGCTGCTCCCGCAGCTCCAGCTCCGTCTCACGGGCATTCTCCTGCAGCTCATCATTCATCTCATTCATGGCTTCCTGGGGTGGCACGAAAAAAGAAGGGCTGGTTATACAGCACAGACTGCCAGGCAAGGGAAGGCTGGTGCTCCAGAGGTGGAAGGGACATCCTGTATGTGCTGACAGAGACCAGCTGCAGGGAATATGGCTGACAGGGGCCTGGGACAAACCCCCAAGCTCAGAAAGCACTTGCTGCTGCAGATGGGCTGTACCTGCATGGTACCGGCGTCACTGCTGCGGGTCAGTCTAGCAGCCAGGCAGAGAAAGCAACAAGCCTTCTACAGCTCGGGCAGAGGCTGCCTGGGGACAACCCAGCTGCTGCACGACTTACCAGGTCCCCCACGGTCTCGCGGAGCTCCCGGACCTTCTCCTCCAAGTCCAGATTTCTCTCAGTCAGAGTCTCCACCATCTCCTCGGCACCCAGAGCCGCATCCACCTGTAAACACAAAAGGGTTAACCTGACTGGCTGTGCTGGCTGCCCCTTCCTTGGCTTTCTGCTCCACATGTCAGGGGGTTTTTAAGCCTCTCCCTTAGGTGCTGGGTGCTGCTGCAGGCCAGGCTGGGGATGGGACTGGGCTGGGCCAATGCTCCTGCTGGCACCAACCCTGCAGGGTCCTGGCTGGAGGCTCAGCTCGACGCTACACTGGGGCAGGAAGGGATTTCCCCTCTGTTCAGACTGGTCTGGTCCTCTGTAGCTCCCTGGCAGCCCCACTTTTCTAGGATTCTGCGATGATTCAAGATCTCCTTCCGCACCAGCAGAGATTGGCCTGTCCAGCCCCTCGGTCTATCCTCCGGTGAGGTGCCCACAAGGCCTTGGGCAGAGGAGGGGCTCAGTTCAGTGGGATTTTCCAAGCCAAAGAGGGGGCAAAACACATCAGGGACAGAGTGAGCGGAGGCTCCCAAGCAAGTCAGTGGAGAACCTGGCTTGGATGCTTACAGCGGTTGGGACCAGGCCTGTACACACCCAGGCGGCTGTCCCACAGTGATGGGAGCTTGCACTCTACAGCAGAACACAGGCCTCGTCTTTCTTTCTCTCTCCCCCGCCCAGCATACCACCAAATAATGCCCATGAGAAGAGCCAGTCCCAGCTGTGCTGCTGTTTAGGCCCTGCATGTCCTGCTTTCACCTGCAGCAGCAGCTCCACTCCCAGAGAGAGACCGTGAGGCACAGGAGTGCCCTCACTGTGTTGCAGTGAGTACAGACATTCCCACAGGCCCTGTCTGGCTAACAGCAGGCCCCACAGGCACGTTCCTTTCCAGCTGGCGCTGGGCTGCAATGTCACACAACGCCAGAGGCACCAAAGAGTCTCAAGCATCAGATGCAACATGCCTCAACCTTGGAGAGCTGTGGGCAAGTGGGAACAGCAGCAGAGACCAGTGCTGGAGAGGGGCAGAGCCCTGTGGGACACCCTGCTTGCCCCTTCTGGATGGTCTCTGCAGTGCTGGGGGCTGCAGCAGCCAGGAGCACTACTCTCGGTGCCCAGTTCACCCCAAGGCCTCAGGCAGTGTTGCTGATCTGCTGGTCAGTGGCTCTGGGAGGCCCAGAAGCCTCCCAGGACCCTCAGGGGACTCACCTGTTCCTTCAGCTCATCAATGGTCTTCTCCGCCTGCTTCACCTCCTCCTGCAGCTTCTCCTTCTGTTGGCGCAAGGCCTCCAGCTCCGTGTTCTTCTTTTCCATTTGCTTCTGAAGCTTCACGTGCTCCTGCTTCTCCGAGGCAGACAGGTCCCGCATCCTTCAACAGAGCATGTGTGCTTAGGACTGGCAGGGAGGTGTGGGAACTGGGGCCACGGCAGCCCTCTCCTCTCCCCAACAGCACATCCTGCCTCAGTCTTGTAGTACTGACAGGGCTGCGCCTCCTTGCTGACACAGCCCTGCTACCCTGATCTCAAGCCACGCCACCCCATAGTGAAGACTCCCAAACCAGAAGATTGGATTGAGCTTGCTCCAACAAGAGACATCTCATGCTTAGATGCAGCTCCAAGTCTAGCTCTTCCCAGAAAAGCAGCAGACAAGGGAGGTCCTGAGGCATAAAACCCAGCCCCTGGAGAACATCTGTCCAGACCCAGCAGTGGAACTGCACAGAGAAGGCCTCCTGAAAGGTCCTCTGGGGCAGAGCACTGCTAAGCAAGCCTGCAGTCAGCAACCAGCTAGAGCTTCCCCAACACAGGGCTCTCGCCCACAGCACTGCAATAGCACTGGCCTCTTCCTTCTGCACCACCAAGAGGCTGTTCTCTGCTGCAGGTAGAAGCAGTGCCCATGGAGAACAGCCACCAGCGGCACAAGGTAGGACAGGGCCCCAAGCAAGGAACAGTACCAGCCCCTGAACGAGCCCTGACTGTGGAAGACAGGAGAGGACAGAAGGTGGGCAGTGGTAATGGATGGCTGGACGGCCCAGGGGAGCAAAGTGATCTCAAAGGAGTGAAGCTGGGGGCGGTAAGCAGGAGCTAGGACAGCAGAGACAACCAAGTGAATGCAGCATCTTTGCAAGCTCTCTGGGGCAGAGACCGTTCCACTCCTGCAGCACACGGCAGTGCAGAAGGTCCTGTGATGTGGGGACAGAAGCTGGGGGTGGGGAGGAAGCTTCAGGGAGGAAAAGGCTGAGAGAGCCCATGCACTGAGCAATAACATCCTCTAGCTGGTCTCCGAACTCTAGACATGCTGCTGCACCTCCCCACCCTAAGCTAGATAAGGGCTTTCTCCTTGGGCTGCTTTGTGGAGCCTCTGGAGGACCTGCTCCCCTTCTCAGAGGGGCCAGGAAACTCGTCTTACTTGAGATGACTCCTTCGGACCTCAGCATGCTGGCTGCTTGCTGAGCCAACTTGGGGAGAGGGGGAAACTAGGGGCAGCACACAGTCCCCAGGGTTTGGCTCTGCTCTCTTCTTTGGCTGCACTGGGGTGATGCTGCCCCCCATTCTCCCAGCCTTCCTCTGCCCATGGCCTTCAGACCATGAGCTCTTTGTGGCTGGGACCATCCTGCCCGTGGGACCACGCAGCACCAGCCCACTGTGTCACTGCCACGCAGAACAGCAGCACTCAACTGCAGAGCAGCCCTGCAGAGGCCTTGCAGGGCCTAGCCCCAGGTCAAGGGCTGCCCAAGTGCTCTCCTGCAGACACGCACAGCCTCCAGCCCACAAAAGCAAGCATTTTGCAGAGACCCCTGGCAGGGGAGCCAGGGAGGAGGCAGCTGCAGACGTCCAGTCCAGAGCCATCGGGACAGACCTATCCAGGCCCTTGGGGCATGGAGCCTCCAGATCCACACCCACTCCCGTGCTTCCCAAAGTGAAAGGTGCCTCAGTACTGGGAAGGGAAAGAGGCCGCAGGAGGTCTGCTCCCAGGTTTAGACCAAGTCTAAACCTCATGGCAAGAGGCCTCACGTGCCCTGGTCCCAGTGATGAGTGGCAGCAGGACCTGCAGAGGCAGGACCCCATGGGAGAAGGACACTGTGGGAGGGCAGCTTTTACCTCACAAGAGCTTCCTTGAGCCTTGCATTCTGCTCTTCCAGCTGTTTGACCTGGTAGCTGGATGCCGCGCCGTCCGAGCCTGTGGGAGGGAAAAAGTGGGGAGGAGAGACTTCAGCATGGGTGCAAAATCTAGTTGCCTCGTGCTACAGCACTTACAAAGCAGAGGGGATTTTGACTTGTGTACGTGACAGCCGAGAGGCAGGGGCTGGCGGACCAGGACAGCTGTTGTTACCCTCCCCTGACTGGAGCCGCTGCAGCTGGCCCCTGCCTTTCAGGGCTACTGAAGAGCATGAGACGTTAAAGCGCCCGACCTGCGCTGCATCCCGACAGGCCCACTCCCTTTGGTCGGTCCCTTTTAGAACATAGCAGCAGCAGGGCCAGACTGAGTCAGACCAATGGTCCCTCTATCCCAGTGTCCCATTGCCAACAGTGGCAGGGGTGCATACCATAGAGGAAGAGCACTGAACCGGATCTTTCAAATGATCCATCACCTGTTCAATACGCACCCCTGGCTCCCACCAGCACTGGGTGAGAGATACCAGAGGAAACGTCTCCACCCATCCTGTTCCACAGCCACGAAGAGATCCATCCTCCAGGCCTGTATTCAGCCCCTTGCTGAGCTCTCTGCCCCCACCCCTTCTGGGGCAACGAAGTCATTGCACAGAAAACTCCCGTCTGTTGTTGGTTTTAAACCTGTCACCTGCTCATTTCAGCAGTGCCCCCTGCTTCTAATGTCCTGGGACTTGGGGAACAACAGGTCCCTGTTCAGTTCCCCGCGTTCCCTCTTCCCTGATGAAGACCCCACTTATTGAGCTGCTTGCTCCCATCTCCACATGTCTCTCTGCTCCCTCCTCCTCATGCAGACTCAGGCCGTCTCAGCCAAGCAGTGCTGGAGGCCCTCACATGGCCTGCCCCCAGTTTGCTGGCAGAGACAGCCCCTTGATGTCAGGGCTCCAGAGTTGCTCATTGCCTTGCCAATGCAAATCCTTTACAGTTTATCTTGGAAAGGAGGAGAGGGCATTAAGAAACTCAAGGAAAGGAAGTCTCTGTGATGCTCTGGTTCTGCCCTGTGTGCACAGGGGGTCACAAGCCAAGTGGCTGTTGTGGAATCAGCAAAAGGCACAGACCCCATGTGCTCTGCCAGCATATGGCTCGCCCCAGAGATGGTGGCGGGTGCAGTGCCCCAGGCCCAAGCCCCCCATGATCCTTCCCCTCCAGCTACCTACACCATGATGGTGAGGCTCTGGCCGGCAGACCCTGAAGCAAGGGAGATGGCAAGTTCTGGCCTATCCAGGAAGTCCTGCAGTGCCACTGAATGCTGGCTTATTGCTCCCACCTGAGCTGCCTGCCTACAAAGGCCCTACTTGTCTGGTGGGGTCAGGAAACCCAACTGCACATAGAGGGCCCGAAACATTTGGCTGGCTGTGGAAGAAGCTATCAGAGCAATTCCTAGCCCCACAAGATGAGTGGTGAGCCTCCTTGCACCAGGTCTTTATGCTGCGTCTATCACAACAGCATCTCCAGCACAGGTCTGCCTAGGAGGGGGCACCCCCACCAGTTGCTCTCACCTTTCTCCTCAATCTCGTGCTTCAGGATCTCCAGGTCCATGGTGAGATATTCTACCTTCTCCTTCAGGGAGTCCACCTCCTGCTGCAGGGACTCAGCCCGCTCCTCTGCCATCTCCTTGTCCAGAGTCGCCATCTCAATCGCATCTGCCGTGTCAGCCATCTCCTCCATGTAGCGCTCCTTGGCTTCCAAGGCATCTTTGGCTTCCTGCAGGTGGGCAGAAGCAGGGTGAAGAGGCCTGGCACTGACTGGTTAGGAATGTTACCTGCACCACAGCCGAGACCATCCACAAGCTGCAGCCATCAGGCACCTCCGAAAGGGAGGAGAGTTCTGGCTAGCAACTGCTTGCATGGCTTTTAGGAGAGGAACTACTGCCATCACTTGAAACTGCCCCACTCTGGTCTTCCACCCAGGAGTGTCTCCTGTTCTCACCTCAGCATGTGCCCCTCAAACTCCTCCCACACCCCCAGACTCCTCTTAGTGGTAACAGAGGAATGAACAGCCAGCAGTGCCTTCCACCCCGCATAAGAGTGTGGATGAGGAAAGAAGAACAAGGCCAGGCATCAGCCAGGAGAAGGCTTAACCTGTAGCACAGCGAGTGCCTGACTGCTCCCTCTGGCCAGCCATGCACGGGTCCTGTTACAGCCATGAAAGCCTATCACCTACAAGCCCATCACGGATCAGAGTTATTTGTGCTAGGTGCTGTCTGTGCAGAACGAAGACAATCCGAGCAGCTCAGACCACGATGGAGGCAGCAGCCAGGCACAGATGAAGTCTGACTGCTCCTCAGGTGATGGAAGTGAGGGGGGGGGGGGGGAAGGGGGGGGTCACATGATGGAGGGAAAGGGCCATTGCAAGAACCACCCCAGCATACTCAAATTGCTGGAAAGATGCATTCCACCTTGGAAGCAGCTTCTCAGTTACTGAAGAGGTCTAGTTCTAGCCACAAATACAGAAATAAAAAGCAAAAGAACAGCTCTGTAACAACAAAAGGAAACCCTTATCCCAGAGGCAAGAACAACAGGGACTGTTTTGCAGGATGAGGAGAGAGGAGCTAGGGCTGATGAGCAAGAGCACAGGTCAGCAAGCACTCCCTCATCGCAGAAGAGACAGGCACAGGGAGCTGCTTGCGGGACAAAGGAATAAGCAAGGTGGATGCAGTCAGATATCTCTTGGGAAAGCAAGACAGAGCAGAGGAACTGGAGCTCCCTGTACTGCTGCGAGCCTCTGGCTGCCTGGCTGACAATGCAAAGGTGTGGGGCAGAGACCTAACCTCCTGGGAGGGGAAAACTGCAAACTGGGATGCTTCGGCAGGCATGGTGTTCCAGGCAGAGGCAGGACAGGACAGGACAGAGCAGGACAGCTCTACACATAGGTGAGGAAGACCATGAAGAAAAACCTGAGCGCATAGGCTGGTGCCCAGCAGGGGCTGCCTGGGAGAAGAACATGACCCCAGAAATATCAACAGTGGGATTATGAGCTTGGAGAAAAGGGTGACAACAAGGGCTGGAAATACTTTAAAGGCGGGAATAAACAGTGAGGATCACAGGGTCCAGGCTGGAGCTGGCACAGCAGTTTGCCATCAAAGTCCAGAGTCTCTGAAAAACTCCCCATGGGGCCCTGAACCATGCTGGACAAGGGCAGTTCTCTGCATAATGAGATCTGATGGGATTCATTAGCTTGTTCCTGACACCAGGACGTGATCGTGGCTCACTGGCTAATGGCTGTAATGCCAAAAGATTTGGGACCTTAACTGCAGAGAACAGGGCAAGCATTAGATAACATCAAGGGCAAGCAGAATTAATGCCTGCTATGAAAAGTCTGAACTAAAGCACCCCGGAAGGCCTATTACAGGAAGGCTGCATTTAAACCATGAAGCATATGTGAGCTAAATCAGCACAGCAGCCTTCCCACGGTCAGAAGCGCCAGAGAAATGCCATTATCCACTTGCTGGGGCACTGAAGCAGGTGGAATAGATTCGTATTTCTACCAGATGCTTTTGAAGGCATCAAAGTCTAGAGCCCCCTTGCTCAGCTCAGAGGAGATTCCTGCAGACTGACTTACCTAGTCTGAGAACAGCTTCTTGCAATACCACAGTCGGCTTTGAGCTTGCATCTGAATAGGTCAAGCAAAATACAGCCAAGCAACGGGCATGAATGCCGCAGTCAGGATGAGACAGGCTTGGGATGGAACTGCTCTTGCTCATGAAGGCTGCATGCCAACTTGATGATCGCTGTGTTTGCTGTTGGTGTGATACAGGCAGGGAAAGCAACTTGGTCTCTGTCTCTGCTTCAGGGGAACTACGTCTCCTCAGCATGGGGATCCTGAAGACCTCAGGACCACTCAGATAGGTGGAACAGAGGACCGTGCAGGGACAGGCCCTGCTACAGGCCACACCAGACTCTCAGCAGTTGGCCTCCCAAGCCCACACCTGGAAGCTTCATATTTGCTGAGCAGCATAAGCAGGCTGAAGCCTAAAGGAAACGCCTGAGGTGTAACCTGGAATCAAGGGGACCAAGAGCTTTGGGACTGACTTAAGCTGCTCTGTTATTAGACTGTGAAGACCTAGCGAGGGATCTGCCTCTTCCTTCTTATTTGCAGAGTAAGGACTGGAGAGGTGGAGCATGAGATGAGGAGAATTGTCCCTTGGCAGAAGGGTGGTGTCTGTACCTGAAAATGGCCAGGAGGCAGCGCAGTGCCACACATCTACACTGCAATACAGACCTTGGATCTGAGCAGAGGTTTGTAACAAGCCTCCCCCTTTGCACCCCAGTCAGGACCCCCACACTGGGCCAGTCGGGTCGCTCCCCAGTGTCTGGCACAGAACGAGCAAGGCAGCGGCGTCCCAAGGGGCGCAGCTGGACCTGCAGCACCAGACGGCATTCACCAGGATGGGGATGGGGCCTAGCGGTGCAGGGTCACTGAATCAGGAGTTCTTCTTACCCAGGGAACAGGACCTGTACTCAGCAACCCTGGATCTGTGCTTAGCTTCTAGAGGGAGTAACAAGAGGCACCGGGCTGGGCCTCTTCCATCAGCCAGGGCAGGGCCAGCAACTGTGCCAGCGGGATGAAGTCACAGGGGCTGGTGACAAGCCTGGTGACACCGAATGCTGTTCACAAAGCCCCAGCTGCTGGAAGCAGTTGATTACATGAGGACTTCCACTTGGAAATGTAACTCAAGCGCAACCTAATGGTTTCAGAGCCAGAATTCAAGTGAGAACCCCACCAAATATCCCTGCACACAAGCTAAAGGCATGGGTTTCAGTGCTCGGATCATGGTTTCTGAATGCCTGGGGCTGGCAATCTTGGTGCTGCACTGACCTCAGACAACAAGAGGCTCCTCCATCAGGAGAGGGGCAGGTAGAACTCTAAGCAACGGAGAAAGCACTAAGAGTGCTGCACTGAGTGGAGCCTGCTGCTGCTTTAGCAACTGGAAGGAATCAAAGGAAGCAGCAGCCTCCCTCATTTACATCCGGGAGCTCTCCAGGATGGAATAGGGAAGGAAAAGGGCAGTGGGTCCCGCTGGATGCTGCTCTCCAGAGGATTCCCATGGCTTTCAGAACCAGGTTCCCAGGTCCTACAGGCTAGAAATGCACTGAAATGTGTGTCTACTAGAGGGGCAAGTGCAGCACAGGTAAACACGTCTGTGCTAACTGTGATCTAGCTCCCTGGCTGCCTGTGGCTCCATGTCAAACATTGGATGCACCCAGCCTCCTGGAGCAGACAGACTTAACACCAACCATCTCATGCTTGTACAAGTCATCCATCACTCAACACCCATTAGTCTGACTCGACATTTACAGCCTAGAGCAGCTCTGCTGGTCAATGCTGGCACATGGGGTCAGGCTGCATCAAGGTCAGATGTCACATTTGGACCATATCTCTCCAGAAGGAAGGGCTCGTGCATGGTCATCTCATGCTGGCAGCATTGCACCAGAATCTGGGCACTCTACCACGTATTAAAACCTCCTAAGACTCACCTGCTCCCTGAGTGAGCCCCATCACAGAAGCTGCTGCATGGGCTGGGAGAACTCACCTTTCGGGCCTCCTTGAGACGTTTCTGGAGGTCATTCTGCTGCTCCTGCATCTTGCTCTTCCATTCCTGCACTTGCTCCAGCTGGATCTTGTACTTCTCCAGCTCCTTCAGCTTGGCTTTGTCTTCATTACGCTTTATCTTCAGAGTCTCAAGCTTCTCCTCCAGGTCCCTCACTTGGCCACGCAGGTTCTCCTCCTCCTTCAGAGCCAGAGAAAAGCAAGCATTTACTCCCAGGGCAGAGGCCTTGCCATGGCTCCACCCCCCCCCACCTTCCATGCAACACAAAGGCCACAAACTTTTCAAGTCCACCCCAAGCACTGAAAGGCAGAAAAACCTTTTTCAGTGGCAGCATCACTACAGGCCTCCTGGGCCAATCATGTTCTCTACGCTCTTGCACTTCCAGAGTCGGTCTCACTTGGACTCGGCACTGATTTGCATTTCACACACACTGAGCACGGAACAATTTTTGACGTGCTGAGATATGTCCTGGTTTTCAGAAGGTGCTGAGCACCTGCATGTCCCATCAACTTCACTGGGATCTCTGGACCCATCTGAAAAATCAAGCCAGCAGCGTACCATATCCAACCCTTCTGCTATCCCTTCCCCGGCCCCATGGGCAGGGTAAAGCCACATGCAAGGAAAGAAAAGGTTTCCACAAGCAGGTTTGGGGTTTCTGAACCTGGAGCCGTAATGACACAACCTATGCGACCTTAAACTGAGGCAGCAACAAATGCTTTCAGGTTTGCGTGTAAACCACAAGCACAGTGCACTAGGGACTGGTACAAGAGTTGTGTCAGCAGGATGCTGGGCACTGCCATTTCCCTGCTTTCCCTGGGGCAGGTTCAGGTTTGATGTCTTGTTTTGCATCAGGGGTGACTGTGTAGTTTTGCTAAGAGATTGGACACAGGGTTTGTCTGGGCTGGTTTGGACAGGGCTGGTCCTGCCTCAGGCAGGGTTTGGACTAGATGTGACCCTTCAGGTCCCTTCCAGCCCTGCTTTTCTGAGATTCTACGACTCTATGGTCTGGACAGGGCTGATCCTGCTTTGAGCAGGGGCTGGATCAGATGCAATTTCTGGAGGTCCCTTCCAGCCCCACCTCTCTATGATTCTATGACACGAGGTTTACCTCGCTCTGTGCCACCTTCTTTTCACTGCTCTCCCTCACCAACTGCTTTCATGCAATGGTCTAAACTTCTGTCTCAAAAGTGGTTACAGCAAACAGGCCTGTGCGCCTGGCTGGGGACATGCAGCATGTAGCCCTCTGAAGAGTTTCAGACTCACAAGAGAATGGCTGTCTCTGGATAACACTGCTGTAAGGGAAGGGCTGACAACAACCCCGCATACTCGGAGTTCTTCAACCAGGCCAGGACGGAGCAGGACACAGCTGAGAGCCATGAAGTGGTCTCCTCTCTGAACCACAGCTCAGCTAGACTGCAATGCCTTCCCCAAGATGGCTCTACCAGGGAACCAATTCAGGCCTTTCATGGGGAACTGCTGCAACTCCTGCAGCTCTGCTAATACAGAAGTGGCCAGAAGCTGCACTTGGGCTGTGCTATTTGGTTGCTAATGTAGCTCTCTATGGTTCCAGTCCACCTATTCTGAAGCTTCTTGTGCTCCAAAGGGAATGAAGAACAGTGAGTGAGCCTGCCTGGGGCATGCAAGGCGGGGGCTAGCACTGAGCTGCACGTCAGCTGGAGAGCTGCCTGCTCGGGAGGGGAGATATCGCTCAAGCAGCATGACTCAGTGAGGCACCACATGGTCGTGCATGGGACTGCACTATGGGGGGAGCCACAGATGCAGACCCAACCCCCAGCACCGCAGGCACCGAGCTGACAAGGGTGTTCTGCCACACACTCGATCGTCAAGTTACTGGTCAGCAGGCTGGGGAAGCTGCCACCCACTAGGCACAGGCAGAGGTGCTCGGGAGCTGCAGAGAAGGCCATGGAGGAAGGCTGTCTGGGTGCTGACCCCCTGTGACAGGGCTGGCGGACAGCTGGCTCAGGCTGGTAGAGCTCTGCACCTCACCCCCAATACTCAACCCAAATCTGTGGTCTAACAGCTGCTTCTGCCTATAAGCATCTCCATGAGACGCACAACAAGGGACATGGATGGGTGCTATGAAGGACACTAACAAGATGCTACAACTCAATTGTTTTTCTGACATGTAGCGGGCATCTGAGCCCCACTGCTGCCAACGGGATTTCAGCACTGTCGCCATCTCTAGAAAGCTGCCCTATGAGCTGTCAAACAGCCACGCAGATTGACTGGATATCTCCGGCTCGCTCAGCTCCTGAGCTGGAGATGTTACCAGCCAGGCTGGCAAGCGAACAGTTTGCAGACCTGCCTGGTTTAAGCAGGCAGCGTCCCTTCGAGGTGAGGCAGAACTATGTCTGCAAACAGACAGCACCTTTGTGCTGCCATGAACCCGAGTGAATGAATGTCTTAGCCCTTTGTTGCACCACAGATGCCCAAACTGGTGAGCACCATGATTCCAAGTCAAAGTTCACGCTGCGTTTTTGCAGCCAAGGTTTGTTTGCTTGTGGCAGGAGAGTGTGGGCAGCCCAGAGCCGTTCATGCTCTCCAGCTGCCTCAGGCAGACACTCCCAGGGGCTCCAGGGTCCCAATCCTGCTAGCAATGGGAATCCCTCTGCAGGAAATACCTGTGACATGCACATCATGCTGCCATGCCCTGAGTCACGGCATGGCATTCATGGCCACTGTCCCAAAGGATCAGGCCCCCAAAGCCCTGGCTTTGCAGACACCAGTGAAGTGGATCAGCAGTGCCAAGGCATATCCTGGCATAGTTGATCCTGCTTCAAATGCAACATCTGCTTAGACCCTAAGTGAGAGGTTAAAATGCCTTTTCGTTCCTCAAGCTGGTGCTTCTTCCAGGTCCTCATTTCACCCACTGGTTCAATCTTTTCTCATTTATTGCACTATCAGCGCTTTGCCCTCGTGCCCTAGATCTTACGCAAGCTCCACTTTCAGCTAATTAAGGCGGTGCAGGAAGGGAGTAATGAGAAACTATTTTAAAGAACAAAAATAGACTAGACGTGTCAGAACAATTACCAGCGAGACCAAGCAGCGAGATGGAAAGACCCTGAGAAGCTCCAGCTGTCCTCTGCTGCCAGGCAGGGATGTTCCTGCTGAATATTCCCTAACAGGCTGTTCAGTCGGCTTTTTAAAGACCAGGCGAGTGGCACTTCAAAATCTCTCCCTCGGGGTCAGTTCCAAAGCCCCGTGCCACCCAACACTCAGGACACTGGTCTATTCTACAGCTCCATATCACCCAAATGTCAAGAGGCTGGTCTCAATGCTGAAGCACAAAAATTGTGGTTGGACACGGGGTTAAACTGGGCTGCTTTGGACGGGGCTGACCCTGCCTTGGGCAGGGGCTGGATTGGATGCAACCTCTGCAGGTCACTTTCAACCCCAGAGCTCTAGGACTCCATGAAGTACCTCCCCTGCCCCTAGTTCTTACTCCGTCCCTGCCAGCTTACCTCTTCGCAGCCAACTCCACCCCCTCACCTGCCATAACTATGAAGCTTGCCCAGTCTTGCCAGAACAGTGTACTGCAAAGCCTTACCTTTGTCGGGGATGGGATTGGGGGTGGTGCCACCGGAGAGGTCAGGGAAGGCGTCGGGATGACTGGGGCCACCAGGGGCGTCTGGGCAGGCGTGCTGGGTTCGCTGCTACTCATATCGCCCCCGGAAGCTGAGGCCGAGCCTGAGGGCCCCGGTGTCCCGCTGGAGGCCGCGGAGCTGGTGGTCCGGGTAGGCTGCAAAACACCATGGCCAAGGAGAAAGTCAGAAGAGCCTCTGGTGCGGGATTTCACACTCTCGCCACCGTCTGCTCCCGCCTTCCCGCAGCTCTGCACTGTGCTTGTTCTGCTGACCTGTAGGAGAATCCCTTACTGGGATACAACACCAGTGCTGTCCAGCACGGGTCAAACCCAGGGAGTAAGCCCCGTGGCCAGTCCTTCTAGAAGACTTGCAGGAGTTCCTCACCATCAGTAGGAACGAGCTGGTGCCGTGCTATATCTTATGGACTGCACATGCTCGCCCTGGAGACTGGATGCTACCATGAGCCCGGCACATGACAAGCATGAGGTGCTTCTGGGAAGGGCCTTGCCAGGGCTGCTGTGGCCATGGGACAGGAAGGTTTTGCTTCCTCAGAGTGCGGGTATGGTGGGGAAAGACGCTGTAAAAACCCAGCAGGTCCATGCCCATGTACTGCTGAGCTCTCCCTGATCTGTACACCGAAGGCTAAGCACGCACATAGGAGAAACATGGATGCTAGTGTGAGAACACAGCAAACCCCCTCCATTTGGGATCCAGTCCTGTGGGAAACACCCCCGAAAACAAATAGGGGCAAAACCCACGCAGCCAAAATCAGCCCAGCTGCAATTTCTCCTGTCTGCTCCCAGCCCAGGGCAGCCTCATGCTATATGCCAGCAAGCTGCTGCTTGCACCTTGCTGCTAGCTGGCGAGGCCTGCTGCCCAAGGATGGTCACACTGTCCGCTCCACACCCCAGGGCATTTGCGCTGCTGTGCAAACCCGGTACAGAGGACACCAGGACATGAGAACATCTGGCCACTCCCCGACACCCTCCAGCAGAGAGAGGCCAAGTCATTTTTGCCTCATGCTTCACTGAAAGAATTAGCTATGCTGTGATTACAAAAAGGACCTTAGTCCCTTGGAAGAAGCTCACGCCAGAAGGAACCAGCTCAGCTCCCAGGACATCTGCTGCGAAAGGCAGCCAGGTCTGACCGCTCATATAGGTTCCTAGCTGTGTTACAGGACCTCCATCTAACCCAGGAGGTGCAGTCCCACCAGGGGAAATGCCTTGTTGGACCTGGTCCTGGCCACAGGCAACGACCTGGTGAGGGGACTGCAGGTGCTTGACCACCTGGGCGATAGCGATCATCGCCTGCTGGGATTCACCATCCAGCGCAGGGTGTCATAGTTGGTCGGGTCGGAAGGGACCTGAGCAGATCATCAAGTCCAACCCCCTGCCACGGCCTGCAGCAAGGCAGCAGCCCTGGACTTCAGAAGGGCCAACTTCAATGAGGTAAGGAGAATAGTTGGGAAGGCACTGAGGTCCCGGAGGGGAGGGGAGGGGAGTTGGGAGTCCAAGAAGAGTGGTCGTTCCTTAAGGAGACAATCCCCCGAGCCCAAAGCATGACAATCCCCACACAGATCAAAGGGGGCAAGAGCACTCAAAAGCCCTCATGGCTCACCAAAAGCATCCATGAACGCCTCAAAGCCAGAAAGGAGGCGTAAACCCAATGGAAGGGAGGGGCCGTCACCAAGGAGGATTATACCTCCTTGGCTCGAGATTGTAGGGGGGCTGTTAGGAAGGCCAAGGCGGAGATGGAACTGGGACTACTGACCAGGATCAAAGATAACAAGAAGTCCTTTTTTAAATTCATAGGGGTAAAAAGAAGGTGCCAAATAATGTGGGGCCTCTGGAGGACACGCTTGGAAATCTGGTGGTAGCACCAGACGACAAAGCTAACCGCTTTAACAGATTATTTGCTTCCATTTTTCTGAGCAGGGACAGGGACATCCCCGCCACTGGGATCCCGGACGGACCCAGGGGAGGTGCAGCCAGGCCCAGGGGCAGAGAGGACCTAGTTGGGGAACTTCTGGAGAGACTAGATGTGTTCAGATCAGATGGTCCTGACGATCTCCACCCCAGAGTGCTGAGGGAATTAGCAGAGGTCATTGCGGGACATCTGGCACGGCTTTACGAGCACTCGTGGTGCTCTGGCGAGGTGCCTGATGACTGGAAAAGGGCCAATGTAGTCCCCATTTTCAAAAAGGGGAGGAAAGAGGACCCAGGAAACTACAGGCCCATTAGTCTTACCTCAGCCCTGAGAAGAATATCCAGGAGCACATCTGCGAGGGGCAAGCAGGGGAGGTGATGCTCAGGGGCAACCAACACGGGTTCATTAGAGACAGGTCCTGTCAGACCAACCTGGTGGCTTTCTATGACCAGGTCACAAAAGCCTTGGATGCAGGGGTAGCGGTGGACGTAGTCCTCTTGGACTCTAGGAAGGCCTTCGACACTGTCTCTCACCCCATCCTCATTAAAAAGTTAGGTGACCGTGGCATTGATGCCTACACGGTCAGATGGTGTGCCATGGGATGCCACTGATGGAACAAACTGTCTTGGGGCACTACCTGAAGGCTCATCCTCATAACGTGAGGACAGATCAAATCTGCCTGGATGTGACACCAGCTGCCTTTGTCCTTCCAACCAAAAGGTGCTGGGGTGCCATCTGTGGTCCAACCAAATGCCATGGACACATGTGGAAATGGGCCCGAGCCCTCCAGAGCCTAAGTGCGGACCCCCAGCTTTGGTTCTGAAACATCAGAGGAGGCAGGGGCTTTAATTCGCTCCTGCCTCCCGTTGGTCCCAGCTCAGTAATGGCCTGAGATCTCACCAGAGGAAATGCAACAAGGACACATGGAAGGCAGACTGCAAGAGAACAGACGCCAACATGACGAGCTGGAAAGAGCCGGCTGCTGACTGACCCCAATGCCACCACAACTTCCACCAAGCAGCAGCCCATTTGGAGACAAAGCATCATGCCCTCGGAGCAGAGAGCAGAGGAAGGAAAAGGAGAGGAATCCCAGCAGAAAGACCTGCAGCTTCTGCAAATGGATCTGTGGCTCCAGGATTGGACTCTCATGGTATCTGAAGAGTAATCGATGAGCCGTGGCAGAGCTCATCCTCAAATGGAGACTGCTGATGATGGCATCCCATTTGGTGCTACAGGGTCAATAGGAGAATAAAGTGTCCTGGGGATTCAACGATGCTTGGTTTCATCTCCCTCCCAAACTGGGCCAACGAGGGGCTCCACCTCAGTACCACAAACTGAAGGGGACGGAGAATGCAGTGGCCAACTCGCACGGTGCCCAGCTGCAAACTCCTTCCACACAGCTCTGAGCTGCTCTATTGACAAGCTTCTGGATGGAGATGCACTTCCCACCCTAGACGGCTCATCCCTAGGAACGCCTCTTGGCCAGGGTGTCCCATCACGGCAGGCAGCAGCAGGGAGCTGGCGCTGGAGCTCTCTGGGTGAAAGCAGGATTGTGCTCCCTGCCAGCAGCAAAGGTCGCACGACTCAGACCTGCTGCTCCTCCTGGCCTCGGGAGCCCATGCTGTCCCCTTCCTGAGCACCCCAGAGCCTGCATCTGCCTAGGAAACCTGACGGAAAAGGGCTCTTTAGTAGATGGCAGCTCAGTAATGTCTGTACGTGGGATGGAAAGAAGGGTTTATTCCATGTCCTGAACCAGATGCTCTCCGGAGAAGAGAACCCCTACACATCTAGTGTAGCAGGGCGCAGCCCAGACTCAATCAGGGTAGCACTGCAGGGCCTAAATTACTGAGGAATTACGGGGCAATGCTGAAGGTTGTTCAGAGTCCAGGACAGGGCCAGGCTGAGGGAACGTTGCTTTATGGACACGATGACCAAACCTGGCTCTTCCTGGCCTTACCCGCTCGACTCGGTAAAATAAGCCTGGGAGGCCTTCGCAGAGCGCGCACCCAGGACACACCATGCAACCAGTTTTCATTTTACAAACCACCACGCAGCCATTGTGGGACTTTGGCTGGTCTAGAGCTAAGCATCCTCCTCCTCCAGCCCTGCCCTCCTCTACCTCCAGGGCTGATTCGCCAGCGCCAGGTTACCTTACACAGAGAGGGCTCCGTGGTCTCACCAAATCCTTGGCGACATTGTCTTCAGCTCTGCAGCATGCACTGCTCCAACCTCCCACCCCACCACGCAGACCCTCACGGCCCCTGCCCCATAACATCACAAGCAGCAACCACGGAGAAGCAATTAGTAACACAGAGGTGTGGATACCGGGAGGGGGCAGGGGACGGCCAAGGGCAAGGGCCCTCGGGCAGCGAAGTGGCTCTGGGATTATCTGGGAACTTTTATAAACCCATTACATTAGCTCTGGGAAAAGGCACAGCTCTCGCTAACGCTTGTGCCCCCACAGACAGATGCCTGTGGTCTAGGGACACTGTGTGGGGAAGCTCCATTGTCTCTGGAGCCTGCCTGGACTTCAGGAGTGGGGAAAAGGGCCACAAGAAACAGAGTCTGGGATTAGCCCTCCAACAGCTCCCACGAAGGGATGGATGCCCGCGGACCACAGGGCTGGTTCTCACCTTGGGCCGCCGGGTGGTGGTCTGGAGGGCAACAGGAGTAGAAGGCAGAGTAGGAGAAACATTCATACAGGGAAAGACAGGAACAGAGATACAGACCACAGGAGCAGCGGCGGCAGTGGCAGCAGCAGCAGATGCAGCAGAAAACAAGGTAGAGAAACAAAAGACATCACTGCAATTAGCATCAGGTGTACATGCTCATTAACCCATGTTCCCAGGGAGGGCCCAGGTGAGAGACCTCCCAGCAGATCTCCTGAAGGAACAGACCCCTGCAGCGGCTCATCTCAGACCCCAGCTAAGAAAATCTCCTCGCCCCGTCTTCCCCCCGGGGCTTGCCTGCTCCAGCCAAGGATAGCTCACAGAGCTCCAGCAGCCACCCTCATCTTCAACGTGGAGACGCAGGGCCTCGAGATGCCTCAGCCTCACAGCTGCCATCACTATGCAAGTTCTGCCCGCTTGAATCGTGGGGGGATCCTGCACGCCGAGACCAGCGATCCCTGCAGCTGGACGTCTGGCTCTGGAACCATCTTACAACGGCAGCTTGGGCTGCCCAGGGAAATCTGCGGCTGAGAGACTGCTGCACTACCTGAGGTTCAAGCTCCTCTGCTGACAAACGGCTGGACGCGGCCCCTTTCCTTAGGAGAGGTGACTGAAGTGTTAATAAGCAGGAGCCCAAAGACCAGCTGGAGCCACATTGTTTGGCTTCAGTTAGGAGAGCAGGGTTTGCATTAGCACTCCCCCTCCATTCGGGGCTCAGACGCCTTCTCCAAGCAGAGACGCGACTTTCTCTCTGCCCCTGAATAAAATATGGTGCACCACATACTTCCAGGTAGCACCACTGAGCTGTGAGCCTGGCCTCAGACATGCAGCTAAACCAAGGTCAAGGAGGCTGACGCTGGTAGGGCAGCCAACCCTGCACCAACATGCCTTCAGCACAGATCTTGGGAGACTTCATCAGGCTCTTAATGCTGACAGTTCAAATGGTAACTGATAATCCAGGTCGAAGCAAACCTACAGCACTCGTCTTCAGCCAGCGCGGAGTGGAAGTGGGAAGGGGTGAATTCTGTCTGTCTGGGTCTGTAACTCCAGCTAACGGGAGCAAATGAGCCAAAGAGAAGAGAACTATTTAGAGACGGACCTGCTGTTCTCCTGTCGCATTTCTAGTGGCCCGCACAGCATAACGGGGGCACTTTCCAGGTTTAAAGCCTTTTACATTCTGCTTTCCTTATTTTTACTATTGAAAAGAGAAACTGCAGGCTACAAAGTCTTGAAGAACAGAAATGCAGCCCCTGTGCTCCCTTCCTGGCTCACAGTTCAGGAACAAGACGTGGCACTGACTGACGACCACCTGATTAGTACAGCCCATGGGCATGCCAGCCCCAGCCCAAAGCAGAGCCCCATAAAGCAGCGTGGCCTCTAGCTGGGCTGTAGAAGAGAGAAAGTAAGACCAAGAGCATCACAGCTCCATCACCAGCGGTCTCCAGCTCTACCAGGAGGCCAAGCTTTTGCACGCCAGGTAAAACATGGTTTCCAGCTTTTCCTTTCTTTTGTTTAAAAATGCCAGACTTGCACAGATCACTTAAATCACTGTAAAATGCAAAACCTTGTAAATGGCAGATGTGCGTGGTATCATCTTGGGATGCACCCTCTTTGCTCAAATTCCAGGCTAACAGTTCCTCAAGACTGAACTGATACTTTTGATACCCCTAACTGAACGACTCTGGGCTACAAAGCACTTTTTTCGACTTTGCAAAACACTGCCAGGAAAGGCTTCCCAGCAAAAAGCAGAAGTTTCAGACCCGGGGATGATTTAGTGCCAATTGAGGAGGGGGCCGCAAGCTCTTTCAAAGCACTCTCGTAAGGCTACGAGCCCTCCACAAGCTTCACACAAAGTCCTTGGGAATGATGCTCTGAGAATCAAATGCAGTTGTCTCTTCTCTCTGACCTTCCCTGGGGGAAAGGACCACGGAAGAGTTTCCACAAAGCAGCCCTACCCTGAGAAACCCTCATTCCTCGGGGACTTGGCAAGGAGGGAAGCACATTAACATGCAGAGACTGCCAAGTGTTGGGCTCCCACCAGAGCATGTTAAAGAGGAACACAACAAAGTCCCTATTGTCAGAGAAAGTCGCTTCCAACATGGTTCCTGCTGTCCTCTGATGAAGTGTTTAGCACCAAAAGTGCCAGCATCGGCAATGGAAACGCCAGCTGAATAGACCTCTTGGCTCACAAAGGAGCTGATATAATGAGCCTTTGGTACTTGCCAAAGATTAGCAATCAGAGGCTGGGATATTTTAAACTGGCAACCAAATCTCTGCAGTCAAGAAATGCTCTAACATCAATCCAGCTGCTGGAACGAGCAGCCCCAGAGAGAAACGCTCCGTGGGGGTTACTGAATTCACCTCCCTGCATTACCCATTGAGGGCTGGGGGCCTGAACCAACCCACATTGACTCTTCAAACACAAAATCAACTGAGAACCACCTCTGGGCGACTTTTACTAAATCCACCTGCCTTCAGGTTAAGCAAAATGCCAGCGAGAGGCAGGCGCTTTCCTAATCCCTATGTCAGCGGGGCCAAGTGGGTACATGGAAGAGCAGTTCAGTCCCAAACTACCATGCTCTGTAAGGACCCAACCGCTGCAGCAACTGCAGGATTCACTGGGTGAACAGCTCGGACGGACATGAAGGTCACACCCACGGTTCGCTGATCTCTGGCAGGCCTGGAGGAGATGAGGCTTCACGCTCTCTGGGCAGCACTACTTTCAGGCTGCGGCTCCTACTCCAACGTGCCTCCTCTCTCCTGACGTGACTTTATAAAGATGCAATAAAGTGCTACCCTCCTCCAGCAGGCTTCTGTAGGGGTCCACAGCCCCTGGGGCTTGGACTGCACAGGAACTGCTAACAGGCTGTTACCTCTGCTTTGTCTCCACCAGGCAGGGGAGACAGCTGCTTTAGAATTAAAACAGCCCAACTGTGGTCAAGGGAGCACTTGCTGGCAACCTGCACGAGGATGGCTGCTCTGGGATGCTGGTCACTCCTCATTTCCAGCCACTTAATCCCATTAGGATATAGCTAACGTGTCACGGAGTTTCCCCAACACGGATTTTCTGTGCAACCTGCTGGAGTGATGCAACGCGATGGGGCCTCGGCAAGGCGGTGGTCAGTGTGGAGCAAGGATGGGCCTGCTGCGAGGGCAGCCTCTGTTCCAGAGCAATGAGCAGGAGCTTCAAGCCAGAATTTAGGGTCTGTCCCTGATCCCGGAATACACTCAAGACTGCTGGCAATGAATATTTCATTTCATCGCTGGCTATAAATATTTGTGGTCTTGAACTCTACTGCATAAAGCAGGCAAATCAATATTGAATACTATTATGCAACTTTTGCGCCTCCACAAGGTCCCCACGTTCAATATAAAGTGTCTGGGACCCAAAACAGAAACACAGCATGCAGAAATCGGGCAAGACTCTGACCTGCATCTGGAGGAGCAAAGCACGGCTCCTGCTGCGAGCCAGTGGGGCCTGCCCCCTTCTCTTTAGGGTGGCGGCTCAGCCCCAGGCCCTACTGGTTCCCCAGACCTCGACTCTAGCCTGAGCAGAACAGTCTGTTCGGATCACGAGGGCAGTGCTGGATGCTGGGAGTCGTAGGTGTGCCATGCATCTTTAGATTCAAGATGAGGGTGGCCACAGCTTGCTCCATTTTATGCCAGGAAGGTGTGGTTGGGAGCTCTCGTGAGTTATCGCTCCAGCCCTGCTTGGGCAATTTGGAGACTCATGTGGGTGAGCAGAAGGGGGAACTGTCTGGCAGCCAATGCAGCGACTGCTCCTGCCCTCCCTCCCCCCCCCACGCAGGCTGCCACGTGGACCTCGAGGGGCAGCTTCTGGCAGACCGGGAGAGCCCTGCTTGCATTTCCACGGCAGGAGGACAGGCAGCTGCTGAAGACATGCATGTTAACAGCGCACGCACGCTTCAAGACTGCACCTCCCCTCCAGAGCAAGAGCCCGATTCAGTTCACACTTGGGGGATCCTTCCCCCAGACTCAAGCCTTCTCACAGGATGCTCAACCTGTTGGAATTAACAGTGCGACCGGCTGCATAACTTCCCATTAGCAGACGGACGTTACTGCCAGCTGCTGCTGACAAGAAATTTTACAATATACATTAAAAAAAGAAAAGAAAAGAAAAAAAACCCCCAGAGCCTTAACATACAAGCTTGCTCTCGAAAGCAGCCATGCACAGAAAAAGGATATATGAGGAGAGCCGACCAGAAAAGTGTCTGAATAAAGCAAAACCACAAATAAACCAGATCATTACGGCAGGCTTTAAAACTTCCTTGAAAGAAATGCAGGCTGGGCCTCAATAGGATAAAAACACCAGCAGGGTGTTGGTTTGAGGACCTGGCCAAAACTCCATTATCTTTCTGCTCCCAAGAGCCAAAAACAATTAGCATTTGCAAAACTTTTCATTTGGAAAGGGACTGAAAAGCAGTTTTTAAAATTAATCACTGCACAGCAAAGTGTGTCACTACCTATGGTTAGCATAAGGGTCCATTATCCATAAATCAAATGCATTTAATGTAACAGAATTAGGACTACAAGTCTTCTGGCTGCTGCAGTACTCCCAATTAGAGTTGTATCTTTGCCTTATTTTGCATTTTTCCTCATTTCTATGAGATAAGGTATAAAGCCTCATCCATTGCTCCTTAAAGCTCCGTGATCTTGGTTAGGCTAAAAATAAACAGCTCGGTACCCAGAGAATGAGAACCGGGTCTATGCTGTAACCTACAGAAACTGGCAGCTTGAGAGGCAATCTGCATAGATCACAATCCGCTGACAATTTGAAAAGCAGACAAAACAGCCAGCAAGGTGAGGGGAGGGAAGACAGCTATTAACATGCAACTTTTATAAAGCAAGCAGCAATATCCTCCAGCCACTGAGAAGATGCTGGAGCCAGCTGCCCGGAGCCGGGCTGCAGAAGCACCGCATGCAGCGCAAGCGGTCTGCCTGGTGAAATGGAAAACGGAGGAGAACTCAAAGTGGGAAAGGGCAGAAATAAAACGGCATCCGTCCGTGGCCGAACACCCCCCGCCCGGCTCGCCTCGCCGCAGCCACCGCGCATCGGAGTTGGGAACTCAAAGTCGCAGCTCAGCTGCCTCCAAGCTCAACAGAAAACGAGCAGAACGAAAACCGTGAAAACCGCTCGCGTGGACGCAGCAGATTGTACCTTCCGCATCGTTGGGGCCTGCCTCATCATTGCAGAAAAGACAGATGAAGGGAGGGAGAGAGAAACAGGAAAAGAAAACAGGGAGGCAGAGAAAGAGACGGTTAGCACATTCAATCACAACACCGCGGCTCTCTGTAGACAGAGTCTCTGGAGCGCAGGCTGCCCGCGAGCACTTGCAAATGGCTGCAGCTTTTCCTTGTTATCTGCCATCCACTGCCTGCGATAATCCAGCAACCGCTCCTCCTGCAACCCGGACTGTGATGGACACTGCTAATCAGAGCGGCTCTGCTGCGCCGGTGGAGGCCGGGTCCTTCCCAGCAGCCGGAGCCGCGGGCCGCACTTCTTTTCTCCGCTGGCCTCTCCCACCACCGCCCCGACGGCTCATTACATCATCACTTATGGATTTTGCCCTCCCCTCTCCAAGTTCCTCGGCAGCTCTTGGATCCAGGCACGGCACCGGGGATTGAGCCGATGCCGTTTTCCAGCAGGAGGGGGGACGCGCGGGGTAAAGAGGTGCTCCTCTGTAACCTAGCAACGCTTTAGGCTCAGCTGTCTCTCTGGCTAATTAGGAGGCTTCACCATCCCTCTTCCAGCAGGAATGGGCCTGGCGCAGCATCTACGCATG
The DNA here is from genome assembly GCF_030867095.1 of Alligator mississippiensis. NCBI lineage: Eukaryota > Metazoa > Chordata > Crocodylia > Alligatoridae > Alligator > Alligator mississippiensis. The sequence goes on along the minus strand of NC_081825.1, from coordinate 741,166 downwards.
CACGCAGCATCACTGCCAGCCTCTTCTGCTGATACAGCCTGGTCTTGCCAGCCACACGCCAGCCGCAGGGCTCTGCTGTGGCCTGGTGAGCCAGGCCGAGGGGCAGGTTTCTGATGCTGTGCAAATTCACTGGACCCTAGACACGCGCAGAGCCACCCCTCACCTTCCACTGCTTGGAGTCCCCCGCTCAATTCAAGTCCCTGATGCCAGCCTCCCGGATTCACTCACCAAGCACAGGACACGGGAAGTCCAACACTGAGACTTCTCTTTTTTGTTTTTTTAAAGTTTATTCAGGTGAATAGCTGCACGCCCAAAATACCCTGGCAGCAGCTCAGGGCACCTCCCACCCCAGGTGACCCCTACTGATCAGTGCGACTGGCTCCCCCATGCATCAGGGGAGCAGCCAGTTCTGAGGACAATCGCTGTCAAAGCTTCAGCCTCAAATTGAACCCACAGGGTCCCTTATGGCTTCTCTTATTCCTAGTCTAAAATCTGTGGGGAGCTCTCTCCCATATGAGCAAAACCCTCACTGATCCTGCAGAACAGGTCAGGACACCAAGGTCCCCAGGAGACTCAGGTGAAGATTTTATTGCAAGTGTCTAGAGAAAGGACCAAGCTATGATCACTGCACACCCCAAAAACACCTCTAGTGCCAGCTGGAAGCTTCCAAGAGACCCAGCCTGGCCTAAGCTGGTGCAAGACATATGGGGAGCTTATGGTATGAAAGGCATGGGTGGCTCTATGCCAGGAGGGTGAAAGGGCTACCCCAGCATTTCCACCCCCTATTCAAGCTCACGTGAAGGTAGGAAGTTGGTATCTGGCCAGCAGCACAATGGCACAAGCGTCTGGGTAGCAGTCCATAGAGCAGAGCAGAAAGCACTGGCAGGGACAGCAGAGACCTGGAGCTGATACCAGAGATCGGAGGGGAAGGTGGTGGTACCTGTGGCCTGCAGGAGGGTGGGCATGGATTTGGGACAGCAGGGAGAGCACTCGCAAGGAATTCCCTGTTACAAGAAAGACCATAAGCCACTGCTTTAACTCTAATATTTTATGGAGCAAGGAAGGAACGTCTTAACCCTCAGGCCTTTATTGGCACTATGTCTGGAAACAGATGCACTTTACTTTTAACAGCCCAACACACTCTTCCAAGCCCAGGGACTGACAAGAAAGTGGGCCCTCCATCTGCCCCCAGCACCTGCCTCACAACGAGCCCCGATGACAGGGGTTGCTCAGACCTGAGACTGTCCCTGTACATGGCATAGTCACCGCAAGAGGCAGCTCTGCCAGCTCTGGCTGTGAAGCTTAGACCTGACTCAGTGCAAACGTTGGAAGATCCTTCTGACACCCCCCAGCAGAGATGACACTGAGCCATGTTGCTCCAGGGGCTTCCTATCCCCAGCATCTGGCTGCTTGGGGGCAGAGCCATTCACTTGCCTAGTGTCAGAAAGCACAGTACCTTCTTAGTGCAAAGTGCCCTGTGTCCAGCGTGTCCCAGGCAAGCGTCCTGCTCCAGAACTAGCGTGCAGGACCAGCCTGAGCAATGGCCGGAGGCTTTAAAGTGAAGAGCACCCCAAGAGGTACTTAACACTGCCTAAAACTGCCTCTGGCAGTATTCAAGTCTCATGGAAATGGGGCAGTCTGTGACTGTCAAACTTTCCAGAGACCAAAGGTGGGGAGGGAAGGAGACAGGAGTTGGTGGGCACAGGAGGAAAAGACAGACAGCTGAGAATGAAAACCCTGTCCCAGCAGGCTGTCCTCAGGTGCCACTCATGCATTTAAAACACACAGTCAGACACTGATGAGGTCTCAGAGAGCCCCATGCCACTCCAAAGAGTTCCCGGATATGAAAACGTCCATCCACGCAGCACCCATGTGTTCCACCCAGCATCACAACACACCCCTGGTACTAGCTGGAAGCGAGACATCATATCCAATGTGAGCCACACAGCGCCAGCCAACAGTGGCAGGCTGGGAGGTTATAATGCCTTTAACCTGGGAAACTGGGCTGATTTAGTGTGCAGAAGAAAAAACTGAGGGGGATTGAATAGCAGCCTTCACCTCCCTGAAAGGGGGCTGCAAAGAGGATGGAGCTGGGCTGTTCTCAGTGGGGGCAAGTGACAGGACAAGGAGCAATGGGTTCAAGCTGCAGCAAGGGAAATTGAGGTTGGATATGAGGAAAAACTCTCTCACAGGGAGGGTGGTGAAGCACTGGAACAGGCTCCCCAGAGAGGTGGAGTCTCCATCCTTGGAGGTTTTGAAGAACCGGTTCAACAAAGCCCTGGCTGGGATGATGTAGCTGGGGCTGGTCCTGCTTGGAGCAGGGGGTTGGACTAGATGCGACTCCCCGAGGTCCCTTCCAACCCTCGCTGTCTGTAACTTTATGATAACTTCAAAAAAAATTGGAGGCCTCAGGGCAGGTGGGATGAGCTATATCACCTAAGGTCCCTTCCAGCCCAGTGCTTCCATGATTCTATGAAAAGTCAAGGCTACAAGATGATCTGGGCACTGAGAGCCTGTCACAAGAGGGGAAAGGAACAGCCTGGCCTCTTTAGCCTACAGAAGTGCAGAGGCTAAGAGGGGTTCTGCCTGCTCTCTACAAATAGACAAGGAGGGGGAAGAACGTAAAGCCAGTGAGGAAAGAGCTATAGACGCTATAGATTGATGCAAGAATAAAGGGAGAAGGGGGGAAATATCCTAGAATAAAGCTAGGTTGGAATTTAGGGAGGTTTCTTAGGCTGTGAAGTAGCAAGGATGCTGCAGCAGCCTCCTGATGGGTGCCAAGGGGCAAGAATGAACCGCCTTTACAATGGGGCCTGGTAAGTTCAGGAAGAAGCTTCACAACGGAAGAGCCATGAGAGGGCCAGCAGCTTGGAGTGAGTGTGCCAACACCCTCCCGGCACAAACATGGCTTTAGAAGTCCTGGCCCCCCTCCCCTACCTGCACTGATTCGGGGCGGTTGCAATGGATTCACGCGCTGCAATGACTCCCAGCCAGTCATATTCTCACCACACCACACCCCAGAGCTGTCCAGCTTCCAAGTGGGCGGGAGCTGCAGGCCCTGTGGGTTGTGTAGATGCCCCATTGCTGCCCCTCATGCTCCCAGACTCGCCCTCTACGCCTGGGGCCATGCACCACACTGCCTTGCTCTTTAGAGCAGGGGAAGGAAGTGGGAACTGGAGGAGGGAGAGGAGCTTGCAACTCTCAGCAGCCAGAGCAATGGGGGAGCTGGGGCTGAGCAGAAGCCCGAAGACCACAACTTAATCCCTTGTAAGATGCACGTGGCCTGCAGGCCACCAGCTGCCCAGCCCTGCTAGACACTCTTTACAGCCAGACAGTCTTATGCACAAGCACTAAAGAGAGAACTTGAAATATTTTCCCTCTGAAAATCCTACCAAGTGCTTAACTTCAGCAACCACCATCTCCAGGCTCGGGTCATCTTGGCTGACTCTTTACGATGGAAGCAGGTAGCACATGTGGCTGAAAGCTGAAACCGACTCCAGGCGGCCCTGTTTTAATCACGTTAACTGGCTGGCCTCGAGTCCTTGGGGTCGTTTAAAAGCACGATCGTGTTTCGCTGAGCTTTGCTTGCAAAAGCAGATCAATAGCCTAGAACGAGAAGCAGATTCCGGATGCTGTTGCAGAGTAAGAGCAAAACTGATTTGTGATGGCAGGGGCATCAGCCGCACAGCCTGCACGCTGGCCCCTATCATGGCCTGGGCTCGTCTGGGGATAGACTGATGAAGACTGCTCCTATTAACAGCAAGACAGGCTTTCACCCCTAACACTATCCTGGTGACAGCTACCAGGGCAAGTTCTGAATTGCCAACTCAAACCTTCCTCCTCTGGAGCAACAGAGGGCAGAGAAAGCCGAGCTCACCCCGTGCTGGTCCTGAATTGAACCTTCATCTTCAGCACTGTGGACCAGGTTCAGGCCTCGCTGTGTCCATTGCTCTCCCCGATGGAAACGCACAGAGCAAGGTCCTGAAGAATCTGAAATGTGGCAGAATCGTGTCTCACAGATACAGGTGCACGATGCCCCCCACCAGTGTCTGTCCCCTCACGGCTGAAGAGCTGCCGGTGGAGGTTGTCGCGTTTCCCTGGGAGCACAGCTGCAGGCTCAGAGCCCTGGACTGTGCTGATGAAGGCTTGGGCAGTGCCCTCAGGGACTTGGGGCTTTACTTACTGGTAGATCAAGTAACATGCGGCCTTGGGAGCAGACCAGAGCATAGGAGCAGCTTGCTGACTTCTCCCAAAGGGCTGCAGTCAAAACTGGCTACGGCTAAACACCGAACGTTACAAACGTGCCCCTGGCAGCAAGCAACAGATGAGATCATGCTCTGGGGCTCTGCTTTGCCTGTTAACTTTCCAAACCATTGCACCCCCCCAGCATTACAGGTCATTGATGTCTTCAAGCACAGCGTCCCCTAGCAGCGATGTGTGATGAGGACAGGTCCTACCAAAGCCACGGGCCTGGGGCATGTGCTCAGATAGAGCTGCTGCTCAGCATGCTTAGCCCGTGGCCCCCAGATTGCCATACTGTGTTCAGGGCAGTTTGTGCCACTTAGATGCTACCACCTAGCTCCCAGCAGGCTGCTGACAGGCCTGTCAAGCCACAAGACCACATTTAGTGCAAAAGCAGGGAGAACAGACCATTTCTGGGGAATCCACTGGCCAACGTGACAGAAACAGCCACTGGCTTCAGCTCCTTACGTTGTCACCATTGCCAAAGCCCAGAGGACGACTGGGACACGGCCCTTCTGAATTCAGAGGAGCATGTCCTGGTTTACAAGCAAGTTTTTTCCACCCTCACTGCAGAGCAGATGAGGCAACAAAACAATATGGGGACTTCAGTCGGTCTATCTCCCCTGACATGTCTCCACCCGATTCCTATGCAGGTTCTCAGCACCAAACGGGAGGCCCTCAAGCTTTCCTGGATACAGCTCACCTTGCTTCTGGGCCCCTTCCCTGTAGCAGCAAGCTTCCCCTCCACGGCTGCATCGCACGTACTGGGCCAGCCCCACCTCCTCAGCCATCATCCTTGAACCACAGAAGCCAACAAGCCACAATCTGTAGAGCACAGCCACAATCCCAGCCCTGGTACAAGAGATGCTTTTCCACTGCTCAGAGGTGAGATGCATCTCTCTTGTTTGCAGCTACTGAAAGGCACAACAGAAAAGCAAGGCAAGTTTGCGCAAAAGGTGCATTTGACCTGCATCTCGTTACCTGTGCCTCTGAGAACTCATGGAGTGCATCAAGACTTCAATCCAGCCGTCCCTATGTTCAAAACCACTAAGGGTGGACAAACACTCCGAGCAAAAAAGAACTGAGGCTGGAGTGAGCAGAGGGGGCCCCAGACAGTTGCAGCCCTGAATGCTGAATTATCCATGGAAGCAAGGCCCTCCCAGAGCCACAGGCCGGAGCTGCAGTCTAACAGCCACAAGAGAAGGAAGATGGATGCTCGTTATTTGAGAATGGCTGGGCAATCCAAGGACCACGGAGGACAGCAAAGCGCATCGGTAGCCAATGGAGTGGCAGGTGCAGACAGGGTCCAGAACCTGGGACTCTCCTCTCCCTCCAACACTCGGGGCCTCCGCTCCACCATGCGGCCAGGGCTGGGGCCAAGGCCAGACCTTTCAGAGCCAGGGAGATCTGTCCTTCTCCCCCAGCAGCAGAAGCCCTGCTTAACCAGTCCTTCAGAAAGGGGGAATGAAGACTGCTGGTCCTCTGAGACTGTGGAGGTGCAAAACATGCCTCTTCCCACACAGACCACTGGCCACGTCTGCTTGAAAACACATGCATGGAATTACGTAAGCAGGCTTCGAGCTCTCTTAGCCATGCAAGCGCTCTCTCCCATAGAAGCCCACGTGAAAGTTTCTCTCCATCTCAGATTGTTGACAATCATCCATTCAAGAGCAAATGGCAGCCTGAGCCAGTCACTGCTGCAGGCGTGTCTGGAGGGAGCTGTTCACTGCTTTACCCGTGTGGTGCACAGTTCTCTGGAGTTCACCTCTACGAGGCAGGTCTACTCTCCAGAGTCAACTGAAACCCCACAATGCTGCTCGAAGGTTGCGAATCCAGCTTCAGCTTTGTGTTAAACACTGACAGCTTAACAAGCATAAACCACATAAAAACACAGATGTGAGGCCACATCTGGAGTTCTGTTTCCAGTTGTGGGCCCCCCAGTACAGAAAGTGTGTGGACCAATTGGAGACAGTCCAGCAAAGGGCAATGAAAATGGTTGGGAGGCTGGGGGACATGACTTATGAGAAGAGGCTGAGGGAAGTGGGCTGATTGAGTCTGCAGAAGAGAAGACTGAGGGGGATTGAACAGCAGCCTTCACCTCCCTGCAGGGGGGTCTAAAGAGGATGGAGCTGGGCTGTTCTCAGTGGGGGCAGATGATACAGCAAGGAGCAATGGGCTCAAGCTGCAGCAAGGAAAGTTGAGGTTGGATATTAGGAAAAACCCTTTCTCCTGAGGAGGGAGGTGAAGCACTGGAACAGGCTCCCCAGAGAGGTGGTGCAGTCTCCATCATTGGAGGTATTTAAGACCCAGCTAGACAAAGCCTGGCTGGGATGATGCAGTTGGGGCTGGTCCTGCTTTGCGCAGGGGCTGGACTAGATGTGACCTCCTCAGGTCCCTTCCAGCCCTCATTGTCTGTGATTCTATTAAACACTCTTGTCCTAACTGCTCCACTACAGCGACAGGCTAAGGTCAATGGTAAACTGGGTGCCTTCCTGTTGTAACACACAATTCAATGGAAGAAGGCTGAGGGCGGGATAAGCTAGACAACTGCTGCTGACCTGGGCAGGAAGATGGGTCTCTCGGTATGTCGGGGACAAGACAACCCCCACAATGGAGCTTTCCCACTTGGTTTCTTTCCCTGTACCCCTTTGCCGTTGCCTCTCCCAGCATGACGCTGGCTCCCTCCAGGGACAGAGCTTTTCTTCATTGCTTTGTGCCTTCTGGCTGATTGTCTGTGGCACACAAAGCCTCACTCTTGCACCCCCTCCTGTGCTGGGGTCATAGGAGAGTGTCTCAAGGCTCCTCTGTCCCTCTCTGGTCGCACACACCATGCTTTGTCTCCACTTCTACTCTGGGTCATTGATTCTTCGGCCAGCAAGTCTGCCTCAGCTCTGCACTTCGCTGTTGCAATGCATCTGCCACTGGAAAGCCCTACACAGGGATTTGAGGCTGTCTGGCCGGTTGCTTCGATTTGCTCTTCCCAGCGATTCTCACACCAGCACTCTGGCTATTCCCGGTTCTGGTTTGACTATTTGCTCTGCTGTTTCTGATCACAAACCATCAGCCCCCAAGTCTGGTTGGCATCAGGGCAGCTGACTGGCCCAGTCATGGGAGCCCACGAACAAATCCAGTCGATGATGTGCAAGCAAAAACGGAATTCAGCTCCATGCTCCTTAGCTTTGTTGACTCTGCAGGGCTAGCCAGGGCAAGAACCAGGGCTCATCTCTGGCCCCACAGTCAGCAGACCTGACACTGGATATGCAGAGAAGAGCTGTTGAGTAAGGTGATACCAACTTTACAAAAATCCCTTCTCTACAGGACTCTCCCCTGACGGTCGTGTAAAGGTTCCTTGTAATCAGACACCAACTGCTCAGAGCTCTCAGCAAAGGAATCTATTTATTTTCAGGTTTAATGGGCAGGATGTTAAAACCCAGGAAGCCATCAGCACTTCAGGACTCCGGTCAGTACAGCGGAACTGCTGGCAAGAACAGCCGGCAATTTCTTAAGGCGTAGATATGGGAAACGTGCCGTTGACAGTTCAGTTTAGGAGGAGTGGCAGAATCTAAATGCACGTTATCAGTGCACACTTCAGTGAGGTAGCCCTGAGCGCACAGTCTTCCTGTACACGCTGCAAAAGATGATCAACAGAGATATCTCCCTTCCTACCAGTGCGTTGGGACTGAAGAAGGATGACCCTGCTCTGCCTTGTCATCTCACCCACCTGCCTCCCAACACTTCTGTAGATCTACTCTCAGGTTCCCTCAGACCTTGAGCTCTCTGCTGCAAGCCCCTTCGTGGACATCTCTGCACAAGCTGTCCCCCACAAAACTTTTAACTGAATACAAAAAAATCGCATAAGAGTTGGAAAAATGCTGGGAGTGGGTGAGCCAGCTGCTGAAACGACGAGCCAGAGCTTTTCCCCACCCCAGGTGCAAATGATAGAAACCCACAGTGCGGATATACAGGCATGTCCAAAGCTGGGCACGTGTCCCTGGGGGGCTGACCTTCCACCATCACATGCATCAGCACTGACAGGATTAAAGGCAGGAAGCAGCAGAAGAGAAAACGCCAGTTTTAAAAGGAAAAAAATAATCAGGAATTGTTTAAGAAATGGTTCATGGTCCTTAAAAAGCACACGAGGTGCAAGATACACAGGCTTGCAAACAAGTAAGATTTCACAGCCATACGAAGCCAGGAAGGGCTCACAAGACAGGAAAACCTTCGTTCCAGGTACCCAATACATGGTGCTGCCAGAAACACACTGAACGGCCTCTGTTGTCACCCACACCCACGTACACTGAGTACAGGGTCTGCTGGCTTGTGTTGCCACTCCTGCTCTTGAAGAGCTCGACAGGCACAGCCGCCTGCATCCAGACGAAGGCTGAAGAGCCGCTCTCCTGCGGTCGCAGCCATAACTCACGGAGGGTCCTCAAGAGACAGGAGAGCCTGCTGGCCAGTGCATCTCAGCTGACTGGTGCACGGTGCCAGGCAGGACTGAGAGAAGTTCCCAAGTGCCTGGGACTGGCTCTGCCCTCCTCTGGCAAGTAGGCTCGGAGAGCAGACAGCCCAGACATGGAGTGGAAATCTACTGAGAAATCTGGCTTATCCTCCCCTTTAGGAGAGGGCTTGTGCAGTCTCCTTCAAGGGATAAAACCGTCCTTCAGCAGGCAGGCAACCTGCCCCCTCCCTGCGCTGAAAGAGCCCATCTGCTCAAACAATGGAGACATCAGTCTAGTGCACAAAGCCCAAGGGCAGCTTAGGAGTGGACACCAGTGAGTAGTGAAACAAGAGATGCAACGCGGGAGAGGCGACACAGGAGCAGCTGCATGCCCGAGACAAAGCAGCCTCGCTGGTCAGGAACCTTCCAGGCTTGGGTTCAACAGAAAACCCTGAATAAAGTGGTCCCAGAGCCCCGAATGCCAGGCTGGTAACTGCCTGCCAGATGAGAGAGAGAACGATAAATTTCGGCAGAGATCAGAGTGTGGATGGGCTATAAACCACGGTGCTACGTGGCAGACAGGCTGGGGCAGAGTGGGAATGTGCTGGTTTTGTGCCTTATAAAAAGTTGTCACTCTCCTTGCTTGGCTTATGTTTCAAGTGGATGAAGCACTGGGTGAATCCCAACCTTCCTCCCAAAACTGGCCTCATACTTCCAGCACCCAGTGGAACAAGCACTCCTGGTTTCAACTTCATCCTACTCTTCTAGCCACAGCAGCCCAGGAACAACCAGCAGTGCGGACTGACGGTCGTCTGACTGCACAGTGCAGAACGTGCTCCCCTTCAAGGGCAATGCTTATCTCTAGGTGCAGCAGGTCTGCTAAGCCTTTGGCCAAACTGGGCCTCCTTTATCCCGACCCACACATCCCAGACCCAGGGCTTCACGTCTGGCAACACGCAGCACAACGGGGCCACCACGATGGAGGCGTCTGGCTGGTTCCCGTTAGCCAGCTCCCTGCTCTGAACACCAGTAATTCAGTGGGGCATGGTGCAGCTCCTGCCCCACTGTACCATGCAGTCAAGAAAACCCTGTCCAGGGGTGACTGGCACCCTGACCACAGGTGCAGGACAGTGAAATCCATGCCCCTTCTCGGGATGTATGAGGCCAGGTGATGCCCAGAGCTCCAGGGGCCTGGACTTGCGTAAGCCCATCAGGCGCCAGTCTCTGCAGCTGTTCCATGGAGGGCTGGCACAGCACAGGACCAGGGGCCAGCTCTGCCAGCTGCACAGGAAGTGGTAGGCTAGGCAAAGCTGCTGTAATGCAGGGACTCCAAATTACAGCTTTACTCCAAAACCTGAGGGAAACAGCGACCACATGCCCTTAGACAGCAATTTAGGGCAGGGCCAGGCAAACCATTAAACCAGAAGGGGAAGGATTTACTGCAGTCCCACTGAACCCACTGCAACTGTTTCATTGATCTGCTCCTACCCCACACTGCGCAGACGTAAAGGCTAGCGACCTCTCCCCTGCCTAAATGGTCCGTTACCAAGGCCTTGCTTCCCTTGCTGCAGACCGACCCGAGGAGACAGGAAGCAGCAGTGGATCTGCTGACATATGCTTACAAGCAGTAGGCCACCTTCATGCTCTGAAAAAGCGTGCCTGCCTTGTGTCGGGGCCCTGCCGCTCCTCTCACCAGGCAGGCTCACCGTGGATGAGGAGTGGCTTCAGCACTCGGGTCCTGCCAGAAGCCTGGTCCTGAGCTGGTTGACCAGAAGAGCGCTCAGAGCTCTTTAGCTGGGCACATGCAGCAGGTGGGGTGCACTGCCCCCACCCCCCTCACGGATGCCCACGCTCTGCCAATGGTATCTTGGGTGGGATAAATTTGCATTGATAATCACAGCCAATAGAACTGGGGAGGAATGTGACCAGCTTCTCTCCACAAGCCTTTGTTTCATGGCACAGCTCAAGGGCCATCGCTGAGAACTTTCTGGCTTTCCTTTTCTCCCAGCCTCCGGCCCATAAAGGACCTTGGACCAGAGTCAGCAAAATTCCTGGGGATGTCCTGTGGCCCCTCCAGAAAACAGAAAGGACAGGAGGTGCTTGGGAAGGGGCCCACAAGATTCCCCCTGCCTCCAGTGGATGCTAACGTGGTGGCCAACTACAGAGGTCGAGAGGCAGAAATAGGAAGCAGGTGACTACCTAGTCCATCCTCCTCCCAGAAGGACAGGGAACCAGATGGCAGGCAGAGCACAGAAGAGGGCTGATAGACAAAGAAAAGGGGCGGAGGGTAGGGGGGCAGTAACTCAATCTCAGATGATGGTGACCATCTGCCACCAAAAAGAGCAGTAGGAAACAGCTTAGGCCGATTAGAGTCTATATATAGACAGGCGCTGCAGAGAGCTACCTAATCTCACTAACGAGGATTTACCTTCCAACGGTGTTTAGTTCTATTTGAACACTTAGTATTTTGCCACATAGGACCAGGATTTCCAGCCACAAGAACTGTCACCAAGGTCACAGGGAAAGGTTTCAGCTCTGAAAAACAGTGCTGGTAGGTGCAAGTGAAGCTAGGATGTTACCAATGGGCTGTCACAGGCCAGGCACTTGGAGGAAGAACTCTAGGACATACCTGTCTGATCCTTGTTTCCATGCCAGGCTTGGTATCGCAATGCCAGGTAGGAATCCCACCTGGGACACAGCATCTCTGGCCTTAGAGAGGCCCCCGTTTTGAAAGTGATTATACAACGAACGCTCCGAGCGGACGGCCTGCGCACACCACAACCTGCCACCAGCCCGGCTCAGTGGAGATCTTCACAGTGATCAGAAGCCAACACGCCTGGAGCCAGGAGGCCTTTGTCACATAGAGCATACGAGCCAAGGAAACTAGAGGAGGGTGAGTAAGAGTCGCATGCACACAGCAGGGATCAGAGCTAGCAGAGCAGCCAAGTAAGGGGCAGGGCACATGCAGAGCAGTAAGCCTTAGTCTCATGCAGATTTCCGACTGGAGAGGTCACCAAGGAGGTCGGGACGAGGGGGTGGATGTCCCAGGGCTCTTTCCCCACCCTCCTGAGAGCAGCGGCTACAGTCTCCCCCCGTGCATGAACTTCCAGGTAGAACGCACTTCCCTTGCACCCACCTGCTCCCTGCCTGCACGCTTCCTGCTGGAGGACAGACGTGGTTCTACACCTGTTTGCACAGAACCACGTCTCAAGGGCTGAAGGGTTTAAGGCCTCAAGTGAAAGGTCTGCAGCAGCCAGCACTAAGTGGCAGCTTCGATGCCGGTGCCTCCGGGAACAAGCAGGTACTGACTCATTTCCATTTTCTTTTACCGTGTCCATGTGACCATCCATGGTCTCCAGACAGCCACATTTTTACTGCAGCATTTCCTTAGGAAAGCCATAGTACCCCCAAGTCAGACAGTGTCAAAACTTGCATGCTCTGCTGAGACTTGCATAGCTTCAGTCTCCTTGGGTGACAGGCCAGTCAGAAGTCTACAGATACGTAGTTAGTTGTTAGTTGTATCAAAAGGACTATTTTTCTCCCCTTTCCCCACCAGATTTCACCCAGAAAAAAAAGGTAGGGCACGGGTGCAAGGGAAGTGGTTCTTTGGAGAGAAAAGTCAATGTTTCAGACAAAAGAGACTGGGGAAAATTGTCACTGCACAAGTATTGTTCACACAAAACTCAGACTCATCTCCAAGACGAGCAGCCTGCCTGTTTTCTTCCTACTGCCTGGTTACTTAGTACACATAATTAAGGCTATAGTTCATCTTCCAGTATTAACCCACATCTAAACTGTTCCACAGCATTAGAAACCACGCAATGCCCTCTAGCACCATCCCCCTGGCTATTCCAAGCCATTTTGGTCTCCCTGCGTTTTCCCCTCAAGACAGTCAAGTCGAGGTGGCAGGGACCATGCCTTCCCCGATGCATGAAACATCAGGTCTTTCCTGGCACTTTAAAAATAGACTTAGGAGAATGTGTACCTGCTGTAGTAGCTGGATGGAAAGAGAAGGGAGGTGAACATGAAACCAAGGTTAAAGTACCAGCCAAAGCTTTGGTATGGAGGTGACAATGCTTGTGTTGGGTCTTTGGATTCTAAAGCTTATTGCTGTATAGTCAATCATGTAATACAGACCAGAAACAGACACAGTGGGCACATCTTACAGATAACATAGTGACTCCTGCCTGGGCTACGGGGGACAGCAGGACTGAGCTGCAACCAGGAAAGGCCAAAAAGTTCTCAGAACTCCTTAGAAAAAGAGTGCACTAGCTTTATAAAACCCACAGGCCCCTGGGTGGTACGGCAGCTGGAAACGGAGCCCCTTTCCCTAGAGCAATGGCATGCCCTGAGGCAGTCCTTTAGGTCAGCTGGCCCAGCCCGGGAGCTGGAGAAGGGGAACGCATGCAATGGGTAAACATGCGACGGTATGATGGAGAGCACTGCAGCAATGAGTGACAATGAGCCAGGATGCGTTTGAGGGCAGGTCATGCGGCCAGGAGATTCTGCAACGTGCAGATTAATTGCCAAAAAAAAAAAAAAAAAAAAAAAAAAAAAAGCACCACCTTTTTAGGTTTCACTCCACGCTGCATGAGGAAGGGACAAAGGTGAGAGGTTAGAGTTCACGCGGCATGGACAATGGTGACATTAAGTGAATCATCTGTAAGTCGCCATGTTACTGATTTTAGGAGTTAGACCACTTTACCTGGCTGTTCTCGCTCCTTTGAAGTATCGCCGCGCTACAGCACAACACGTACAATAGCAGGGAATGCACACGAGGACAACCCCTAATAAATCTGGTAGTGAAGCGTGCACTGCTGCGGTGTGCTGGGACCCAGTCGGGGGCACCCTTACCTTCAGGAGCTCTTACAACCCAGCTCTGGCTCTGGGAAGGGAACAGCTGGCTAATTCATCAGCTCCCAGGAGCCTGGGGTCTCTTGGAGGTGTGATGTCCCTGGCCTCCTCTCTGAGCATATGCTGGTCCCAACCCAAGTGCCCCCATCTCAGCAAGCCCTGCCCAGTCACTGTTCAGGGGAGGGGTTGCCAACCACCGCCTGCACTTGGCTAGTTCTTTCTATGCTGTGCCAACAAGCACATCTAGGTCCCTAGGGCAAAAGTAGCCACGGGTAAAATGAAATGGAAGGTCCGGCCCGAGGTGACCAGGAGGGGCAAGAGGAATGAACATTTAATCTGGAAACTGCAAATCCTAGTTCCACGGAGGTGAAGGTTTGAACACGCCGCTCACAACTGCTTAGCCTCAGCTGCATGGGGGTTATTTACCATAAAAAGGAGAATTACATCCTAGTAAGATGGCACTGGACTCATTCTCTCCATATCACTGTGGATGTACTATTGCAAGTCATTTATCCCCATCAAAGCCAACAGCACTGCTGAGATTTCCACTCTGGACACAGCCAGACGGAGGCGCCAGAAACCTCTGGCTGCAATTTTTATGCATTTGGGTGGACGCTAATCTATGCTCATGCAGATGCCTGGCTATTACCCCCCGACAAAGGGCACCATCACGCACGCCTGGAGGGACTGCCTCTCAGGAAACGAGCATGGGGATTCACCCTCTAACCCACTGCACGTGTCTGCATCTCGATGACAAGTCGACATTTACATATCCTCCGTTTGGAGCCCGTAGCAAATTGCACACGCTATTATTACTTGCCTAAGTCACTCTTAAACCAGTGAAAATCCCCTCTCAAAGTGGCCGACTTACTGTGATGCAGTCACAGATTAGCAGACTTTATCCCTGGCTCAGATGACACGCAGCGCCCAAGCGCACAAAACCTATTTCTGCAGGGATCAGCTGAAGCGGAAATAAACTAGCAGGAAACTCGCCCTCCCAGGCAGGTATGAGAACCACACAACCTCTTTTTGTCAGGGAAGAAGGCTCTTCTCTGTGTTACAGGCACCGCTGTGCTCAGGTACCCCACTGCTCCACTTGTTATGTTTCTCTGTGCTTCGGCCGCGAAGCCTGCCGAGTTTCACGTGCTGCTTCTCGTGAGTTAGCCCAATGCTGTAGCGAAGTGTTACCAAGCAGTAAGAATACACCAGAGATGGGCCCTGGGGGTTCATTTGCAGCTCTGTCATTAAGATGCTGCTTGGCCTTTGGGGCAGTGTCCCTTGCGCACTTCCCTGATTCCTCCAGTTCTCATTACTGCAAAGCATCAGCCTGTACCTAACTCGTGAGGATGGTCGATGAGACTAGTGCGCGGAGAAGAGGCCTTGGATGAAAGCTGCCCTAGCTGGGCACTGTAGTTGTGGAACACCCGGTTGTGAGCTCCGTTTGTAACGTCTACCATTTTACTGAGTTGCCTCAGTGCCCTTTTAATGTCGGGCACCGCAGATGTGTGGCAGGGAACTCTCTTGTTTGAAGGCATCATTAAAGAGAGGTGCAGGTAGCAATGAGCAGCTCCTCAAAGGGCAGCAAGGAGCTGACTCCCAAAAAGACCTTCAGGGCAGCTGCTTTTCCCATCCAGGGTCATGCTCCGCTGCTGGGATTTTGGGCCAGGATGCCACACTCCTCCTAGTACCACGGCCCTTTCCCTGGACACTGCTGACATCTAGTGGCAAAAGTACAGAAATCCACAGCTCTGAGCTTCAGAGATGAGGGTCGCCCAAGTCCAACAGCAGAAGCCAGACTCTGCCCTGGGAAAAGATGGGAGGCTACTCCAGGGTGATACTAGCCAGTGCATGCAGTTATTCCAGATGCAGCTAGTTTCTTCTCAAGACAAGGGGAAGCATCAGGGTGCTCTGAAAATCCGACATGCAGTGACCAGGGCAACGGCAGCTGTGAGCTGTCCATCAATCAAACCACTCCCAGCGCACAGATGGGGAAGCCCACGCAAAGAGGCGAACTTGCTTCAGCAAAGCCAGAGGAAGTCTTAGCCTCAAGTCCCGGGGTGCGACTCTTCAGTGCCTGGAACGGGGAGCAGTGGTGTGGGTGGAAAAGGTTCTCTTCAAGGGTGAGGGAACTGGGCATCGGGTACAGCAGCATTTTCACACCCATGCTACATGGGCTTATTGAGCCTTGTGCCTGTGACCCTTGGGGTCCCCCCAGCCTAACTACTGTGCAGTCCCTCACCATCATTGTTGGCCTTGTGATGAACACCTACTACTGTCTGCAAGGTACTCCCCTTCTCCTGGGCAACTGGCAGCCTTCCAGGCCTGCGCCTTCCTCCTCACTCTTCCAGGCCCTGCTCAGAGGACATGGAGCATCTTCTACCCAGAAGCATCAAGCAACTAATTTTTAGCAAGTTACTAGGCTCAGTATAAGAATGACCAGATAAAACTCTGGGCTGTGTTTTGCTTCTCACGAGATGCCTGCTCGCTGCTGGAAGTTTTCTTAAAAAGGGTAGGGGATCCCGCCTCAGAAGGAAGGAAGTGGGTCCAGAAGGGGGAAGGAGAGATGCTAAAAAAGGAAGGCAAACAGACAAATCTGGGCATCCTCAGCACTTTGTCTCAGTCCCGCACGCACTTGTGATGCCATGCCCTTATGAGCAGGAAAAGCCAAGATTTCCAGGCTGAGAGAAACCAACAGCAGGGAAGTAGCATTTATCCTGCGTGATCAGCTCGCCCAACCAGAGGCCTGCACATTGCCCACAACATAATAATATATCCACTTCTTAATGACAGGTATCCCCATTTCTAAGGGATCAGTGCTTGCAGCTACTGAGAGGCCACGATGACCTTTCCAGGATTTGAAGACAGGAATGATTGCCGCTCCGTAGCAGTTTGATTCGACTCATGCAATATATTTTCTAAGGACAGCCTTTAGCATTAAAGGTGCAACTGGTCATCTCCTGGATCCAGACAATTCCATACAGCCCTACAGAAAGCGTGTTCTGGGATGGGTGTTAACTTGGGGTCACAACACTCTGGGTGGCATGCAAGGAAGGCTTCAATGAGAACTTGAATCCTATTAAATATGGGCTTTTCCTCTGATAAATAATCTCGTTTCCCGCAGGCCACGAGCAGAGATGGTGACAACAAGCCAGGAGCACCTCCAACCACCACTCTGGATGGCTTAGCATCTGCTATCGGAGTCAGAGAGCATGATATCTCACCTGGCTTGGCCCAGTGAAAGGTAGGTGTCATGCAGAGGGGCAGGTAGTCCTGATTTCCCCATCATTTTTTAAGCTCATACAGTACCTGTGCCCAGGCCCCTTCCAAGAAAAGCATCACAAAAAAGAAAGTACTGGTTCCTCTAGGACAGGCTGAGGAATGGGGTTAGTCAAAGCAAGACTCATGTGTTTGGACATGTTCCCAGGCTGATCCAGTTCTGGTTTGGGTCAGTTCCAACACTGCGCTCTTGTTGCTGAGAGCAAGACATCTCGGTACCATCGGCAGCTAACTGCGGCACCACTGATATAAGCAAGTGGAGGTTCTGGGGAACGCCAGTCAGACACCAGGAACTATCTGGCCCTCCTCACTAGAGCACATGCTCCTTGCACTCGGTGCAGCATCGGTCTCTCAAGTGATCACTGTTCACATGCTGGCATCTTTCCCTGGCTCGGTTTGGATGTCAGCCTGGCTTGCAGCCGGATGATCAAGTATCTGCTTGCAGACTTGGCACTTGGAGGAGGAGGGAAGGTCCGAGCAGTCAACACGTAACAAGGCATTCCCACAGTAAGCCCCGTTCTCCATACGTTGGGTGTTTGAGGGGTCCTGGTCACCAAGCTCCAACCTATACACACCACAGGGTCAGGTGTCACTTGTGTTGAAATCATGCACAAAGCCTTTATTATCCACGTTTGTTTCCATGTTACCACATGAGCAGCTATGCTCATGCATGGCAAAAGCCGTGTAATCAAGGCAGCCTTCACTGGCAGAGTCCTGACTCTCCACAAAACCTGAAGATGTCAGCAGGGAACAAATGTAAGGTTGCAGACACCTCAAATTTAGCACACAGCACCCCAGGTACCAGAGAAAGTTTAGCACCTTCCCACAGCAGTGCACAGCTGCAAGTGGATGCACAAAGACCTCTGCTGTAAATTCAGACCACTGCAGAAGGAATATCTGCAGTATGTTATAACAAAAGGCCACTGCCTCTTCTAGCTCAGTGTCCTCAGAGGAACGTGGAAGAAACCACTGAGAGACAAGATTCAGTAGATCCACAGACAGAAGGGATCATCTAGCTGGATGTCCTATGTAATCAGGCCATTCAGTTCCACCGAACTATGTCATACTAAGCCCAGAAACTTTATTTAAAATTGCATTTAAATCCTCAGGGGACTAAAGAGCTGAGATCCCTGCCAGGGTAACACAAGACCAGCATTCATTCCTGCCTGTGGCAGAGGGTTAAGCTAGATGATCTGTTCAGGTCCCTCCTGACCCTAGCTACTGTGAAACTATGAAGACACCCAGTAGGCCATCAATGCACTGGCAGGAAGATGACTGAGACAAGCCTAGAAGACAAACCATGCCCCATGCTGCAGGGAGCAAATCCTGCCGCTACGGTCTGGGGAAAGCGTTCTTCCAGCCCCAGACCTAGTAATCAGTTTGAGGCAGAGCACACAAGCAAGACACACCAGCCAAATGTCTAGGAAAGGGGATCCCCTGTGTGCCCTCCAAGCACAGGGCTGCTCCCGTTTGTAACTGCGCTCAATCTCAGATGCTTCAAACAGGGAAGGCAAAAACATGAGATTCCATCTGGGCAGTCATTTGAGCAGGGGAAAAAAATCCTTCCTGACTGTAGCAGATGATCAGAGAGAGTCCTGAAGCATGAGATCTGATCTCCAGGCATCGTCTCAAATGGAAAGCTGCAAGTGCCACGTGCACGTTAACGGCAACAGATCGTTTTCTCCTGAAGCCCAGAAGGAAAAGGACAAATGGGAAAATTCAGATTCCAGGGCCAGAAAAAACCACCAAACCCTCCAGCCCAAAGCAGGGGTCAAACAGGTCCTTTAGAAAGGTATCTAAGCACATCCCGAAGACAAATGGCAAACAGCCTGCTTTACCAGTGAGCTGCTTTGGAGTTTGATTTCCTTCGCTGGTTGTTAAATCACAGTCCATTTCAATGCTGAATGGTTTCATTTCTATATCCAGCCCCTGGATCCTGTTGCGCTGTTCTCAGTTCGATGGAGAAGCCCATCTTACCAGTTATTTTCCCATGCAAAAGTACCTGTCCACTATGGTTGTGTGTATGGAATAATGTACCTCCACCCCCTCAAACTACCAGCTGTTTTGTTCCAAAGCACATTCAAAATGAGCTGTGTACTCCCCCTAACGAGGATCACAGATATTCCCAGGATCTATATATTGCATGGCTGTCCTTGAAGCTCAGGCAGTGTTTCTGGTCAGACTGTCCAAGGTGCCCAGGTGGTTACTATAATACCAGCATGGACAGACATCTGCCTGGCTTCCTGTGAGCACAGAGAGAACTCACTGCACTTGCACACAGCGTTGTGTGCCCACTTTGGTCCTAGGCACATCACTGGAGATCCTGGACAGAGTTCAGTATACATAAAGCTTGTCTGCACAGAGCTTGTCATCAGGAAGGCTAATGCAGACAACCGGAGGAGTGAGGCTGCCTTCTCCGTAACATAAGGGTTAACTCTTGAAGGACACAGAAATGTCCCATAATGGAGCAGGGATGGACCCCCAGTGCAACAAAGCAAACATTCAAGGCCTGTAACAGAGTCCAAACCTCCCTCACACCCAGCACAACCCTCCACGGCTAGGGGAATCAGGTGCCTGATCCCAATCAGCATGGAGGAAGCTGCTTCTGATCGTGCCTTGTTCCCTAAGCTTTTTCCACCCAACTTACCCCTTGGGCAAAGCCCTTGCATACAGACTTCTCCAAGGCCCCAAGCTGGCCCCAACAGAGCTGTAACACCCAGGTTACACAAAGGCAGACTTCACTGCTGGCAATACCGTCACTGCTTTCCCTCTTGCCACATTTGATCTGAAATGTGTTGGCTAAAACTCTGACCCTGCTGCCAGGCCACATAAAAGTCCTGTAAGACTGCAGATGGAGCTTCTGCTAAACTCTGGACAGGGAACAGGTATCAACGGAGAGAGATCAATGCAGTATTGTGCACCCCCACCCCGCTCCATACCACCACACACACACCAGTGGAGTGAGTTTGTATTGACAGTCTGCAGAGTCTCCAGCCAAAGCACTCACCAGTTTGCTGGCCTTGGCAGCTTCCAGTGAATCTGGAAATAAAGCAGAGAAACAGAAGAACCATGAGCCATGTGCCACACGTACTGCATGGGACTCTTCATAACATGGCCAGAAAGACCACTGTAATTCCAGTGCAGGCTCTGGGATACTTAGCTTCATCTGGATAATCAAACAATGTCTAGATCTAGTTAAAAGATGCCCCCCCATGTCTCTGGAGGAGTAGGAATAAGATGCGACGGGGAAGGCAAGTTCTGTTCCACCTTAACTAAGTGGTCACCTGCACTCACCACCAGTAGCTGTCAATCCCTCCAGGAAACGCCCTGTCCTTGGTCTACACGTGCATTAGAGTTCATGACCGAATACCTCTGTGCACATTGACTATTTTAACCATGAAAAAGTGGGCCAAGCAGGGTGGGAGAGGTTAATGCCCCTAGGACAGATCTGCCTGGGGTCAGGCCAGCTCAATGTCTACAGTAGCCCAGTACACCACAGAAAGCTGCCATCCCACCCAGATCACCAGATTTGCAGGGTGTTGCTTGCTACAAGAGGCTGCAACTCTCTTATAAAGGAGTCGCAGAAGAGCAGCTCACGGAGTTGGCATTCAAGTGTAGGTGGGAGGTGCCAGGGCCAGAACTCGCATTCACTTCTACCTAAAGGACCTATGCAGTTGCCCTTGGACTGGGGCTTTCCACACTTTTCCTGAGCTCTGGGTTGTGTTACTGTGCACCACTGAACAGCTGCTCCACATCCCCAGAAAGGTAATGGCAGTTCAAGGCCGAGACACGTAGCTCGTGGTTGCAGGAAGGTGATATCAAAATGCAGAGCCATGATTCAAGTGGGATGCATGCCTCAAACCCAGGGGATGATCTGTTTGGCTAAATTCCACCCCCTGTGCTGCTCCTGGGCATCTAATGGGGACAACACTATGGCTTGCAGCCTATTGTGATGAGCCTGCTATTTGGGTTTTATCATTTGAATTGCAGCATCAGCTGCCCAGATAAAGGATGCTCTGGAGACAGCTCATAAATCAAAGCTCCAAGCTGCCTCCCTGGTGAACTGTACACCTGGATTCATTTTGGTGGGGGGAGGTGGGGGGAAGGGGGAACATACTCAACTGCTAGAGACCAAAATCTCTGCAGCACGTACTACAGAGTCAAAGACTGCAGCAGGCACTGAGGTTTCTATAGCAACTCACTGGCACCAAGCCATGCTTCCTGCATCCGTATTTCATTACTCCAAAGAGCACGGCATGGGTTCAGTGTTTCCCTGACCCGTCCCACCTTTCTTCCCTCGCTCAGGACACACACTCTTGAACTCATACCCCTGTTCTTTCCCTCCGACCCTGGCAGGAATAACACCCCGCCCCCTCCATGCTATACTTTCCTTGCTGCATCAGTATCTGTAGCTCATTTTACCCTCTTGCAGCATGGGAGGTTGGCCAAACACACCCTCTGAGCTCCTCCTGTAGTCAAGGAGAACCAGTTTCTCTCAGCAGAACTCAAATGGGCTCTCTCTCAACTAGGCAATGGGGCAGCAAGCAGCAGAGGAAACTCAAGCCAACCAGCGCCAGCTAATTTAGGTTGGAAGGAGCCTCCTGAACTGCTGCTATATTTTGTTGGCACTGGACTGAGAACCCAGCAGCACCAGGCAGCGCTACAGGAAGTCCAGCAAATGCCTCTATACAGCAGCAAATCCTGACAGCACAGCAGCGCTGGCGGGGCAAAGCAGCTGGATGCTCTCTTCCAGACGCTCCATTCTTCAGGTCTGGTCACCTTGCCTCAAAAGAGAGCGTCAGGAACAGAGGAGGCTCCAGGGGCCTGCACTAAGCTGGGAAAACGTGAGACTAAAACCTTGGAGATGCTTAAGAACATTTGCATCAGAAACACAGCAGGAAAGGGAGAAGCTCTGCGCGTGGATAGCTGGGCCTCAGCAGGGAGAGAAGCCTGGAAAAATTCAAGTTATATGGACTAAGCAAAAAAAGGTTTTTATTAGTTTGTAGAAGAGATTAAGTGACAAAGGGACTGCTTTAAAAAGGGACAGCTGCTAGACAGGCAGCTGGGAATAGGAGATGTGTTGGGGTTACGCCAGACCAAAACCTTTTGCAGTGACAGCAAGTTCTCGGAGCTGGGAACAGTCTGAGTGACAAGGGTAGGGCAGAGCGCCATGCGACACGAATACCAAGTCGAAGCTCCCCTCCACTGACAGGGTAGACAAAAGGAAACAGCCCACTGCAGCCCAGGCCCTCCAGGCATGCTGCCTCTGTAGCAGTATTTGCAGCATCTGGAGTTGGGGTTTAACTCCTCCAAGGTGCTACTGGTCACAAGCAAGCACGATCCTGGGTCAGTTCAGCAGGAACAGCACGTGCCCAGCAAATACCACACACACACTGTTCTCCGAGCTCTGCACATTTAGGCCAAGCTCTTCAGGGCAGTCACAGTTTTGCTGAAGTACCCAACACCAATTAACACCAATGTCATCTTCCGTCAACAGAGCACAAAGGGAGGCGCTGGGGAAACCGGTGTCTTCCAGAGGGGCAACAAGAGCAGCATGGGAGGTAACACCACACTCATAGAGAGGATATTCTCTAAGCCAGTGTTCTCAACCTGTGGGTTGCGACCCAAAAGTGGGTCACAAAAATATATGAAAGGGTCATAAGCAAACTTTAAAAATGGATCCTTCTTTAAAGGAGAAACATGTGAGAAACTGGCTTTTCTCTTGCAGGCTGTCAGGATTCCTGGGTTGGGCCTGGCCACTGATGTTTACAAATGGGTCCTGGTACAAAAAGGGTTGAGAACCACTGCTCTAAGGCAGATGTGTGTATGGGGGCGTGTCTGCAGCCTTCAGCAGACACAGATCACTGCAGTTCCACAGCTTCCTCCAGAGGTCTGTGCCCCTGCAACGCTTTGGCCTACTGCTGCCCACAACAGAAGTCAGGACTGGTCCCAGGGGAGGGGTGAAGTGTGGGCAGCCAGTCATGGGCACAGAGTGATGGGAACAGGCCCTGACCCTGCCCAGCCAACAGTAGGAAGTGCACAGTTAAACAGGCAGGAATCCCACATGCCTGTATGCACCACCCCCAACTTGCCTGAGCAAGGAGCTCTGGGACCAGAGGGCCTCCCCCACCCCTAAGTGAGGCTGGGGTCTGACATGTGGTTCCCCATTGGCCTGGGTGACAAGAATTCACAGGGCTGACGTGTGACATACCTCTTTTGGGGACTTTCAGGGAAGACGACTCTGGTGTTTCTGGGGAGGTCGTGTCTGCTCCATCTTCAAACACCTGGATCTGAATAACATTTAACAAAGTTGTGTTATCAGTGATCCCCTGCAGCTGCTCAGGGCTTTAGCCGACTGGCTTTAGGTCTTTGCACAAGCTTTGAGCTCATTTCCTCAGGTCAGGAGCTTGGCATGCCTCCCTCTCCAGCTTCCTGGAAGAGCTTTAAACTGAACAGAAAGCTGCAGGGGATGTGAGGACAGCCACCCAGGAAATCCAAAGCAGTTTATAGCTGGTTAGGTATTGCAAGCCAAGCTGGTGACCTCAAGGCACAGGACCCCAGGGCACGAATCATTTTCACTATCTGCCACTGGAGAAGCTAGAGGGTTTTTTAAAGCACATTTGATCTGATCAAAAGTGAATATGAAAGAGACTCCCTTACTCCTCTCAGCCAGATGAGCTACTTCTGGATAATCTGCAAAGGTGCCATGTCCAAACAGTCACACCTCCGACAGGGAACCAGGCTCCTGGAGACTCCAGGGCTGGCTTGGGGCATTGCAGTGAACTTGGAAAATCTCGGATAGAAGGGGTTGGATTGGTATCTTTAATTCCTTCTGTGGCCTGGATTTGGCTGACATGATGCAGGAAAGGGGGCTCTGCAAGGAAACTGCAGCTCAGCTGTCATCTGCCAAGCAGCAAGCAGCGACTGCTATTTCTGGAAGGTGCCTGGGTACCAGACGCATGTTTCTAAATGAGAAGGAAGAGGCAGCCTGAATGAAACTCTACAGCCATTGAAACCATGACAACGCTGCGGCAGAAGTGGGAACATTCAGCCCTGAGTTTCCCAGCAGGGAGAGGAGAGACGTCCCCTGGAACCTGCTGACAGCACATCTCCAACATGCTGCTGTCTGCTGATGACCGCTGGGGCAAGGTCAGCAGTGTGGAGGCTTTTGAGCTGATTCACCATAGGCATCTCAGCACCCAGCACTGAGAACCCAGCAACACAGGACACAACAGAGCCTTACTACAGGGGACCTCCCAGCCCATCACACACCTGAGCTCCTCAATAACAAACTGAAAAAAATTACGCTGTTTTGGCTCTTCCATCTAGTACAGCTCAGCTGAGGGCCTCAGGTATCTGGGCACAGGACCGCAAGCGCTGACATCAGGATCCGGGTGTGCTCTCAGAGCTGCAACTGGTCCCCCTGAGTCCAGGATCAGGCAACCAGGCACTGACCACTGGAAGGTCCCTGGGTACTTACTACTACAGGGTCTGAACTCCACCATCACTATCTAGCTCACCCTCCTGAATTCCTCCTAGCTGAATACATTCATCTTCACTTCTCCTTCCACCCGACCTCCAAAACTGCTTACTCTCATTCTATAACAGAACTTCTGCTGCATTTATGTCCCAGAGGAGGGTGAAGCAACCCCCACAGCTGCATGGGCACTTGGGATCCAACTGCCTGGGGCAACTGATAATGCTGAAAGGCAGAAATTAGAACAGGGCTTTATTCTGATTTTTTTTTTAAAGCTTGGAGAAGTACAAGGAGCTGCAGAGACAGCGATGGGATTTCTAAGCCTGTGGCTCAGAACGGAGAGCAGGAAGTCATCAGTATAATAAACCCCAGGCTCCAGGTGAGAGTGTTCAGCTCAGTCACTGCCCCAGCCAGCAGCAGTCTCAGGTGGGAAGAGCTGCAGAGCCACCAATACACCACTGGAGACACCAGGCAGTGCTCACACCCCTGCTTGCAGGGACATTCCTGGCTCTGGCAAGCAGCAGCGAATAGGGAAGGTGTGATTAGAAACAAAGGAACACCACGCCGGTCCTCTGTGCACCCTTTTCATGGCTGGGCTCCTGGCAAACCCAAGAAGGCTGATTTTCAGGGGCTACGTGCTCATTTGCATCGTGCCAGTCAGCTTTTCCCCTCTCCTCCAGTAAGCTACTGTTCAAAGGGGCAGCATGAAAATGGTTGTGGGGCTGGGGCACACGATTGGTGAGGAGAGACTGAGGAAACTGGGCTGATTTAGTTTGGAGAAGACAAGACTGAGGGGGATTGAATAGCAGCCTTCACCTCCCTGCAGGGGGCTGCAAAGAGGATGGAGCTGGACTGTTCTCAGTGGAGGCAGATGACAGAACAAAGAACAATGGGCTCGAGCTGCAGCCAGGGAAATTGAGGTTAGAGATGAGGAAAAACTCTTCGGAGGAGGGTGGTGAAGCACTGGAACAGGCTCCCCAGAGAGGTGGTGGAGTCTTCATCCTGGGAGGTGTTTAAGACCCAACTAGACAAAGTCCTGGCTGGGATGATGTAGTTGGGGCTGGTCCTGCTTGGAGCAGGGGGTTGGACTAGATGTGGCATCCTGAGGTCCCTTCCAACCCTCATTGTCTCTGGTTGTATGGTGTTGATCTCCAGGGTACTAAGCAACGCAACTAGTTCTTCCCTTGACTCTTTGTGCCAAGAACTCATCAAGACATACACTACCTGCTACCCTTGACTTCCTGCACACTGGGCCCAAGAACACACACTTGCAGACATGGGCCCCTGCTCTCTAGGCAGGACCTGCGGCGTGCTGCCCAGTCACAGGGTAGTAATTGCTGCAGAAGTCCCCAGCAGTATTTTTATACCTCCACTTCCCTCAGAATGCATAAAATGTGAGGCTGTCTCGGTGTCCAGGTGCTGAGAACCAGCAGAGCAGCCTGGGGCAAAGGCTCCCTGAAGGCTTGTCCCATCTCTAAGTGGCTAGCACACAACCATGCCCCTAGTATGCACTGTAAATTTTCTTAAGGATCAGATAAGATACACGTGCGATGATATCGAGACTTCTTCTGAACTGTCCTTCCAGCTAAAAGTCCCTGAAGCAATTAAGAGACTACAGCTGAGTCTTCCGGGTGCAACTACTGTTTGCACTCATTTGCACTGACTGGTTGGCACAGAAGAGTAGGGAAGTTATTTAGACCTGAGGAAACACTTTTTCTGGTTTTCTCAGAGCTATTTTGCTCAAAAGGATGCAGGTGTCTATCTCTTTCATCAGCACTGCCCAGGGAGGCTGTGGAATCTCCATCCCTGGAAATTTGTAAGAGCAGGTGAGATGGATTAGACCAAAACTGCTGAGACCCCAGGATCCCAGCTCGCACTAGATGCCCTCTGGAGGTCCCTGCCAGCACAGCTTTCTGTGATCCTAAAACACAGCCTGGAAATCTTTACTAGACAGCCTGAGGCATCCTTTGCATCCCAGGGCACCATGCTGTTTATAAACACAGCAGAACGGCAAGTGGCTTTTCCATGGGTGATTTAGATGAGAAGTGCAGGGAGGAAACAAGTCCAACCTCCAGCCTGGAGCCCAAGAGGGAAGTCAATTTGGCTCAGAGTCCCCTTGGAGGAAGCTCACCATTTTCTACTTCTTATCTTTTCAGTGTTTTTCCAACTACTTCTTGAAAACTCAGTGTCCAAGTGTTAGGGGCAGGTTCAGGTTTGAAAACTGGAACCCATGGTCCCATTCTCCTGCATCTGTAAACAGTCCAGACCACTCTCTCTCTCTCTAACTGGTGCGCAGAAGCAGCAGAGGAGCAGCGAACGCAGCATGACGATGCTCCCTGTACCACAATGTGCCACGTCTCCTCTTCTAAGGACAAGGAAGAGCGCTAACCTGCAGGCAGCTCCCATCCCGGCTGACAACATTGCTATGGCAACAGCACCGGGCTCCCTAGAAGCATCAGGAAAAATGCGGTGGAGAAAACGGGGGGGGAGTGGAAGTTCAGCCCCCAGACTCCAGGAGCTCCAGCTCGTGCCAAGATCCAGAGAAGGAGCAAGGCCAATACTCAGGCTGCACGATCTTAACCACCCAACTGCCAGCTGCCAGCTCTCCCAGTGCCATCTCCATGTCCTAGCTTTGTTCTAGGCAGTCTTCTCCTTTGCTGTCTCCCTTCCCAGTTCACACTGGAATGCCTCGTTACAGGAGCTGTACTTCACAGATGGTACCTTTTAGAAAGAAGGGAACGCTTGATCCCAGGCAAGTGTTGTAGAAGAGCCTGGGAGAATTTAGTGCAGAGAGCAGGCAGCTTTAGAAGGCTCCAGGCATGAGAGTCCCACTCCACTGGCTCAACGGCCAACCTGGGTTTGCTCCTCAAGAACCGATCAGTCACTCTGAGGTTTGTGCTGGCACCAGGGCAATCTGCATCACAAATGAAAGCACTGGTTCACATCTGGGGGGACACAAGTTCCTCTCCAGCCAAGTAGCACGGTGATACAGTCACTGCATAGGCACACCTGCACCTTTCTCACATCCATGGGGGTGGGGAGGCAGAGGCAAAATAGCTGCACTGCAGTGGCTGAAGAGCAACTCATTTTTAAAAGTCTGGGGCACCTCAATTGAAGGCGAGGAGAAAGCAAACAAATAAGGCACAACAAATAGGCCACAAGGAAGGAGAGAGACATAAGCACTGAGATGTGGTGACTGGCCTACCAGAAGCCTCTGCCATCCCTGGGCAGACTGTTAGCTGAACTGCAGCAGAAGCAGTCAGTCTCTCAGAAGCCAGGCCTGGACATTAAGGGGCTCTGTAATCCGGCCCAGGAAATGAACAGCTGCAGGGTGGGATTCCACATGGGGACCATCTCATCAACAGGGCTGGCAAGGCCAGTGGAAGATACAGAAACCCCCACACCAGCACTAAGATGCACATACCAAGGCTGGCTGCCCACACCAGCCCAGGCTGACTTGCATCCTGCCCTCATGCCTTTGTTCAGCAGAGCACAAGTCCATCCTGTTCTTGTCAGGCTGGGGCATGGGTGTCTGAGCTCACATGCACTCCTCATACCAGCAAACATAAGGCCTTTGCACTACTGCATGACGTAGAAAGACGGGGACACTGTCCATTTCCTGACCAGATCCACAACCATCTGTTTTGCAGAACCATCCTCTTGGTCCTGTAGTCAATCTCCAAGTGTAACCTAGGAGCACAAGCTTCTTTCCCAGTGAGCTGAGCAGACCAAGGGACAAGGCTGAGAAGCCAGGTGTCTATCCACGCATTAGCAGGACAGCTGAGTGAGGGCTTCCTGGCTTAATGGCATAAAACGCGTCACATTCTGACAGCATCTGGTCCCAGCACCCCTCGGCAGAATCCAGCTAATGGCTCTACTGCAACAGGAATCTGGTCTCCCACCTACTCCAGCTACCGTCAAACCAGGGTCAAACCAGGAAGGGGTAGGACAACCACAGTGAGTTCTCATTCACCATTTGGCCTCTTAGTCCCCAGAGGGCTGCAGATTTAAAAGGAATGTACACTTCCAGCTCGTGTAGCACTGGGGAATGCTCAGAGGCAAGGAGCCAGATGGATCCTGTCTCTAACCCAGCCGGTCTGCCTGGGGCATGCCTCACCAGGAAGCTAGGATGGCAATGCATGGCCTAGCTGTGGCTGTCCCATCTGGAGAATTCATCACAAGAACAGCTAAACGTGACTGGTTCTGTGCAGCACAACAGAGCCCTGGGTCAGAACAGCGGCTGCACAGAGAATGAATCTACTAACTCAGCTTTAGAGGCACTAACGACACATGTGAAGCGTAAACCATTACTCGACTTAAAATCACCTCTCTTTGTTGTTGCCAAGTCCCACCCAGACTTCTTGTGCGGTTCTGGGGTCAGTAACACTAAAGCGATGGTAAGAAATGCAGCTCCACACTGGGGCTCTGCTGTAAAGCCATTCCCAGGTCCACACTGAACTCAGTGCAGCTCCTGAGAAATATGGCAGCTCTGCACGATGCTGAATACTGACCTAGTGGCCATACCCCAAGGTATGTACACAGCAGAGACCAACTCAAAGGGCAGACCTAACCTGGGCCTTGATTTAGTGCTGAAATGCTATACCCCTCTACTCTCAACAGGCCTGGGGGACAGAAGACCTGGCATGGCTACACTCTCTAGGAACATCCTGCTGGCTTCTGCAAGTAGAAGGGGAGCAACTCATTTGCCCACATATAACTTAGGTTCTTTCCTAACAAGGGCATCGTGTACAGCTATAAATGACAGTTTAGCAATCAAACATCCCACCAGACCACGTGGCCCACAGGCAGCCTACCTGCGACTGGCGCACAAAGATGCCATGATTCTCCTCGCAGGTGAAGTACTTCCTGCCCTGCACGCTGCCATCATTCTTGCCTTTAGCTTCATCCAAGATGACTCCAACCCACTTTCCAGTGGCAAACAAAGTGGCCCCAACATAAGCCACTGTTCCACGGTACCCCTTTCCAATGACTTCGACTCTGGAGCCCACTTTCAGGGGCTTGCCACTTGCTTCCACACTCATCCTGGTTCCAGTGCTTGATGCCTACAGAGACAGAAGGAGACAATAGGATCAGCAAGTTGACATACAAAGCTACTGTAAAATGGCAAGAGAAATGGTTTAGGGGGCTGAGCTCCCATTCTCCATGCGACTGCATGGAACAACAGGGCTTGATGCAATTTTAGCATCTTCCATTTGAGGGCTTGCTGCCAAAGCAAGTGGGAAGTAGGAAGTTGCTCAGGTGAACAGGCCAGTCCCCAGAAGTGTTATTCTTATTGTTCGCTACTTTCAGGAGCAAAATTCACACACACAGCCCACACCCACTATATCATATTTGGAAGGTCCACTGAGGCTTTGGAAGAGACTGACAGGAAGCCACAGGCATTAGGGGTGTCACCCCAAACACCTGGCACTGTTCAGCTTCTATCATCTCTGCAAGTACAAGGTGACTGTTTTAGAGGCTTTAACTGCAGCATTCCTGGACAACAGCAAAAGGGACTCCTGCCATAAGGGCTGCTGAGCTCCTAAAGACCCCTCTCCAACAGCACTTTGCTTTCCTACACCTTTTCTAAGGGGAAAAAAATGATCTCTCTAGGCTGAGAGTGAGAGCACCTATCTATCTCCACTGATTTATTAATGCACTCCAGAAGCAATCAGTAGGCCAGACCATCCAATTGCATTTCACCTGAACTCTACATCAGGATACAGAACAATCAGCAAATACAGGCCACATTGAACTCCTGCTTTCGAGATAACACTCTCCTAAATGCACTGCAGCTTTTGAACTTGCCTTTTCAAGTGGTCTGTGTATTTAGGTACAATTAACCACAGTGAGAGATTCACTTCTGGTGTAGAGGAGGGAAAAAGGCACCTTTCTAGCAGATGCCTCCATTTGAAAAGAGGAAGTATAAAAACCGCCATTCCTCCATTTTTATTTAAAAGCAAGCAAGCATTCCCAAAATCACTTTAAATCTCTGACAACATATACCAGGACCTAAAGCTACTAAAACCTATTACAATCGTTTACCTAAAAATGCCGCATCAAATGAGTCTTCCTCAAAGTAATGCTTTTGTTTTTAATTAACTAGAGAAGCAGGAGGGAGCTGTCATTAACTTTTGAGGCCAACTCCAGCTTGATAAAGGTCACAATGTCATGTAGAGCACTGCCTGTATTTTCAGTCTTTAAAATGGAGCACGCGCTGGTATTTACACTGTCTAAATGTCAGTGCTTCCAGTTTCTGTATGCAGATAAGATCATGCTTAAATTACTTTTAGCTCTCAGTTTAAATAACAGGCACAGAGACTGTTTTCCATGCTTTAGGGTTGTTGGATGTAGCCATGTTGGTCTAAGGACATATGCAGACAAGATTCTTTGGGTAAATGTGATATCTTTTATTAGACCAACTAAATAGTTGGAAAAATTGTTCTCTGCAAGTTCCAAGGTACAAACACCCTTCTTCAAGCAGATGCTCCCTGTGCCTGAAGAAGGGTGTTTGTACCCAAAAGCTTGCAAAAAACATTTTTCCAAATATTTAGTTGGTCTTATAAAAGATGCAACATTTACCCAAAGAATCTTGTCTTAGAATATATTTTCTACATTCAAAACTGAGAATCACAGAATCATAGAAATGAAGAGCTGGAAGGGACCTCGAAAGATCAAGTCCAACCCCCTGTTCTGGGCAGGAATACTGCTGAGATCAAATGATCCCAGCAAGGTGTCTGTCCAGTCTCCTCTTGAAGACTTCCAAGGTTAGGGACTGCACCACCTCTGTGGGAAGTCTATTCCAGATCTCGGTCACCCGTACCGTAAAGAAGTCCTTCCTTACATCCAGCCTGAAACCATCCTCTAACAGTTTAGGGCCATTGCTCCTTGTCCTCCCCTGGGGTACCCTAGCAAACAGTTTTTCTCCCAGCTCCCAATATTCACCCCTTACATACTTACAGATGGCCACCAAGTCCCACCCCAGTCTCAGGTTGAACAGTCCCCGATCCCTTAATCTTTCCTCAGAAGGTTTGTCCTCCAGGCTCTTCATCATCCTTGTGGCCCTTCTCTGACCCTTGCAATATTCTCCACATATTTTTTTTAAGTGCAGCACCCAGAACTGGACACAGTGCTACAGCTGGGCTCTCACCAGCGCCAAGTAAAGAGGAACTATCACTTTCTTAGCCCTGCTTGCAATGCATCAGCTAAGGCATCCCAGTATGCTATGAGCTCTGTTGACTACAGCATTGCACTGGCAGCTCGTGTTCATCCTGTGATCAACCATAACCCTGAGGTCCCTTTCGGCCATCATGCTGGCCAGGACATCTCCTCCTAACCTATATTCATGTCACTGGTTACTTCTCCCCAGATGAAGCACTCTGCATTTAACCTTATTGAACTGCATTTGGTTCTGCTCTGCCTACCTTTCCAGCTCGTGCAGGTCCACTTGGATCCACATCCTATCCCCTAGCGTGACTGCTTTTCCCCATAGCTTGGTATTGTCTGCAAACTTGACCAGCACGCTTTCCACATCCTCACCTAAATCATAGATAAAGATGCTGAACAGCATGGGGCCAAGAACTGAACCCTGAGGGAAACCACTGGCCACCTCCTGCCAAGATGCCACAGAAGCTGACTGGGGGCTGGGGGGGCAAGGGGTAAAAGCAAAAAAGCCTGCTTTCTCCTTCCAATCTGTGAATAAAAGCCAGGCGGGAAAAGGACAAGATCTACGCATTCCAAACAGGACACCGAGCCCGGTTTCCCAAGGCACATTGGTACCCAACGTTGCAGATAAGCGCCAAATGGGATTTTCAAAAGCTTCCATGGGAATTTAGTACCTGACCTGCTCACATACCAAGCAGGTTTTCAGAAGTGCATCCTCCGTATGCATAATCTGCATCTTTAGCTCCCAATTATCACAGTCCATCAATTTACCAATGACCTCTAATGCTTCCTAAGTATAAGAAAGAATTCCATTTCACAGGCAGAATAAATGGAGACACTCTGATACCCATTATCTTTAAGGCAGTTAAAATACTAAATTATTTTTAAGTGCTTTTATACATTGCAGCATTCATCCAAATATACCTGATAAATCCCTAGCAAAATATTGTTTAGCAAATAATCATTCATCAGTTTCTAATAAAATGGTACCAATTAAAAATCTTCATTAAAAAGTGCATTAAAGTGATGTAATTGCTTAAGCCAACAGTACCAGTACATCCCAGCACTGCTTTCTGCTACGCACCCTTGACATCAAGGTTACATTTGGCTTGTACAATCACTGCCCCATACAGGTTTATAATGAGGGCCTGCTGGTAGAGTGAAGGCATCTTGCTACAGATCCAGAGACGTGACTTTGAGCCTTGCTGTGGATTCATACTTTAATTCACTCCCAGTTAACCCAGCCCCAAACTGATACCTGGACATCTGAGCTGGGAATCCAGAGGCAGCTGGACAGAAACCAGTATGCCTACACCACGCTAGCCTAAGGCCCTGCCAGGATTCGACGGATCTCTAACTATGGCCTTTGTTCTGCCAGTGAGTGAGAATGAACCCTTATAACACCAAGACAAAAGCAAGATTCAAGCCAATGATTTCAGTCAAGGTTTCCTGCTTGGGGATTTAAATGCCACTGCGATTTACATCTGTCTGCTTGTCTACTGGTTCAGTTCCTCTTCCAGCGGCCGTGGCCACCCCCTTCTAGCTACGACCACCAGTTCTGCAAGATGTCACTTACTGAAAGCAGAATTCCAGCTCTATTAAACCCCCTGCCTGGTTGATAATGCTGCCATCATGTTTACCGGCTTCCACGCGGTGTCTAGGACAGAGCAGAGTCTTAGGCATCTAGAAGCAATTTGATCAGAGAATTCATAATGCAATGGCTTACACACTGCTTCAGCTAATCCTTAGCCCACATGGGTTATTCACAAAAATATTCTTTATTAAATAAGAAATGGCCATGGCAAGCAATGGAACGGATTACAATGGGAAATGCCTCCGTCCCCAACAGTTCCATAACCTGCAAGGTGTTGCAGACATATTTGATATTGCAGAGTCCACGTAACCTTCCCTCTAGCAGGGCAAAAGGCTTGTACCTGAAGCAGGCTTGCAGCTGACCCGAGGGCTCCTGGTCCACTCTGCACAGCACTTAGCCTTTCAGCCTGCATTCGCCAACAGAAACCGCACATCCCAGTTTAGGTCTATGCCTGCACCTGCTGGAGGAGGCTTCTCCAGCCACAAAACTGCTCAGCACGACCCACCCCAGCTAGGACACTAACAAGGCATGTAACGTATCATAACATGGCCCTGAATCCCGACAGGATCACGACAGCAGATTTCACAGCCCAAGCAAAGCCCCACTTCAGCCAGTCACGCTGCCTGAGGGCCCAGTTAGCAACGCCTCTGGCACCCTCAGCAGCCTTTGATTTTCTTAGCTGAAATCTGCAGCAGAAATGATGCAAAGCTACTGGTTCTTCCAAACTGGAAGCTGCAGTTAAAACAACCATCCTTCTGGAAGGACAGCGCAGCGCACTGACAAGAGGTTCAGCTGAGGAGTTTGTGGTAAGCTCCTCTCCCCCCGACCCATGTGAGGATCCACAAAAAACAACAGGAGTGCAGACATAGAAATCACAGGAATTAAGGAGCCTGAAACCATCCTCTAACAGTTCATGGCCATTGCTCCTTGTCCTCCCCTGGGATGCTCTAGCGAAGAGTTTTTCTCCCAGCTCCCAGTATTCACCCCTTACATACTCAGGGACAGTCACCAAGTCCCTCTCAGTCTTCTCTTCTCCAGGCTGAACAGTCCCAGATCCCTTAGTCTTTCCACATAAGGTTTGTCCTCCAGGCCCTTCAGCATTCTTGTGGCCCTTCTCTAGACCCTTGCAAGATTTGTTTGAAGTGCAGCGCCCAGAACTGGACAGTCCTGCAGCTGGGCTCTCACCAGCGCCGAGTAGAGAGGAACTATCACTCCCTTAGCCCTGCTCACAATGCATCGGCTAAGGCATCCCAGTATGCTATGAGCTCTGTTGACTACAGCATTGCACTGTGATCAACTATAACCCCGAGGTCCCTTTCGGCCACCGTGCTGGCCAGGACATCTCCTCCTAACCTATATTCATGTCGCTGGACGTTAGCTATGCAGGTCAGCTGGTTCCACTAAATACAGTGGCAGGCTGGCAATCCTGCCAGAAGAGCAGAGCCTGGAAGGTAAAAGTGAAATAAAGGAACGTTATGAATCCTGGAGCACGCATCCTGGCTCCACTTGTACCAGGGAAAAGGGGCAAAGCAAGGTTCTCGCTTCACTCCTTCACTGTGATGCTCAAAGGGGGATTCGAACTCATGGTCCCCTCAGATGCAACACTTTCCAACACAACACCCAAATCCTGACATGGGTGAATGGTGTGGCAAGAAAAACCAAGAGCAAGAAGAGCTCAGCAGCTGAAACCCAGGGAAACAATCTGAATAGAGGACAAATAGGACTGAAGTAAGGGCAAGGCAGATTATGGGAGCAGTGGGTTTGCTGCATCAGAACAGGGCAAATGGTGAGCTGTGAAGGCTGGTGCTGGGAGAGATGTGTCAAAAGGCTGCCTGCCCTGGATGTGGAGTTTCCTCTGCTACAAATTCGCCATGATGTTGAAGGAGGCGCCAGAAAGTTCCTCTCAGAAATCAAAACCTTTTCCTACTTCACCATTTCAGTGATGTTGAGCTGGGTTTTACTGGGGCGATTCTGCAACATCCCTGGGAGTTGCTATGAGCTCTCACATCCTCACTGTAGTGGGAACAGTGGGTCTTTGCTCTCCAAAGGACTGGGCACTGGAGCAAAGCAGGCATTAATGAAAACAAGAAAGCCCAGTCTGTTTGGCAATCTGATTAAAAGCCCAATCCCAGTCGCCTGTGGGATCACATTGCAGTAGCTGGCTAATCACCTGAACCTCTGCTGGGAACAAGAATATAGTTTTTCCTTTCTTTAAGCCACATAAAATCCTTTCAAGCCCAATTTACAAATGCAAGGAGGGTTGAGTAAAAAAGTAGGCTGCGTGCTCTCTGCAATGCATCTAGAAACCAGCAGCAACCTCTGTGCCTCACTCACAGAGGCTAGACCCTCACCCTCAGGTTTCCTGGAAACTGCACAGTTTCACTTGAAACAGGCTTAGACATCCCTTTGTGCCACACTCCCTTCCAGCCCTTTCAGTAGAGGAGAGGGCAGCTCATCCAGAGGAAAGAAAAGGCCTGTTCCCAAGCTGAATAATTACTCCTATGACTGCAGCTACCCAATCAGCTAATAGTGTGTCGAGACATTAATCACAGACCATGCCGACGAGGAACTTGTAAGACTTTGCATAGGTGAATAGCTTTGTATTCTGGCCCCGTGTGTCTGCATCACATCCAAACAGCTGGGAAAACCAAGTCTCCGGATCAGAATTAAAAGCCTCGGGAAGTTTCCTGACCATGCTAAGGAAAACAAACAGACTGGCAGCCGGAGCCCTTCTCTGTGCTCTTACCACAGACGAGGCAGTAACCCATCACTTGTACCTGACACCCGGCCAGGCTCGTCACAGGCAGGCTGGAAGCAGAGAGATGAGCCAGGGCATTCCAGCTTCCAGAATGGGCACTGTTAAAACTCCTCTTCCAGCATTTCTCCCCTACCTATGTCTTCATCTATGCAAAGTACCTGCAGACTGCTCTTAATGTGGCACTACCTTATTAAGAACAGCTTCTTGGGAGTCTTAAAATACAACTCCATCAAGAGGTCTGAGGGAAGATGCTCCCTTTTCTGTGCACTAGATCCAGACTCTGGACAGATTCCCCCTGCCCTTTTATTTTGGGAACACTTCCATGAGACCCTATCTTTCCAAGTAGGTTGCTGGTATATGATGGTATGTGCAGCACCTGCATGCTACATGGTTTCTGCAGACCTGCAAATTAAGATGGACTAGATGATTTAAGAGAGGAGAACTGGATGAGGTAATAGCTTTTCCCTGCCATCTCTCCCTTCTCGGGCAAAGCGATCAGCTCACAAAAGCTTCAAACCTGTAACTGCTACGACAGTAAACTTTACTGGCTTTGCTGAACAAGCCTAGGTATTCTGTAACCAGGAAACCCCGCACCCCCCCTGACTTCAGACAAGTCCAACTACCTACCTACTCATTCCACTACAGCTCCTGAAACGTGAATGCTGACATTGTGGGGCCTCCAAAAGTCAATTAATCCTCAAGAGCATGTAGCCCAGTGGGCCTGGCTAGTACAACTGAGGGCAGAGGCTGATCTTCCACCTCTCCAGTAAAAAAGGGGCAACGTTTGCATAATTCACAGGGAGGTTGCGAGGCTTAATTACAATGCGTGCAGAACTGTAACACTGCTAAGAAGTCTTCAATGCCAGACTCCACGATGGCCGCACTTGATCAGTTAGAAGGCAAATTTGTTTCTAGCCCTGTCCCATCTCCTTTCTTTCAGTGCCACTTCCTTGCCTACCCAATGCCTTCCCAGCAGAAGCCTTACTGGAAAAACCAGGGAACCGGCCCAAGGTTGACGGACCATGTTGCTCTCCCTGTAGAAGTGTTATATCCCACTCACCTCCCCCAAACCATTCAAATACATCCCTGTTGCAAATCAGGGGTGCGACTGCAGTGCACTCAGGCTACATCTAACTAGCTCGAGGATGAATATGAGCAAAGACACCATGGTGCAGGTGTCAGCACAGACTGCATAAGCTGAGACCTTGGATGCTTCCACAGGCAGCCTGCCCCTGCCACAAGGAGATGCAAGTTGCCCTGGGCGCTCCCAAGCATGCTGCAGCCACACCTCCAGCTATAAGGTGGGCACGCTCTCTCTCTGCCCACCTGTTTAGATTTTAGAGCAGAGGTTCTCAACTGGGGTGTTGCAAGAACCGGCCAGGAGGGCCACAGCACCAGCAGGGTGAAACTCCCTGTGCATCTCCATTTTCAGTTGGCACATGGGAGCCGAACTGGGCAGAGGCAAAAACAGTGCACCAGTCTGCATAACGTCACGTCTCCAGATACTATTATTTCTTAACATCGATTCACAGAGAAACATTTCTTTTGAATTAGGAAAGCGGCAGACTGGAGACTGGTTTAAAAATTGATGGCACTCCCAGAGAGCCACATGTCACAGGAACTGCAAGTTGCTGCTTTAAAATAGTTTTTTTTAATATTAACTGTTTTCAAATACAGCTGGGTAACAGCAAGAAATGGAAGTGTTCGGGATGGGACCCTGGCCAAAACGGGTCTGCTGCTCTCTGCATGTTCCAAAGGGCTCCTTTTTTTGAACAGGTCTTGGCACAGTTTACCAATGCTGAAGAAGAAGAGTTGCACTCAAATGCAGATGCTCCCCTCCCCATGCTAATCCTGACACTGAAACGGGGACTTCATCTACTATTATTGTCAGACTGTAGCTTCTGGACTCCTGTGAGACAACCACTACACGGTGCAAAACCTATATGACGGCAGTGGCTGCATTTTTACAAAGCAGAATCTGCAAGCCCACCCACTGCATCCATACCCCAGAAGGAGCTTCCCTACTTGCAAGCATCTGAGAAACCCACTTGCAGAGGGTCACTTAACATCTTTCTTGGTTTCCACCGAGCAGTCTCGTGAAAAACAGAATTCTCTACAAGTCAGACTAGAGCTTCTGAGGGGACTTACAGACTCCAGTCCTATCGCTAAAACGAGGCAAGAAAGATGCTGGGGAAAGTAAAGTTCAAGGCCAGTCTGATGCCTGCATCCCAGTCTGCTTTCTGCCACAGAAGACTGAGCCTCAACTAAAGCCCCTTGGAGGATAAGAAAACAGATGCAAGAAACAGGAGATATACAGCTCAGGCTTTCAGAGGGCTCACAAGAAATAGCCCAAATCTGGTGTGCCCAGTGACAGGCAAGGAACTGCCACCAAAAGCTGTTTAAACAACAGGAAACAAAAAACTGGAACTGCTGGTCAGGTCTCGGCACGCAAAGCTTGACCATCAAGTCTGCCTCTGTCACAGCAGAAATGCACCTGCGCTGATCGGAAAATGCCACGGCTTTGAGTCCCGAAGCTGACAGAGCTATTACAGCTGCATGTCAAGCAGCTTGGGGGCAGGAACAGACCTGTCAGTCATTGCTGGTAGGAAAGCGCTTCGCTGGCCAACAGGGAGAAGTTCTCTCCAGCTGAAAGCGCCCCCACAGCCCGGCTCGTTCAATTCCATGTCATTTAATTACAGACAACACCAAACATATCTGGAGAAAATCACAATTCTCCTGCAAAGCAAGGGAGGATTTCCCTGTACAGCCAAAGACTCAGATTTTGAATGATCCGTCTGTGCCCAGGGTTGGACTGGACCAGTGAACCTCTTTTTTTTTTTTAAACCCAGAAACACATTTGCCAGGAAGCAAAGACAGATGCTCTTATTTTGCATTCTGCCAAGGTCTGCAGATCCATGACAATAGGATTTTCATAGGACTGTGCCTCCTACACCAAGACATAATGCATTTCTCCTCTGCATCTCCATCAGCCCCAGCACGAAGAGATGGAGAAGATTTCTGCCCAAAACTGCCAGTGGATAAAGAATGAAAGATCATTCTGAAACGTTTGGATCAATTTATGTATTGGCCCCAAAGCCACTTCTCAGCACAAATCTAATTGTTCTGTCCTGAAATTGGTAACACACCTAACTTGGATTCTGACCTGAAGAATACTTCCTGAATTCACTTTACATGTGAATGCTACAATGGTTTTAAGGGGCACTTCCCAACATTGCAAGGATAATTCTTGGTTTCATCTGAGAAGTCTTCCAATAGCAACCACTCTCCTTAATCAGGCAAGTTTGATCAGATCTACTTTTTCACGTAGGAAATAGGACACTTTGCTGGGTTTGGTCGGGGTAGCACTGTGAGAGCAGAGCAAGTCTTCAAGGTCATGCTTAATGGCTTGTGGAGTGGAATGGAAGTCAACAATCAAGGATTCCTTCACCAAGATATAGAAAATGAGGGTTGGAAGGGACCTCAGGAGAGCATCTAGACCATCCCCAGCTATATCATCCCAGCCAAGGCTTTGTCTAGCCATGTCTCCTAGGAGAATGAGCTCTGTTTGACTTTCTAAGGTCTATGAAAGCATCATAAAATCACAATAAAGGTTGGAAGAGACCTCAGGAAGTCACTTCTAGTCCAACCCACTGCTCCAAGCAGGACCAGCCCCAACTACATCATCCCAGCCAAGGCTTTGTCTGCCCGGATCTTAAACACCTCCAAGGATGGAGACTCCATCACCGCTCTGGGTAACCCACTCCAGTGCTTCGTCACCCTCCTGGGGAAAAAGTTTTTCCTAATATCCAACCTCAACTTCCCTTGCTGCACCTTGAGCCCACTGCTCCATGTTCTGTCACTTGCCCCCCACTGAGAACAGCCCACCTCCATCCTCTTTGCAGCCCCCCTGCAGGGAGGTGAAGGCTGCTATTCAATCCCCCTCAATCTTCACTTCTCCAGACTAAATCAACCGAGTTCCCTCAGTCTCTCCTTACCAGTCCCATCCCCCCAGCCCCCAAACCATTTTCACTGCCCTCCACTGGACTCCCTCCAGTGTGTCCACATCCTTTCTGTAGTGCGGGGCCCACAGCTGGACACAGGACTCAATGTGGCCTCCCCAGTGTCAAATAGAGGGGAAGAATCACTTTCCTTGATCTGCTGGTAACATTCCTACTTATGCAGCTCAGGATGCCGTTAGCCTTCTTGGCAACAGGGCACCCTGTCTGAACTGTTAAAACATCTGTTTGAACTGGTCCTTCCTTGCAGAAGGAACCCACTGTCCATGGAGACAGCAGCGCTCCAACCCACAGCCAACTGTTGTGCCCCAACTAGCAGATGCCATGCTTGCCCACAGGGCCTAGTTTTAGAAGGAATGGGTGATCCCCTCCATGAACCCAAAGTGCCATCTGATTCAAGGGTTGCTTTGCTTAGCTCTCTAGTTCATGGATCCCTCCAGAAAGAGAGAATCTGGCTGCACTCAGTTGAGGGACTAAAGGATGCACAGATTAGGGTCCCACTGGGTAACACATGGAACAGGAGGAGGACCAGGAGATGCAAGACCCAGTTTCACTATTACTGGGTAGGTCTCACTAGCATTCTCAGTAAGAGCTGAATTTGTTGTTTGTAGCTCTCCGCATTTTCCTGTGTGGTCATCTTCAGCTCCTGCTAATTCTCTTCTGAGACCAGACCCTCTATCTGATCAAGCCAGGCTAGAGGGACTTCTGTGTCTATCCTGAATGCAGGAGATCCCAGAAACTACAGCTCCATGTGCTTTGGGTCTCTGTGCAGAGCCTCAAGCAGAAAAGTTGTCCAAAAGGAGACAGAAGGAAACATCCCTTTTCTGTAAGGCCAATATCAGTCCTGGAAGATACTTGGGAGGACTCGTCAGATCAAATGCAATGACCAGAAGGCAGAAGAAGCAAGCTGTCACCTACAAGCAATATGGCAGAACTCTGTGGGATGACAAAAATGGAAGCATGGAGATACGTCTCCATCAGGACCCTAGTCAGATGCTTCAGACAAAGCCCTGCTCTGTGCTCTCCTGACCAGAAGTTGGTGGAATAAGCTGTACTGTGCCAATCCAACAAACACCATCTTCTGTGCTGGCATTTCCAGGGGTTTCTTTGGATTGGGAACAGGCTAAAGCCGCTTCTGATTCTTGTCCAGTGCTACAGGGTCCCCTCCCAAGGTCATGCCTGCTGACTAACACTGACCAAAGCTGCAGGTGGTTTCTCACTCCCCAGAACGAAAGCACCAACCAACCTGGTACCAACCTGGGGTCTAACTCCAGAGGAAACCAGCTCAGTCAGGGCAGCATCTCCCATAACTAATGGCAACTACTGACCTTGCCTCTAAGCCCTATTCTGTGCTCCCCACTGGGCCACTGAGAGAGCTGGGAAGCAATCCGCTTGAGCATCTGATCTCAAGGACTAAAAGCCCCCATTTTAGGGCATCCAAAGAAGGGTGCTGAGGCAATGTCTTCCTGGGCCCAGCTTCCTAAGACAAGCCTGGAGAGCAAGGCAGCCCCTCTTCCCTGTCCAGGCTGGAAATGCACTTGGCCTTTTAAGAGAGACGTGTGTGGGGGGCCTTGACAGAAGTGAGGCCCTTCCTCCCACGGGGAGGCTGCTGCCCCTCCCCACACTACCCAGCTGGCTGCTTGGGGAGGGTGGTGGAGGGGCGACACCTGGGCACCTGCCAACCCCCTGTGCACAGCTGCACAAGACTCCCAGCTCTGCAGTTGCACTGAGGAGCTGATCCCCTCACTAAGTTCTGGAGAACCCCATGCCTTCTTATGAATGAATTCCCTTTTGTGCGCGCACACATACCGAGGCCTCACTACAGACAGCTCGACCACAACTGCTGCTAAGGGGCAGTGGCTGGCCGAGCGTGGAGATTAGGCTGTTAAAGGGTTATGCTGTGGAAAGCTCTGCTACTCAGAGAAGCCAGCATCCCTTCTGACCATGTTTCAGAGCCCTCAAGTTACCCGAGAGCCTTCTCATGATTTACAGCAGGCCAGCAAAGCTCTTCCACCCTAGGAGTCGCCCCTCAGCTGTGCACTGACATGCACGCAACCTCATAAGAAAAAACAATGGCTGAAGAGGCCTGGAGAGCATACTTTGGTGAGGGACAAGACATATGGGCAAGGCAGTGGGGGCAATAACTTTCACCGCCTACCTGCTCTCTTCATAGAAGATTTCACTCTTCAGAAATGCCTACCTGGTGCCTTTCACAGGCTGGATTTATACACCTTTTAAACCTGGAGGGAAGAGTTGTGGGAGTGCATGAAGCATGCAGAGTTAAAGCTACTGGAAATGTGTTTGTTTTCAAGAAACTTCTGACTTAACTGTCCATGTGAGTTGCTCTGTTTCACCCAGCCCTGATGACTTCAGTGCTGTGTCAGCAGAGCCCACCACCCCTCTGAATATTTACTGTGTTCTTCTGAAGCCACAATCACATCATTAGGCAAGTGCATGACACCAGCTTCCTACCTGCAGATCTGACTAATTGCACCTTGAACCTGTCACTCATGACCAAGATCAAAAGTTGGAGGTAAGCCTTGAACACAGCTACACATCCCTGAGAGTCACCCATGATGAGATTCATGACTGCATGTTAAAAACCTGTTAGCCTCAGATGTAAGATGTGGCCATACACAAGTGGAGGAAGGAAAGCCCTGGAAATAATGCTAGTCCTTGTTTGCATGAAGCCTCATTATTACTGAATATGGGATATGTGAGACTGCTATGCCATCCTCATTCAAAGGAGGAGATTACTCAAGGATTAATAACAGACTCATCATTCGGTGACACAATGGGGGTGGCTGCTGTCTCATCTGACAGGATCTTCAGCAGCGTGGATCTGTTGCTGTTAGACTTGTAGATGAAGCGGCAAGGTGTTGTTGGGCTGAAGCCCTGCTGTGCACACACCACTGCTGCACCGACGCGGTTTTGCTAGAACACA
The DNA here is from genome assembly GCF_030867095.1 of Alligator mississippiensis. NCBI lineage: Eukaryota > Metazoa > Chordata > Crocodylia > Alligatoridae > Alligator > Alligator mississippiensis. Next base: position 698,403 of record NC_081825.1, on the reverse strand, counting down.
CAAAAGCAAACAGTGAAATATGCTCTGAGGGATTTGGGAGGGGGTGAAGACAGGAGGACAAGGGGCAGAAACGCTCGCCAAACCTGGCAAGCTGAACAAATGCTAAAGCTGTAACTGCTAAACCCAAATTAAAAAGAGGGAAAAAACTGAAATCTAATAGGAAATGTTGGCTAATACAGTGCTTCATGCAAACAGCTCGACCGCCTCTAATTTGCCAATAACACTTTGTACAGATCACTCACGAGAATGACCTTGTTAGCATGCGAGGGGCATTGACTGACAGAACTAAGAAACCACGAAGAGGGCCGCAACCAAGCCTGTCCGGAAGGGTGCTCAGGTTCAGCTTTGTTGACACTAATCTGAAAATGCACCCTGAGCAAAACCTAGTTCGCATTGGATGCACACAGGCCTCCCTGCTTCAGGCGCCGCTGAAGCTGACCCCAAACAACAGGCTAGACATGCAGTGACCCTGCCCGAAGGACAGACAGGTCTCCCGGAAGCAGGACCATGCACATTCACATGCTCAGAGGCTTTGTTTCCAAGAGCTGTGGGCTGTAACAGGGACCCAGGCAAGGAGGAGCATTCTGCAGCACCAGCACAGACTCGCACGCCTTGGCCATTTACAAAGCTGTTCAAACTACTTCCCGGCTGCGTGCCCTGACCCAGTCGTTGGCTCTATCCTGAATGGCAGATGCAACGCGCAGTGACCCCTGCTACCTCTGCCACCTGACCAGGCCTGGGTGGCAGCAATGAAACACAAAAGCAACCAAGTCACTTGGAGCAGAGACACTGAATAACATGCCAGAAATGAGCCAACCATTCCTCTGTGTGGGCAGTGCCCATAACGATGCCCTTCCTGGGAAGCTAGTGCACTTGCATACTACCTTCTTCCGCTCATTTATGCTAGAGGGGGCTTGAAATGAGCTCAACGTAGGGCAAAGCGTCATCAACACTGCCTCTCCCCTCAGGGTCTGCAAAGCCGAAGGAAGACGGAACAGCGGCCCTTCGGTGCCTGCCATCAACCTGGAGTTAGCCAGCGTTTTGCCAACTTGGCAAGCACCAAGTAACAGAGAAGCCTGAAAATGCACAACCCCCTTTCTGCAAGGCCAAGCGACTCGGACAGAACGTCACTGTGCTCCAGGAAACCAACCGAATGACAAAGAAAGAAACTCCAGAGAAAGGCCTCTTGTAAGGCCATTACTCAGTCTGAGTTCTGCTTCCGACTTCCCAGCCCACGGAGAACTGCAATATGGTAAAAGCCTGGGCTCCCAAGTATGAGAAACCATTCCAGCATCTCTCAGAACAATCGGACGGGAGACACAAAGCAAGGGGGGGAAAGCAGCCTGGAATCCTTGTGCTGAAAAGCCCTAGAAAGATTCTGTCATCTTTGGAGGCTCAGCTGACACCTCATTATATTACCAGTGATAATTACCGAGAGAGAGAGACTTGTTTAAATAGAAAAGGCGCAGCTAACAATATAATTCAGATACATTACCTACCCCTCCCGTACATTTTCATGAAGATATTGTTATGAGCCAAGAGCCACAATACCGAAAAGAGGAGCAGCAGAGGAAACACCATCTAGATTTCACATTAAAAATACATCTATTCTTCACCGCAACAGATAGCATCGAGATATACTGCAGGGGTGATGCATAGCATAATGGATCCGTGGAGTTTGCAAATAAGTTTCCCTCCCCCCAACTTACCCGGCTGTACGTGTGTCTCTTGCTCTGGGCCATGCTGCTGCTGTTTTTCCTCTTTATTTTAATTTTTTTTTTTTTTTTTTTTTAACGATGGTCTCAGTTCATGGCTAGCAGTAATTCAGGGAGAACGTGGCGGTTACGTCCCAGTAGATTCCACCATGCCCACGCACCCCACGCCACGATCCGTCAGGTCACGCAGAAAGGGAGAAAAGCCTTTTCGGAGAGAGGCTTCGTTAATACAAGGATATACAGAAATCCAGCCCAGCTGATGGAGACTCACTCTGCGCTAGTGCTGCTCCAGACTTGTCACCGATTCTGCCAACTCACTGGGTCCTAATGCTAGACAAGTTCAGACCGAAGCCTGCAATGGGAAAGGCGAGCTGCCTGACTCTGGCGCTGCCAGCAACGGCTGAAAGCCATCAGCAGCGAGCCCCTCCGGTGCCAGAAGCCCCGGCGTGGAAGGCAGCCTGGTCCCAAAGCAGAGCCAGGCGCTGGACAGGATCTGCCGGGACTTCTCCTTGCACACCCGAGGACTGCCCAATGTTGCGACAAACTTCAGAGTGCAGCTTAGTTTACTCCAAAATAGGATTTAAGCTGATTTTTTTCTGTCTCCTCCTTCCCAAGAGGCAGAGGCCTGGCTGCCATTACGGCCCAGGTTTGTGGTACATGCTCCATCCCTCAACCAGTCTGTTTTCCCCCTTAAACCAGGAACAACCCAATGGAGTTTAGAGAAGAAAATGAAGTGGCAGAGACCGTACTACTGGCAAAGCTACCTATTTACAGAGCACAATGCTAGATCCATTGTCCCCAGCCCCCCAACCAGACCCATCAGGATGAAATTCTTCAGATGGTGGGATGCTGCAAACTACATGGGAAAGAAGTGAAGATAAGGTGACCAAACAGTTAATCACGGGGCATTTTTTCAATCAATAATTGTTCTTCCTATGGTTGATCTGAATAGAAGCCTAATTAAAATCAGCAGCCTCTCTTCCCAGGGCTGCTGGCAGCACTAATTGCTGCCTGTGGACCAGGCAGTGAGGGCTAGGGGAAGGGGCTTGCCCTACAGGAGGGTTTGGCAAAAGAGGAACCCCAGTGTGTGGCACATTTCCTTCATTAGCTCCCCACCTTTCAGCCCTTCCCCTGTACTCCCCCAAGGTATGCTGCAGCCTTTGACCAAAGGTCTCCAAGCCTGAGGTTCCTGCTGCCCACCACCGACTTGTCACTTGCAACACAATGAAGTCAAGCTCTGCTTTACCCACTCAGACGCTCAGCTCTGTTTAAACGTTCCTACTAGTCAAGCTCTGGAGGCTGGGGGTATTAAGTTTTCACCAGGGTTGAGTATTTGACTGGACAAATAACATTTGGTCAACTGACCAGTCAAATAATCGGTCAAAAAATTGTAAATTAACAATACAGTCAAATAACACACAGAAAAAGCACAAAGTTTCCATTAAATGCATCAGAAACAATAAAGATCCTATTTCTGTCAAGAAAACTCCAAAAAAAAATGTACTCCCCATAACATTTCTATAATCTTTGACTGGTCAAAAATATGCAGTCAGGTAACCAACTTGCACAAGCCTAGTTCTCACCCCTCAGCTCCTAGAGGTGACAGGAGTGCAAAGGAGGTAGAAGTGTGCAAGCTCAGACACTACTGCTGCATAAGAGGCCATCCTCCGTGGCCCAGACACAGACTAGGTGGGCCAGCAGGCTCTTCTCAGTCCGACCGCACTAGTTCAACAGAACGTGCTGACACAGGCAACCCTGCTGCCCTAAACAGCTGCACTGAAACACCACTTTTAAAGGACTTCCAACAAAGCAAATGGGAACAAACAGGGATAGTGGAGCCAAGTGAAAGTGCTCTCGCCCCTCTTTCCAGGAGATGTGTGCACAGCTGGATTGGGAAGCAGCTGCAACAGCAGTGGGTAAATCTGGTGCTGGGGGATGCTTTCCTGGTCCAGGCCTGCATCTACCTCCTGGAAACAGAATCGTGCAGGACAGTTCCACTTGCCAGCAGCAGCCTGGAGAGAAGTCGCTTGAGAATCACTGCTCTATGGATTTATCCCTCGGCTGCTGTGCTGCTGCTGCGGCCAGGTGGAACTGCCCTGCAGCCTCTGTTTCCAGGAGGTGGGTGCAGAACTGGACTGGAAAATCATCCACAGCCAAGTGCAGCTGCAATGCTGTGTGCAGCGAGTACAGGGAAAGATCTCACGAGCTCTGAGAAAGCAAAGGTAGCAGTGCGATGGCCAATGACTTCACTGGATAAGTAAACACCTTGGCTTGTTTCTCATTTTGCAAGAAGGGGGTGCTCTTGTAACAATCCAATCAAATTGAGGGTGGCCCTACTTCTGCAGAACCAGATACATCTTCATGCTGGCCATGGGCACCACAGAAGCATGTCCAACACCACTCTGAAAGCACTTCCAAGGAAGCAAATGGGAACCAATGCAAATAGCACAGGGTATGATACAGGGCAAACCAGGTTAAATTTGTCATGATTAGGATAGAAAAATCCCACCTAAAGTAATGGGAACTAGCCTTTTAAGTGATTTTTAAACTACCCAGAAGAATTCTATAATAGGGGCATCTCGTAAGTGACATAAGAATATCAAAGGCATTGTTCTCATTTATGTATATATCTTATTATTTTAAAACACTCTTGGTTTCATCCCTGCTACATTCTGCCAGACAAAAAGGGAAAGAGGTGACAAGTCCACTCTAAGCTAGGGTGTCTCCACTGGAGTGCTGTGACATTCAGAACTGAGTCACAGAGGCGTGCCTGGAGGCCGAAAAGGTTGAGCACCATGGCTCTAGGAGAGCCCACAGAAGGTCTAGACTGATTGGCTACCACCGCTTTATAGCACTCATGTGTCTATGTAAGTGTGCAAATCAGCTCCCATTTTAACCCCTTTCCTTGTGTATCGAGAGCTTTTCATCAAAAGAGTTCAATGTGGGCTAAAAGCTTCCTTGCTGAGTCCCAAATCCAATGAGTTACATTTTCTTGATGGCTGTATAAACATCTGAGTTAGATTAGTGCAGAGAAAACAGGACAGTTCTATTTTAAAAGGCATCCCCATCTTTGCAGGTGACCGACTGAAGAACAGCTCAGAGCTCCATTTTGCAGGTGGCTGAATGGCAAAGGTACCAGTCGGAGAAAATGCGCAAGTGATTAAAATGCACTGTTGAGTAAGCATAATACCCAATTCCTAGGAGAGACTTGGGTTTCTAAAAGCCTGCGCAACTGCATAATGCTACAGCTTGGATTCTCCCCGCTTCCCTTTGCTTTAAAAAAAAACAACGCTGCCAGCCGGATGCAGGGAAGTTAGGGAATCCAAAAAGCATGGTAGACATCGGCTGGACACACATGTATGTCTGTCGTTTACGCTGATTTTGTACAGCGAGGGAAGTTACACCAGGATCAGAGGCAGATGGGCAATAGGTAAGTAAAAGGGGGGGGGGGAGATAGAGAGAGAGGAAGGAAGGGAGGAAGGATTTAATCGATCCCAGCTATCCTGGCATAGGGGGACACAGCAGGCCCTATTACATATCACAAAAATAAGGCTGAAAAGGACCTTAAGAGCTAACAAAGCCCACCCGGGGATTGAACCTGCAACCTTGGTATTATTACAACCAGGCTCTGATCATAGCCACTAGGTGGCAGTGAACAGGTTCCTTGAGGACAGGCCAGAGGTACAACGCATTGCAACCAGCAGATCCTGGTCTCTACCAGGCCTGAGATTACTTAGTTTTCACATTGACGTACCCCCAGGCCCTTGACCAGGGAGGGGTGCCTCAAGGCACTTGCTAGGGTACTCAGTGACGTATTAGCTAGCTCCGTTTGAAATATGAGCAGAGAGAGGCAAAAAGAAGATTTATAAGAATGCACTATCTTGTGAGAAAGGCAGAGGAGGCGGATACCTGGCTGCCACGTCCCCAGGCTGGCTGCCGGTCCCAGGTCCTGCCACTGCACCTGTTTCAGGACTAAGCTCCTCTCCACCAGCCCTCCGACAAGCACCTGGACACTGTGCCTGAAGGTACTGAAGGGCAAAGCATCACTGCTGCAGTGCTTGGCACTGAGACGGGGGCTTCCCAGCAAGGGAAATGAAACACCCCCTAGCTGAGGTCACAGGTGGAAACTCCCAAATTTAAAGCATTTCCTCTTCCCTGGCTTCCCCTTCGAGGACTGCCTTCCCTGCAGGGATCCCCCAGCCTGCAGCCTCCCAAGTCTAGCCCTTTTCTCTGATCTCCATGCATAGGAAATGCTCTGGCCTGCAGGTCCCACCAGCTGACAGATAGCAAGAGATCCCTGCTCAGCCAAAATAGCAAAGGCCGGGAAGTCTCCCACCTGGAGAAGACAGCAGCATTATTTTTGAAGGGGGGACCCCCTGCACCCCCACCCCAATTGCGAAGCAAGTTTAGTAATGCCCTAGTGATCCCACACAGCGTAATGCACTGCCTGGAACACAGGCACTGGCATAAGATCTAGGGACTGATTGGAGCAGATCACCGATCTGGCTGGAAAGTCTCAGGCAACAGGCTGATCTAACAAAGCAGCTCATTTAGCATTAGAGTAAGGAGCGCCTTGAGCTTTAGGCACAAGACTAAGCCAGGAGACCACGAGTCTAAAGCCTGGATCTGTACAGAGTTTTCTGTGGGGTCCAGATAAGTCACTTGACCCCTTTGGGCCCAGTTCAGAGAAAAGCACCAAAAATAGCTGGCAGGGGAAGATGAGGAATGATTAAAGGAACCTAATGTGGACGCAGCCCTTCGGCTAAACAAGGGCAGAGCAACTGCTCATAATGTTCAAATATGTAATAGGCATAAATGTAAGGAGAAAATGCGGTATGAGAAGACAGTCCACAAATGATAGGGTCCTAGTGACAAAAGTAACAACTGAATTAATGTCAGGTCAACTGGCTTGTTAGTGGCTGGAGAGCCATGTCAGAACATCAGACAGCACAGGGGAGAAGAAGCTAGGTGAGACTTGCACATTTGCCTCTGTCAACCACGGGTTTAGGGGCTTCTGCCTAAACATTCAACCCACAGGCCCTACAGCTTACCCCTTCACCTGCCCACAGAGAATAATAATGTTGTAGAGAAGTGGGGCTGGAAGAAGGTCACATCTAGACCAGCCCCTGCTCAAGGCAGGATCATCCCTGTCCAAACCAACCCCTGCAAGAGCTTGTAGAACCATTTCCTATCACTCCACAAACAACCCTGCTGCACAACTACAGGGCACATAGTCCCAAGACACCAAGAACACCGTAACCTGACACAGGTAAAGCAGGGGGACAGGGGCACTGTCAGTGTCCTGCCACTGCAAGGCCGCTACATACGCTCAAGAGATCCAAGGAAAAGGACTATGCCCCACGCTACAAAGGGAGGCAAAACCCCGCCCGGTAATCTGGCCTTGGGGTAAAATTCTTTTCCGACTCCAGATGTGGTTATTGGGCTGGCCCTGGGTTGTGGAGCAATACCCTCTAACCAGCAGCCCTCTGGTTTCAGTTGCAGCAGGGGAACCAGCAAACCCTACGCAAAGCCACCAGCATTGGCTGCAGCCAGTACCAAAAGCTTCTTAGAAAGGCAAAAAAAAACCCTGACACCTGTAGCACCATGAGAAGGAAAACATCTTCCCAGCCGCATGTAGCAACCAGAAACCAAATACAAAACCTGAAAAATGCCGTCCTGCAAAGAGAAGGCCAGCAGGCTCAGTCTGGATGCTCAAAAGGAAACCAAGTGGTAGGGGACGATTCTGTAATGCCTCCCAGCGAGACAGACTCACTGGGCCCTGGGAGAGCTGGCACTACTCCTCTTCATGCTTCCCAAGGCTGTAGCCTGCCATATATAGTTCACCCCCTGGTAACAGAGCCTCTTCAGATAACGCGATCACAAGAAGGCTAGAAACGTGAGCAGCAGCAAGGACTGCCAAGTGACTCCTTCCCTCCCCTGAAAGCTTGCCACAGAAAAAATTCCTCAGCTCTGGAAATAGGTCAAGAAGGAGAACATGGCCATCTGTGCCTGGTGCTTCTGGAAAGGATTTGTCACTTATAGGCACGTGTCTTGAGAGACCAGGCTTGAAATATTCCCAAAACCATTAACACCTCCTGATACACATAACCAGGCAGTCGCAAGAGCACGAGGTCCTGGCTGCTAAGCAGGGAGGACATGAATCAGCATTTGTTCCCTCGGAGGAAAGAGAGCAGCAAGCAATGGCTTCTGAAAACGCTGGAGAAGCAGGAAGCCACATGAGCAAGGCCCAAGCAGTACTGTCACTGAGCCCTGCACTGCATCGCCTCTCAGAAAGAAGAAAAAAAGGAGCCCTGCAGCAAGACAGGAGCTGTCTGAGAGCAGCTCTCAACCAGATCCATGGACAACAGGAGCAGAATCCAACATTTTCACTAGTCACAAGCTGGGTCCATGTGGGAACCAGATCTGTAAGACTCAGAAGGGCACCTCACCTCCTTCAACCCAGCTACAAAACAGGAGCAAACTCCTCAGGTCCCACAGGCTGGAAGAATGCTGCAGGGCCAGTCCACGGGCTGAATCGGGCTCACAGACCAGCCCCATATGCTCCAGACCCATCCCATGCACTGCACAAGCCCTTACGGAGATAGCCCTTGAACCGAGGAATTCCCAATCCATGTGATCATGTGATTTTGTCTAGTTATAATGGGAAAGGACAACATATGGACAAGGCCCTTGGGATGGCAGGAGGGGATGAGCAAGTGGGAACAAAGAAAAAATGGAGGAAGAAGAGCAGTGGGGGAACTGCTGGCATCCAGAGTCCCTGCTGTGGAGAGCTGGGACTGGCAGCTTTTAATAATGACTTGAGTCCAAAAGCAAAAAACCTTGATTTAAACAATCAGAGGTAAGTAAAGGCAACATGGCACTTTACAACTGAGACTTAGCCCTGTTACTGATACAATGGCCAGAATAATTCTCAGCTCCTTCTCATGTTGCTGTGTTGGCTCCTGGCACACTGAAAGGAATATGCACCTTACTTCTGTCTTCCAGCATGAGCATGTGTGACCAGCACACAAAGAGGATCCACTAAGCCAGAAACATAGCTCCTGAAAATGCTCCTTTGCTGTGATGCTAATAAAAAACAAAACAAAAACCTGACAGCAATTCAGATGCTGATGCTGAGATGACCATGCTGGCCAGTAACAGCCCACTGCTTCCTTGTTCCCTCTATTTATCTTGAGATCAAAAGCCTTTGGGATTGTCTTTCCCTCTGCATTTGTACAGCACCTAGCTCAGTGTTGTCCTAGTCCATACTTAGTCCATTCCATGCTGATGTACCTGTTATTTTTATGGCTACCCTGGACAGAAAAGCCACAGCAGTGGTCATTTATTATGCCTCTACAGCCCCTTCCACAACATAAGCTTTAAATAGGAATGAATTAGCCTCAGCCTCTGAAACAACAACCAAATCTTACTTCTTCTTGTCCTGCAGAGCAGCTGCTAGATAAGAACAGCTGCTGAAAGGCTCAGAGGACTTTGGGTAGGAACAAGTTACCACCAGGTAAGCTAGGGAACAAGTGCATTGGGCAGTTGCTGCACAGCAGCTAATGCATTGTATATCCCCCCCCCCCATCCCCCACAACTTACCTTACCTCACAGTAACCTATTCACAAAGCTGTGCTGAGAGGCCACTGTCAGCAGACTACAGAGTTAATAAACTTAGTTCATTAGTATGATATTGTTAACACAACAAGGTAACAGAAATGTGTGTTTACTGCTATACCTAAAGCACAAGCTAATTCCAACTATCTAATTCCATATCACAGAATCACAGACAAGGAGGGCTGGAAGGGATCTCAGGAGGTCACATCTAGTCCAACCCCCAGCTCAATGTAGGACCAGCCCCAACTACATCATCTTAGCCAAGGCTTTGTTGAGCCAGGCCTTAAAAACCTCTAAAGATGGAGACTCTACCACCTCTCTGGGGAACCCATTCCAGTGCTTCACCACCTTCCGAAAGAGAGAGTTTTTCCTAATATCCAACCTAAATGTCCCCTGCTGCAACGTGAACCCATTGCTCCTTGCTCTGTCATCTGTCAGAGCACTAAAGGACAGGGTCCAGCCGTCAGCTAGAGTTTTGGACCACCAGGTCTGGTACCCTGTTCCCTGCAGGATCTTCCAACTTCATTTAAAAATAAAAACGGATCCAATTGGCACTAGGACCCCGTAGATGGCAAGTGCTTCGAGTCTGCGCTCTGTGAACTGCACCATTTCCTAACTTCAGCAATAGCTACAGCGGCGGTGGCAACAAAGCCAGACTGCAACCCTTCAAGGACGAGAAGGAGGTTATTCTGGTTTCTGTTTATTTTCTATTTCTTATGCCATCAATTTAATGATTTTCTTTTCAGCTAAGATTCAAGCCATCAAGATTGCAATCAATATATCAGAAGCTTGTCATTGGGAAGGTAACCATAGCAACACAGAGGAGCACAGGATGCTGCATCCAAGCTACATCTGTCTGCTACCAGGAGGAGGTTAGTCCATTTTAGCTCCAGATCATTTCCATCAAAACAATCCAGCCATTACTTCACAGCTGAACACCTTCCCATAGGCACTGGCAATTCTACTGTTAGCCTGTAAATAGCCTTTAACCTTCACTGCTTTTAAATATACTGAGATTGAGCAGCTTGAAACCTATGCCGGTTCTGCTCTTTCGTTACTTGAAGATGCAAAGCTTTTCCATGTTCCTTAGTATGATATTGTTAACACAACACAGATTTTGCTTTGTTATGTACCATTCATACCCCCTGTCTATCTACTTTGTCTAAGTGTGCATGTGTGAATTGTTCAGCGCCCCCGGCTCATCTCCTTCGGCGCACCGCTGGGTCTCTGACATGCAGTATTCTTTACCTTCAAAATGCTGCATACGGCTTCACTGCAAAGGGGCCTCTACCAAAACGCGCAATTCTACAAGAAATCACCCAGAGTGTGTTACCATTCGCTGTCCGGCTGAATCAGCCCACAGCCCAAATAGATGGCAGAGGAGAACAGGGGAGATGTGGCCAGAGGTTAATGTTATACCAGTTACATAACAATCCAGATGTATTTTACAGCTTATTTACATTCTTAGTAATTTTGTCACAGATTCTTAAAAGCCTGCTTGATCAGAAACTCCTGGCCTGCAGGGCATGCAGAACCCCCTGTAATACAGCCCCATGGGCCCTACCGGGTTTCGAGTCTTGCTGCATAAGCACAAGCCCCTGCCATTGCCTCAAACCTCAAAAATCGAGAGAACAAGGGCCTTTCTGCTGCTAACAAATCGTCCTTCCTGCCTTCCTCCAGTCCTTCTCTGCAGAGGATCTTAAGTGCTTTGCAGTTCATTTAGCAGCAAATCTTCCCAAAGCCCCTGTGAAGTCGATGTGCGTTCCTGCTCCTGTTTTATGTTGGGGGAAGCTCAGGCACAGACAGAGGAAGTGATTGCCTCAGACCATACTGCAAGCTCACAGCACAGCCAAAAAAACCAGCTCAACCAGGACCTATTTTCAAGATCATCCCTCTCTCCCAGGGATGTCACCAGATCCATCAGGTGGAACTAGGAAAGCGTACCAAGGTCTGGCTTGTCCAAAACAAGGAACGCCCTCCATGGACAGCTTCGACTAGCCTGTGCGACATTCTGGAATATGCCCATGCAGCCAGACTGGTAAAGGCTGCATTCGTGCACCCTCAAGTGGCTCAGTGCAACCACAAAACGATGCAACACAGCCTGCAGCACGCACCACTGAAAACGTGCCTTGCTACCAAAAGCAGCTGGAAGAAAGATTCAGTTTGTAATAGCAAGATTTAAAGTCTGTAGAGCCACTCCCCCCACGTGACCACAGTTATGCAGATGAACTGGGGAGGGCAACTACTAGCTGGTTTCTCCCTGATATCACACGCCGATTGACTCACTGTTTCTTACTGTCAGATGGAGCATTTAACACATTAAGAGATGTTCCCTCCTCTTCAGCTTCTCTTGTAGAAAGGTTTGGGATGAGGTTGTGAGGGGAGGCTGGTTCAAGAGAGGGGAAGGCATTCAAAAGGACTTGTGAGGAGTAGAAACTAGGAGCAAGGAGGGAGCCCAAGGCTGTCAGGACCGCCACCCAAAGCATTAGAATCAGTAGAGGCATCCCTCTATTGCAGCAGAGGCCTTGAAGGTGAAGAAGCAGCAGCCACTCACTCTGTAGTAGTTACCGCTGCCTTCATCCCCTTCTGTGGTATTTAATGTTTGCAGGGCCTGAAGGGCCCAGCCAGTATCCAAGCCCTGCACAGTGCCCTTCACAGCTGAACACAGGAAAAAAAAAAACTAGCAGGCTCCCTCCCAGATCTGTAATTGCAGAATCTGGTGGTGGACCCCACTGCACAGCTCTCTGGATAGCTCCAAGGTCCTACCAAAGAACCAGGCTTGCTTCTCTTTCAGTTTCACAGCCTCCCTTACACTGCACTAGTTGGACACTTGGCCTGCTGTCCCTCTGCCTCCATCCTGCACCCCGGATGCAGCTCAGAACAGGGCTAGCCCACAGCTGCATGACTACAGGTGTCACCACAGATAAACATTAAACCAAAGCCCCGTCCTGTGGACTAGCAAGCAAAGGGACACAACAGCGACATGCTCTCTCTCACTACGAGGACACAAAAATCTGGAATGGACTCCAAGGGAGGTGGTGCTCTCCCCTACCACGCGGGTCGTTAAAAGAAGGTTGGACGTGTACCTGGCTGGGGTTATCTGACCCCAGTGCCCTTTCCTGCCCATAGCAGGGGATCGCACTCGAAAATCTACTAAGGTCCCTTCCGACCCAAACATCCAAGAAAATGCAAAGTATCACCAAGCACAGAGCAGCTGCTCAACATCACTGCAACAGCAACAGAGACAAGCACAAAAGGTGCATCACAATGACAGATTCTATTAACGTGCCTCAGATAGAGTTCACATATATTTTGTTTTTTAAAATAATCTGCTTTCTTTAAATATAGCAGGAAACAGGACAGGAACAAGGAGACAGTACATGCACACCCGCAAATTGCTCATCTATCCAACGACTGCATATCAACCCTAAATTACAGACACAGCTTTTAGGCACCAACTCTTCTATTTTATGCTTGTAGCCAACACAAAGAACTGCTAAATTCAGGAAGGCAGCCAAGAGTATTGGCCAGTCCTACCTAATTAGGGCTCCAGCTGCTGCATGCCTGGGACATGCAACCGACATTGAATTCTCAGCAGAGAGATGATACTTTCATTCACAAAGTAATGATCAGGGATCCTGGTTTTCTCCGATTTAAAAAAATCCCCAACTTTTCATTTAAAAAAAAAGGTAACCTCCAATCCACATTTTTCCATGATTAAAGCAAAACACCACTAACATATATTTATATCAGCGGTGTTTTGTTTTAACGATGAAAAAATGTGGATTGGGGGTTACTTTTTTTAAACTGAAAATTGGGGATTTTTTAAAGAGAAAACCAGGACCCCTGGCAATGAGCACCTAAACACGTGCCCTGTAACTTGCATGCTTTTCAGGAAAGCCTGCCCCTGTGCAGCATGCTCCATGAGCTTGAAGTCCATCCGACACCTGAAAAATCACTTTTCCAGGCAAAGATGTGAAGCTGAGGATGTGTGTTATGTATTATGCACGTGCCAAAAGACTAAACATTAAGTGTCAGGCAGACAAGCTTGAACTCCTAACTGCAAACTATGAACCAAAACAACTAATATTCGCACGTGGGTTTTTAATCTAATCCCTATTTGGAAGAACATTTTACACTTTGCACAAATGTTTTAACCTTTCCCTATTTGCTGTTTAAAGCACCATGAAGACAAATGCTAGGGGTTATTAGCATGAAGAGAGCTGTGACCCGCAAAAATTGCTGTAGCACGATCTGGGTATCCATGGACAAGCCGTAATGATTTTGGTTTTTTGTCATTTTCATTCTGTGCAGACTCCTTCATCACCACATGCAAGTTTCTCAAAAGACTATTTAACTACAGCCAGTGTAATGAGCCCAGCTGCCGTGCCCTAGATGGGCTGAAGAGTGCGACCATCTCCCAGAGGAAAGAGGTGAATCAGGCTGCAATAAGCAGCACAAGTTCTAGCTCCATAAGCAATGTCAGGAATAAAGTAAAAGGAGACGCTACGTTTTTCCACAACGTTTTACGGCAGTTTCGCTGCACAGGAATGATTCTGCTGCAGCGACGCGTTCGCAGGATCCTGGCCTTCGGGCTCCCCTCTCACCTCAGTTTCCCAGTGGGAACACGCAGGGGGAAAAGATTGTTCTTGGGTATAAGGAGCTCCTCTGCTGGGTGACAACTGCTCCTACATTAAGTAACTGCTATTATTCTCCGTGTAGCACTTGGGCTAGCGCTCCACTCCCTAAGTTCACATTTCAATCCTGCCGCTGCTGCTTGCACTTGAACGCTCTCAAGATGCCTTCCAAAGAGGGAAAAGGTCTCTGCAAATCAGTCGCTACCGGCACCATCGCAAGCAGGACGGGGATGACAGGCAGGACAGAAAGAAGGCAAAGAAAGATCCTGTTGCTAATGCAATTATGGCTGCATTCACAACAGACAGCGCGCAGGACAAACGCGAGAGCAGAACTGCTCCTAACCACGGAGCAGCCAAGATCTGTGCGGGGAATGGGGAGCCAGCGACTCCACCTAGAGCAAATATGTACTCTGCACCGCTGGGCGAAGCACTTCATCCCTCGGCACTCGGGCTCCCCGTTTGCGAAGAGGGACCCACGCGCCGCGCCACGCCGCGCCTCTCTCACAGCTGGCAGCTCCCGGGCGCGCCCCCAGGGATGCTTCCGACCACGCGGCTACAGCGAGGTGCAGAGCGCCCCGGCTCCCGCGCTCGTCCCTCGCCCCCGACACAAGCGCGGCACTGCAACGGCAGCCGCCGCTCGGCCTCGCTCTTGTCCCCGGAGACCTCAGGCAGCAGGAGCCTTGCTTGGGGGGGTGTACAGGGCCTCACCCCCACGCCTGCTGCAGCCCCCGCCTCACCCTGCCTGCACAGCTCCCACCCCGCTGCCCCCCCACGAACGGCCCAGACCCCCTCCTCAAGGACCAGGCCACGCACCCCCTTCCCCTTACACACGGCTGGGCCCTGCCCCCCATCCCCTCACCTCACCTCCCTCCTTCACCGCACACATGGCAGGGCCCTGCCCCCCATCCCCTCCCTCACCTCACCTCACCTCACCTCAGAGCTGGCTGGGCCCTGCCCCATGCTCCCAAACCCGTTAGACATGGCTGGGCCCTGCCCCCCATCCCCTCACCTCACCGCACCGCACCGCACCGCAGACCCAGCTGGGCCCTGCCCCCCGGCCCGGCGCTACCTGTCGCCTCCGCCGCCCGCCCGGCTGCAGCGCCCGGCGCCACCCAACCGCCTCACCCCTCGGAGGACCCCGGCTGCCCGCGCGCCGCCCGCTCCTCGCCGGCGACCTTTCCACTCAGGCACCGCCCGGGGCAGCCCTGCGGGAGCCTGCGACCGGCCCGCGCATGCGCAGCGGCACCGCTGAAGCCAAGAGCGAGCCAGCCGGACGGTGAGCTGAGGGGGCCAAAAAAGATAGGGGGTTGAGCTGGTGCCAGGTGGCATGTGTGAGCTGGGGGTCCGGTGCGCGCCGCCCCGGGGGGCCGGGCAGCAGAGGGGGTTGCGGCAGCGCGGGGCCGGGTTAGACAGGCCGGACAGGGAAGAGAAAGTCCCGGGATTCATGACTTCCTGCCCCACCCCGCGAGCCGCCGCCGCGGTTCAACGCCGGCCCTGGGGAGCTGGTCCCCGGCGGGCGGGCGAGGGCATCGTGGCCGGAGGACCAACCTCGCTGCTTTACGCCCAGGTCACTCAGTGCCTGGCCGCAGGGGTCGAGGTGGCTGTCATCCGCTTGGACGCGGCGTCCGCTCTGCTCTGCTCTGCTCTCGTAAGTCAGCGGCGCGGCGCGGCGGGTGCGCGCGCTCGGGGTCGGGGTCGCGCCCAGAGGGGGCGGTGGGGTCCCGCGGGGCTCGCTCCTTGCCCGGGGCTGTTCGGTGTCTTCATCAGCGGCTTGGCCGAGGGCGCGGAGCCCCGTCCGCTTGCACAGGCGAGACCAAACGAGGGGCCGAGCTACCACAGCAGAGGGCAGGGAGCGGATCTGGACACGCTGGAAAAATGGGCAGGATGAGGTGGGCTGCAGTTCAACGAAGACGAGTACAAAGCGCTGCACCTGGGCAAAAAGACGCACCCGCACGCTTCCAGGCTGGGGCTGACCTCAGCGGCACGGCAGCGGAAAGGGATCTGGGAGCCGTCGCTGACACCAAGGTGAACGTGAGCCGTCAGCGTGATGAAACGATCAACGAGGCTAAGCTCCTAGCGGGCGCGTGACGAGCAGGTCCAGGGAGGCGATGCTCCCCCTCGACGCGGCGCTGGTCAGGCCGCGGCTGGAGTGCTGCGTCCAGGTCTGGGCGCCGCGCTTTGGGAGGGACGCGGAGACTCCCGAGAGGGCCCAGAGGAGGCCACTCGTGTGGTCAGAGGCCTGCGAGCAAGACCCTAGGAGGAGAGACTGAGGGACCTGGATCTCTTCAGCCTCCGCAAGAGAAGGCAGAGGGGTCTTGTGGCTGCTACACGTTCATCAGGGGAAGGCGGCAGGGGGTAGGGGATGCTCTATTTACCAGGGCATCCCCCGGAGTAACTAGGAACGACGGCCACAAACTGACGGAGAGCAGATTTAAGTTGGACGTCGGGGAGAATTTCTTCACCGTCGGGGTTGCCAGAATCTGGAGCGGGCTCCGAGGGAGGTGGTCTCTACCCTACTCTGCGGGCCTTCAAGAGGAAACTAGACATGCACCTGGCGGGGGTCGTCTGGCCTCGGGGCTCCTTCCTGCCCAGGGCAGGGGGTCGGACTTGATGACCTGCTGAAGTGCCTGCCTTCCCACCCTAACATCTGTGAATCTGTGTGGGGGCTGAGAGCTCAGCTGGATTCACCGGGGCTCGGACACGTGTGGAGGAAAGGGGCATCGGTGGCTCTGGGGCAGGGAGTGAGGGGCACGGCCTCTGCCTGGACCTCAGTGCTGGAGGCTGCAGGGGAGAGGAACGGGGAAAACCCTGCTCAGACCCAGGCACTCTCCCTCCAGCTCTGCCCGTGGGACACAAACATATTTGATGTGCCAAAAAAAGCTCATGGGCTCTTGCCCATCATGAAACCTATACGCCTCCCTTACTGCGGGACCATGAGCAAGACAGACCTGAGGTCCTGCCCAGTGCATTGCCATTTTTGTTCCCACGCAAAATCCTGGCCTGCCAGGTGCCATCAGTCCAGGGAGCCCGGGCACAGCTGGTGGCAGCTGCTGCCCTCCAGCCTGGTCCCTGCCCCAGGTCCTGGCCTGCCCAGCCCTGCAGAGAGGAGGCAGGAATTGCCCAGATATTCCCCCCTTCTCTCCCCCCACGTGCCCCAGAGGACTAGCACAGCTTGGAGCAGGTTGTGGGGAGAAGCAGGACGGATGACTCTGGGGAGGCAGCCCAGCCCAGCCCAGCCCAGCCCCTGGCCCCACAGGAGGATAGGAGACGGGCACCGGACTGGGCAGAGATGGGGAGGGAAGGGGGCAGGTCTCATTGCTACCCCGCAGGTTGGCTGAGCCGTGGTTCTCCCCAGCCACTGCCCCCAGGCAGATGAGCCCAGGACGCTTCTCTAGGGTAGTCCAACCCCAGGCTTCTCCACTCCCAGCCCCCTGGCTCCTCTGGGCTGTTTCGGCCAGCCAGAGGGGTGGACGGGTCAAGAGGCAGTGGGAGACAAAGACGGGGCTGGGCTGGGGCAGGGATGTCCTACTGCTCCTGATGCAGCGCGTGCATGACGCGGTGACGAGGCATCTCCTGGAAGTGCCTATCCCGCTGGGGCCATGTGCTGGGCAGAGCCTGGACTTGCCTCTTCCGGGGCGTTGGCTTAGGGAACGGCAGCAGGAGACGGCACCAGGCTCTTCCTGGAAGGGCCGTGCCCAGGCTGCCCCATTTTGCACCCTACGTCCTCCTGCCAGCAGCTTTCCTGTCAGCTGGGGCTGCCTCTGGAGCCCAGCAGCGCCGCACAAGGGTGCATGACGCAGAAACAGATGTGGGTTGGCAACATTTCACAACAGGGAAGGAAGGGTGAGAAGAACCTCCCTTTTGCTTTCTCAAAGATAGAAATCCTGAGGTACTGATACCTTCCCAGCCCGCGAGCGATTGGGCTTTGCCCAGTCCCCAGAGCTTCGGATTTGAGTGAATTCAGTCAGGGAACGTCTGTCGGGGTGGGACAGAGGCTGGGGGGAAATTGGGAGCCCTCGGCAGTTTCCAGCAGACGTGCCCCCCTCCTTCGGTCTCCCAGCTGGCATTGGTGAGTATTGCCGCTGCGCCATCACGGCAGCCAGCTCCCCTGGGGAGAAGCATTTGTTCTCATGTCTAAAGCTGTGGGCGAGTGGAAGGGAAGTTCCCCGTGCCTGCGTAACACTCCTCTGCCTCCATTGCAGGAGCCAAATGCCCAAGAGGAAAGGTGTCGCCTCGCTGAGCAGCCTGTGCCTGGGGAGCGTGGCCCAGCACATGCAGGGTGTGTGGGTGAAGGACTACAGTGAGAACTATCTGGACGAGTACCATTTCCGCTACATCATGGGGCCCTTCAACGAGCTGGGTGAGCGGCAGGCAGCGCTGGGCTCTGTCCTTCTCAGCCTGATGTGGGTTTACAACATACAAAAGGAGTCGGGATTTATTATTATCTTGTCCCTCGCCAGACAAGAACTGGGCATCAGAGCATGCAAGGAGCAGGCTGGCAGTTTATAATGAGCACCAGGAAGTTCTGGTTCCCCCGGCGTGGAGTGAAAGGATGGGACTTATGGCAGGGGAGAGCTCAGACGTGGGGGAAGCTGAGAGCTTGCACAGATTCACCAGGGCTTGGACACATGCTGGGAGGAAAGGGACATCAGTGGCTGTGGAAGAGGAGGTGAGGGGCACGGCCTCTGCATCAGACCTGCCCGGACCTCAGTGCTGGAAGCTGCAGGGGAGAGAGGAATGGGGAAAACCCTACTCAGCCCTGGTCGCTCTCCCTTCCAGCCTCCTGTGTGATAGGAGCAAGACAGACCTGGAGTCGGGCCCTGTACATGGCAGTCCTGATGTGCCCAGCATAGGGGTGGGGGAGCGCTGCAGGTGGAAGGATGGAGACGTGCTGCAGCTCAGGGTCTCTGCCTGCCCACAGGCAACCCCATGCCCTCTGCCTCACTCCCCCATTCCCTCCATCCCTGCAGCTGGCTGCCTGGTCCAGGACCTGCTGAAGCAACTGGGGGAGAGCCGGCGCCTGACACGGGCCGCGCTGCACTTGCTGCTGGTGCCGCACCTGCGGGAGCTCAGCCTGCGTGCCTGCCCCAGCCTGGTCAGCAATGCCATTGCCCAGCTGGTCGCTACGCGCTGCAATGTAGGTGCAACCCTGCCAGGCGCAGGCCCTGGGGGGAGGGGAGACAGCAGCTCCGGATGTTTGCAGTTCTGGGGGACAGAACCAACCCCTGGGCTCTGTCCCATGCTCTGGGAAGGGAGTAGGGGCCAAGGCTACTTCCTTCCCAGAGCATGGGACAGCATGGTTGGTGGAGGCTGGGAACCCGGACTCCTGGGTTCTCCCCCAGCTCTGGGTGGCAGTGGGGTCTGAGGGGCTAGAGCAAGGGCTGTGAGCAGCCTGGACACCTGGGTTCTCCCCCGGTTCTGGGAAGGCAGTGGGGTCTGGGGGCTAGAGCAGAGGGCATTGGGAGCCTGGACACCTGGGTTCTCCCCCAGTTCTGGGAAGGCAGTGGGGTCTGGGGGCTAGAGCAGAGGGCATTGGGAGCCTGGGGACCTGGGTTCTCCCCCAGCTCTGGCAAGGGCGCGAGGCTCGAGGCCCAGCTCAGCCAGCAAGCAGCTTTGTGACCCTGGACAGTTCCCTCCCCTCTGTCTCTTGCCACACTCCAGGCAATAGGGTGGGTGTGGACCTGGCTGCAAGGGTTGGGGCACCGTGCTGGAGCCGGTCATGGTTCAGGGTTGCTCACAGAGCGCCCAGGCTCCCAGCAGGCAGCTGCCGGGACAGGGGCTGGGTAGCAACATGAGAGCACTGGGCTGAGCCCCAAGGCCCCTGGCACCATCCAGTCCCACCCTCCATCCCCAGGTCTGGTCCAAAGGGGTCAGGCCAGCCCTGAGCTGGGGGAGAAGTGGGGCTGGGCAGGGAGTTGGCTGTGCCCCACCAACCTGACGCTGTCCCTCTGGTCGCTGGTGCAGAACCTGTGCTCTTTGGACCTGCACGGCTGCAGCCGGGTCTCAGCAGCCGCGCTTACGGACCTGCTGGAGGGGCTGCCGCTGCTGACGGGGCTGGACCTGGCCGAGACGCAGGCCGACATCCGGGTGCTGTCAGCCGTGGGCTCCTGCTGCCGGCGCCTGCGGCAGCTGGACATCTCGGGCTGCCGCAGGGTGACACCAGAAGCCCTGCTGCACCTGGCCTATGACCCAACGGCACACGTCCCGTGCTGCCCGGCTTTGCGGGTGCTGCTTGCCAGTGGCATTGAACCGCAGGGGCGAGCCCCAGACTTGGTGGGGGCCTTGGCCTTCCTGCTGCTGGCGCTGCCCAGCCTGGAGGTGCTGGCCAGCAGCTGTGTCATGGAGGCCTTGTGCCTCATCCACACCCAGTGCTTCCAGGATCCCAGGGCCACGGCCCCACCAGGGTTCCCCTCGCTGAAGGAGCTGGCGCAGCACCGGCAGGGCGGCCAGACGGGCGGCAGGGACGCGTGGCTCACGCTGCCCCTCAAGCGGGTGGACGAGGTGGAGGAGCCCTTCCTCACGACCCTCTGTGCCGTGTGCCCGGAAGCAGAGGAGGTGACCGTGGCTCTGAATGACGGCCCCAGCGCGTGCTGGGACAGCCTGGCATGGGGGCGCCTTTCCTGCCTGGTGCTGCATTGCACGGGGCCCCGAGGGCGGGGGCTGGCTGAGACGGTGCCCCTGGTGCGGAGCCTGGGGCCGAGGCTGCGCTCCCTGACCCTGCACGGCTTCACCTACGACGATGAGCTGTCCCTGAGTGCCCTGCTGGACAGCTGCCCCAGCCTCCACACCTTCAGCACCCACCTGTGCACCCCTGCTGAGCCTCCCTGGACGCCAGATGGAGATGCCGAGCTGCACGACTGGGCCCCCAACCTCGTCCACCACAGCTTCCCCCAGCTGCAGCACTTCAGCCTGGCTCTGTCCAGCACCCAGGGGCCCCTGCCCGGCCAGCACATGGCAGTCCTGCGGGCCATCCTCGCTGCCGTGCTGAGCTGCACCCAGTGCCTGGAGACCCTACAGCTCCTCTGCCTGCCCTTTTCCCTGGACGGCCTGTTCCAGGCAGTGTTGCAGGCGCCCGGCCCAGTCCTGTGCCACCTGCAGGAGCTCTCGCTGGCCGAGAGCCAGGTGTCCAGCAGCACCGTGCGCCTGCTGCTGACCTCGGACGGGCCCCTCCGCACCCTGAACCTGGTCGGCTGCCGGGACATCCACCGCCGGGACTACGACCAGTTCATCCGCACGGTACAGGAGCAGCAGCTGCAGCTGGACATCACCTGGCAGTGATGGGGGACTCCAGACAGCACCGCAACTGCTCCCCTCCACCTGCTGCCCCAGATCACATCCTGGACATGGGGGCCAGTGAGGTAGCCACATTTAATAAAGCAGAGAGAATGGAGTCCCTTCTGTACAATGGCCCTGACAGCATCTCTGCCAAGTATCTGTGTTCAGCTGAGCGATGATTGGGGGGTGGGGGCAGAGACACCCAGGACCGGAAAGGAGACCTAGCCACTGTCTGCTCCCAGGCACGGAGGGGCTGGGGCTGGGATGGGGGCCAGGGATGCTGCATCCCAAAGGACAGCAAGGAGCCAGGGCCCAGGTTGGCAGAGTTGCTGGGTGTGTAGGCACAGGGCTGCAGTGTGCAGAGGGTCAGGCCAGCGTGCAGAAGCCCATTGCCATGTTGCAAGCATTACAGGAAGCAGCGAGGGGGTGTGGGCACCGCCTGCCCTGCCAGGGGCTTGGGGCTGCTCCGAGCTGCGGGATTTTGGAGGCGGACAGCCGCGGGAGCCAGGGGGGCTGGCGCAGGGGCTCACCTCCCTTCTTCAGGGACCCCAGCCTCCCCCAGCCCCAGCTCGTCCCCGGTCCGCCTCCTGTGGCCCAGAGCTGTGGGGGCTTTGCTCAGGCCCTCTCCAAGGCCAGTCAGCTGCTCGGATACCTCCCACAGCTTGCGGGCAAGGACTGGGTCACGGGCAGGTGCCACAGGCAGCACCAAGGCACAGTCACTGTCGAAGTACTTGCCCGTCACGCCCGAGACCTCCTCTGAGACGGCACAGTAGATGGTGCTGGTGGCGCCCTCCTCCGGGGTCTGGGGGGGACACTGGGGTCAGCGCAGCCTGGGCAGCCCCTGCCGTCCTACCCACAGTGGGGGCGGCTCAAGGACCCGAAACCTCACCCATCCCCAGACACGGGTGCAGCCCAGCGCCCTCTCTGCACATGCACTCACAGCCACTGCCCCCCAGACAGTCCGGCAGACACCCCCAGCCCCCACCCTCACCTTTATGAGGAGTCCAGCCAGGGAGAAGAGGGCACGGACTGGCCAGCTGAAGTGGCGCATGATCTCTGTCCGCACCACACCAGGGTTCAAGGCATTAACGGTCACCCCTGCAGAGGCAGAGCACAGCATGGCACCAAAGTTGGTCTGTTCCCGTGGTAGGGACAGGCTGCAGCCACCGCCCTGGCCTGGGGGTCCCAGGCATTGGGCAGGCACTGTCCTGATGTTCCTGGCTCAGGGGCCAGGCTAGGGCCCGTGCAGGGTAGTTCCCTAGTCCCAGGCGCAGGGAAGCATTGAGCAGCCGATGTCTCTGCCCAGGATGGAGACCCCCCAGCTGATTAGGAGCTAGCACCGTGCTCCAGTTCATAGATTCATAGATGCTAGGGTCGGAAGGGACCTCAGTAGATCATCGAGTCCGACCCCCTGCATAGGCAGGAAAGAGTGCTGGGTCTAGATGACCCCAGCTAGATGCACATCTAACCTCCTCTTGAAGACCCCCAGGGTAGGGGAGAGCACCACCTCCCTTGGGAGCCCGTTCCAGACCTTGGCCACTCGAACTGTGAAGAAGTTCTTCCTAATGTCCAGTCTAAATCTGCTCTCTGCTAGCTTGTGGCCATTATTTCTTGTAACCCCCGGGGGCGCCTTGGTGAATAAATACTCACCAATTCCCTTCTGTGCCCCCATGATGAACTTATAGACGGCCACAAGGTCGCCTCTCCTCCTTCTCTTGCGGAGGCTGAAAAGGTCCAGTTTCTCTAGTCTCTCCTCGTAGGGCTTGGTCTGCAGGCCCTTAACCATACAAGTGGCCCTTCTCTGGACCCTCTCCAGGTTATCCGCATCCTTTTTGAAGTGTGGCGCCCAGAATTGCACGCAGTACTCCAACTGCGGTCTGACCAGCGCCCGATAGAGGGGAAGTATCACCTCCTTGGACCTATTCGTCATGCATCTGCTGATGCACGATAAAGTGCCATTGGCTTTTCTGATGGCTTCGTCACACTGCCGGCTCATGTTCATCTTAGAGTCCGCTAGGACTCCAAGACCCCTTTCCACCTCTGTGCCACCCAGCAGGTCATTCCCTAGGCTGTAGGTGTGCTGGACATTTTTCCTCCCTAGGTGCAGCACTTTGCATTTCTCCTTGTTGAGTGCCAATGACAAGTCTGAGTTGGCCCCACGCACCTGCTTGCCCAGCTCCTTCTCCGGGCTCAGTCCACCCACCATCCAGTCAAAGGGGGCATGGGGATACCCTGGGCAGAGCAGAACGAACCCCTGCTCTGGGGACCTCATCCCCCCAGAACAGCCCCTACCTTACGGGGGTTGGGGCAGCAGGCATCATGCCCTGTGCCTGCAGGACATAGGGGGAGAAGGGGCAGGGGGCTCTGGGACCCCACAGACCTGTGCCTTGCAGCCGCCTGGCCAGCTCGTTGGTGAAGAGGATGTTCATAAGCTTGGTGCTGCTGTAGACATGGTAGACATTCGAGGGCTTCTTGCCTGTCAGCTCCTGCAGGTCAATCTTGCCCGTCTTGTGTTTGAACGAGGAGACATTCACGATGCGGGCAGGAGCCGACCGCCTCAGCAGATCTGCGCAGCAGGGGCACAGGGAGCTCACATCACAGCCAGGCGTTGGCAGCGGGGGCCAGGGGCAGGAGTCTCGGCTGGGGGAGCCCTGCAAACAAGGCCCGGGGGCCACGGTACATGCAGCAGCCTAGCACGGAGTGGGGCAGCCCTGGCCGAGTCTTACCCAGCAGCAGGTTGGTGAGCAGGAAGGGGCCCAGGTGGTTGGTAGCAAAGGTCACCTCCAGCCCCTCGGCCGTGGTGGAGAAGGGCAAGCCTGGAGGAGAAGAGCACAGATGGGACTAGGCTGGCAACAGCGGGACGGGGGGCACAGGGAAGGGACCCTCTGGGCCATCGTGGTGCTGGGAGCAGGTGCCCAGGGGCTGGGAAGCTGGTTCCCCGCAGCCTGGGGGCCTGGGATGGGACCTGGCCCAGCACGGGGACATCCCAAGCAGCCCCTGGACCTGGACTCAGGTGCCCATTTGCCCTAGCGGCTCGGCTTTGACCTGCTCTGGCTGGCAGGTGCCAGGGTCCCAGCCGCCTCTTCCAGGCCAAGCAGCTCCTTGCCCCTACCGGTCAAGCCCGCGTTGTTGACCAGGATGTCCAGCCGCTCCTCCTCCTGCAAGACCTGTTGGGCGAAGTGCCGCACGGAGGCCATGGAGCTGGTGTCCACCAGCCGCAGCAGCACGTGCGGGTTGCCGGTGGCCCTCCGGATCTCCGCCACAGCTGCCTGCCCTCGCTCCTGGCTGCGGCAGGCCAGGATGGTCCGGGCGTTTCTGCGTGCCAGGTCCAGGGCCACGCACTTCCCGATGCCTGCAAACACGGGGCTGCGTCACCCCCATGCCCACCTGGCCAGCCCCCTGCCCCTGTGCCGCCCCCACCCGGGGTCCCCGGGGCCAGGACAGCAGCCTGTAGCAGAGCAGGGGGCTCAGCCCGGTGCACTCTTGCAGGCGCTGCAGAAGACGGGGTTTCCAGAAAGACTTGTGCAGCCCCGAACTTGAAGAAGCAGGGTGCGGGGCTGAGCCGGAGACAAGGCAGAGCACAACGAGCCAGCTGGGCCAAGGGCGTCGGGTCAGTGCCCGGCTTGGGCAGCCCTGCCACAGGGAGGACCATCTGGACTGGGACTCACAAGCTCTGTGTCCAGGGGCAGCACCTGCCACCCCCAGCCCTGCTGCATCCTCCACCCTTGGCTCCAAGGGATATGCTCATCCCCAGAGCCATTATCTTTCCAGTGGTGGAAGGATTGCAGAAAAGCTGCCAAGTGTTTTCCAGGGCCAGAAGGCTGTGGTCTTTTCCTCGGATGCTTGCCATTCCCAGGGGAAGCATGAGCGCCGAGCAGCCCAGCAGAGGGGCATGGTCTGGGGATCCTGCTTCTGGGCGGGGGGCTGGATGCAGGCTGGCACCATGGAGAGGGGAGGAATCAGGGCAGAGGCCTGTCCAGAGCTCATGCAGGACCCCAAGCGTGGCACAGGAGTCCGGGAGGCTCAGTGCTGCGAGGCTAGAGGCCAGATCCCTGCCACGTGGTGTGAGCACGTGGGCAGCGTTTCAGCCGTGGGATTGCCGGGCTGCGTCGGGGCTGGCCCAGATGCTCTCCGCGGCACTGGCACCAGCTTGCAAACCGCTGGCAGGCAGAGCCAGGAATGGGCATGACCAGATCCGTCTGCAGGGGAGACGGCCTTGGTCAGTGACTCATTAACCAACGTGGGGCAAAGGGCAGATGGGATGGGATGGGGAGCAACGGTGGTGTTTGTCCCCTGGGCCTGGCTGCCGCAGGCTGGGGCACCCCTAGGTCTCTGACCCCTTCGCCACTTCCCAGCCCCTGCCCCTGTCCCCATCACCCCCACCCCAGTGTGAGGAGTGCACGGGGCTTGGGAGCAGCTGCCCTGCTCTGCTGCCCCCACCCCGCCGGCTCTTCCCCGAGAGGCACAGGACCCAGCGGTGCATAGTACAGCCCTGGGGCTGCTCTGCATCTGTTGGCAGCGGGAGCAGGTGCTGCAGAGCCGGGGTGACGTGAGCCCGGGCGGCAGCTTGGGATCAAGGTCCCGGCAGGCAGGGGTGGGCGTGCAGGACCCTGGGGAAGTCACATCCAGCCCAGCCCCAACTTGAGGCAGGATTCGCCCTGCCTGTCCACACCAGCGGTGGGCAAAATGCGGCCGGGGGCCGGATGCAGCCCGCCAGGCCGTTCTATCTGGCCTGTGGGGCCCCTAAAAAATTTAGAAAATTAATATTTATCTGTCCTGGGCTGCTTGTCATGCGGCCCTCAACGGCTTGCCAAAACTCAGTAAGCAGCCCTCTGCCCAAAATAATTGCCCGCCCCTGGTCCACACCATCCCAAGCAAGCCCTGGTCTGACCTACTCACAGTTTCATAGATGTTAGGATCGGAAGGGACCTATTAGATCATCGAGTCCGACCCCCTGCCCTGGGCAGGAATGAGTGCTGGGGTCAGATGACCCAGCCAGGTGTCTGTCCAATCTCCTTTTAAATGCCTCCAAGGAAGCGGGCAGCACCACCTCCCTTGGAAGCTTATTCCACATTTTGGCAACCATCACTGTAAAGAATTTTATCCTGATGTCCAGTCTGAATTTGCTCACTTCCACTTTGTGGCCATTATTTCTAGTGACCCTGACAGGCGCCCTTGTGGAGGCTGAAGAGGTTCAGGTCTCCCAATCAGTCCACATCGGGTTTTTTCTGTAGGCCTTTAACCGGACAAGTGGCCCTCCTCTGGACCCTCTCCAAGCCATCCACATCTCTCCCAAAGTGCGGTGCCCAGAACTGGACTCAGTACTCCAGCTGTGGCCTGACCGGTGCTGCAGAAAGGGGAAGCATCGCCTCCCTGCACCTACTTGTGCAAGGGAGGGTGCGGTTGGCTTTACTTATTACCACATCGCACTGGTGAATCATGTTCATTTTGGAGTCAACTACGACTCCAAGATCCTTTCTGCAGTCGGGCTGCTTAGAGCGGTGCCTCCCGGGCTACAGGTGTGTTGATGACTGTTCCTCCCCAGGTGTAACACATGACATTGATCTTTATTAAACTGCATTCCTAGCAGGACAGCACAGAACAAAGACCCCCAGAGCCCCCAGCCCTGGACATCCAGGGGGATGAAGATGCCAGTGTCCTGCCACTGCCAGGGGGGGTTGATGTGCTCCAGAGACCCCAGGCTGAGCATTGGCACAGCCCAGTCCCATCTCCAGCCACGGCTGCAGCAGCACCAGCACCTCTAAGAAAGTAGAAAAATAAACCCCAACACCTACAGGAACAGGACAGGAGAAAATCCCTTGCTGGCAGAAGGCAGCTCAAGCAGGCAGGCAGAAAGCAGGAGAGGCAGGAGCTGAGGAATTGCAGCTGCAGCTGGGGGAGACCCCCTTACAGGGCCCAGCCCGTGAGGCTGGGGGTCACCCCTGCTGCGGGGGGCAGGGGGCTGCCAGGCCTGCAGGGGCAGAGGGCAGAGGGCACAGCGGTGCATGCAGGAGCAGCGAGCGAGCGGGGCTTTCCCTCTGCCCTTCTCCCTGCCAGCAGCTCCCAGACGCTGTCCTGGGAGTGAGGGCAAGAGGACAGGAGCTCCCCACCACGCTCCACCCCACCCCACGCCAGGCAAGCGTGGCCCCGGCCACCCCCAGACTCACCGGTGTTGGCCCCAGTGACAATAGCCGTCTTGCCAGTCAGGTCAGTGGGGCAGTGCCTGGGCTGCCAGGACCATCTCCTCTTGACCCAGAGGAGCAGGGCCAGCCCCAGCGTGGTCACACACCAGCCCGGGTGGCTGCAGATGCTGGCCAGCTCCATGGCAGGGGGGGCCTGGGGCACAGGGGTCACAGCAGGCACCGTCCCAGGCCAGGCTCCAGCCCCAGCTGTACTGCCCTACACAGCTGGGGCACCCCTGGCAGCCTGGCTCCTGGCTCCCAGCATGCAGGGGAGGGTGTTTACACTCACGTGGGGAGGAGCCAAGGGCTGGGCGTGCAGCACCACCATCCCATGCTTAGACAGTCCTGGGTGTATGCTTTTAAGACTGTTAGACAGAAGTTTTTACATTTGCCCCAGGATTACTGGTGGGAACAGCAGACTTGCAGGCAAGGGTCTGCTCTCCAAATAAACAAGCTTATCATTCTATAGCTTAACTCCTTGGTCTCTGGAGAACAACACGTGGTACCAGGAGCGCGGTGCAAAGAAAGACACACAAAAATGTCAATCAGGACTCATAGTAGAGATGATATCTTTTACTCAACCAACAAGTTTTTTTCCAAAAAATCTTTACAAAAAACATGGGGCATTTCAGAACTGCAGAGGAGTCCAAGCTGGCCAGCAATGCAGCAGAAACCTGGAAGAAATTTAAGCAGAGTTTCAGCATATATAGGATAGCCAGTGGAGCTACAGAGAAGGAAGATTCATTCAAGGCTGCTATTTTTTTTTAATAATTTTTAATATTATTTTTTTTTTATAATAGCCTACAACTGTCAGAAGCAGAACAGAAAAGCTATGACAATAATAAAAAAGTTTGAGGAATATTGCATACCCAAACAAAACGAAATGTTCGAATGGCACAATTTCCACAGGAAACAGCAGAAAGAATGTGAGACAATAGAGAAGACAAGGTTCCTTGGGTGAATTTGATATCTTTTATTAGACCAACCCAAATGGTTGGAGAATAGTTATTAAGCAAGCTTTCGGGTTCAAAACCCCTTCATCAGGCTAAGGAAGCTGCAGCAGTCGGTGTGTGCTCTTCCTGCATGGGATGAGAAGTAAACAAGCCAGGGGCTGGGCTGGGCGGGGGAGTCAGATGTCAGCAGGTTATAACTTGTCATAAATCCTATGTCTATGTTTGGTCCATCTCTCAGTCCTGATCCTCAAGGGAAACCTACACAATGCTTCCCAGAGACGAGCCTATGAGCTCCATTTCATCAACCTGCTGGATACTAGAGACCATGGACTGAACATAGACATTGGATTTGTGACACAGTACAATCTGCCTGGCAACGGACTCCCCCGCCCAGCCCAGCCCAGCCCCGGCTTCTTCACTTCTCATCCCATCCAGGAAGAGCGCACACCGACTGCTGAAGCTTCCTTAGCCTGACGAAGGGTTTTTGAACCTGAAAGCTTGCTTAATAACTATTCTCCAACCATTTGGGTTGGTCTAATAAAAGATACCAAATTCACCCAAGGAACCTTGTCTGCCTATGTCCTTAGACCAACACAGCTACAACCCAAACCCAGACAATAGAAAAGTTTGTCAAAAAAAGCTACAGATTCACACACTGATTTGTACTGGTCATTCTTACATTACAGGTCAATACCCATGCAGTATGGATTTTCTCCAGCAGAAATGCTATTTAATGGGAAACGTGACACCAGGTTACCAAGTCTTGTGGATGATACTCATCAGAATGAAACACAAAGCATGAAAACATTTGAAAAATTTGAAAACCTCAAACAAAAATGGTACCATGACAGGGTTTTCAGGGAGTTACCACAACTGCACAACAAAGACATGGTGCTTATTTCAGACGGACGAACGGGGAAACTAAAAGCACTAGCTTCCCATCAAGTAGCTCCCAGCTCCTAACAAGCGGTCACACTGGGAGGACAGGTGTTGAGAAGGAACAGGTGACACTTGTAGCTTGTAAAGAGGAGAAAAGAAACAGCATCACAAAATTCACCAAGGGGAACAGAGATAACAACAAAGCAACAAGAAACAGCAGAGGAGATGGGAAAGGACACAAAAGTAGAGACTCTGAACAAGGAAACCAAACAAGAACTGATCCAACAAGGATTAAGAATGCAGAGACACTGAGAAGACCACTTTGAGGGAAAAAGCCAACACAAAGACTAATAACAACCTGTTAAAATGTGCTTCAACTATGGGTTGAACTAAACTGCCAATGTTAGTATTACATGGGGATATGTTACATGTAAAGGGGGAAGATGTGTGGATCCCTTTAAGGTAGTTGTAGCCGTGTTGATCTAAAGACACAGGCAGACACGGTTCTTTGGGTAGATGCGATCTCTTTTATTAGAGCAACTAAATAGTTGGAAAAAATGTTTTTTTGCAAGCTTTCAGGCACAAAGGCCCTTCTTCAGGCAGGGGGAGAGTCTGCTGATGTTTGTGTGCTCTCCTGGGTGAATAGAAATGTAAGCCAATACGCAAAATGCAGGTCTGTAAAAGTGCACGTGTGTGGCAGCGAGACTCAGAGGGGATGGGACACGATAGGTGTGAGGCGGAAAGGGGGGATGTAGAACTGGTGGTGGAGTGCAGCTGGGAACATGCAGACAGCTTCCTTGGGGTTATCAGAAGGGCAGGTTATAATGTGCCATAAACCCAAAGTCTATACCGGGTCTTCATAAAGTCCTTGTGCACAGCCTAAGTTATGAAAGTTTAAAAGTGCACAAGGACTTTATGAAGACCCCGTATTTAGTCCATGGTTTTGTGTAGATTTATGAAGTGAAGTCTGTAAAGCGTGTTGTGAATTCCCTTTGAGGATTAGAACTGAGAGCCGGGAGAGCGAGTGGTTGCCTCGTGAGAAGCGGGCACTCACCGGGCAGTGGGTATTTTTGTCTTTGATAGTTGTTCGGTGCTCGTTCATCCTGGGACGCAGTTGTTGTTTGGTTTCTCCTACATATCTTCCATTCAGCGCACCGGATGAGTGTAAGCGGCCGGTGACGTGCCTCCTGGAACCGGGCTGCCTCTCCGCTGGAAGCGTAGTGTTGTGTCTTTCAGAACTCCCCGGCCGTGCCTCGATGTCAGTGCGAGAGAGGGACCAAACACTTTTGGGAGACAGAAGGATTGGTGAAAGGCTCAGCTTATCTTCGCAGGGCTCCAGCATCCCCACCCCCTGCCCTAACCACAGCAGATGTCCAGGGCCTGCTGTTGCTTGCCTACTGGACTGAGGGTCTGGTCCTAGTCTTACGGGCTCCTTTGTCGAAAGGCCCTCTTCTAAGTTAGCTGTTGGCCCGTTCTTCCCCGCGCGGGTCCCAAGACAGCCACCTCTTAGTTCTAGTCCTGCCCTTACCTTCAGCGTCGGGACGGATTTACCCCTCCTTGAGGTGTAATCTCATCCTTGTCTCCCTTCTCCTCCTTCAGGATCCTGAAGCGGTTCTCGCCACCCCTCGGGCCTGAACTCTCCTCCATCTCCTCGCTGGCTCTCTCCAGGTTAATCTGGGGACCAGGGCTTTCCTCCAAGCCCCGGGGTCGGTTCCTTTTCCCGTTGTCTCTTGACATCCTTTCTATCATCATCCTGCTCCCCTTCTGTCCGAACTGACCCCCGATGCTCCCTCAGCATCCCTTTAAATTAACTTTTCTTCCCAGCTGTGCCCATCTGATTCCCTGCCATCTTGACTCAGCTGTTCTTCTTTTTCTTTTTCAGCGTGGCTTTTTTCTTCTTCTTCTGCCGCACCACTATCCCTGTCCCGAGCACAACCTCCAGCAGCTGGGCTTGCCGCAGCAGCCTTTGGACTGCCGTGGCCCCAGCTGTTTTTTTAATTAGTTGGGGCATGACGTCTTTTCCACTTCGGCTCCACGCGCTTTCTTCAGCATCTCTGGGTTTCTTTTCCTTGTATTCTTCTCCGCTTTCCTGTGGCAGGGTGTTTCAGCCACCCTGACACAATGAGATGCATTACATTTCTGAAGGAATTTACAAAACACTTGTTGTAGACAAACCTACGACCTTCAATTCATAAATCTACTGGATACAAAAAATCATGGATTAAATATAGATGCTGGATTTATGGCACATTATAACCTGCCTGCCATCTGATAACTCTGGGGAACCTGTTTTCATCCTGGCCCACACCTACCACTTCCTACTCCCTTTGATCCTCACTGTCACACATTTGCATTTTCACAGACTTGCATTTTGTATTGGTTTCTATTATACCCTGGAGAGCACACAAACAGCAGCAGACTCTCCCTATGCCTGAAGAAGGGTGTTTGTACCCAAAAGCTTGCAAAGAACAATTTTCCCAACTATTTTGTTGGTCTAATAAAACAGATCACATCTACCCGCAGAACTTGGATACTTTCAAGAGTGTTCTGTAGAAGTTGTACCATTTGCCCAGGGTTGCTGGAGGAAACAGCAGACCTGCAGGCAGGGGACTGCTCTCCAAATAACCAAGCTTTGTTGTTCCATAAACTGAACTCCACGAGCCATCCCAGAGCCCAGCAGACACCTAAAGTGCCCCCAGTGGCCTGTTATCTGACTTGGCCTGACTGCCAGGGGCCAGCGGCCCCACCTGACCCTGGCGGGCTGCCCTGAACACCTCTTGGGAACAGCAGCTCTCAGGGAAGCCTGGCTGAAAAGAGCAGGGTGGCTGGGGCTGGGGCTGGGGTTGGGGCTGGGGCTGGGGCTGGGGCGTCCTTGAGCTGCTGCCTGCAGGGCTGTGAGCACCCACTGCAGTGCCATGCCCACTCCCTGTCCCCCAGCAGGCTCCAGGCCTTTTTGCACCCAGGCTGACAGTTGTAAGGGAACTGACCTTCAGTCTCCCATGGTCTTTTTGGTCGCCCTTCTCTGTCTTTTTCCTAATTCTGCGATGTCCGTTTTGAGCTGTGGGGACCAGAACTGCCCTGGAGGAATCCCAGCTCTGGGGGGAAGAAGGGGCTAAGGCGCATGTGGGCACCTATATATCTATCCAGGTGAACAGGTGATGGGGCAGGGGGCATGGGGCAGATGTACAAGAACAGGTGGGAGCTGGGTACAGAAGAAGCCTGAAGACTCGTGGGGTCCCCCCTCTCATGGCAGCGGGTCACGGGGCCTGGGGCAGTGGCTGGCTGGGGGTGTCTCCATACCCGTGTAGGCCACCCATCATAAGAGGTCCTGGGAGAGCAGCACTGTTTGCAGCTGCAGAAACCCTCCCCTGCTCGTCGGTCAAGGCCGCGCGCTGGAGCTGATAACAGCTCGTGGGGAGTGCCGGATCAAAGAGCAGCTCCTGGCCTTACCGGTGGATAAGGAGCTGCTCTTTGATCCGGTGGGAATGATGCTCCATTAGCAAGGCTTCGGTTGAGGGGGGTCGGACACAAGGAGACCGGGGCTGCAGCATCTGCCCTGTCCCTTGCTGGGCGCTGTGGGCAGGTGAGAGGTAGAGGCTGGGCCGCAGCGCCAGCGTGGCGGTTCTCAGCCTGGCGCCATGGCCCTGGGGTGCCAGGAGATCCTGGCAAGGCTGCCGGTGCATGGCAGGCCATGTTAGCCGTGTTCAGGGTGCACACGTGACTCACGGGTCAACCCAGAGATTGCCCAGAGGGATCCAGAGCGTTAGAAACATCCTGGCCTGCTGCTGCCAGCTTGCTGAGTGCTTTGCAACAGAGTCCCAGAGCCGCAGGCTGGCAGGGAGCTGCAGCGTCACATCCAGTCCAGCCCCGCCTGAGGCAGGATCAGCCCTGTCCAAACCAGCCCAGACAAGCCCCGTGTCCAAGCTCTGAGCAACACGACGCAGTCGCCCCAACACACCCCGGCATCTCTCCCACCCCTGGCCCTGGGAAACAGGGGGGCTACAACCACCAACATCCTGCTGCTGCCAGGGGGGTCATGGATGCTGCAGAGACCCCCGGCCCAGGCCGTACCCCCGCTGCAGAGGAAGGCAAACCGCCCCAGTGAGGACCAGTCTGAGCGGGGCGAAATCCCTGCCTGCCCCAGTGCAGTGTCGGGCTAAGCCTGAGCGTGGGGCAAGACCCGCCAGCTGCTGGCCCGATTTTAAGAATCAGCAGCTGATAATCATAGATTTCATAGACATTAGGGCTGGAAGGGACCTTGCAAGATCACTGGGTCCAGCCCCCTGCCTGTGGTGAGCATGTTTGTTATTACCCTGAAATAAAAGTTAGGTTAACAATAATTTGGATTATTAAGAAGTATG
Source organism: Alligator mississippiensis (assembly GCF_030867095.1). Lineage (NCBI taxonomy): Eukaryota > Metazoa > Chordata > Crocodylia > Alligatoridae > Alligator > Alligator mississippiensis. The sequence continues at coordinate 664,784 of NC_081825.1, read as the reverse complement.
AGCTTTGCAGCTGAATACAAGGCATGACCTGTGGCCTAGCAATGCCGCTGACCACAAGGCAGAATGATAGCTAAGCCTTACTTAGCAAGTAATCATTTTAACTGTGTTAAGCATTTTCTGAGCAAAATGTAGCAAGTGAATCTGTGTCTGTGTGCTGTAAAAATCAGCTACAGCAAGGAACAAGATAAGACAAAGAAGCCATTGTTCTAGGTACAGTGATCGTGTCCTTAAGAAGTATCTACTACTGCAAGTTTTTGCTAACATATCATAATTTTACTGTTACTTAACTTTTAGCTTTTAGAAAGTGCTAGTTCAGCTTAATAGAAATATGCTGTTCTGAAGATCTGTGAAGCACCGCCCAAGTATTGCTTTTTATTAACCCTGTAGTCTTGCCTTGTTGTAAGAAGCATAAAAGATCGCCCCACCCTTTAGGGGGGGCCATTTTGCCTCTTTGCTGGCTTAATGGTCATTGCTCGAGCAAATATACTGCGGTAAAACTTTACCCGTGTTGTCTGGTTCCTATGCAGCTAGACAACGAACTCCAGGGAGTTTTCTCCCACCACATGCCCAAGGGGCAGTAGGTCAGCTAGGGTCAAAGGACCCCAGCAAGATAAGCATCCAAATGCTTCTTCAAAGCATCCAGAATAGCTGCTTGCACCACCTCTGGGGGAGTCTGTTCTAGGCCTTGGGAGCTCGGACAGCAAAGAAGTTTTTCCTTATGTCCAGCCTAAAATGGACTTGCAGCACTGGCGATGCGAAGCGGGTGCCATGAGTTGCCTGAGGAGCCAAGGGGGTGTTCAGCCCTTTTAACACCTTTCCTACAGGTTGGGATGGACTCCCCTTGTGCTTCTAGGATCGCTTCCTTAAGGAGCAATCACTCTTCATTAACTCCCCTCCCTGTGAAATCATGGCCTCTCAGGGCCTCAAGAACAGGCCTCCTGAGCTTATGACAGTCGGCTTTCCTAAAGTCAAGGACGACTGCATTGCTGGCTGACTTGCCATCTTTGCAATGGATAGGGAAGGCGATCAGCTCGTGGTCACTGTCTCTCAGCTTCCCTTCGATTCTTTGGTCACTGATTAGATCAACCCCTGTGGCCAGCAGCAGGTCCAGCAGCGCCTTGCCTCTTGTCGACCCATAACCTTCTTGAGACAGGTAGAGCTTGTCCAACCATGTGAGGAAGCTTTGCGATCGATTGGATTTGGCCGAGTGCTCGTCCCTTGTGCAACATCCCTAAAATGACCTATCTCAACACATCCCGTCGATCACTCAGGGACCTTTATTGATGCCCAGGGGCAGCATGTGACAATGAGCCACCCAGCAAAGGCTCTCACCATACGCTGCGCCCAGGGATGCACACAGGAAGATGGATGTCTGAGCAGCCCATGATCGTCATCTGCGGGGCTCTGGCTTCAGTCTGCAGTGGAAGTTGCTGACTCTTTCTGCTCCTCTCCAGTGTTAAACCTTTAGTCCATCCATGGTGTCCCCAGCTGGTGCTCATTCACTGATGGTCCAGTCCCATGTACCTTGTCCTGCTGACGGGGGGTTTCTATCCACGCATGCTTCATGCACCAGGCATCTGGTAAGATATGGTTGTACAGCTGGAATTTTTCCATCCCTAATTGGGACTTTTAAGTACCAGGGCAGGTTAATTCCTACAGCTGCATTCTGGTCTTTGGCATGCGTGGGAGATGGGGTCGCTTCTCTGTTCAAAGCTCCTTTCACGCTCTCTACTCCCCCACCAAAAAAAATCTCTATCTCTGGAATGTGAGAACTGTGGTTACCAAGCTGCTCCCCTGCTTGGCCATAAGAGCCTGATGTTACTTTCTAGCATGTTCGTTAGCCACACTTAAATTGAATGTATTGAATGATAATCAATAAGCACTGAATATGCACTAAAATTCTAAACATTTGAAATTTTATCCATCACCAGCCAGGACCCTGCAGGGTCGGTGCAGCAGGAGCACTGGCACAGCTCAGCCCCATCCCCAGCCTGGGCTGCGGCAGCACCAGTGCCGCTGGGGGAGGCTTAAAACTCCCTGAAGCATGGCACAGAAAGGGGAGAAGGGGGTAACACCTAGGACATAACACCTGGGACATCCCCACAGTAGGACACAGCCATCATTGCGGCCCTAGACCATGACCCCACCAGCAGCAGCAGGACGTTGGTGGCTGTGGCCCCCCCTGTACCCCGAGGGCAGGGGCGGGGGCGATGCCTGGGGCTGTGTCAGGGTGATTGTGTTGTATGGCTCCAAGGTCAAACACAGTGTTTGTCTGGGCTGGTTTGGACGGGGCTGATCCTGCCTCAGGTGGGGCTGGGACTGGATGTGATCCCGCAGGTCCCTGCCAGCCCCGCGGCTCTGGGACTCTGCTTCCCAAGGAAAGTGTCAGCTCCCTGTTATGGGCTTCAGACCTGCTTGGGAGCAGGAGGGAGAAGTCCTGGGCGTGCTGCCTCCAGTCCCTGGCTGGCAAAGGGGATCCCGCTCCCCCTCCCCTCCCCACTGGGGCAAGGCCGACAGCCCCTGCTCCTCCGACACCAGGAGCTGCAGCAATTAATGCTGCTGCTGTTTGTGCTGCCCATGGCGAGCTGTGCGGCCAGATGCCAGAGCCGCAGAAGCCCTGTCCAGCCCGGGGGCTATACCCCACACCCCACACCTCTGCCCCGACTCGTCTCCCGCTTGCACTGCAGGAGGCAGAGCACGGGGCTGGCCCCGCACAGCCCTGCCCAGCTTCTCATGCTTGAAACCAGGCTGGGGGGAGAGGGTGACGGAAGCCCTGCAAGCACAGCCGCAGGGAAGGAGTGTGAATGCGCCGGAGGGTGGGAGTCAGAGCCGGAGCCGGAGCCAGCACCGTGGGATCTGGGGAGAGCTGGGCCAGGGCTAAGGGGGCACAGCGTGATGTGCAAGGTCCAGGGCAAGGATCCAGGGGACAACAACAGCACAGATTGTAAAGGGGTGGCCTGTTCCCGCCCGGTTCAGGGGCTGCTGCTGGGGAAGGCGAACGAGGGCACGGCTCGTGGGCATCCCACACAAAGGAGAGAGGACACTTCTGGGCTACGAGCAGGGCCAGCCCGGGCTGCCAGGCTGAAGCCACAGCAGAGCCCTCCATACGGTCGAATGCTGCCTCGGGTTCATTTGTCTGGCTGGGAGCTGAGCCCGCCCGCGGCGCAGCAGCTTGCTGCTTGGGGCCTTTTCAGCCAGGCTCCTGCCCCTTCCCGGAGCACCCGAGCATCCCCAGTACTGGCCAAGACAATTCCCCCAATTTGAACATGGATAGATGTCTCGGAGGCACCAGACCGCAAATGGCTGGTGCTGACTTGGTTCAGGAGCGCTTGGAGGGGCTGGATGGGCACAAGTCAGCCGGCCCGGACGACCTCCATCCACGGGTGCTGAAGGAGTTGGCCAGGGTCGTAGCTGAGCTCCTGGCACGGCTGTTTGAGCACTCGTGCTCTGGCCAGGCCCCCGAGGACTGGAAAAGGGCCAGCGTGGTGCCCATTTTTAAGAAGGGAGGAGCCAGGTAACTTTAGGCCAGTCAGTTGACCTCTATCTCTGGGAAAACACGGGAAAAAATCATCAAAGAGTGCATTTGTGCAGGCCCAGCAGGGGAAACGATGCTGAGGGGAAACCAGCACGGGTTCGTTGCAGGTAGATCCTGCCTGACAAACCTTGTAGCCTTTTACGACCAGGTGACTCACTGCCTGGACACAGGAGTGGAGGCCGATGTCATCTACCTGGACTTTAGGAAGGCCTTTGACACAGTTCTGCATCCTTCTCATTGGGAAGCTAGTGGACTGTGGAGTGGACGCCTGCACAGTCGGTGGGTGGCAACTGGCTCAGGGACCGCACCAGAGAGTGGGGGTGGACGGGTCGGTCTCAGCCTGGAGGGAGGTGGGCAGTGAGATCCCCAAGAGGTCGGTCCTTGGGCCAGTGTTATTTAATTGTATTTATTTGTTGTGGGAGACTCCCTCCTGAGGGGGACGGAGGGGCCAATCTGCCACCCCGACCCCTTAGCCCGGCAAGTCTGCTGCTTCCCGGGGGCCCGCATCTGGGACATTGCAGAGAGGATCCCAGCGCTCCTCCAACCCACAGACTACTATCCCATGCTCCTAATTCACGTGGGCACCAGTGACACGGCTCGGAGCGCTCCAGCCGGGGCATGAGGCGCTACAGGGATTTGGGAGCGGGGCTTAAGGGTCTGGGGGCACAGGTGGTGTTCTCGTCGATCCTCCCGGTCTCAGGCTATGGGCCAAGGAGGGAGAGGAGGATCCACATGGGCAACCAAAGACTGCGGCGCTGGTGTCATCGGGAAGGCTTTGGCTTTCATGACCACAGCCCGCTCTTTGGCGAGAGAGGCAGCGAGCTGCTGGGAAGAGATGGTCTCCACCTCTCTCCCCTAGGGAGGAGGCTCTTCTCAGCCACACTGGCTGACCTGCTCCACTGGGCTTTAAACTAAGCCCGTTGGGGGACGGGGGGACCACCACCACTGCTGGCCCGCTGAGCAACCCTTGCAAAGCCAGCGGATCATGGCACTCAAGGGAGCCCGCCCCAGCCCCAGCCCTGGTAAAACCTGTGGGCAAGGAAGGAGCCCCCCGGGGGGCACTTGCCTGCCTGTACACTAATGCCAGGAGCTTGGGGAATAAGCAGGAGGAGCTCATCCTCCTGCTCAGTGCAAACAATTACGATGTCATAGGGATCACGGAGACCTGGTGGGACTCCACCCATGACTGGACCATGGGGATAGATGGCTATACCCTGTACAGGAGGGATCGTGTAGAGACACGGGGCGGGGGTGTAGCTCTCTATGTTAAGGAAAGCTACGCGTCCCTGCAAGCCGATATTGGTGACCAGGGTGGACGGCTGGAGACCCTCTGGGTTAAAATCCGTGGGGAACACGGCACAGGGGACACAATGGTGGGAGTCTACTACAGACCTCCCACCCAAAGTCCTGAGCTAGACCAGGAGTTTGCCCAGGAACTGGCTGAGGCAGCTTGCTCCAGGACCATGGTTGTCATGGGTGACTTCAATTACCCAGACATCTCGTGGGAGGATCGCTCAGCAACATCTGAGCGGTCGCAGAGCTTCCTCTCATGCGTGGATGACCTCTACCTGACTCAAGAAGTCTATGGGCCAACGAGAGGCAAAGCACTGCTCGACCTGGTACTGGCTACTGGGGATGACCTAGTCGGCGACCTAGTGATCGATGGGAAGCTGGGTGACAGTGACCACGAGATGATCACCTTCACCATCCACCGTAAAGCTGGCAAGTCAGTCAGCAACACGCAAGTCCTTGACTTCAGGAAAGCCGACTTTGGCAAGCTCAGGAGGCTTGTCAGTGAGGCCCTAAGGGACTGTGACCACGGGGAGAGGGGAGTTCAAGAAGAGTGGTTGCTCCTCAAGGGAGTGATCCTCAATGCACAAACTAAGTCTATTCCATCTCGGAGGAAAGGCAGCAAGAGGGCACAGCAGCCCCCCTGGCTCTCCAGGGACCTAGCAGACCTCCTGAGGCTAAAAAGAAAGGCCTACAAAGGATGGAGGATGGGAGTCACCTCCAAGGAGGATTATTCTGCACTGGTCCGGTCCTGTAGGGAGCAGACCAGGAAAGCCAAGGCTGCAACTGAACTCCAGCTAGCTTTGAGCATCAAGGACAATAAAAAGTCCTTTCTCAGATATGTGGGGAGCCGGAGGAAAAGCAGGGGCAACGTTGGACCCCTGCTGAACCAGATGGGGCAACTGACAACTGACGCCCAGGAAAAAGCCAACCTATTAAATAGGTACTTTGCGTCGGTCTTTCATCAGCCCCATGGGACGCCCATGGCCACTGCAGGACAGGGAAGTCCGGGTGAGGGTGATCCCCTGCCCTTCATTCATGCTGACTTCGTGAAGGAACATCTTGAGAAGCTGGATACCTTCAAGTCAGCCAGCCCTGACAATCTTCACCCCAGGGTACTCGAGGAGCTGGCGAGCATCATAGCCCAGCCTCTAGCGCGGATCTTTGAAAACTCTTGGCGCTCTGGTGTCGTGCCCGAAGACTGGAAGAAGGCCAATGTGGTGCCTATCTTCAAGAAAGGGAGGAAAATGGATCCGGCTAACTATAGGCCCATCACCCTGACTTCTATCCCGGGGAAGATCTTAGAAAAGTTTATTAAGGAGGCCATCCTTAATGGACTGGCTGACGCCAACATCTTAAGGGATAGCCAGCACGGGTTTGTTGCGGGTAGGTCTTGCTTGACCACTCTCATTTCCTTCTACGACCAGGTGACCTATCACCTGGACAAGGGAGAAGAGATTGATGTCATATATCTTGACTTCCAAAAAGCCTTCGATCTGGTGTCCCATGATCGCCTCTTGGAGAAACTGGCCAATTGTCGCCTTGGGTCCTCCACGATCCACTGGCTGGAAAATTGGCTCCGTGGTCGGACCCAGAGGGTGGTGGTCGATGGAAGTCACTCATCGTGGTGTCCTGTGACCAGTGGGGTCCCCCAGGGCTCTGTCCTTGGACCCATACTGTTCAACATCTTCATTAATGATGTGGACACTGGAGTCAGAAGCGGACTGGCCAAGTTCGCCGATGACACCAAACTTTGGGGAAAAGCATCCACACCTGAGGACAGGCGGGCGATTCAGGCTGACCTGGACAGGCTCAGCAAATCAAAGGACAAGAACCTGATGGTGTTCAACGCCGATAAATGCAAGGTTCTCCACCTTGGGAGGAAAAACCTGCAGCATCCTTATAGGCTCGGCAGTGCTACGTTGGCTAGCACTACGGAAGAAAGAGACTTGGGGGTCATCATTGACCACAAGATGAACATGAGCCTGCAGTGCGATGCTGCGGCTAGTAAAGCGACCAAAACGCTGGCTTGCATCCATAGATGCTTCTCAAGCAAATCCCGGGACGTCATTCTCCCCTTGTACTCGGCCTTAGTGAGGCCGCAGCTGGAGTACTGCGTCCAGTTTTGGGCTCCACAATTCAAAAAGGATGTGGAGAAGCTTGAGAGAGTCCAGAGAAGAGCCACGCGCATGATCAGGGGTCAGGGAAGCAGACCCTACGATGACAGGCTGAGAGCCCTGGGGCTTTTTAGCCTGGAAAAGCGCAGGCTCAGGGGTGATCTGATGGCCACCTACAAGTTTATCAGGGGTGACCACCAGTATGTGGGGGAACGTTTGTTCACCAGAGCGCCCCAAGGGATGACGATGAGGTCGAATGGTCATAAACTACTACAAGATCGTTTCAGGCTGGACATAAGGAAGAATTTCTTTACTGTCCGAGCCCCCAAGGTCTGGAACAGCCTGCCACCGGAGGTGGTTCAAGCGCCTTCATTGAACACCTTCAAGATGAAACTGGATGCTTATCTTGCTGGGATCCTATGACCCCAGCTGACGTCCTGCCCTTTGGGCGGGGGGCTGGACTCCATGATCTTCCGAGGTCCCTTCCAGCCCTAATGTCTATGACATCTATGAAATCTATAATGTCTTCACCAGCGATTTGGATGAGGGTGTGGAGAGCACCCTGTCCACGTTCACAGAAGACACCAAGTTCTGGGACAAAGTTAGTACAGTGGAGGGCAGGGAGAGGATACAGGCTGACCTGGACAGGTTGGAGCAATGGGCGGAACGAAACAGGATGCCATTCAACAAAGATAAATGCAAGGCACTCCACCTGGGGAGGAGGAATCCCAGCACACCTACACGTTGTGGGACGACCTCCTCAGCAGCTCGGAGGCAGAGAGGGATCTTGGTGTCATAGCTGACTCCAAGAGGAACATGAGCCGGCAGTGTAACGAGGCCATCAACAAAGCCAATCGCACCTTGTCGTGCATTAGCAGATGCACGACCAACAGACCGAGGGAGGTGATGCTCCCCCTCTATGCGGCACTGGTCAGGCCGCAGTTGGAGTACCGTGTCCAGGTCTGGGCGCCGCACTTCAGGAGGGACGTGGAGGGTCTGGAGAAGGGTCCAGAGAAGCGCGACTCGCATGAGTAGTGGTCTCTGTGCAAGACCCTACAAGGGAAGGTTGAGAGATCTGGATCTCTTCAGCCTTCACAAGAGACAGCTGAGGGGAGACCTTGTAGCCACCTATAAGTTTATTGAGGGAGGACAACAGAGAGTTGGAGACGCGCTACTTACCAGGGCACTCCTAGGAGTAACCAGGAACAATGGGTGCAAACTCGTAGAGAGTAGATTTGGGTTAGACATTAGGAAGAAATGTTTCACAGTAAGTAAGGGTGGCCAGGGTGTGGAACGGGCTGTCAGGAGGCGTGGGGCTGTCACCTAACTCGGAGGTCTTCAAGAGGAGGCTAAATAGACACCAGGCTGGGGTCATCTGACCTCGGTCCTTTCCCTGCCAGGGGCAGGGGGTCGGACACGACGACCCTTCGGGGTCCCTTCCGACTCGACAATCTATGAATCCACAAATCTCACGGCCGGCCGCAGGAATACACGATCTTTAAACCTGCTGCCGTTTGCTGCCTGAAGCGTGTCTCAGTCTGCCCCAGTCACAGCACAGACTCACAGACAACGAGGGCAGGAAGGGACCTCAGGAGGTCACGTCTAGTCCAACCTCCTGCTCCAAGCAGGACCAGCCCCAACTGTGTCATCCCAGACAAGGCTTTGTCTACCCGGGTCTTCAACACCTCCAAGGACGGAGACGCCACCACCTCTCTGGGGAGCCTCTTCCAGCGCTTCACCACCCTCCTCAGGAGAAAGTTTTTCCTACTATCCAACCTCAACTTCCCTTGCTGCAGCTTGAGCCCATTGCTCCTTGTCCTGCCATCTGCCCCCACTGAGAACAGCCCGGCCCCATCCTCTTTGCAGCCCCCCTTTGGCTAGCTGAAGGCTGCTATTCAATCCCCTGCCGTGGTTCTCTTCTGCAGGCCAAATGTACCATCTTCAAACCGAATAAACCAAGCAAACAAAACCCTTATTGTCCTGGACATGGGGAGAGGTCTGCCGTGGCTTCAGCCTTCCCCGCCAAGCCTGCCCTCCTTGTAGCCCAGCAATCTCCCATCTCTGGTGCGTCTCCTCCTCCTCTCCCTCTGCTTCTGCCTGCCGGGGATTTAATTCCCTCCTCAGCCTCCCCACGGCTGCAGCCCCCGGGCTGGGCCGGGCCGGCTGCCTCCATCGTATCCCCCCTCCGCCTTGCTCTCTCCTTCCCCAGCTGAAGAGTCCTGGCCTTTTCAGTCTCTCCTGGTCTGGCAGCTGCCCAGGCACCTGGTCTTTTTGGTTGCCTCGCTTGGGACATTACAAATAATAAGGATGGTTCAAAACCTGGGAAGGTGACAAGCAAAATCCTGATGTGAAACCACAGATGTTACAGGTGATACAACGGTTGAAAACCTACTGGGAAATTTTCCCTCGTCGCCAAACAAAGCCGGTCACCTGGGCTGGACGTGTCCCCGGGTGTTTCCTGGCACCGCTGACCCGCTCCACTGGCAAAACGCACGTTGCTCGCTGGTCTCACAGGACAACGGGTGACATTACCTGCTTCCGGAGACGCGCCTGTAACGGGCAAGCTGATTATGCTCAGGCTCTTAGCATAACTTGAGGCCTTCCCGGATCTAAGCAATTAAATTGCACAACATGCCTTATAACACACTGGGAAAAGTGAGTGCTGTGATTGTACGGTGGGCTAACCAGGTACAGTAGTTTCCCTAGAAGGAAAGAAAACCAAAACCAGAATAGGATTGGAGTACCTTGTCTAAAACGATGAGGTGAGAAACTTGAGGACTGGACAGTTTGAGGTGCGAAAGTTAGACGAGTAGTGGACAGACAAAGAGACAGTGTGTGTTTGTGTTGCCACACTGGTGAGACAGGAGCAACCTTGGGATTCTTGTTCGAACAACGAGGAATCCAGACACCAACATCCCGCGCGCCCAGCACAGGACCTGAGACCGGTACCACCGAAGGTCACTGCTGTAACGCCTGAAGGAGCCGCTTGCCAGGTCATATTGCAAGGAAGAATACCTGTAATGAGCTTAGGGGTTACTAATAAAGTTCACTTGATAGCAAATCGGACGAGGGGCTGTGTCAATCCTCGGGGGTCTCTGGTAAAAGGAATCCTGGGGCAACGGCGCCCTGCCAATCTGCAGGATTTCTGGAGATTGCCAGGGCCAGCTCCCTGAGGGCGGGGGGAGGCCAGGATGGTCCGGGAGGGTCCTGGGGTGGGAGCCACCACCCAGCTGTGGCACAAGAAGGGTACGGGCACCTGCTTGGCGTTGCTTTGCTGCCGCAGCCGTGGCTATGAGTCTACAGACGGATGTTCCTGGCTGCCTCCTTCCACCCTTAGCCGCTAGCCCTGCCCGGTTGTGAACCCCGGCGCACTAGCAGGTGCTAGCCGGACAGGGCACTATGGTGTGTCTGGCTCTGAGAGCAGCTGTGACCTCCCATGGTGACCGCACAACTCCTGCCCCACTCCTCCAGCCTCACACCTCACTGGGGCTTCGGTCTTCCTGGCTTTGGCCCCTTTTCTCTGCCTGCACCTCTCAGCCTACGTCTGCTGCCTTGGACCTTTGCTTCTGGCCCCCTGTTGAACTGCATCCTGTTTCGTTCTGCCCATTGCTCCAACCTGTCCAGGTCTGCCTGTATCCTCTCCCTGCCCTCCAGTGTCTTAACTTTGCCCCAGAACTTGGTGTCATCTGTGAACTTGGACAGGGTGCTCTCCATGCCCTCGTCCAAATCGCTGATGAAGACATTAAATAACACCGGCCCAAGGACCAACCCCTGCAGGACCCTACTGCTCACCTCCCGCCAGGTCGAAAACGACCTGTCCACCACCCCTCTATGATGGGGGGACTCCATCGCTGGAGGTTCAAGGAGAGGCTGGACGGGCACTGGTGGGGGATGCTCTAGGTGCAGCGATGCCTGTGCTCTGCTGTGGGGTGTCCCAGGCTTCGGGGCTGTGCTGGTTGCTGCCCCCCCCCCCCCCCGCCCCGACTCAATGACCTTGGCCCAGGGCCGTGCAACCTGCTCTTGGAAACTCCCAGGGTTGCAGACTCCACCACGTCTCTAAGGGCCTGTTCCAACACCTGCCCCCCAGAGTCACAAAGTTTTCCCTCACCCCCAGCCTCAGTTTCCCCTGCTGCAGCTTGAGGCCGTTGCTCCGAGTCTTGCCCCCCGTGGCGGCAGAGAGGAGCCCGTCTCCAGCCTCGGCCATCGCCCTGCAGGGATTTGCAGCCTGTGATCAAACCCCGCTCAGTCTTCTCTTCTCCAGACTCAGTCCCCGCAGCCCCTCCACCCTGTGCTCATCTCTTGCCTCCCAGGCCCCGATCGTTTGGGTTGCTCTGCGCTGGGCTGTTTCCAACCTGCCCATGTCCTTCTGGTAGTGCCGGGCCCAGACCTGGACGCAGTCTCCAGCGCTGGGTAGAGCAGGAGAACCACTGCCCTTGCTTGCCCAGTGACTCTCCTGTTCGTACAGCCCAGGAGGTGGCTGGCGGTGTTTGCATCCAGAGCTCACGGCCGGCTCCTGTGCAGTGTGTGGGCTACTCAGTGCACCCCCAGGTCCCTCTGCAGCGCTGCAGCCGGGCCGGGTGCACCCAGGCTGTGCTGGTGCATGGGATTATCCCACCCCCAGGACATGACTTTGCACTGATCCTCACTAGATCTCATCTGCTTGGTTGAGAAACCTTTCTCCTGCCTCCCCAGGTCGCTCTGGACCCTAGCGCTCCTGGCAAGGTTGGTTCAGCTCAGCTCTGCCCGCAGCTTTGGTCCCAGGGCCCTGGCCTGCCAGCTGACCTCCCCCCTGCAGCTCCTGTCCGGTTCCCCTTGCTTGTCAGTCCTCTCCTTACCCCTAGCGGCTGGCCCAAGGCTCCTGCACACCCAGGCCGGCAGCCGCCCGGCAGCACTGGAACGTGTGCCTGGAAGCATCCCGCGGGTCTCAATGCCCAGATCCACCCAGCCGCCCTGCTGCTGCCTCTCAGACTGAGCCTTCGCCCCAGTTGTAGACTCACGCTTGTCCCTCCTTTGTTCACGACCTGACCGGTCTCAGGGAGATGGGCGTCTCACCATCACACCGTTTTCACTGCTACTGAGCTGCGTACACGTCCCAGCTCCTGTCCAGCAAACTTTAAAAACACTTTCTCCTTTAAAGAAGACAAATGTGGGAAACCGCAGCTTTTCCCTTGCAGGCTGGCAGAGGTCAAGGTGCAGTTAGCCTTCCTGACCGCGTCCTCGCATTGGCGGCTCATGTCCATCCTGGAGTCAACAACAACTCCAAGCTCCCTTTCTGCTGCCGTGTTGACAAGAAGGGTGTTCCCAGCCCGTCGGTGTGATGCTGGTTCCTTCTCCCTAGATGCAGCACCTTGCACTTGTCTGCGCTGAACTCCATCCCACTCTCATCCGCCCCATTGCTATTTTAATTAAAACAGGCCTAGACTCGTACGCCTACCTCTGTAATCTTCCTAAATCTAGCTGGATCCTGTCCCTCCCCTCCAGTGTCCCCACCTCGCCCCACAACTTGGTGCCGTCAGTGAATTTGGATAGCGTGCTTTCCACACCCACATCCAGATCGCTGATAAAGATGTTGAACAGTACAGGCCCCAGGACCGAGCCCCGGGGGACCCCACTGCCCACGTCCCTCCAGGTCAAATAGGACCCATTTACCACCGCTCTCTGGGTGCGACCATTGAGCCAATTTGCCACCCATCATCTGACTGTGTAGGCATTAGACCTGTACAAATAGGGAACTATTCGATTTGGATTCGGCCGATTCGGATGCCAGAGATTTGATTCGGCCGAATCGCTTCAGAAGATTTGGAGCTGATTCAGAGATTCAGCCATAGAGTATAATGGGGAATCAATGAAATACCTATAACTTTGTTGTCTTTTGGCCGATTTGGATGAAACATGCAGGGATGGTAGACTCCCTCTGAGCTCGGAGGATCATCTCCTTGAGAAACAGCCACCCGTCTTGGACTCCCATCTCACTGAAGCTCCGGGACCCCAATGCCTCTCCTGCTAACCTCCTTAGCTCACGGAAGTCGGCCCTCCTGAAGTCGAGGACCAATGTCTTGCTGCTTGCTTTCACCGCCCTGCGCTGGATGGTGAATTGCAACAGGTGATGATCGCTAGCGCCCAGGTGGTCGAGCACCTGCAGACCCCGCACCAGGACCAAGTCCAGCAAGGCATTTCCCCTGGTGGGACTGTGCACCTCCTGGGTTAGGTGGAGGTCCTGTATCCCGGCTAGGACCCTACGTGAGCGGTCGGACCTGGCTGATATCCAACCTCAACTTCCCTTGCTGCAGCCTGAGCCCATTGCTCCTTGTCCTGTCATCTGCCCCCACTGAAACCAGCCCAGCTCCGTCCTCTTTGCAGCCCCCCTGCAGGGAGGTGAAGGCTGCTATTCAAACCCCCTTGGTCGTCTCTTCTCCACACTAAATCAGCCCAGTTCCCTCAGCCTGTCCCCACCAGTCCTACCCTCCAGTCCCCCAGCCATTTTCGCTGCTAGGAGTGGAGCTGGGCAGGGCACCGGCCGAGGAAAGCAGGCAGCCAAGTCACATGGGCACACAGGAGGTTTATTGCTGCGGCTCGGTCTGGCAGGGAGCCCCATGCTGGGGTCCCGACTCCACGGGCTTGCGAAGGAGGACACCACGTGCAACGTGCAGTCCAGCAGCCAGAGCTTGGGCCATGCAATGGAGGGGGGGCTTGGCCCTGCCCCACTCACAAGCCCTCTGACTCCGTCAGCATGATGGATGGCGGTAGAATCGAGGGCTGGATCTGGGGCACGCGGTCCGGGAGCAGCTGCTTCACGGCCACGGGGGGGAAGGGCATCGCAGGCCAGATGGGCCTCAGCGCCCTCAGGGCCGCTCTGGGGGCAGGGGCAGCGGTGAGGTCCTGCCCCTGCGACGGGCTCTGCAGGTGCCCACGTTTCACGCTGCGGCTGTCCCGGATGGTCACGCCGGGCGCCAGTTTGATGGCGTCCAGGAGGATGCTGGGCTCACACTGCACCAGGCTGCCGGGCTCCAGGATCCTCTCCGCACCTGCCATGTGCGGCGCCAGCTTCTCTGGAGCCCGGGCCTTGGGCACGACCCTGTCCAGCAGAGCCCTGGAGGCCTGGGGGGGCCACAAGCTGCTGAGCTCCTCCGGCTGGCGGGAGAGGCTGCGGGCCACCTCCAGCTGCTTGGCCTCCAGCAGCGGGTCCAGCACCTCCACCTGGGGCCGGACCCAGCGCTTGGGCAGCCGGGCGAGGTCCACCTTGGGGGTGGCCACCACGGCCCCCGACGCGTCGTACAGCAGGTCCCGCACTTGCGGCGGCCTCCCCATCTGGATCTTGAGCAGGTTGCTGCAGGACGGGGGCAGGAGCTGGCTGGGCCCCTCCCGGCGCACCAGCCCCTTCTCCGTCTCCTGCAGCGGGCGCTCAATGCCCTGCAGCCCGGCAGAGCGCTGGCGGCCGCGGCGGGGCTTGCGGACCCGGCTGGCCCTGGGCGGCGGTGGCGGGGGCTTCGGGGGAGACCGTTCTTCCGAAGGCTTGGCAGCCAGGACCTCTGCCTCGCGCTCCTCGGGGCTCTGATGCGAGGGGGGGCACTGGGACGGCTCAGGGGAGCCGACGGGCGATGGCGTCGCTGGGGGGAAGAGCGTCTCCTCTGGGGGCATTTCTGAAGCCTCCTGTGGGGCACGTGAAGCTGTGAACAGCGCCGAGCGAGCGGGGCCGGTGGAGGGGAGTGCACCAAGGGGCTGCACAGCTCTGGCAGACAGCGAGCGGCTGGGAGCATGCCAGGCTCACGCCTGGGGGCTGCTCCCAGGCCCCTGCCCCTGCCCCGAGCCTGGGCAGCCACGGAGCAAGGGCTCGGTCACTGCTGGTGGCACAGGAAGGGCAGAAGTGTCCCAGGGATTCCCGCCCGCCCGCCCGGGGAAGGAGGCACCCACAGGCCCAGCCCTGCTGCGATGGACCCCAAGCAGTGCCCGGCCTGGGGCAGGGGAGACCGGGAAGCTGCTTTCCCTTGCCAGGACCCCCCATACCTTTCTCTGCTCCGGGAGTGGGGTCAGGCTGCGGCGCACGATGGGGACGGAGCCCTGGGCCCAGGAGTCGGTGACGCAGGCCGCCGGCTCCTCATCCTCCTGCCACGTGGCGTCCTCGGCCAGGCCAGCCTCGCCCTCGTCCCGCACCAGGAAGCGCCACTCGGCGATCTGCAGCATGGCCTCGCGCGCCTGGCTGACGGTGAATGGGACGCACTGCGGGAGCACGTGGGCGCGCTCAGCCTGAAGCCCCGGCCACGGCGGCACTGGGGCTGGTGGACAGCATTGGCTAGAAGGGCGCTGGCGAGGAGGGGGTGAAGGGGATCCTGCGAGTGTGGGAGCCCATATAGACATGGGTGTTATGCTATAGGCGCCGGAGGGCTAGGGCAGGAGCTGTTACAGCCCACTTTGGCTCTCGCTCTGTGCCGCTCCCCACGGCATCGGGTTCAGGACCCGGCAGCTCCGCTCATGCCCCACGTGTCAGCGGGCAAGGGCCAAGGTGGGGGCAGCACCCGGAAGGAGCCCCGAGGCACCTGCCCACCCAGCCGGGAGCAGGCGGAGGTGACCCCTGCCCTGCTGCGCTGTCTTGCAACGGGCCGGGCGTCTCCGCAGCCCCGCGCAGCTCTGCTGGGCTCCCCGCCGCGGCCACGTGCTCGCAGCCAGATGGCCCGGGCCCTCGGGGCTGCGCCAGGCTGCCCCATCTGCCGCAGCATCGCTGGGCCACATGCGGCTTGCTTCCCTCGCCCCTCGGGGCAGGGGTTGAGGCAGGGGCAGAGGCCTGCAGTGGAGGCCGTCGGGTCCCATCCTGCTTGGAGCTGGGTGAAATTACATGAAATGACTGTACTTGCTTGAGTATAAGATGCCCCAAATAAAAGACAACCCCCCCCACAGCTCCGGTCTATACAGGACACCTATCAGTTTGTTATCGTTCTCCGGGCACAGAATCGACTTATTGGAGGTTTGCTTTAAAATGGTCCCTGCTGCAGCAGGGCAATAAATCTGGGGTCTGGGTGGACCCTCGCCCTCTGCCCCCCACTTCTTCCCCCTGCAGCCCCTTCCTGTCAGACCCAGCCCTCCCTGAGCACATGGAAGTGGGGGCACATCTGAAAATACTGACTTGCTGCTCCACGTGTCAGGGGGTTTAAGCCTCCCCCAGCAGCGCTGGTGCTGCTACAGTCCGGGCTGGGCATGGTGCTGGGCTGGGCCAATGCTCCTGCTGCACCGACCCCGCAGGGTCCTGACTGGAGGGTCTTGCCCCTGCGCTCAGGCTCAGCCCTGCGCTGAATTGGGGCAGGGAGGGATTTCCCCCCTGCTTAGACTGGTCCAGACTGGGGGGCTTTGCCTTCCTCTGCAGCGGGGGCACGGCCTGGGCCTAGGCTTTGTGCATTGCCTGCAAGCTGGAGCGCCTGGGCCTCCACAAATGGGCTTTCAAGGGATACTTTTGCACCTACTCGTACACAGCGCCGGGCAGGCTGGCGGTGTACACCTAACACGGGGTGGGGGGGTGTCATAGATGTAGATGTAGGGTCGGAGGGACCGGAGCAGATCATCGAGTCCAACCTCCTGCCCTGGGCAGGAATGAATACTGGACTCATATGACCCCCACTAAGTTAAGTTCATATGACCCCAGCTAGGTAGTTATCCAGCCTCCTTTTAAAGACCCCCAGGGTAGGAGGGCGCACCACTTCCCTTGGAAGTTGGTTCCAGATCCTAGCCGCCCTGACAGTGAAGCAGCGCCTCCTGATGTCTAGTCTGAACCTGCTCTCTAACAACTTATGGCCGTTGTTCCTTGTTACTCCGGGAGGTGCTCAGGGGAACAAGGCCTCTCCCATTCACCCCTGGTTCCCCCCAGTAAGTTTATAGGCAGCCCCCAGGTCCCCCCCCAGCCTTCTCTTGTGGAGGCTGAACAGGTTCAGGTCCCGTCGCCTCTCCTTATAGGGCCTGCCCTGATCCTGACCATGCGGGTGGCCTCCTCTGGACCCTCTCCATGCTGTCCACACCCCTCTTGAAGTGCACCACCCAGAACTGGACGCAGTACTCCAGCTGCGGCCTGACCAGTGCCACGTAGAGGGGGAGGATCACCTCCTTGGCCCTGCTTGAGATGCATCTGTGGATGCATGACAAGGTACGGTTGGCCTTCCTGACCGTGTCCCCACAGTCAGCCCAGGTTCATTTTGGCATCAATAATGACTCCAAGATCCTTTCCTGCCTCTGCACTGATGAGAAGGGAGTTCCCCAGCCTGTAGGTCTGCTGCTGGTGTCGTCTCCAGGTGCAGCACCTTGCACTTGTCAGTGTTGAAACCCATCCTGTTCTCATCTGCCCACCCCTGTAACCTGTCTAGGTCTAATTGCAGCCTATTCCTCCCTTCCAGCATGCCCACTTCCCCCCACATCTTAGTGTCATCCGCGAATTTGAACAAGGTGCTTTTCACCCCCTCGCCCAAGTTGCTGATGAAGAAGTTGAACAGTGCGGGCCAGAGGACCGAGCCCTGGGGGACCCCACTGCCCACATCACTCCAGGTCGAATAAGACCACCCCACCTCTCTGGGTGCAGCCCTCCAGCCAGTTAGCGACCCATCTGACCGTGTAGGCATCAATGCCTACACAGTCCCCTAGATTTTTAATGAGGATGGGGTGAGAGACAGTGTCGAAGGCCTTCCTAAAGTCCAAGTAGACTACGTCCACCGCGACACCTGCGTCCAAGGCTTTTGTGACCTGGTCGTAGAAGGCCCCAGGTTGGTCTGAGAGGACCGGCCTCTAATGAAGCCGTGCTGGTTGTCCCTAAGCATGATCTCCCCTGCCGGCCCCTCGCAGATGTGCTCCTCGATAATTTTCTCAAAGAGCTTCCCCAGGACCGAGGTAAGACTAACGGGCCTGTAGTTTCCTGGGTCCCCCTTCCTCCCTTTTTTGAAAATGGGGACCACGTTGGCCCTTTTCCAGTCCTCCGGCACCTCGCCAGAGCACCACGAGTGCTTGTAAAGCCGTGCCAGGGGTCCCGCAATGACCTCTGCCAATTCCCTCAGCACTCGGGGGTGGAGATCGTCTGGACCTGCTGATTTAAACACGTCCAGTCCCTCCAGGAGATCCCTGACTAGGTCCTCACTGACCCTGGGCCTGGCTGTGCCCCTCCTTAGTTCGTCCAGGATCCCGGTGGGGGGATGTCCCGGTCCGTGCCCAGAAATACGGAGGCAAAGAATCTATTAAAGAGGTCAGCTTTATCACCTGGTGCAACCACCAGATTGCCAAGCGTGTCCTGCAGGGCCCCACGTTACCCGGTGCTTTCTTTTTACTCCCCATGCATTTAAAAAAGGACGTCTTGTTATCTTTGATCCTGGTCACTAGTCCCAGTTCTGCCTCCACCTTGGCCTTCCTAACAGGCCTCCTACAGCCTCCTTTTTAGCTTTGAGACGTTCCTGAATGCCTTTGGTGATCCAGGGGGCTTTTGAGCACTCTTGTCCCTTTTGATTCGCGTCGGGCCTGTTGCCCCTTGTGCTCGGAGGATCGTCTCCCTAAGGAACGACCGCTTGTCTTGGACTCCCAACTCCCGTCCCCGCCCGGACCGCGATGCCTCTCGTACCAATCTCCTCAACTCCTTAAAGTCGGCCCTCCTGAAGTCCAGGGCTGCTGCCTTGCTGCAGGGCTTGGACGCCCCGCGCTGGACGGACGATCGCTGTCGCCCAGGCGGCCGAGCGCCCGCAGCCCCTCGCCAGGTCCTCGCCCGCGGCCAGCACCAGGTCCAACACGGCATTTCCCTGCAGGCTCTGTCCCCAGCGGGCCACGCGGGGGGATCGTGGCCCCCAGACACGGGGCAGCCAAGAGCTGGGAGGGATCCCGCCCGGCTCGGCAACGGGGGTCGGGCTCTGGGCAGGGAGCGCGGGGCCTGCACCTGGATGCTGCGCGCACACACACAGACACACACGCCCCGCCCCGCCCCGCCCGGGCTCACCTGCCGCACCAGGTGGACGCGGTCGCAGGCGTCCAGCGCGCGGTCCAGCAGCGCCGCCAGCGCATCGCCCGCCGCGTCCTCGCCCTCCTCGGCGCCCACCAGCGCCAGCCACTCCGCCTCGGCCAGCCGGCCCGGCACCACGTCGGCCGGCGGCACCGGCACCGTGGGCGGCCGCGACCGCTCCGCGCGCGACTTGGACGGCGGCACCCGGTCCCGCGACGCCATGGTCCCGCGCCCCGCGCCCGCGCCCGCTGCCGGGGGTGCTCACGGAGCGGGCGCGGCCCGAGGGCCCCCACGCGTGTCCCCCACGGGACACCCCACGTGACACCTACACGGGTCCCCACGCGCACCCACAGCACGCCCACGCACCCCCGCACGGGCCCCCCACGCGCGATCCCCGCGGGACACCCCGCGTGGCCCCGCCCACGCGCCCCCCACGTGGGGCGCCGCCCCGCTCACTGCCACCTCCCCGGCCGCGTCCCCGTCGCCCGGGCAACCGCTCGCCCCTCCCCCCCACGTCACGCCCGGTGCTGCCCCGCCCCCCCGCGTCACCGCCCGCGCGTCTCCATGGCTGCGGCCGACGGCGGGTGCGTGAGCGGGGCCGAGTGCGGGGCGCGGGGCCGGGGCCGGGGCCGGGGGGCGGGGGCCGTTTCGGGCCCCGTGGCGGGCAGGACGGGGATGGCGCCGTGACCCGCGCCGCGCCGCGCCGCCCGCAGGATGTACCGTCGGGAGAAGGCGGTGGCGCTGCGCGGGAGCTGCTCGGCGCTGTACAACAACCTCAGCGTGCTGCCGCGCCGCCCCCAGGCGCTCGCCTACTTCGCGGCGGTGCGCGGCGGCACGGTGCACCTGGTGAGCGCCGCCGCCGACGGCCTCAGCGCCTCGCACCGCCAGCTGCAGGCCAAGGAGGGCGGCCTGCCCGGCAGCGCCTCCGTCCTCACCCAGGTCCGCGCCGCCCCCGGCCCCCGCCCGCCCCCCGGGGCCGCCCGCCCGCCCGCTCTCGCTACCCCGCTCTCCCCTCCAGGCCGCCTGGTGCGTGCTGCCGGCCCGCGCCCTGCTCGTGCTGACCTCGCAGAAGGGCATCCAGGTAGGGGCGGCGAGGCGGAGGCGGGCGCAGCGGGGGCTCGGGGGCCGCGCGGGACGTCACCCGCCGGCGCTTGCCCCGCAGATGTACGAGTCGGACGGCTCCATCATGGTTTACTGGCACGCGCTGGACGCCGTGGACCCCCCCCCGGGTGAGCAGCCGTGCCGTGCGGTGCCGTGCCGCGCCGCGCCCCCCGCCCCGGCGCGGCCCCGGGTCCGCGTGGCCCGGGCGTGACGGCTCCCGTCCCCGTGCAGCGCAGGCCGTGTTTGCGCGAGGCATCGCTGCCGCCGGCGGGCGCTTCGTGTGCGTGGGTGAGTGGGGCAGGGGGCGGCGGCGCTGCGCGGGGGGTGCAGCCCCTTGCACCGGCGCTGAGCGCGGGCCCGGGTGGGGGTGAAGCCGGCTGGCCCCTGGCCGCGCTGGGGGGGGGGCAGGCCGACCCCATGCACGGGCGGGGCGTGGGCTGTCGCAGGGACGTCGTCGGGCCTGGTGCTGGTGTTCGACGTCCCCGGCAAGGGCACCAACATCACGCTGAGCGAGGTCCTGGAGGAGCACTGTGAGGCCATCACCGACATCGCCGCCGAGCTCAGCGACAGCCCGGTACGCGGCCCCCGCGCTGCCCGGGCCGGGAGGGGCTGCTGGGGGCGGCCTCCCCCTTCCCAGGCGGGAGCGGGCACTGGTCTGGGGAGGCCTGGGGTCGGTGACGGGGGCGGCCCTGAGCTCCGGCCGGCAGAGCCCGGAGCAGACGGGGACCCTGCCGGGCCGGCGGAGCAGGCCGTGCCGCAGGAGAATCCCCCGTGGCAGGTAGCAGTACGGGGGAGAGGACGCAGCCAGGCCCCTGCCAACGGCTGCTGTCCTGCCCCCGCCCCACGGTGGGCACCGCGGCCGGGCTCACGGCTGCGGTGCCCCTGCAGGCTGGCGCTGCCGACCTGGTGACCGCGGACGACGTGGGGACGCTGTGCGTCTGGAGGGCCGGGGAGGCGTTCGCTCTGCTCACCAGGATCCCGGCCTTCGGGTGAGGCTGGGGTGGGGGCACGGGGCAGTGACATGGTGCAGGGGCAGCCCTGGGGGTGGGCAGACGGGGCTAACGCCCCCCCCACCCTCCCCTCTCCCAGCTGCACCTGCTCCTCCGTGAAGCTGTGGAAGGGGGTGATCGCAGCCGGCTACGGCAACGGGCAGATCCGGCTCTACGAGGCGGCCACAGGGGTGCTGCGAGCCCAGGTGCACGCCCACGCCCGCTGGATCTATGCCCTGGACCTAGCGCCGCTGTCGGGGAAGGTGAGTCCCCCCCGGGCTGTGGCCCCTGGCATGGCCACTGAGGGCGCTCCTGTCCCTGCCCCAGCTAGGGCTTGTGCCCCCAGCCCCCAGGTCTCTGTGCACTAGCTCGAGCACTGAGGCTCGGCGCTGGCAGGGCCCATCTCCCCCAGCCCCCTCTCTGCTTTGCCCGCAGCTGCTCTCTGGTGCCGAGGACTCCTTTGTCCATGTCTGGCAGCTTGGCCTGGACCCGGACACGGGCGACGTGGAGGTGAGTGAGGGGGGGAGGCAGCCGAGCCCCACAGTCTGAGCCTGGGGCTGGTGTGGAGCGCACATGTCCCACTCGGGCTCTGCACCGCCTCGGTGCCTCAGTTTCCCCATGAAGTCTCCACATGGCACCATGAGGCTGCGCTGGAGGCTCGGGGACTTGCCTGCGTCTTGGGGCTGCCTGGCCCAGCCCGCACTTCTCTCATCCTGCCTTCTGTCTGGGTCAGTCCCAGCAGGGCCCCAGCCTGGCCGCCGCTGCCTGGCTCTGGGGTCCCCCTTGTTCCCACTGGGCAGTGCCCCAGCCTGGTGCAGGAGCCGAGGCCGGGGGCTGGGCACTATGAGGGGGTAGGAGGCAGGCTCCCCCACAGCACCACCCTGCACCCTGACCACCTGCAGTCCACCTTTGCCAGCCCTTGGGCTTGGGGCCATGCTGCCGCAGGGGACTCGGGGGCCCTGTGGGAGGGGTCCGGCGGGGCTGGGCCGGCCCTGGCTGGACAGTCAGCATCTTCCTTCCCCCCCGCAGATCGAGCACTGCCACTCGGAGTGCGTGACCGACACCCAGATCTGCGGCGCCCGCTTCTGCGACCCCGAGGGCAGCTCTTTCGCCGTCACCGGCTACGACCTCAGCGAGATCATCCGTTACGCCCAGGTCTAGCTGCCCGGGGGGCCTTGGTCCGACCAGGGGCCACGGCCATGCCTGATCCCAGTGCCCAGCTCTGCTGCTGCAGTGTGTCCCTCATGGGGAAGGAGCCCCCCGCCGGGCTCCTGCAGCAGGAGGCCAGGCCAGCTGTGTGGGGCAGGGGCTGCAGCTGTGCCCTCCCCGGGGGGAAGGCACTCGCTGGCGTGGGAGCTGGGCCCTCCGGGGAGGGAGCTCCCTCTGCTCAGCAGCCTGCGGCTCGAGGCTGAATGAGACTCGGCCTCATCCTGTTTCGGCCCCCCAGCCAGCACCCTTCTTGCCCAGGGCAGGTGACTGGAGTGGCACAGCTGCTGCAGCTTCCAGCCCCCGCCCGTGGGGCTCTGGCCTTGCCCAGAGATCAGAGCCTGGGGGGGCTGTGGCCCCACTGCAATGCTCCGGGGCCCAGCAGGGCTCCAACAGCCCCCCAGCCTCTCACGCACAGCCGTCCCTTCCAGGACCCTGTGTCAGGGGCAGGGGGTGGTGAGGTCAGCCCCTGCCTGGATGCCTCCAGACCCCAGGGGCCGCAAGCTCTCCACTGAAGCTGGGAAGCCTGTGGCCAAGCTGGGCGAAGCCAGGGAGGAACCGCTGCTGTTCTTTCTAGGTCATGGCAGCATGCCGGGGGGGCGGTTGGGGGGGGAGCCTGGCAGCTGGCTGCAGCTCAGCCCTGCTCCCTGCGCCAGCCTCACCTGTGGCCTGCTCGGCGCCGCTGGGCCCAGCAGCACGGATGGGGCTGCCTCCGGGCCAGTCCCGCCTGGGCAACAGCTCCGCAGCTCTCCAGGCTGGCTGTGGTGAGCATTGCTGCCCCAGCCAGGCAGGGTGGTGGGAACGGGGGCTCTGCACCTGCTCCCCCTGCCCCAGCCCAGTCTGCACTCAGGCTTCTCCCTCCGGGCAGCCGATTGGGGCCGAGGCTAAGCGTGAGGGTCCAGGCCCTTCCACTGGCCCAGGATGCTTAGACTGGCTGCACAGCCTCCCTGGGGACCCTGCCGCCGGGCTTCTCCCTGGCTCAGGGACCTGCTGCAGCACCGCTGCATCTCCTTACGCTGGCATGAGCCCTGCCTGGGTCCGAATCCTAGACAATGAGGGTTGAAGGGAGCTCAGGAGGTCACATCTAGTCCAACCCCCTGCTCAAAGCAGGACCAGCCCCAACTGCATCATCCCAGCCAAGGCTTTGTCAAGCTGGGTCTTAAATTCCTCCAACGATAGAGACTGCACCACCTCTCTGGGGAGCTTGTTCCAGTGCTTCCTAGTGAGAGTTTTTCCTAATATCCAATCTCAACTTTGCTTGCTGCAGCTTGAGCCCATTGCTCCTTCTGTCATCTGCCCCCACTGAGACCAGCCCAGCTCCATCCTCTTTGCAGCCCCCCTGCAGGGAGTTGGAGGCTGCTATTCAATCCCCTCGGTCTTCTTTTCCAGACCATATCAGCCCAGTTCTCTAAGCTCCTCCTCACCAGTCCTGTCCCCCATCCCCACAATCATTTTCATTGCCCTCCGCTGGACTCTCCAATGTGTCCACATCCTTTCTGTAGTGGGGGCCACAGCTGGACACAGGACTCCACATGTGGCCTCCCCAGTGCTGAATAGAGGGGAAGCATCACTTCCCTCCGTCTGCTGGCAATGCTCCTGCCCATGCAGCCCAGGATGCCGTTAGCTTTCTCTGTAGCAAGGATCACCTGCCACTGCTCCCTGCAGAAGCCTCTAGCAGAGGCCTGAAGCCTTCCTGGGCAGCTGGAGAGCCCACCCCAGAGGTGGCCGCGCTGCCGTAGTGGCAGAATAACAGGGTGGGGATGGGTGTCTTGAGGGAGTGGGAGGCCATGGCCTTTCTGCATCTCCTGCCTGGAGGTCCCCAAAGTCTCCCGCATTGCGCCAAGCCCCTCTCCAACATGCAGCCCAGCCTGGGGCCAGAGCATGGCTCCCCGGGGGGGGGAGGGGGGAGGCGGTGTAGTTGCTCTGCCAGGGCCCTTGAGACACTGCCAATAAATCAGCTTGAACCCCACGGTCTCCTGCTGAGCTTGTCTGGGCTGGGCTGGGCTGGGCGGGGGGATCCCCTTGCTGGGGCTGCCTGGGAGTCTGCTCCAAAGTGGAGGATGGTCCATCTTGCCCTCCTCTCTCCACTTGCTGCCCCCCCCACCCTTTGTCCAGTGCTGGTCTGCACAGGAGGGTCCAGGACGGCCTGGAGCTGACCTCTGACCCCTTCCCCACCTGCTGCACCCCAACACTTTGCATGGGGCCAAGGGCAAGCCCCTTACACCACCAGTCCCTTCATGGGGTCCCCCCCCAACTGCACACTCCAGGGTCTGCCCCACTGGCACACCCAGCTCCTACACTCCCCCCGCATGGCCTTGCCCCCACAAGCACATGGGGACCTCCAGGCACATTACAAAAGATCTTTAATAAAGGTTAAAACAGTCAAATACTGATGGGTGTAAGAAACCGGGCGGGGGCCAAGGGCGCAGGGCCGCCCGCTCACAGTGGTCAGGACCGAGGGGGAAAGAAAAGCCCTTAGCAGGAGCGGGTACAGGCCCCGCTCCTGGCGTCTGCACCAGGGGCTGGGGGGGCCTGCTGGCTGCCCCCAGGCACAGGCAGAACTGGAGGGATCCCCGGGGAGACACTGCGCCCGGCGGGGAAAGAGGCTGGTGGTGTGGAAGGCACGGAGAGGGGCGCAGCGGCCCCGGGCTGCCCCCTGCCGCATCACGCCCACAGGGGAAAGCTGCAAGGGCAACCAGCACGCACGCTGAGACCCCCACCCCCCGCGCCCCCTAGGCCCCTGCTTCTCATAGGAGGCGGCACCAGCCCAGAGCCCCCAGTGCGAAGCCAGCGAGGAAGCAGGGCCCAGGGGACCCCCTCGCAGCCCAGCCCCCAATACTGGTAGGTCAGAGGTAGCACCATAAGCTGGGCTGAGCTGGGGGTCTCTTCCTAGCTCAGCACCCTGCCCCAGCCCCCCGCAGAGGGGGGAGAAGGCACCGCATGGCCGGGGACGCAGCGGTGGCAGGAAGCGCCTGTAAACGTGGCGGGTGTAAACGCACAGCCCCTGCCCCCAAGGTGGGGGAGCAGGGCCGGGCAGGGAAGGCGATAGGAACAGGGTGCTGGTGGGCTCAGGCCCCCGGGCCCTGGGGAGGGGAGGGGAGGGGAGGGGAGTGGGGCGGGGGGCTGGGCGCTCAGGAGACGTGGGGCGAGGGGCGCCAGAAGCACCACTTGCGGCGTGGGTGCTGCTTGCGCTGCAGTCGCTCCTCGTGCTCCCGCTCCTTCTTGGAGCGGAGGTACAAGTCCTCCTCCTTCAGGTACCAGACCGGCGGCCAGCGGTGCCTCTCGAAGTGTGCCTGGTTCTCTGTGGGCAACCGGCGCTGCATCAGCGCAGCCCCTGCCCGGAGCCAAGCCAGGGCATGGGCAGGGCGGGGAGCGCCTTCCCCACCCCTGGCTGGAGGTGCAGGGCATGGCCTAGCGGCGAGCAGGGGCATGGGAATGATTGGGAGCCCCCTCCTAACCCCTGGCTGGACCCACGGGTCGCAGCCCAGCACCAAGTAAATAGGCACAGACAGGGCTGCGAGCCACCTACCCACCCAACCCAAGGCAGCCCAGGGGGAGGGCTGGCTCCCAGCAGGCAGCCTGGGGTCCCACGCAGCTCCCTGGGGCTGGGAGGGGGGTCCCTGGGATGGAGCTTGGAGCAGGGCTGTGCCCCTCGTGCCCGGTACCTGGCGACATGCGTTTCATCTCGCGCGGGAAGCGCCGGCAGACGCTGTTGTAGTTGGTGCAGATGTAGTGCAGGCACCAGGCCGCCAGCTGCTGCGCATTGTGGAACTGCGGAAGGGACCCGCTGAGCCAGGGCCTGGGGACACAGGGACCTCCGAGGCCTCGGCCCACCCTGCCCGGCCCCCTGGGGCAGGGTGACGGGTCCCACCGTGCAGGAGCCCAGGGAGGGTCTCCCCCATGCACAGTACCTGAGTCATCTCCAGGTAAATGAGCACCTGCTCGTCAATCTCCACCTGCTGCACGTAGGCGCGGAGCAATTCATCCACCGCATACTGCTCTGGGGGGGCAGAGAGGGGTGGTGAGCTTCCCGCGGGGGCGGGCAGCTGGCACCAGGCCCCTGCCCCAGGGCGGAAGGGGGGCCTGTGCAGCCCAGACCTGTGGTGATTCCTGTTCCCAGCCAGGGGAAGGCAGCACGAAGGGTTAAGCTGCCCCCCCCACCCCTTACATAACTGGCGCAGGCTGCAGGGACACTTCGATCCCTGCCCGGGGCACGGGACAGGACGCAGCGTCCGGACACGCGGCCTCCGCCACTATCTTATCAGGCACTGACGTCAGGCCCCAGCCCCTGAGGGGACAGCAAGGGAGGCCTGGCCGGGACCCGCGCGGGGAGGGGGGGCCCTGGCCCCTACCTGTCAGCGCCTGGAGCCGGGGCAGGCACAGGCGGTTGGTGAGGACCAGCAGGTCCATGGCGTCCAGGTCGGGCGTGGGGGTGAAGACACCCGTGTAAAGGAACTCCAGGACGGCCCGCAGGCAGGCGCAGTTGGTGCCGGGCAGGGAGACCTGGGGGCGACAGGGGACCTGCAGGGACCAGACCCTGTCGCTCCCGGGGCAGCAGCTCCTAGCCCCTTCTGACCCCCCCCAGCCCTGCCACAGCCCGCCACGTCCGAGCTGCAGCCCCCTACCTCCTGTATCCCTCACTCCCAACCCACAGCCCCTGCCCACCCAGCCCAGGCTCCCTGCAGTCTGCCAGGCCCACGGGCTTCAGGGCACGATGGAGCCAACAGCACAACAGGCACACCAGGGACTGCATCTGCCTGAAGCCCCAGAGCTACGGGTGTCCGGGGATGGGGGCTGCCCCCTCCTATTCCCCAGGGTCCTTCCACCCCTTCCCTTCTCCCCCCGCGCCGGGCGCTCACCTCGGAGGCGTCGCTCTCCCGGAAGGCGCCGCGGAACATGGCCAGCATCCAGTCGCAGCCGGCGATGAGCAGGGGCTTGTGCGCCGGCACCTCCCCGTCGTCCACGCAGAAGACCACGTCTGGGGGCAGAGCCGTGGCAGAGGAAAGAGGTCAGAGCAGCCCAGCCCAGCCCAGCCCCACAACGCTGCCCCTGGCTCCTAGCCCCAGGCCGTACCGGCAAGGGCGCCCGTGGCCAGG